>NC_091626.1:16840000-17465000 GCF_027580195.1 Bos mutus
CCTAGCAAATCCTATGAGCTCTCCCAGTGAAAAGTGCATTCCCAACTTGTTCAAGAAAACTCAACATTTAATTAGATCTCCATTCCTGATTGAAACAGAACTAAAAGAACAGCAAAGGTCAGAACACTTTTGTGCTGGAATCAGACACGCACAGCTTTGCCTGCTCCCCAGAGATTCACAGAAACTATTCCCCATGGCCAGAGAGGCCAGAGGCTCCCTCTCTATTTATGTATCTGGTGACCATTGCCACTCAGCCCTGTGACGTACTAGAAACTGCTTTGAAAGCTGTGAAGTCCTATTCAAGTACGGGAAATGTTATAGGTGTTTGCTGTCCCCTCTAATACTGCTCAAGCATCTGCTCCAAGTCTGCAGCTTCACCGTACTGAAATAGGAGGGAAGCCGGTAGGGCACAACCCTTGAAAGAATGACATCGCCCAAGGACATGACACGAACTGGAACCAAACAGGTCCAAAGTGGCTGACAGGTCCACTTCTGCTAGAACTTGAACCTCAGTGTACACTCACTGTAACACATCCACAAGCTAAATGACACACCCAGAGGTGCCCAAACAGTTTCAAGTGAAGTGAAACTGTTAGTCTCTAGCTGTGTCCAACTCTTTTGTGACCCCACGGACTGTAGCCTGCCAGGCTCCTCTGTGCATGGAATTCTCCAGACAAGAATACTGGAGTGAGTAGCCATTCCCTTCTCCAGGGCGTCTTCCTGACCCGGGATCGAACCCGGTTCTACCCACAGATACTTTACCGTCTGAGCCACCCGGGAAACCTTGTGGTCACCCATAAAGACCGCAAAGTAGGTGGTGGCTCAATTCACAGAAATCTCTACTCCTTCCCCCAAATAACTGGAAATAATTCTCCCACTCATCAGCCTATGAAATTACTCAGCCCATAAAAGCTCACCACACCATGTTTCAGGACCTCTTGCCTTCTGAGAGGGCCCACACTCTGTGGAGTATGTTTCTCTCTAAATAAATCCATGTCTTACCTATCACTCTGTCTCTCACTTGAATTCTTTCTATGATGAGACATCAAGAACCTGAGCTTGAGTCCTGAGACCAGGTATGTGATCTCAGCTGAAAGATCGTGGATTCAATCCCAACCTGAGTTACATGTTTTCAATACGTCATCTCATCCTATATTCTCATCCCTATTCCACAGATGAGACAACGGAAACATAAATGACCTGCCCAAGTCATACAGTTAGTGAGAGACAGGGTTCTGTGTGCTTCTGAGAGGAATCCCCTTTCCATTACCCATCATCCATCCCTGCAGTCTTTTTAACTGAAGCCAGGATCCTCTGCATTGATACTGACTCACACCATCCAAGGGGACAGCAACACTTTCAAACCAACTCATTTTAATTTCTTCTGATGAAAACCACCCACTGGTATATACACTTGGAGACTGTTAGGAGGAAGAAGGCAACCATGGGAGAAGCAGAAAGCTCTGGGATGTTGGGCAGTGATGCCCCTTGCTGTAGGGACTGTCTACCCATCTCCTTCCTCCAACACGTGTTCACCAAACCCCTACCTGCTCCACAAAGTTTCAGCAGTTGGGGGGCGCATGGGGGAGAAACAGAAAACACGCCCTGCTCCCCAAGAACTCATATTTTGACAGCTTCAGTGTGTGCCTGATGCTGAAGCTCACCTATTCTGTACACTGGTACTGAGTCAAACTTCAAAGACAGAATTTTGGGTAAAATAGAAAAGGATAACTTTATTACTTTGCCAGGCAAAGGGGGCCCACAGCAGGCTAATGCCCTCCAAACTATGGTGTCCCCACTTGGAGACTTTATAGTAATTGTTCAAAAAGAGTGTGATCAGCTGGTGGATATTCTTCTGATGTGTTGGTGGTGAGGTTAAGTAGGAGTCAGCATCATCAAACTTCAGGTCCAACTGGCCTGGCGTCTATATGCTTGTGGTCAGCCTTCCGTCGTAAATTGTTAAGTATTCCCATCTGCAAAATAGCTCAAAGATATTGTTGTGTGTATCTGTTGATGGGGAACCAGGATCTTACCCCAAGGCTGTTCTTACCTGCTTCTCCCTAGTCTCTCATTCTCTCCCTTCCCTAATTAAAAACTCCTTGAATTTGCCCATTGGAACTCAGAGAAGGTCATGGAGGTTGAAAGAAGTCTATTTACCATAATCAAAGAAATGGAGGATACAAGAAGGCCCCGTGCCTAGAAGCCCCACAGGTATCACGCGTAGTATCGTGCAGAACCCAGCCCTTCATCCCTCCTTTACAAGAAGGCGAATGGAGAAGACCCTGCTGTTTTTAAGGAGGGGGTTATTGGCAGGAGGATGGGGGCATCTCAGTGACAATGGAGATGCTCTAGGGGACACATCTAGGTGGACCTGGAGGCTCATTCTCCAGTCAGTGGACCAGCAGATAGATTCAGCTCCTCTTCTTCACACAACTGATAAGCTTCCCTCTGAACCCCTTTCTCCTAACAAGATGAAGGATTATGGAGACAGGAGTCTTTGCCCAGCACATCCAATCCTGTGAGCCTGGCCTGAATATGCTCTGTGAGGGAGGTCATGCAGGCTCTGGGGCTGGGAGAACCCTGCTGCTTCTCTGCTTGGAAGTTTTATCCCAGGGTGCCCCCCTTTACACAAGACCGTCTGGCACTGGATGTGTGGACGCGGGGAGCTTGCTTTGGAGAACAATGGCTATAATAAAGGTATGGGTCACACTACATGATCTTTGTGTTTTTGCAGAGTGGGATGAGAAGACAGGATGCAAAAATAATGAGACTCTCTGCATCTGAGCTGGTTCTGAAGGGTCAACGATTGCTGTGGAAAATCCTTTAAAGCCAGCTGTCTGGGATAGAGAACACAGGTGCAGGGCCTGATAACAGGTCTCCAAAGGCCAGGTATCTCCCAAGGGAGTTCTCAAAGGGCACCCTGAGGTGCTACAGCGAGGCCTCCAACCCAGAGAACACTTGCCCAATCAAGGGCATCCTGACAAGGACCTACAGGTTCTGTCATGACTGTTGCAGGAAGGGCACCCTTTCCAGGACCTAAAAGTAGGCTCTTGTCTAACACTGGGAAATGAATCGTCAGAGGAGACATACGTACTGACAAAGCCCTTTATTAAGAAAGGGTGCTTGAGTGGAGAGCAGGAGGGTAAGGGAACCCAGGAGAATTGCTCTGCTACATGGCTTGAAGTCTTGGGTTTTATGGTGATGGGATTAGTTTCTGAATTGTCTCTGGCCAATCATTCTGACTCAAAGTCCTTGCTGGTGGTGTGTGTGCAGTGCTCAGTAAAGATGGATTCCAATGAGAAGGATTCTGGGAGATTGGCAGAGCATATGGACTGAAGTCTCCTCTCTCCTTTGACCTTCCTCAAATTCTTCTGGTTGATGGTAGCTTGTCAGTTCCGCGTTCCTTAGCAGGACCTCCTGCAGTAAGATAACTCATGCAAGTGGTTGCTATGAGACCTGAACAGGGCAGGCAGTTTCCATCAGTGGTTTCCCTGACTTGACGATGGAATGTTCTCTTCTCCAGGTGTCAGAAACAGACGCCGATCCCCCGCCCTGGGAGGCAAACAGAGCTATGTCTGCTCCCTTCTGTCTTTGCCCTAGACACTCAGTCTACCATTTTCTGTTTTCTTCCTTTCCTGGATTCACCAGGAGACTGAAATGTCAGTGAGCAGAGCCCCATCCTCCTCCAGCCTCATTGAGGGGTCTTCTCTTAGGGAGATGGGGTTCATGCTCTGTGAGCAGAGAGGCTATGGCAGGCCTAAGCTGGTATTTTATTGTCTTATTTAATCCTCTTAACCGCTCTAGTCACCTACCATCCATACCCCTGTCTGTGTCCTCTGTGGTCAGACTGCATTAATTCTTGCCTCTATCACTTTCTTTTTCTTTTTTTAATGACATATCTTTTTGGTTTTGTGGGTTTTTTTTTTTTTTTTTGGCTGTGCCAGGTCTTAGTTATGGTGCATGGGATCTAGTTCCCTGACCAGAGATCAAACCTGGGCCTCTTTCATTGCGAGCATGGAGTCTTGGCCACTGAACCAGAAAGGAGTCCCTCGACCACTCTTGAGTGGTGTGATATTGGCAAAGATTCCTAACTCCTGAGCCCCCACCCCTGCCTCCATAAAAAGTCCTCTTAAACACACTGACCTCTTCCTGTGTTCTTGTGAGGATTCAGAGAGATGATGCCAAATACAGAACATGGCACCCCGTCTGGCACAAGGTGGACACATTTGCACCTTATTATTTTGTGCATTGTTATTATGAGCTAAGGGAGTTATGAGTGACTTCCTAAAGGTCACACAGCTGATAAACAGCAGAACTAGACTTGAACTTAGTTCTGACTAATTCCAGATTTCATTTACCAGAACACCTTATGGCTGTGGGTCTCAGATGTGGTCCAAGACCAGTAGCATCAGCATCACTGAAAATGCAAATTCTCTAGTCCCATTCCTAAGGAGTCAGAAACTGGGGATGCCCCCAGTGATCAGCCTACCCTCCAGGGGACACTGAGAAGCTTCAGTGTGGGGGAATACAGCAGGACAGTCCCTCAACTTCCCAATGGCCTCAGCCCACCCCTCACTCAGATATAACTTCAGAACTTTTAAAGCTCCATGCAGGAAGTACCAAGCAAAGCAAATCCTTAAGAACTGAGAGGATGAGGCACAAAGGAGCAATTAGAATCAAGGAGGAAGCTAGCACTAACAGGAGGGTAGTTATTTTGAGTGAATTTTTTAAAAACAACAACAACAACATAAGGTGAGTCACATTTCAGAAATTCACGAAATCCCTCTCCTTCTCCCATGCCTCCTCTGTGCATTCTCTCTCCATTCCTGGTCCTAAGGAGGGCCACAGGGACCTGCCAGGTGTATGATCTTCACCAACTGTGTTTCTCCCCCCGTGGAACCCAGGCTCTTAAGAACAGGCGTGACTGGGCGTCAACAGCTGCCACAGTGAGATCTAGAAAAGAAAAGGGGAAAGAAAGACATGCCCCTTTTCCAAGGGAAACTGGAAGAAAAAGCTCGGGAGACCCCATGTGCTTGTCAATGGAGGGACTGGGCAAGCCAGGTGCCTAGGGCATCAAATTGAAGGAGACACTTGCCAGACCCAAGAGTATGTACCTCTTGAAAGTTTGCACCCTTGTCCTGGCCCTACCTGAAGGTAAACCTATACTTTGACATTAAAATGTTGGCTTCTCCCAGATAAGTCACCTGAGTCAGGAGAATCATTTTATTCTTTGATTGGAAAGAGCCACCTGGACCCACACAATAGACAGGTGAGGGCCCAGAAACCTCAGCTAACACCTGCTTGTGATGATCATGAATGCGGAGCTAGCCGGTCTCACCACACCGAGGTGGGACCCATGCTGATGGTACAGCACCCTAGGGACCCCTGTCTGGGCCCTCCCAGCTGCCAGGAGGTGGTGCCCGCCCATGCCAGCTGCCAGGCCAGCCTCTTTGTGCTCAGGAGCCCTGCAGAATCTGAACAGACAGCAGGTGGGAGCCCCACCGGGGAAGGCAATGAAACTCACAGCCATAAACGAGTTTATTATTGTTGTTAACTCAGGAAATAAACATCTCGAGCACTAATAAAATGTTTTGTTTTCTGTCTTTATGTCTCAGAGCTGAGGTTTTTCCCATCACCACAGCTGCCTGGAGCTGGCATGGCCCTTGGTGACAGGGCCAGGGCGTGCCAACGGGGGTCTCGGGTGGCCCCTCCTCTGTCACTCAAGCCCCACCTGGTTCTTTCAGGAGGTGTCAGGAAAGGTAGGCACAGTGGAGGGGTTCAACCAAGGAGGAAATTTCGTATGAAGGAAACACACACACACCTCAGGTACGTAAAGAAGCATGATCAGGAACTTCCCTGATGGCCCAGTGGTTAAGAATTCGCCTTCCAATGCAGGAAATATGGGTTTGATCCCTGGTCAAAGAACTAAGATCCCACATGCCACAGAGCAACTGGACCCACATGTTGCAATTACTGAGCCCCCACGCCGCAGTGAAGATCCTGCGTGCTACAACTAAAATGAAGCCAAAAAATAAATTCATTAAATTTCAAATAAAAAAGAAGCATGATAATTTCCTCTCTGTTCCAGTGTGGTGTGTGCTGCATGTGTCTGCAATTGTGTATGCCGAATGCCCTTTACATTATGAACACTCAGCGTGGAATTGTGGTGACAGGCCAGTTTCAGCTTTCTCTGAGTCTCCATAGAGATTATGCAGAGACCCTCCCGGAGCTGACATTCTATAAATTCATGACTGGATTTTGAGGACAGGGTTTCCTTGACCAGGTAGGCATGGACAAATGCAAGTGAGGACAAATCCATTGGGAATCTTGGGTTTTTTTCTGGCCATGGGTCATGTTTTGGTCGGGTCAAATGCTACTTACTGTATCAAGTAAACTTGAAATCATTAGGGGCTTAACACAAAATAAATGTATCTCTTGCTCCACAAGAGTGTTTCTGGTTGATGGGCAGCTCTCCTCCACGTGGTGACTCTGGGATCCTGGTTTTACTCATCTTGTGAATCTGACCTTCTCCAGGAGTCTCTGAGTTCTCTGAGAGAAGGCAGGCTCCTACACCATTGGTAAGAACTAGTCTTATGGCCCAATGGTTTGAAAGGGAGCCTGGGAGATGTAGTCTCTGATTGAGGAATGGCCTTAGTATATGAAATTCTGGTAGACAGCTGGTGGCAGAGACCAGCTTGTTAGAGGGATGAGCAAAGAAGCCAAAGTCTCAGGCTCCCAGCATATAGGGCTGAACCTGGCTGCCCCAAGACCTTCTGGTGGGGCATCTACCCCACCAGAAGGCTTCACTGTCACCAAGGTCGGGGGAAAATGGAAGGAAATTGATGGGTGACTCTGCACAGATGCTCTCAGTTTCTCCAACGGCAAAACGGCATTTCTAAGAGTACTTATTAACACTTTCCTGGTTGGGTCAGGATTAAATGAGATGACACATGTGAGCACCCTCACCCCATGATACCTGCACTGTGAATGTTAATTAATGAAAAGGGAGTCTCCATTAGAGCCAGTGAAGCTGGGAAAGAGGCAGTTTCTGTGGCTGTGGGAAGGAGACAGTCTACTCTGCCCCCTGTCCTAACAAACATCCCCAAATCTGATCCTGCGGTCCTTACATCTGAGCCTGGCCAAGGCCTTGTAAGTTAGAATCACGTGTGTCTTCTTGATTTAAAACCACTCAAGCAAAACTGAACTGACACCAAACACCTTCCCTTAGACAATGACTGTGGACACAAAAATCACACAGAGAGAAGGAAACAAACTTTAAAAAAAAAAATGCAATTTTAGCTATAGATGCTATACAGCTATATTTAGTGCCAGTTTAGCACAATTTTATACTGCCTTACATTATTTGAAGGTTTAAGTGAGTCCACCAATCCAAAATAATTACCCTGCTAGAAGTTTAGAGAGAGAGAGAAATAAGAGATGTGATGTCCTATTCTCGAATTGCTGACGACAGTGGGGACGTGGGAAAGGACAGCCATTCTTCTTTAAATGAGAACCCCTGTCCTGATAATAATCAAGGGCCCCACAGCTGGGATGGCTCCAAGGGAGGGCAGGGGTCACCTTGCTGTGTACCCTACCAGGCTACAAAGTTGACTCTTCCTCTGTGGTCCCTTGATGGGCGTGGGCGTGCATTGGTGGGGATGTGAAATGGGCCTGGCTTCCCCACAGGCAGATTGGCTCTCCTATCTTCACTGAGCCCCTTGAAAACTGTCTCGACAGATGTAAAGAATCAGAATTGAGCTGTGTACACAGTGCATCCAAAGGCCTCCTGCATGGTTAGCCCACGTACCACAAGTTGCATCAAACTTGCACTTAATGCAAAGGGAACAAGATGTTCTCTTCAGCTCTTGGGGGTGGCCCACATGTTCTACAGACTCTGCTGGGTGCATGGTAAGGGCTCAGGACATCATCAGATGCAATCAGTGATGCTGCTGGCATTCCCCCCTCCCTGCCCTTTGCCTTTTCTCCCCACTCTCTCCCTCTACCCAGGCAGCTGAGACACTCAGTCTGCAAAGAATATTCTTTGCTTTACCAGATTCTCCTGCACTAATCTGAGGGCTCTAACCCAAGAGGAGGCTAATGGTGTATGCGTGTGTGTGTGTGTGTGTGTGTGTGTGTGTCCCCCCTTGGCCTGATTGAATGGAAAGAACACAGACTTGGGGGTCAGGCTGGACTGGGTTCCAATCCCAACTCTGCCACTTACTCAATGTAACTGTGGGCTAATTGTGCAACCTTCCGAAGCCTCACATCCCTGTGTGCAAAATGGAGGACATCCCCACCAGGAGAACTATTGCAAGGGGTAAAGGATGACTTAGCAGATACTAAAGAGCTGTTAGTTTCCTTTCCTCATGCATGTTTGTGTGCTAAGTCACTTCAGCCATGTCTGACTCTTTGTGACACTATGGACTGTAGCCTGCCAGATTCCTCTGTCCATGGGATTCTCCAGGCAAGAAAACTGGAGTGGGTTGCCATGCCTTCAAGGATATGGGTAGCCATGCAGCCTCGCTTCTGTACTCCACTCTGGAATGTCCACCATTAGAACTTCATCTCTTAAGCCTTTGATCCTTGTGAAAGTCCAGCATCCACCGGGAGAAAATCTGCATAGTAGAAAGATCACAGAGGGACTGGGAGACACTGGAAGCGAACATAGAGACATAGACTCCTAGGCTGCATGGCAGGGAGAGCCTAACTCGTTCTAATCTAACCGACTGGCAGCAGGTACTGGGAGTGCTGTGTCGAGGCTGCTGTGCTGAGGACTCTGAGGTCACTTTTGGCTTGGGGGCAGGAGGCATGCCTGGTCAACTGGTGATGTCCGTGAATGAAGACAAGGAGGTCACTGGGTCTCGAAGGGTGTGGGAGAAGAGGGCTAGCAGCTTCCTAGGTGTTTTTATTCCTGGGTACTCAGTTGACTTGTTCCTCTGCCTGCCACAACCCAGATTATTCCTCCAGGAGTTCCTCCTGACTGATCTTCCTAAGCTTTTCCTGCCCTTTGCTGTCCTTTCTCTGGACCAAAGAGCGGCCTGACTGGCTACTGAGTGTTGTTATGCTTTACTGTAAGCCCAGCTGCTTCCAGCCAGAGCTGGCTCTTGCCCACAGAGGAGAGCAGTTTTGAGCATGCAGCACCGTGCCTCAGCATTCTTCTCCCCAGGCCTCATTACGATATTGTCGATATTCCCCTCGAAAGGGCATCTCTCCCGACGCCTTCGCCTTTTTATTAATGTGTGTGAAGGCAAGTCAAGCCTGATTATCATGAAGACAATTGCTAAATCCCTCCTGGAGAAGGCTCATCCAGACTGTGTAGGCGGTTTAATTTCAGAGACCCATTAATTGGCAAAATTGCTTAAGCAGCTGCTCTTGATGTCATTTCAGGACCACGTTGTGAGAAGCAAAGAGGAGGGGATTGGGAAGGAAGGGAGGAAGAGGGCTTCCCAGTGGCCAGCCTGCTCAGCCTTGTGAAGCAGGCCATCAGCCCAGCATCTGCCAAGGTCCACTCTCCCCAGGTAAACAGATAACAACATGAGGAAGACTATATCATGACCTGTGTCTGTGAGTGTGCTCAGCCGCTCAGTTGTGTCCAACTCTTTGCAGTTCCATGGACCGAAACCCATCAGGTTCTTCTGCCCATGGAATTTTTCAGGCAAGAATACTTGGGTAGGGTGCCATCTCCTCCTCCAGGGGATCTTCCTGACCCAGGGATTGAACCCACATCTCTTGCATCTCCTGCATTGGCAGATGGATTCTTTACCACTAGCGCCACCCAGGAAGCCCCCGGCACATAGAGCCTGCCATAAATAAAGGGCTAAATAAAGTTTTGTTACAAGGAACGTGCAAGGTTTATGTGCATGGAATATAAAGTTCTCCATTCATTCAATAAACATGTGCCAGGCATGGTGCTGAGTAGAGTGTGGGCCTCATTAGAGATAGAAAGTCTGACAAGCTATCAAGGGATGTAGACCTGGGGAGATTCTGAGGTGAGTGTAGCACTTCCATTGGAGACTGGAGAAATTTTTGCAGGGGAAAGACTCAGAGCTGGAATATGGGAAAGGGACATAGCAAAGCTTTTTGACACCAAAGCCTTCCAGAAAGCAACAAATACAAAAATAAATATCTAAATGTTCTGATTAATATTCAGAAGACAGACAAATCCTGGGATGAGCATGTTTTCTAAAAAATTACTGAAGCATAACACATGCAGAAAAGAGGATATATGTTAAGTAAATGCCTCACTAAATTCTTATATTATTATCCCCCTCATAACTGCCACCCAGATCAATAGCTAGAATATTTCTAGCTCCTGAGAAAGCTCCCCTCCCTAATGCCTCCTCCCAGTCACTGTAACCATTTTTTTTTTTTAAACTGTGATCTCCACAGATTGGTTTTGCCTGGAATTGTAGAGAAATCTTTCAGTTCTGGCTTCATTCACTCAACCTTATATCTGTGAGACTCATCCATGTTGTATAGAGCTATTGGAACAAATAGGCTTTTAATGAATAGGCCCCTGTGAGCCCAATTCTGGCAAAGACTTCTCATTACCTATCACACATCCATTTCCCATTCTTACTAGCAGAACTCCAATTTATATAGGGTGGTTACACACACACACAACTATAAGACTACATTTCCCAGACTTCCCTGCACCCCAGAGTAGCCAATGAGACATCAGTGAAAACCACTCAGTAGGGCTTCTGGGAAGCTCTTTACAGGGGACTGAGTCAGCCAGGAAGCCTCCTCCACCTCCCTCCTCCTTATGCCTGGTGTGTCGACATGATTGGAGAACCAGCGGCCATCTGAGGCCCTGAAGAGACTTGAAGATAGGGCCACATGGTAAGGAATGCAGAGCAGAAAGCCAACAGAGTCTGGATCCCTAATGACATCCTGGAGCCTCCATATGAACCCTGGATTGCTTTCCTCCAGGCTGATACTTGGGTTTTCAGTTACAGGCAGGAGAACTGAATCCTAACAACTAGACCATATTGGTGCCTGAAACCTCCTGGTTTCCATATGGTGCACATGCAATAAAATCCAGATTCTTGGCCACGTCCCCCATAGCCCTGTGTGATCTGGCTTACTTTCTGAGTTCTTCTTCCATTCCCTCCCTTGCTTTCCATTCACAGGAACCTTCTTTCTCCTCCTCCTCAAATACCCAGAGCTCTTTTTTGCCTCAGGGCCTTTGCACATGGTATCCCTCTGGCAGGAGCTCTCTTTCCAACATCTGCCTGGTTTCTCCCATTGTTCAATCTCACCACAAGCACCGTCTCTTTGGCCTTCCCCAAGTACCTGATCGAAACTAGATGCTCCTGGTATTTTGCATTTGGGCACTTACCATACTTTTTAATTATACAGTCATTTGTTTATTTGTTCAAAGCCTGTTTACTCCCACTAGACCTCAGTTCCATGATGGCAAGGACCATGATTTTGACATATGGCAAGTACTTCAGAAATATTTTTGAGTTATTTGAGGGAAATAGAAAGGAAGTTACAGTCCCTAGCTGAAAAATCAAGTAGACTACAGACCTCGGCTCTACAATAAAATGAAAGCAATAATATATAAGATACCAAGACGAGTCAAACAGAGAACCAAGAAACCAAGGCCAGATTGGTGGGGGGACGTCAGGGACTCATACAAACAGGCAGTGTTCTGAGAATCCGCAGAAGAGGACTTGTGTGTGATCAAGGAAGGCTTTGTAAGATGAGGACAATTATAAGAAAAAGAAAGAAAGTAAAAAACAATCAGTAGATGGAGGAAAGTCTATTCATTAGAATTGAGTTCAGTTGTGACAAAAGTATCAAGTTAGCAATGGCTTAAATAAGATAGAAGTTTGTTTTACTCTCACATAAAAGACCTTAAGTCACCAGGGACATTTGTGCTTTCTGCCTTGCTTCTCTGCCATCTTGAGCACATTACTGGATGGTCTGATTTGGCTGCTCAGGCTCCAGCCACTGCATCCAGAATCCATGAAGCAGGAAGAAAGAAGAGAAAGGGACAAAAGATGCATGCCAGTTTCTCTTACCATCTCATTGGCCAGAATCTAGTTACATAGCCTGTCACAGCTTCAGGGAAGTCAGAGATAGGCAGTCATGATTCTGAGCCCAGATAAATGCCAGGATTCCATTATTAAGGAAGAAAGAGTGGATATTGAGGTACGCCATCGCAGTGTCTACCATAGGACAGGGAAGGCATTCCTTCTGTCAAGGTGTGGTAGATTGCAAAGGGGCCGTGGTACACCGAGGCTCCTCCCATCTGGAGGTGGAGCTTGTTTTCCCATCCTTCATAGCTGGACTGACTGATGACCTGCTTGGACCAACAGCATGTAGTGGAAGTGACAGTAGCAGGGAAGCCATTTCTAAGCCAAGGCCTAAAGGGACCTTGCAGCTTCAGCTCTTGCTGCTCTTCTAAAACTGCTGCCACAAGAACAAGCCTGGGCCAGCCTGCCAGAGGAGGAGAGACCAAGAGAAGAAAAAGCAAGGCATTCCTGCTGACCGCTGAATGATCACCAGACACACAGGCAAGGCCAGCCAGGGCCAGCCAGCCCCCAGCCCGTACTCTTTCAACAGAGTACAGACATATAGGAAAGCAGACTAGTAGAACTAACCGACACATGCGTGAGCTGTAGCAATCGTTATTTTGAGTCATCAAGTTTTAGTGCGGTTCCTTACACAATCTTCTTTGGCAACAGACATCTGACACAGGTGGACAGGATGCAGGTAAGGAAGTGTGGGAGGCTGAGTGGAGAGGAGGCTTCTTGGGAGGCTGAAGTCAAGTCTGCTTCTCCCAAATAGTCCCAGTGAGGTTTGTTTATTCCAAATGAAGAGTCTTCCTGAGAACCAAAGTTCTTTCAAGGTGCTTTGGCTGGAAGAGGGAGTCAAGAGTCCCAGACTCCAAGATTCCACCGTCTCTAGCAACTGTGTGGGAAGAAGCAAGTCCCACCCCTTCTCATGTCCCCAGGCTCACCATGCACCAGTGATGGTGTGCACTTAAGCCTCAAGGCACCTTCAATGTTTATAAGGACAAAGTAAGCTAATGAGAAAGCGAAGAAGAAGAAGCTGGAACGTAGAGAAATGGGTCATGGGACATGGATTGTTGGAAAAACTGCAGTGATCTGGAACAGAAACATTGGCTCAAGGTAGACAGAAAGGGCTCAGTGCCGCCCCCAAGTGGCCATGGCCTTCCTCTGAGGGTCTTTCAGGTTCCTTAAAGAGCTATTTGCAACCACTCCTTGTTCTTCCCTGGCAGAATCACAAGACCCCAAAACAAAAAGTAACTTTGATCTGCCTAAGCTCTCTCAGTGAAGAGGTGACAGCTGGAATTTCAGCCCAGATCTCTGGGTTTTGGTCCTTTGCACTTGCTACACTGATTGCCCTGACACCGTATAAGTCAGAGGGGCTATGGGTGTGAGACCTTGGGGCCGCAGATCTTGGATGTCACCAGGTCATTCCCTCCATCCAGTTGTGATTGTTCCCTGGACCTCTACACCTCCTCCACATCAGAGGAGCAAAGAGCTAATGGATGCCCCAGGTTGCACTGAGCTAAGACTGCTTTGGCATGTTTTTATGATCACACAGCTCCCCTCCCAAAAGTGGGCAATGGTCAGTCCCCATCTCCCCCAGTACCACTCTGAGCAAGAAATACTGGCCGCAGAATGCAATTGTACTGCCTTTCCACACCCAGGAGGGGAGTGGGCACCTCTGCAGCTCTAGTGCCCAGCAACCTGCTGGTGAACTCGGCCCCTGGGGACCACTTGGGTTTCAGATGCTCCCCACCCCCAAACCCCACTCAGAAGCCTCATCTGCTTTCCTAGCTTCTGCCCAAATCACTGGTTCCTGCTGGGACTGGCCACCTGGTCAAAACCTCAGCTCAACTGAACCCAGTGACCAGCAGTGCCCCCAAGTAAAAAGGAGCAGATGTTCCGGGTTCAAAGATCTGCTCTGCTATTTGCTGGCTGTGTGATCCTGGGCATCTTAGTTAACCTCTCTGAGCTTCATACCTGAAATAGACATGATAAACCTCCCCACCGCTGCCCCCCACAAAAGGTGGTTGAAAGAATCCAGAGTAAACTTTTAAAACAAATCATGTGTCTATCTATCCAGTTGCCTCTGGTCGTTCTGAAACCTAGGGGGTACATGTGGTCTCTCAGAGCCCAGTTCTACAATCTCCAATCCACCCCTATCCCTGAAAACTACATTTCCCAAGCTCCCTTGCCTGCTGGCTTCTCATTACGCTCAGCCAATAGGAAATACCAGGGGGAGATTGAAAAGCAGGAAAGAGGGAGTGGTGGCTGTGGCCCTGGGGGCTACAGCAGTAACGGAAACAGCAGCATCTGCAGACTGGTGGCTCAGACAGTAAAGAATCTGCCTGCAATGATTGAAAGGCAGGAAAGAGGGAGCGGTGGCTGTGGCCCTGGGGGCTACAGCAGCATCTTCAGACTGGTGGCTCAGACAGTGAAGAATCCGCCTGCAATGCGGGAGACCTGGGTTTGATCCCTGGGTTGGGAAGATCCCCTGGATGAGGGCATGGCAACGCACTCCAGTATGCTTGCCTGGAGAATCCCCATGGACAGAGGAGTCTGGCAGGCTACCGTCCATGGGCTCTCAAAGAGCCAGACAAGACTGAGTGACTAAGCGCAGCACAGCTGCAGAAGAGCAGACCCTCAGGTTCCCACTGGGTGGCTGCACCCAGTCATGGCACTGGGGCTGCACAAGGGCTGTGGGTGAAAGGTCCCAGGACAGGAGCGGCTTCTTGGTGCAGGGTCAGGAGGCTTCATTTCTATTTGCTCTCTGACCTTTTAGCCCCTTATAACCAATCCCTTGCATTATATCCCTGAAACATTTAGAGCAGCTCTGGTCTCCTGCCTGGGTCCTGGCAGATGCCACGGACAGCAGGTGGCCCACATCTGGAGAATTTCTCACTTTGTGCTCCTTACTGAACTCTAGCCCAGGCCCTTTGGGTGGACTAGACCACCTAGGTACTCCCCCCACCACGTACATACAAACACACACAGCCTGACCCTCAGACCAGTCCCAGACTTGGGGCTCAGTTGCTGTACCCCTCAGGTCAATGAATTGAAACCTTGCTTCTCCAGTCTGTAAAGGGATCCAGCCCCTCCATTCTATTTAATTTCCCCACCCATCCCTGCCCCAGGCCTTGTCTTGGCCCCGGCAGTCCTCAGCTCACTCGTTACCCACCCCTGCCAGGGAAGCCCAGCCACCCCAGTAAGAAAGAACCCGACAATGTGCTTCCTACCCACCCCTTGGACAAAGCAGAGGAATGAATGGTTTCTGCTGCCAGCACAGCTCAGATGTGGCTCTGGGGCTGGAGCAGCCCCATAAACATCTTCCAATCTGGCCTCTGCTCTTCAGAATTACAAGATATGATTATGCCCATTGTACAGATGAAAACAGTGTGTCTCAAAGAGTTGAAGTGACTCGCACATGGCTTTCTTCTGGGAAAGGCTTCCATCTGACATCAACATTCAACTTTTCCCATTGATGGTTCTTGCAACTCCTCTGCCCTGTCTTAGGTGCTCACAGAGGTCAATGCCCCTCACTCCCATCACACGGAGCCCTCAACTCGTGTCCTGAGACCCCAAACAAAACACATCTCAGATTCCATGTCTGTTAATTGTTATTTTCTACCAGAAAGGGGAAAAATTAATCTATACTAAAGTGTCAGTGAGCTGAAGTGTCTTCTATTTCTTAGAAACACATTTCTTCTGATTCAAGGTCTTCAGCCCATGCGGTCTCCTCCCTGGTAGGCGCTAGCTGAGTGAATAGCCATCTACCCACCACCACCTGGAGTCATGCAGAGCACATTGAGACAGTGGCCCTGCCTTTCCAGAGACCATGTTTAATCCAAGAAACACCCTGTTAGAAAGAACTCATGACCACAGGTCAGAAGACCTGGATCTGATCTGGAATCCTCCACGAGCCCCTGACTCTCTCACTATGGAATTCTGTCTTCTCTCCAGAAATATCAGGGCATATGTTTGTGCAAAACTGAACACCTATATATGCACTATCTCATCCAATCACATACTAGGGAAGGTGAGCCTCCCCTGTTGCCAAAACGAGGGGATGGAGGGCAGAGAGTTAAGGACTTGCCCAGTATCTCATGGTTTAAGAGAGGCAGACTCTAAGGGATTTCCCTGGCGGCTGAGTGGTTAAAACTCTACGCTCCCAGGGCAGGGGGCAGGGGTTCAATCCTGGTGGTGAAATTACAATCCTACATGCTGCAGGGTGTGGTCTATAAAAATAAATGAATAAAATTTGGGGACTTCCCTGGCTGTCCGGAGAAGGCAATGGCAACCCACTCCAGTGTTCTTGCCTTGAGAATCCCAGGGACGGCGGAGCCTGGTGGGCTGCCGTCTATGGGGTCGCACAAAGTCGGACACGACTGAAGCGACTTAGCAGCAGCAGCAACAGCTGGCTGTCCAGTGATTAAGACTTAGCCTCCCAATGCAGGGGGTGCTGGGGTCAGAGAGCTAAGATCCCACATGCCAAAAAAAACAAAGCATAAAACAGAAGCAATATTGTAACAAAAATTCAATAGACTTAGAAAGAGAGAGAGCGAGAGAGCCAGAGCCTGACCTTGGACCCTGTTCTCAGGCTCTGCCTCTGGTCCTTCCATAGTCACTTGGGAGCAGGAAACTCTGTAATCTGTAAAGGCTCTTGAGGGTTTATGCCTGAGCACCCATGAGATGACATCTTGGGTGGCGTGGCGGGTGGTGTCACAGGGCCGCCGAGGCCCATGAGCTCTGTCCATCTGGGTGGACCCTTCTCCAGCTGAAGCTCTGAGCTGCCTCCTCAAGGTGCCGGGTGGAATCCCAGTGTTTCCCCCGCCTGCCTGGGCCTGGCAAGCGGAGCCTGAGAACAGATGCCCGGCACCTTGTTCTTGGCGAGAATGACGGATTTGTGGGTCCCCTTCCAGGAGCTGCACTCACTCCCCCGGTACACGCTGTGTCAGCCCATCCCCAGCTAGTGAAAATAAACAGAGCCATTATCCCTCCGCTGACTGCCACGTAGTCTATTTATACCACTTAAGACGCGAGATAAATGGCTTCTCAGTTTCATAATGAAAGGAATATTTCATTTCGCAGAGCTGAGGAACTGTTTATTGAGTATAAAAACAACATTTATACTGTGTTTTGATAATAAACTGATCTGGAAGTTGGTTCATTTAGGCAATGGCTTGCATCTGAATTGGTTGTCTCTGCTGAGATTGGTGTGGGTAGGGGGGATGGGGGTGTGGGTGGGGGCAACAGGGGTGCAAAGTGCCTGTGGTCAGGGGAGGCTCAGGGCCCTAAAATGCCCTTTCCATCGACCACATCAACTCACCAGTCCTCGCAGCACTCTTTTAGGTGGCTATCGTTATTATCCCCATTACACAGGTGGGGAAACTGAGGCACAGAGAAGCTTGGAAGCTTTCCCAGGTCACAGAGCCAGTATTAAACTGTATTAAGTTGTACAGTTTAAATTAAATGCAAGCAGACTGGTTCCAGAGCCCATCCTCTTAACCACCATGCCAAAGATTTGCTTTCAGCCTGAGAAAGGTTTAGAAGACGACTTCTCTGGTGGGCCAGTGGTTAAGAATCTGTCTTCCAATGCAGGGGATGCAGGTTCGACCCCTAGCCAGGGAACTAAGATCCCACATGCCACTGAACAACTAAGCCTGCACTGCAACTAAAGAAGCCCACACGCTGGAACTACTGAGCCCACGTGCTCTAGGCTACAGTCCATAGGGTCGCAAAGAGTCGGACATGACTGAGCTATTTCACTTCACCACAAAAGATTCTAGGCCTGTGGTACAAGGATAAAGAGGACCTTATTCTGAGTTTGCATCATCATTCCACTTTCCAGCTGTGGATTTTTTTTGATGAGGAAGAGATAACAGTAAATATTCACCCAAACCAGTTCACATTCCTCCTGGATATGACCCCTGCATCTAGGCAGAGCCATGTGACTAGCTCTAATAAATGGAATGTAGTAGAAATGAGACTTGCCACTTGTAGGCTGGCTCCTAGAGCCTCCACAAACTCCTCTTTTTATGTCTACCTTGCTCATTTGCTGGCTGAATGCAGAAGAAGATCCTGAAGAGGACTTCGAGGGCACTAAAGTGTTAATTGCTCAGTCATGTCCAACTCTTTGCAACCCTATGGACTGTACTCCACCAGGCTCCTCTGTCCACGGGATTCTCCAGGCAAGAATACTGGAGTGGGTTGCCATTCCCTTCTCCAGGGGATGTCCCCAACCCAGAGATTGAGCTCAGGTCTCCTGCATTGCAGACAGAGTCTTTACCATCTGAACCACTAAGGAAGTCTCTGAGGGCACTAAGGTACCCTCTCAAGCTAAACAAAAAGGGGCAGATACTTGAGTCACCTCTTGGAAGAGAGGTGCCCAGCAGAGCCATCTGATGGCAATACCCACACTGGGCATTCCATCAGTGATAAGAACAGTGAACTCTCATTGGGTTAAATCACCGAGAATCATATGCTTGTTACTGCAGCATAACCTAGCCCATCCTGACTAACACAAATGAAAAGAGGGTACCTGATGTCTCTCATGTGTTCAACAAAAATAATTACTGGAAGAGCTCTTAGAAAGGAACTGATTCTCTGGATAAATATCAGATGGGGTCTGTGAAATAAGTACCCATATATCATCTAACTATATCCTTCTAGCTCCACCTATAAATTCTCAAAAAGACTGAGCGTTAATAATCAAGAGTAGCTTTAACATTCAGAGGAAAATAGCTTAGCAACTTTTCCACCAACTGGTAATTTCTTACCAAACTTACCACTGCTTTGTACCACTTGCCTTTAGACACTGCTCCATCTGGGAGAGTCTAAGGCCAGGACTGAGGTTCCTTGGTCTTAGCTTGAGTATTTCCTGGTGGGATTTTCCTGTCCACTGCTCTTGAGGGTCTTCTAGTAAAGACAAGTGATTATTGGAGAGAGGCTCAGGCCCTAGGAGAATTGATGTGGCCTAGGAAGGAGACATGGGAAGAGAATAGAAGGACTCCACCTCTAGAGCAAGAAGAAACAGCAGGGTCTGTCCAGGCAAAGTGAGGCATCAAACTGAGAATTCCCTTCACCTCCACATATTCTCTTCTTTAAGAGATGCCATCTAAGACTTTGGGAAGTAGACCCAAGCCCAGCTAGCTCTAGAGGACAAGTGGCCAATGACCATACAAAAATATGGCCACCTTCCCAAGGAACCTGAGAAATAAGAATTAGAACCACAGTACATTACAGGAAGCTTTAAACTGCTGCCTTTTTTCAATTATAAAACATGTTTCTTTTCACATTTTGGAACTCAGAATATGTCTTCTAGCCCACAGCATATCACAGTATAATTAGGAGCATGGATGAACAGTGCTTTTTCTTTTTCATGCTACATAACAGAACAGTGTCTTAGATCAGATGAAATGTAGTAGAGATGTGGTCAGAATCATTTATTAAAAGTGCATTCCTTTGTTCAACTAGAAATTTTAGTGCCGTGTTTAAGTCTTGAGGTACAGGTTAAGATCGCACAGGAGATAAATCCCCGAGTTACCAGCTGGAGGAGAGGTGCCCAGCAAAGCAAATATCAGATTTTAAAAAATACCTACTAGATGGTGCTTAATCACCCAAAATACCAAGATTCCAGGATTTCAGAATAGAATGACATATGTAGTCCTAGAGTACTGACCATGAGAATTGCAGTCTTTATATTGAAGTTATCTTTGGGTGAATGCAGAAGACTGTCCTACCAGGATATGTCTGACACATTGCTGTTCAGTCACTCAGTCCTGTCCGACTCTTTGCAGCCCCATGGACTGCAGCACACCAGGCTTCCCTGTCCTTCACTATCTCCAGGAGTTTGCTCAAATTCATGTCCATTTAGTCGATGATGCCATCCAACCATCTCATCATCTGTCACCCCCTTCTCTCACTGCCCTCAACCTTTGCCAGCATAAAGGTCTCTTCCAGTGAGCTGACTCTTCAATTAGGTGGCCGAAGTATTGGAGCTTTAGCATCAGTCCTTCCAATACATATTCAGGGTTGATTTCCTTTAGAATTGACTGGTTTGATTCCCTTGCTGTTCAAGGAACTCTCAAGAGTTTTCTCCAGCACCACAGTTGGAAAGCATCAATTATTCAGTGCCTAGCCTTCCCTGGTGGCTCAGACGGCTAAGCGTCTGTCTACAATTCGGGAGACCTGAGTTTGATCCCTGGGTCAGGAAGATCCCCTGGAGAGGGAAATGACAATCCACTCAAGTACTATTGCCTGGAAAATCCTGTGGACAGAGGAGCCTGGTAGGCTACAGTCCATGGGGTCACAAAGAGTTGGTCACAACTGAGCGACTTTACTTTTAGCCTCCTTTATGGTCCAACTCTCACATCCATACATGACTACCAGAAAAACCATAGCTTTGACTAGACAGACTTCTGTCTGCAAAGTGATGTCTCTGCTAGACACTTAAATAGTCGCTGAATTAATCAGAGTCTAGGACTAAGGAGTGACCTTTCTTTAATTCTCTTTCTCTTACATTTTGTTTCTCACCCTAGCCTCCCCTATTCCTCTCTATTTTCTATTATAGGGATTCATGGGGGTAATTCTCAAAATTATAAAACATTCACAGCCCATCTTTCAAGTCTATTCCCTTTCTGTGCCCCAGTCCTTCTTTAAAATATACAAGTAATGTTAACAACTGTTACCAAACTCAGTATTTTTCATGTGTCGGGTCTGACACTCAATACTTTTCATGCACTGTAGCATTTTGTTAATATTTTCTTATGGTTTTTAACTCATCATTCTTTGGAATGTATTTGTCTGCTTCTTGTAAATCTCTTTTCAAAAAACTAAGAAAAGATTCAGAAAACAAAGATCATGGCATCCAGTCCCATCACGTCATGGCAAATAGGTGGGGAAACAATGGAAACAGAGACAGACTTTATTTTTCTGGGCTCCAAAATCACTCCAGATGGTGACTGCAGCCATGAAATTAAAAGATGCTTGCTCGTTGGAAGAAGAGCTATGACCAACCTAGACAGCATATTAAAAATCAGAGACATTACTTTGCCAACAAAGGTATGTCTAGTTAAAGCTATGGTTTTTCCAGTAGTCATGTATGGATGTGAGAGTTGGACGATAAAGAAAACTGAGCACCAAAGAACTGATGCTTTTGAACTGTGGTGTTCGAGAAGACTCCTTAGAGTCCCTTGAACTGCAAAGAGATCCAACCAGTCCATCCTAAAGGAAATCAGTCCTGAATATTCATTGGAAGGACTGATACTAAAGCTGAAGCTCCAACATTTTGGCCACATGATGCGAAGAGCCGACTCGTTGGAAAAGACCCTGATGCTGGGAAAGATTGAAGGCGGGAGGAGGAGACGACAGAGGATGAGATGGTTAGATGGCATCACTGACTCGATGGACATGAGTTTGAGTAAGCTCCGGGAGTTGATGATGGACAGGGAGGCCTGGCGTGCTGCAGTCCATGGGGTCACAAAGAGTCAGACACGACTGAACTGAACTGTAAATCTCTTAAGAGGGGGATTAGGTCTTTAACTCTTTGTCAGCCCCTGTCCCCCTCACCTGGGACTGAAACTAACATTTAGCAAATATTCACATGATGGAGTAGATGAAAGGATGGATGGATGAACATATGGATGGACAGTTGGATACAATTATTTACACATTTTTTATTCTTGTGCCATTAAGAAATAGGCCAAAAGAGAGGTTCCCTGCAATAACAGAGAGTATGAGGTCACCGAGGCAGGGATAGATTTCACAAGGCACAGCCGATTTATTCAACACTGCAAGTGAGTAAAAATGATAAAGTTCCCCCAAAGTCCAGAAAACCAGATGTGCATCTGCGCCTGGTCAAATACACATGATATATGCTTATTAATAAAGCCAGACTAGTGTCCGAAAATTATCCAAGGAAAACATTCGCCCACCCACAGTGATGGGGGAAGCGATTACTTATTAATAAAGCAATAGCTAAATCTAATTATATCCCCATCAGAGGCAGTTGGTAATAAAACCGGGCTGGTCTTCCAGAGCTCTGTGACCTCGCTGACCTCAAATCAAAGTTTAAACCATCCGTCAGCTTCCAATACATTCCCAGCACACCTACCAATTATCAGCACCCTGGTGCCGCTGTCTGCCGGGGGTCAGAGGTCACCGCATGCACCAGAGAGCTGGGAGCTGGAACGGGGCTTTAGAAATCTCATTATCCTGTTAACCATACATTTATCTGACAAGATAAAAGAGACTAGGTGACCAAGCTATCATTAAAGATTAATAGAAAGTATAAAAAATTCAGCTGCAACCAGCATTGCTGTTTAGAGCTTGTGATCGGCATGACAGGGTTATTAATCAGAGCACCAAAAAGATTTAAGTCTTGCTCTTGATATTTTCTATTTTTGTTTTTAGTTTAGTTTTTTTTTTTCTTCCCTCTGTCTCAAGTCATTACTTCGTCTCTTACTACCCCAAAGCAGAGGTCAAAGGAAACTCCTGCTAATTGGCTCTTCTGGTTTCAAATCATAACCCATTGGGCCAATTATAAAATTGCCAGGACTCAGAGGTGACAAGGGATGCAGCAGAGGGATGCTGGTGAGCTAGGGCAGCGATTCAAGCTGCCTATGGGTCTGCCGCCCTTTCTCACGTGCCAGGCCTGTTAATCAGTGGGGAAAATCAATAGGTTTTTAAATTAATTCAGCCCTAGAAGGCACACCCAAGCCCCAAGATGATTTCCCCTCATTTGTGATTCCATTTCAGTTTTACACAGAAGATTTTCAGACCACACCTACCCGGGAATCAGAGGGCAGCCTCTGTAGTAAGGCATAGGGATTCTTAGTCTCCGCAGCTCTCTCCTCATCACCCACCCACCCCACCACCCTGCTTCTTCCCTGGCATTGCCCTGGCATCGTCCTAAAAGGACATAAATCAATGTCCTTTTCCTATTAGCTCTGGATGGTGTGCACTCAGATGACCACTCGGCAGGCTCCCCTTTGGCCTGGGGCCGAGGCCGCAGAGCTAGGAAGATTATGTAGGGAGAGAAGGAAGCGGTGTCCAAAGTGAAAGAGAGGCTCCAGTTTGCCCTGTGGAAGGGATTTGTGCCTCACAGTCCCCACAAGCCTGTTCAGCAGAAGCCCTGGGCTTGGCGCAAGCTCAGTGGCACACACAGGATGTCCACCAGGCCTGCCTGGCCTCACGTCCGCAGCCTCTCCACCACTCACTGGCTGACCTCAGGAAAGTCTCTCTGTGTCTGCTTCCCAGACTGGGAAACGGGAACACCCCCCTCCTTCTCAGGGTTGTTTGAAGATCAAAGGGAAACCTTGAGTCCAATCTCTTCTGTTGTAATCACTTCCTGACTTGCTCCAGCATCCTCTGGGTTCCATTAAAGCTAATCTGATAAATCAATTAAGAATAAAATTCTATTGACCAGCCTCTGGCGAGTTGCCAGAGTTCAAGGACAGCATTTTATTCCTCTTCAACTTCACTCTCCCCACCCACTCAACACTCCCTGCCAACACACAGAGTAAGTGAGTTGTCTGATGACCTCCCCTGCAGATCACAGCACTGTTCACGCCTCATGAGCACAGCCCAGCATACGCCACCTCGACTGCTCCACATGAGTTTGATGAAGGAAGGAAGGAATGCCTGGTCAGATGGAAAATCCAAATCCCCGGCTAGGAGGGACATCCAGGTCAAAGACAAGCCCATGGGGTTGAGGATTCAGCTCAAGGATCCTAGGAAGGTGAAACAGAAAGAAAAATCAGGAAGAGAAGATACTGGTGGGAAAGAGGAGAGAAATGTAGTCAGAGAGAGTGGCTTGGGATTGAAGTCAGGCACACACTTAGCCTTTAGAAAGTTAAGACTCCAGCTCTGTGGCTTAGAGCTGGAGCAGTCGGTTTCTAGAATCAGGCAGCTCTGAAAAGGATGGAAATGTCACTGGCAGATGCACGCCGGGAGAACCACATCCAAAGATTGCCTCGTTTTCCTGGGAAGTCAAACAGGAAGAGGGGAAGGAGGGAAGTCTTCCAGCAGGAGGTTCTCTTGAAAAAAGTGACATTTCAAGGGACAAATTTGTCATGATGTTACACAGAATAGAGGAGGAAAGAATGGGGTTGGGAACTGAGAGAGAAAGCTAAAGGAATCGTCCAGGGACGACTCCACGAAGGTCTCCCCCGGGATGGTGATGCTTGGACATGATGGAAGACCAACCAGCAGCCCACCTCTCATGTTCCTGCTCCTTGCATCCAGGCCCAGCCTGTCTGGTAGGTCCCTCCCAGACCCACATTCCGGGGCCAGACCCAGTTCCACCAGGTAAATAGAAAGGAAGTTAACAGTTACTTCCTTCATTTCTCTCTCCTGCCTCCCTCTGATTGCCCAAATCATTGTCTCATCTGCAAAAATGTGCTGTTTTATATTCAAAGCATTACATGTCTAATTATGTACTAGATTATTTACTAGCTGTGCATCTAATACAAAATTTCATCTTAAAGTGTCTTTTCCCCCAGAAAATAGTTTTCCCTTAAGCTTCAACGCCCATTGTTTAAAGATCCTACACTTGGAAAACAAATCCAGTGAAAGATAAAGAACTCACGACAGTAATCAGGTGAGCAGGCTGGCTTTGCAGACAGAAAGGGGGGAACAGCGTCCTTAAAGCCACACCCTCATAAAAATCTTCTGAAAGACTCTGGAGCTAAGAAAGGGGTGTGTGTGTGCGTGTATTTGTCTGGGTGTATTTGGATGTATGTGAGTCTGGGTGCATCTGTACTCACGTATATGTGAGCACTTATCTGTGTGTTGGAGGAAAAAGAAAGAAGGAAACTAGTATTAATTAGCAGCCTACCATGTTCAAGTGTTTTGGGCATTAACTTTATTTAACCCTCTTGTAATGTACCCATTTTACAGTTAAGGAAAGTGATACTTAGGGCAATAAAGAAACTTGCTCATCTGCCCGTGGCAGAGCTGTACCCTCAGGCATAGTCAAACCCATCTTTGCTGAAAGTACTGAGGGAATCAAAGTAAAATGGTTTTTTTCCCAGTGGCATCTCCATACTTTCTCAGATCTATTCGTATATTTTATAAGCATTTTATGAGTGTCTTCTTCCTAAGCATAGAGGTAGAAACTTTACATATGTTGTCTAATGCCGTGCTCACAACATTTCTGTGAACAAGTTTACTATTCCAATTTCAGAGATGAGAAAAACTGAAGCTCTGAGAGATTAAGTGATTCCTCTATTTGTTGTTGCTATTGTTTGTCCCTAAGTTGTGTCTTACTCTTTTGCAACCCCCAGGACTGTAGCCCGTCCGACTCCTCTGTCCATGGGATTTCCCAGGCAAGAATACTGGAGTGGGTTGCCATTTCCTTCTCCAGGGGATCTTCCTGACCCAGGGATCACATTTGCATCTCTGCAGATTCTTTACCACTGAGCCACCACGGAAGCCCAATTCCTCCATGGTTGGTGGCGGTTTAGTCACCAAGTCATGTCTGACTCTTGTAACCCCATGGACTGTAGCCTGCCAGGCTCCTCTGTCCATGGGATTCTCCAGGCAAGAATACTGGAGTGGGTTGCCATTTCCTCCTCCAGTCAATTCCTCCATAAGGAAAACAGTTTTGTTTGACTCCAAAGCCTGAGCCCTTGACACTCTATCATACTGACTTGCTTCATTACAGCCAAGTTTTAAGCCTTGAAAATTCAGAATATAAGTAGATAGGAAAATCATACACATATAAAAACCAGAGTTGTCTCATGATGATCTACATATAAAAGACAGCAGCTACCCTACATCATTAAAACCCATATTCTCCTCATCTTCCCACTTTGTTACCACCCTCAGTCTATTGGCTGCCATGGGCCAGCTTTCCTCATGGTCACAGGATGGCTGCCACAGTGCCACACTTGATACACAGTCCTGACAACAAGCAGGAGAAGCAAAGGCACCAGTTAACTCCTGTGTTCTCTCTTTTATACCTTTATTTTCATTTCTATTATGTTGTGTCCACTATTCTAATCTTTTCTCTGTGCGTATGTATGGAGACATGTTGGGAAGACATTCACATAATGTTCCAAAATTCTTTTGGTACTTCGATGCATTGCTTGATTTGTTTTTGTAATAAACAAACATTTTTTTCTTTTTTTAGAAATAAAGTGGTGAAGTCAAGATTTAAAAAAACACAACCACACAGAACTTATGATGTCAGTCACCTGCTTAAGATATACCATTGTCTCTCCCACTGCTGACAAGATAAAGGCCCAACTCCTGAGCAGAGTACACAAGGCCTGCTGTGATCTATGATCCCATGGTCTTGCCATGGGACACTGGTCCTCAGAAGTGTTGGACACTTCTTTGGCTCTGGCTGCTCCCTCTGGCTGGAGGACCTCTGCTCCCCTGCTCTTGGTGAAAGCCATTCTTTCCTCAAAACCCAAGCCAAATGATTGCTCCTTGGAGCCTCCCCAGAAAGTTCCATCAGAGGATATTTCTCCCCTGTCCAGGGGTCATAGAATTGTATAGAGAAATATCTTTCTTTTTAGGTATGCTATACAAACTAACTTGGCCCATGGTTAGTTTGGGACAGTGGTGTGCTGGAGTTGGCTTCCGCTCTCAAGACCTGATTTTCTGCATCTCTGCCAAAGATGCCACACTGGCACCTTGAGAGTGGTTATGGTGAAAACATGCATACCGTGGGAACTGCCAAATGCTGTGATAGGGCATCATGCTTTCCCTGTGGAAAGCTGGTTATTAGACATTCACCAGCATACCCCAGTTTGGGTAGGTATCCTTTCTGTTCCATCCCAGATACAACTCACTGAGGTCAGCCTTACTCCCTCCAGCACGGTGCTTTGCTCAGGGCAGGAAGTTAACATCTAGATGATCAGTTTCTGGAAATGTGGTGTAAGCAGAAGGGCCATCCAGAAATATACTCATTCCCCAGCTGTGGGCGTAGCCCGCCCTCAGCCTTGCTGCGGGCTGTGCATTGCAGATTCCTGTATTCTTCCTGGAGAAATCCTTCTCCACCTGCTGAGAGGGAACAGGCAGGGCAGGGGAGCAGGTGATGTCAAAATGCCCCAGGCCTCCCTAGATCCCTAAATCTTACACAACAGAGAGACTTCAGTGACTCTGGAAATGTGGGAATGAGCCAGATGGTTCACAGGTCTTGGAAAATGCAAGAGAAAGGTGAAGTCACTCAGTCATGTCCGACTCTTTGCGACCCCATGGCCTACCAGGTTTCTCCATCCATAGGATTTTCCAGGCAAGAGTACTGGAGTGGGTTGCCATTTCCTTCTCCAGGGGATCTTCCTGACCCAGGGATAGAACCCAGGTCTTCTGCATTGCAGGCAGACACTTTACCATCTGAGCTACCAGGGAAGCCCAATGGCTGGTTAATCTGGCCCAAGTAGCATTGATCATGTGCTTACTGGGGGTGTCCAAGGGGTCTATCCAGTTACCCAAAGCATTGTCTCTGCTTTCCGAGGGAGATTGTGAGTGACAGGAGATCAAGAAAGCGGGCCTGGGTGACAGTCTCACAGGGTCCCTAAGCCCCCAGGTGTGCAGCCGTGGCCCACCACACACCCAAGTCTATGCGGGGCACTAGGGGCTGTGGGGGTCCTCAGAGAACTGGCAGGCTCAGCCCTGAGACCAAGCCACTCACACCACAAGACTGTACAGCCGTCCAAACTCATACCTGCGTGTGCCCTGGAAGCCCATACGAGAGGTAGGGGCTGGGTTCCCGTCCCCATCATGGTGCCAAGTCTGCAAGTCATTCTGAATCATGTTTGTTGAAGAAATCAGTCTGAGTTCTGGTCCTTTGCACTGAGTTTCCCCACACCAACAGTGAGGTGCCTGGGCTTCCTGGGCTCCCACCACATCAACGTTGCCACTTCCTGTTTCTAGGTTTGAGCCAGCCCAGGGCTCAGGAAAGACTGAGTGTTCAGTGAGTTGTCCCCGTGACGGACCTGCCCCTCCTCCCTGAATCAGCCCCTGTGCAAACCAGAGTCTGCTGCCTGGAGCCCGCCCAGCTGGCTGGGAGCCCCTCCAGTGCCTGCCTATGGGAGCCGATGACGAGCTTGAGATGAGAGGGAAGCTCAGCACATGTCCGCACCACTATCACTCGGCTTCCTCGAGGGGAAGATCATCAGAGGCACGTCAACACCCTGGCGGCTGCTCTTCCAGGCAGACGAGACGGGGAGGGCTTGGGGACGCCTGGACCCTGCAGAACCAGCCTGTGGTGGATGAGAGTCAAACCACAGGAGGGGAGCATGCGGGCCTGCACTCCACCTCAACAGGCTTCAGGAGTCTGGGGAGAAAGGGAACAGAGAAACATTTCTTCCTGCCAATTTCTAACTAGATGCTTTACAATTTGTTTCCTTTCCTCTCTAACATGACTCCATGGAGAGATGCTCTTGCCCCATTCTTCAGCTGAAGCTCAGTTAAGGTGGCACGTCTTGCCCAAGGTCACTCTGGCCTCCAAGGCCAAGATCGTTATGGATGACAGCTAAAAGGGACTGAGCACCACACTTTGAACAAACCTAGAAGTAGGAACCAGCCATACAGCTGTTCACCACACCGATTTTTACATGTGAGTCCAGCCCTCCTACCCCAACTAGGGGTGCTTTGGGGCCAGGTGCTCCCTGGCTGGCCAGCATCTAAAGCATCCTGCAGGGAGGTGTCCACTTGTTGACAGCTGAGCTCTTTAGTCTAGGAAGCCTCGAAGGGGTGTGGGTGGGGTTTCCATTCATAGGAAGCTGGGGGCAGGTCGGGGTGGGCAGGCTGATATGACCACTCCTGGGTCGAGGGGGAACCAGCCTGGGACCCAGACTCAGGCCAGCCTTTCTGGGACACAGCCCCACCGGAGACCCTTCCTGTCTTTGACTCTCCCACCCTCTGCCGCTTCTCCAGTCCCTCTGCTGGTCTTTCTCCATACCCCCACTCTTACCGACTTTGACTCTCCCCCAGAAGAAAGCCCCAGTCTCTTTCTTTCTCCCATCAGGTTCCAAGAGTTCATATGGAATTGCTAGAAGGTACATTAGACTGTAGCTCCAGTGTCAGTAAAGACAGGCTCTGCTTCCCTGAAAACCAGAGCCTAGATGCTCTACCCGCACACCCTACACACGGCCCACGCCACGCGCTCCGAAGACTTTTCTAGAAGGGAGGGGGACAGGAGACACAAATAAACTAACACAGTTTCAGTTTTCTTATCCCTACCCCAGGAAACTCAAAGAGGCTGGCTAACTTACCCGAAGACACCAGGGAGAATTGCAGGCATCGCCGTCTGAGCCAGGTCAGCACCAAGCCTGTGTGCACCAGACCCTGCCCGCCTGGGTCTCCTGTCTATGTTAGACAGCACTTGCACTTCCGTGCATCCTCTCCTCTCCCAGCCTCTCACAACCCCATCCTTCTCCACAGTTAGCATCTGCCTGGGGCACGAGCCTGGGACCTTCTCAGCCCAGGTGCAGCCCCATCACATCTCTCTCCTTGTAATCCCCACCCTCTACTTGTCAGGACTCCTGGCTGCCTCTCCCTCCATTTTCAGAACATATTTATCTCAAGCCCAGGACAAGCCAGGGACTCTGCTGGGCACTGGAGAGACAGAAGTGAGTGAGCAGGACAAGGTGAGGGCTCCCTGCTCTTATGAGCCTCAGACAAGAGACGTGCTGGAAAGGCTCACTGGGAAGGCAAGCTCACCCAGCCTGTCCCTCGTGGTCCTCCATTGCATTTGGTCTGACTGGTCCCCTCACTTGACCTTGAGGAGCAGACTGGGGGCAGGGAGACCTAGAGGAAAAGACCAGCTGAGCCCTTTTGAGTGTGGCATTGTAGATTTTCTCATTCACCCTGGAAGGTCGAGATTATCCTCAGGATTGTCCCCAGGTACAGATGACAAAACTGAGGCTTTGGGAGGTCGCTCAGAGACAAAGGAGCCAATGTAGACCCATGTTGGAAACCAGCTCTCTTTACCTCCAGCCAGCACTATTTCCAAATTATGCTGCCTCCCAGACCAAATATGAGATGGCAGCTTCCCCCACTACCCTCACCATATGCTCCCCTAACCTGCCTCAGCCTCCCCTCCACCCCACCTACCTCAGCTCCTGCCAAGAGCACAAACCAAGGAGTTCCAGAGACAAATCCCACTAGAAGGCATTCAGGAGTTGTCATTCATGGCATAGACTGGTTGCTAAATTGATCTCAGATGAGAGCTTTTTGGGCTTACTAGATTGCTCAGTCATAAGGAATCTGCCTGTCAATGCAGGAGACACAGGAGATTGGGGTTTGATCCCTGCGTGGGGAAGATCCCCTGGAGTAGGAAACAGCAATGCTCTCCAGTATTCTTGCCTGGAAAATTCCATGAACAGAGGAGCCTGGCAGGCTACAGACCATGGGGTCGCAAAGAGTTGGACACAACTTAGCAACTAAGTATGCAATGGAGATACAGACATAGAGAATGGACTTACAGACAAGGGTATGGGGGGAGGAAAGAGAGGTGAAGTGAATGGAGAGAGCAGTATGGAAGAATCTACATTAACGTATGTAAAATCAATAGCTGATGGAAATGTGCCGTATGACTCAAGGAACTCAAACTGGGGCTCTGTAACAACCTAGAGGGGTAGGGATGGTGGGAGGTAGGAGGTAGATTCAAGAGGGGAGACATATGTACACCTATGGCTAATTCATATTGATATCTGGCAGAAGTCAAACCAATATTCTAAGGCAATTATCTTTCAATTTAAAATAAATGATTTTAAAAAATGCTAACCACACCACATTTCAAGGCCGCTCTCACCTTCTGCAATAGCCCACACTCTGTGGAGTGTGTTTCTCCCAGGGCCACACTCACCCTCTGAGATGGCCCACACTCTGTCTGTGAAGTGTGTTTCTTTCTAAATAAATCCACTTCTTTCCTATCACTTTGTCTCTCACCGACTTCTTTCTGCAATGGGACATCAAGAACCTGAGCTTCACTGGGTCCTGAAACCAGGTCTGTGAACTGGGTTGGGAGACCGTGGGATTTGGCCGGGTTCAAGAGCCAGCCATGTGGGTTCAAGTCCTAATTTGAGGTGACAGGTTCAAGTCCTAATCTGAGGTAAATGGTTTCATGGTGAGCTCTAGAACCATGGTGAGCTTCCTCCTCTTTCATGGAGGAAGCCAGCGTGGCTAGTGTGACTCTGAAGCAGAAAGAGCAGGCTTACCAGGGCTGTCGGCAGGGCCACACCAGGTGGTGAGTCATAGGATACAGTAAGGCATTTGCCCTTGATCTGAGGCAGTGAGGAGGCTTCAGGGCTTTCAAACGTGTCCGCATAGTGAGGAAGGGGCCAGCAAGTCGGGGGACAGCTTAGTGGGGCAGAGGTGGAGGTGGGAGACCCACTGGAGACTGTAGCAGGGTCCACATGAGTGACCTGGATGCCTTAGAGGCAGGTGGTAACAGCAAGAAAAAGAGAAGCAGGTACATTCCAGGATACGCCAACAGCAAGGCTGAGCGATGCCCTGCGGATGGGGGTGAGACACGGAAGGCGAGGCTGGTCCAGTTCCCACTCTATGGAGACCTGGGAGGAGAAAACCTGAGCTTGGGATCTGATTGATAAGACCAAAAGACATGCCCAGACCTCCCAGCCAGCCTCGATCTGGGACTCCTAGTCAGTTTCTGAACATGCAGCTCGTGCTGAGCAAAGCGGGGTCCAGGTGAGAAATGGGGGGTGGGGGCGCTGCCTTCTCTCAGTCCCCTAATGAGATCCTAGAGACAGACCTGAGGCATCAATCTCACACAGCCTGTGATGCATGGGGCTCAGATGGTTAGCCAGGGGTACTGAGAATATTACACCTCCTGGAAACTCAGATTCTATCTCCATTTAAAGTAGTCTTGCTGACGATAGAATGCTATCAGGTATGCAAAAACTCTATGGATAGTACTAAGCATAAATGAAAGCAAAATATTTTTATGACAAAGTTTGGGGTGGGGTTAAGATGTGAAGATGAGAAGAAAAAGCATCACAGGCCTGAGGATGGGAGAGGGCAAGGCCATCAAAAGGGGAAGGTGGGGAGACCAGCTAAGTGCTTTCATACACGTTATCTCGCTGTGCAGTCATCACAGCATTCTTATTAAGGTAAATATCATGTCCTCATTTTTCAGATAAGGGAACGCAATGGGGCAAGTTGTCCACGCTCACCAGTTACTAAGTGGCCAAGCCAGCTCATCTCACTCCCAAGCAGCCTGGCCCTTAATAGATGAAAAATCGCTTTCCAGGTTAAAAGTTAAAAGTGGCTTTTAGAGGATGACAGCCTTCCCAGGAACTAGTCGAGGGGAGAAACTTTTAGTGGCCAGGACCTCTGAAGGTCAAGTTTAACAACCCAGGGCAATTCTGAGAAAGAAATTAGCCTTTCTCAAAATGGGCCCCCGCAAATAAACGTGCTCTCATTTCAAAAGTCCGAATGTCATGGAGGCAGTGGGCAGGCCAGAGGGGTGAGGCTCTGCCTATGTGACTCTCTCTCCTGCAGCTGCTCCAGAGGAGCTGGAGACATGGAAGACACTGTCTGCTGATCAGCAACTTGGGCAAAACTTAATTGCTTCCCCGAACCTGAAACATATCAAACTGCATAAATAAATGTGCTTTAAATTATTAATAAAGGCATTTACATCTGAAGCCTGAAAATTAATTTAATTTCTTATGCTAAACTGGCTGGCGTGGTATGTGATTTGAAGATTCAAAGACACAAAGAGCAAGGAAGGAAAAAATGGGAGCGGTTATCTTGGGCATTTTGCATTTATGATCCTGGGGGATAATAAGAAAGAAGGAAGGAGTGGAAAGAAAGGGTGGGAGGAAGTTCTCCTGCAGATCCAGATGAAAACCACTTCATCATGAAAAGGAAAACAGACAGGCCACCTTTCTTCAGGGCTCTTGCATATTGAAATGCACTGGAAAACTCAGGGAGTCTGAGTTTCCAGGGAGGCTGAATTGCTTGGCTTTCTCAAGGGCAGACATAATTAGAGCCAAGGTTGGGATGGATGTATTAGATGAGCTTGGAAAGTAGGCTAGGAAGCATCAGCTAATGCCTGTGTAGCTGGGGAGAAAGAAGCCAGAGACCCCTGCGGGTGGGTACCCACAGCCCAACCCGACACTGTCAGAGAGTCATCCCTTCAGCTTCCAGAAGCAAGGTGGTACCAAACATTCCTGCATCAGAACCCTAGCTCGGCCAACTACTAGTTGAACATCCTTGACCCGACCTCTTTCCTCTGAGCCTCAACATCTTCATCTGCAAAGTGGGTTAATAGTATCTATCTCACAGCGTTTTGGTAAAGATGCTGTGTGGCATTGGGAATTGCCTGAATCCAGACACTATTTGGACAAGTGACAGTGCTACTGCGCTCTCTAGTACTTTTAATATCCACTGATAATGCCCAGATACTTTTATTTTTTAGGAGAGAGAGTAAAGGAGATGTTGGACTGGGGGCTTGGTCTAGGGAGACAGCAGAAAAAGAGAGGTGATATAGGACCTCTTCTCATCCAGCCACTGGGACAGGGTTGAGCTCTAAGATCTAGACGATGGAGAGTCAGAAGTCAAAATGGGGCTTCCCTGGTGGTCCAGTGGTTAAGAATCCGTCTTGCAATGTAAGGGACACTGGCTCGACCCCTGATCCAGGAAGATCCCACCTGCTGTGGGGCAACTAAACCCATGTGCCACAACTACTGAACCCGAGCTCTAGAGCCCACAAGCCTCAACTACTAAAGCCTGATAACTCCAGAGCCAGTGCTCTGCAACAAGAGATGCCACAGCAATGAGAAGCTCGTGCACCACAGCTAGAGAGCTGCTCAACTAGAGAAAGCCTGCGTGCAGCAACGAAGACCTAGCACAACCCCTCCCCCTATTGTTTTTAATAAAATAAATTTTTTTAAGTCAAAAGGTTTTGTAAGGTTACTGGAAGCAGAGCTGCCCTGTAGCCCATGGAGGTGGAGAGGGGCACCATCCTCTGTCTGCCTGGAAGGGTCTGTGTGCCAGTGTTCCATGCCCTGGTGGAAGAGGGTGGGTGGTCCCCTCACAGAGCAAGGGTCATGCTTGGATGGGGGAGTGGGCACAGACGTGGGGATTCAAGCAGGAGAGGAAGGGTGTGGTGGATTGCTTGAGTCACGAGGCCCTGAAATATCCAGAGAACACACAGATCTGGCACTAGGGGACAGTGAAAGCAAATGAGCCAAGACTTTCTAGTTACAGGTTTGGGGGCTGGAACACCTGGAGTACATCTCTGAAATGCCCATCATTAGGCAGGCATACAGTAGGCGTCAATACAAAGTCAGCTCCCTTCCCACTCCTCTTCATTCCTATCTTGTGCATTTATCGGGTATTGATCTTTTCCCTTATCTGGTCTCCAGGAGAGTCAGGGGTTAGGATTCTGTACTTCAAATCCCAAGACTCTGATGCCGGGAAAGATTGAAGGCAAAAGAAGGGGGCAGTAGAGGATGAGATGGTCAGATAGAATCACTGATTCAATGGACGTGAATCCGAGCAAACTCCAAGAATTAGTGAAGGATGGAGGAGCCTGGCGTGCTACATGCCGTGAGGTCACTAAGAGTCAGGCATGACTTAGCAACTAAACAACAACTTTAAACCCCAAAGAGAACCAGGACAAATCCAAACACACCAACCAACACTTGTTAAACATCCGCTAACAGCTGACTCTGCATATTACTTTTAGCAGTTGAGTCAATGTTTTTACTTCAAATTCCCTTGAGTCGCAACAACCATCTTGTAAAGCAGTGTCCCCACTCTACAGTAAAGGCAACTGAGGCCCAAGGAAAGTGACTTAAGGTAATGCAACTTGTAAACAAACCACAGAGCAGGGATTTAGCACATGGTGCCCTGGCAGTATGGAGAGAGTCAGGCTAGCTGGGACTAAAGCCAGCCTTTCCTCCTCACAGCGACTATCACTGGCATAGGGTCAGCCCTTACTGAGTGTCATGCACTGCGCCAAGAGCTTTGCAAGCATCACCCATACATCTTCACCAAAGCCCAATCACTGAGACACTCCTGTTATCCTCTCCTGTTATCCCCGCGTGTAGAGAGTACACTGTTCTTTTGAGAAGCTAAGTTTCATTTCCTCTAGTCTAGTGAGTAGAAAGTCAGGATTCCAGCAGCTCAGGCCAGAGGCCACGCCTTTAACTCTGAGCCCCACTGCCTCTCACCTAACAAATTCCGCTTCCCACCCGTCCAACAGACCTAATGACACAGAACATGCAGAGCTACTGTGCAGACCAACGCGGGCCACGGCACCCCCCCACGGCGCAGAGTGAGCTCTCAAAGGACAAGTGTTCCCTTTCCCAGGCCACACGGCTCCCCAGGCCTGGTCCCAGAGGGCAGGAATGAAAAGACAGACCTGAGACGGGTGACTGAGCAAGGAAGCCTCCCTCTGCTGCCCGATGAGACAGGTGCCGGCCTCACAGTCTGACACCCACCAGGGACCTGGGCATCTGCCTCAGCCCTGCCCTGGATCTCTCAGCCTAGCAGGGGGGAAAAAGCACAGCTGGTCCTCTTTTCAACAATTCCCACTTTTGTTGCAATTAATTAATGCCCGAACAGCCGTGTGCTGTTCACTTCGCTATTTCTACTGGTAGGACACGGCTTAGTTGAGAGAATGGTGGCTCTAGCGTGGCTTGGGCCTGCATTTGAGCCCTGGGGGGCCTTGAGCAGGTCACTGTGCTTCTGGGCATGTCAGGTTCCCAGCTTACAATGAAGGGATCCCTGCCCAAGGTCCCAGCCAGGTGCAGGTCGGGGCTGCGTGTCACTGACAGGGCATCACCGCTCGCTCCTCTAGGGACTGCTCTGGATGCAGCCTCAAAGGCAGCACCATGGAACAGAAGGTCCTGTTTGCCATGAGAATTTGTCTCTAAAAAAAGGGGATACCTGCTTCAACCTCTTTTAGTCATTTTTGTTTCTCAGGTATTAACCTTCCTAATTGCCTTTGAAAATGCTTCTGAATTGCAACACAATAAAAAAATGTTTCTTAAATAATGCTTATGAAAGATAGTATATTAGTTTTAGGTTGAATTTACAATACAGGTGGACATTATAGTATCTTTAGATTTTAGAGCAAACGGGGGCTCCTTTTGTAATCACAGTATGAAGTCAACAGGTATGTGCATGGTACAGGACCTGAACAATAGCTTTCTATGTTACATGACAATAGAAGTTTACAGGTGTTACCTCTTTACCCCATGCTGTTGGTCACGGCTTTGATTCAGTGTCGCTGGGACATGTGCTGCGGATATCATTGTCAATGACTACATGCCACAGCATAGTTGCTAAGAACAAGAACAGGGTATTCCTGAATTCCACATGTTCTGTGTTGGGCTTGAGAGGAAAAATCCCATTTATTCAGAATTGTTTCGCCCTACTTTCTTTTTTTTTAAATTTTCATTGGAACATAATTGCTTTATAATATTGTGTTAGTTTTTGCTGTACAGTAAAGTGAATCAGCTACGTGAATACATATATTCTCTCTTTTTTTATTTCCTTCCCATTTAGGTCACCACAAAGCATTGAGTAGAATTCCCTACACTGTACAGTAGGTTCTCATTAGTTATCTATTTTATATTCAGAAATTGCTTTCACCCTGAGTGAAGAATTACACTTGGAGGACAAGAATAGCTGAGCTACCCACTGGCTTCAATACCATCCTTTCTTCCTTCCTGGCTCCCATCTCTGTCCCATGCGAGCACCTCTGAGCTTCCTGAAATTGTACGTTAACCTACATATGCCATTTTCTGGGAACGTATAAATAGCAAAAACCAGACCCCTGCTCCTGCTGGCTGTGGCTGTCCTCAACCCCAAATTCCTATGGAATGATCCCACCCTCAACCTCCTGGCCCCCTTCCTCCTCTCCTGCCTCCCAAGAGTTCAGAGCGTGGTTGGGTTGCTGCTGCTGCTAAGTCACTTCAGTCGTGTCCAACTCTGTGCGACCCCATAGACGGCAGCCCACCAGGCTCCCCTGTCCCTGGGATTCTCCATGCAAGAACACTGGAGTGGGTTGCCATTTCCTTCTCCAGTGCATGAAAGTGAAAAGTGAAAGTGAAGTCGCTCAGTCGTGTCCGACTTTTAGCGACCCCATGGATTGCAGCCTACCAGGCTCCTCTGTCCATGGGATTTTCCAGGCAAGAGTACTGGAGTGGGGTGCCATTGACTTCTCCAGTGGTTGGGTTGGGAGTCTCCTAATTCTCATACCATGTGGCCCTAAGCAAGTCTCCTTTTTTCCTCATCTGTAAGACAGGAATGAAATAGTTATCTGCTCCATGGGTTTGATGGGACACGCATATATGATCTTGGAGATGACAATATTCATCAACAGTAAAGAGCCATTGGTCATTATCATTACTCTGTCTCAGCTAGGTGATCAGCAGACACTCATCGAATTGGATTCATTTCTCCTAAAATAGCAGTGGTCCAAATGGAAGGAGGAGCTTGGGTTTCAACAGATGAAATTGGAGGAGAAGGAACTTATCCCCTCCTCCCCATCCCTACCTGTTCACAGAAAATGGGATGCCACTCCTCCCCTACTTAGAAGTGAGCTGGGGAAGGGACTTTTCAAGGAGCTGCTGATCTGAATGGTGAGCCCACACATCCTGGGCTGGATCTCAGTTGGGCAGGGGCAGAGTAACCATGAGCCATCCCCTGCCTTTTACTTCCTGTGCTCAGGCGTGGGGGGCACCACACTCCCTTCCCCAAGGATGCCAGGTGCTCAGCTGGCCTGTGATGTACTGAGACTGGGCATTCTTGGAACTGTGGCTTGGGTAGGTAAGCCTCACAGGTTGGACCTAGAGGGAAGAAGGGGTATGGGGTTTCTGAATCCCTAACATGATTCTTGCTGAGCCTACCATATCTTCAAGTAGTAAAATGTCAGACCCTGATTGATTTCTTTGTTCAATGTATACACGCATGCTCAGTCACTTTAGTCATGTCTGACTCTTTGCAACCCCGTGAACAGCAGCCCACCAGTCTCCTCTGTCCGTGGGATTCTCCAGGCGAGAATACTAGAGTGGTAGCTGTGCCTTCCTCCAGGGGATCTTCCCCACCCGGGGATCAAACCCACATTTCTTACGTCTCCAGCATTGGTAGGCATGTTCTTTACCACTAGCATTACCTGAGAAACACTATTTGCTCAATTAACATGTCCTTCCACTCTTGCCTGGAAAATCCCATGGACGGAGGAGCTTGGTGGGCTGCAGTCCACGAGGTCGCTAGGAGTCGGACATGACTGAGCGACTTCACTTTCACTTTTCACTTTCATGCACTGGAGAAGGAAATGGTAACCCACTCCAGTGTTCTTGGAGTCTGGGGGTCACACAGAGTCGGACACGACTGAAGCGACTGAGCAGCAGCAGCAGCAGTTACTGGGCTTCCCAGGTGGCGCTAGTGGCAAGGAACCTGCCTGCCAAAGCAGGAGACATGAGACGCAGGTTCAATCCTGTGTCAAGAAAATCCCTCAGAGGAGGCATGGCAACCCATTCCAATGTTCTTGCCTGGAGAATCCCATGGACAGAGGAGCCTAGTGGGCTATGGCTCATAGGCTCACAAAGAATCAGACACAACTGAAGCGAGTGAGCACACACACAAGCAGTTACCATCAAGCGGTTTCTATGACGGTCACTGGGAAGAAGGAGATCAGAGGAGGAGGAGAAAAACCTAGACTCATGGTCACATCTCCTCTCTCACATAAATTCTTCTCTGTGTTATACAGGGTTTCTCTCCTCAGCACACATATACTTTCTCTCTCTACACACAAGCACGCACACACACCTTAGCCTCCGCTCTCCCGAGAGGCCCCTTGTTAAAGCTGTTTTCTGGAAGCCAGAGGGAGATCCGTAGGAAGAACAGGCTGATTCAGTGGGCAGACTGGCCTGTCCCCTCCTCCAGCCCCCGCCTCCCCTCTCCCACCCGGGGACCTGCTCAGGGCTCCTCCTTGCCGGATCAGCCTCGATGGCTCAGCAGGACTTGTGTGGCTTCACTTCAGTTTCTTAGATTTAGAAGACAAGACAGAAAGGGAAGCGTGGGGACAGCCCAGCTGGAGGCCGAGGGGGAGCAGAGAGGAAGGGCCGTGCCGCACCCCCCCCAACCCGCCCCCCTCGCACGCCCAGGCCGGGCTCAGAGCAGAAGTCGCTGATGCACTGCGGTCGCCTTGCGGTTCAGGCCCAGGGGCTTAGGCAGTCGGTTGTGGGAAGCGTGATAACCGGCGAGCCGATTTGCAGAACTTCGAAGGTTTTGTAACAAAAGGTGACAGCACAAAGCTGGAGATGACAAGGTGCCATGGCACTGTGCCAAGAAGCTGGGCAGTGGTGACGAAGGAGGGCCGGCACGAAGGCCGCTCCTCTCTGGCGAGGGAGGGCAAGCGGGCCACTTCCGAGCCGAGACAAGGGAGCCCCTTGGAAGAACTCACTTGGGGGCTGGGGCGGGGCTGTGACAAGAACAGAGATGAGCTCAGGCCATCCCTTCCTGCCGAGCCGGGAGCCCACGCATGTCCCAGACCACAGGCCCCCTGCCATGGGGGTCTCCTCACATGCTTGTCCTCTCAGGGTAGACGTGACCCTGGCCTGAGTGGCAGCCAGACTGATAAACACACGGGGAACTGACGCCTGGGAGGGAGAGCCCGACAGAAAGCACAGCCTGGTGCCTCAGACACTCTCTGAGTGCAGACAGAGCAGCTGCAGAAGGGACCCACTGATGCCCTGTGGTCATAGGACCATGTCCTCCTTCCTCACGGTGGCATTCAAGGCGGCCTCACTCTGGGCCAGCCTACTTTTCCAGCACCACCTCCTACCCTCTGCCCCATTGACGGAGTCATCTCCCCAGACCATTTGCCAGGCACATCACACGCTCAGCTCTTTGAGGCCTGAGCGCCCCTGCCCCTGCCAGCTCCTTTGCCTTTAATGCCCTCCCCTCTCCTTCCCGCCTGGATGATCCTTCAGGAAACTGCTCAAATATTTTCTCTCCTGGGAAGACCTCCTCTGCCCCTCAGGGGAGAATTCAACCCTGCAGACCCAGCCCCTCCACCAGGCTTGCCTATATAGCCATCTGCTTTTCACATCCCTCCACCTAGACCGTTTGTTTTCCCATCGGTCTCTCTTCCAGGCTGTGAGGAGAGGGACTGTGTCTTAATTTACCTTTCACTCCCAAACTCGAGGTCAGAGTCTGGCATTTAGCACTCACCTGATGCTGATAGATGGATGGATAGAGGGTTAGATGCATGGACGGGAAGGATGAGGGAAGGATCCAGGCAGGTGCACCCTGGTGGGGCAAATACTTCAGAACCCCTACCTCAACTGAGGGCCATCCTAGAACCTGTACTTCCTCCCAGGCTAGAGGCCTGGGGTCCTCTTCCTACCTGAAAGCCCCTTCTTCCTCGACCCTCACACTCTCATACCTTGGATCCCAAGTAAGTGCTTGAGCCCTGCAAAGTGGTTTGAACCCCAAAGCCTTAGAAGGGGTCATGGGAAACCATCTTTCCCCTTAGGAATTCCCCCAGGGCAAGTCCTAGCCTGCTCTGTGCAGAGAAGGAGGGTGGGAGGGTTGGTCAGCCGTAGGTCAGTGCCATTCCTCAGCCCTCACTCAGGCCCGGCTACTCACTGCTGTGTCCTTGCTCCCACACCCATAGTGTCCTCTGGCCCAGGACTGGAATCCCCAGGGCCCCTCCCGTGCCCTGCGGTGACATCAGCGCCCAGCCCCAGGAGAAGCTTCACCCCCAGAGGCATAGACATGAGCCTCTCAGAACAGACACCAGCCTCGCCCAGGGGCCAGGAGGTGGGCAAAGGCCGACTGAAACGGGTTTAAACCAGACTTAGCCGGTTTTGCTCTGAGCGGTAGAGGAAGTGAGTGGTTCACACCTAGTGAGATGGAGCAGCCAAGGCTATCTGGAAGCATTTTCTACAGCCAGATCCCCTGCAGATTGCACAGGAGACACAGCCCCCACCCTGGGACTCCTCACGGGACAGGGCCCTGCACCCACAAGGGACACTCCAAAACAAGGCTATGACCCTGTCTCCTCAGCCCAGACCTGGCCCAACCCTGTTTGGTGGAGACCGTTCAGAGAAGGGTGTGCATGTGTGCTAAGTCACTTTAGTTGTGTCTGATTCTTTGCCACCCCATGGACTGTAGCCCACCAGGCTCCTCTGTCCATGGGATTCTCCAGGCAAGAATACTGGAGCGGGTTGCCATGCCCTCCTCCAGGGGATCTTCCCCACCCAGGGATCCAACCTGCATCTCTTACGTCTCCTGCACTGGCAGGCAGATTCTTTACCGTTAGCGCCACCTGGGAAGCCCTTCACAGAAGTAGGGGAAGTTCTATCAACTCTCCTTCCCTGAACTCACAAGGGTTTACAGAGAACTCTGTCCATCTCTGTGACCTTTCTCTAGAGTCCTTTAGAGAACTATTTATGCTCCTGGCTTGTGGTGGGTGTCCTCCCTTCTGGAAACTTCCATCTCCACCCTCCTCCATGGACCATCAAAGCCAGGTTGCTATACCTCCAGGGAGGCAATGCCCACAGCAGCTGGGGTCCTCAACTCCTTGCCCTGTTTGCCCTGGGAGACTCAAGCTTGCAGAGATCCAGCCAGGTCTCTGCTGGACTGCCCACACAGGCCACCACTCAGCCCTGCCTCTCTTCCTGGACAGAAGCAAGCCTTTTCTGCTCCTCTTACCCATGAAGCTGAAATATTCTTCAGAGAAGCCAATGGAAGGGGAAACCCAAACCAAAGACACCAACAGGGACTCTCAGTGCTGGAAAGAAAGGGCTCAGCAGGGACCCCTAGCAGAGCTCACTGGAGTCTGGCCTGTTTCCGGGCTGCGCTGTGTTTAGGCAAGCCCCTTCTCTAAGACGATCCTGAGCATAGACTGCCTGGGCATGTGGCCATCACGGGAGCATTTGGTGAGATTTGGATTCTGAAGTCAGGAGGCATGGCACACGGTAGGTGTTCAACAGACCACAATCCCCTTCCTGCTCCTTCACTGCCCATGTGGGTTTAGGGTCTCCACCTGGAGTGCTCAGGCACTGGGAGCCCACCCGGTGGATCTGAATCCTGGCTGGTTATGCCTGGGGAACTAACCTAGCCTGTGAGACCCACCCTCTCCTTTTAGTGACATGGGCTTGGCCATGGTTGTTATATGGGAGGGCCGTTAGGGGCTGTATGACAGGACAGAAGCAAAGCATTTAGCGCAGTGACTGGCATAGAGTTGGTGCTCAGAAAATGCCGGTGGCTCTGTGGTTAATTTTTATCCCATACACCCACACATCAGCACACAGCTCTCCTCCTTAATGCTAGAGCCAGAGACACCACGACCCCAGGAAGAGCCAGGTCGGGGTACAGCTTCAGCCTGAACCCTCAGAAGCTGCTTCATCAACCATATCTCCCCGCTGAATCAGCATCACCTGTGGGGCTTTTGGTACCACAGTGACACCCACAAACCCTGCTCTGGGGGGATGGGGTCCAGTCAGGAAAGGTGCCAATGAGTTCCCAAGGCAAGAGAACACTTCCCTACAAGCTCACCACCCGGGCCCAGTACACTGGGAAGTGTGTGGAGAGGCAGGCCTGCTCCATGTGGCCAACCTGTGACCAATGTACCTTGTGGGAAAGCAAAGGCTTGGAGCTGCAGCCGTGGGACCTGGGGAAAACCCAGAGACTATTTCACAGCGAGAAACCCAGGTTCAAGAGGGGAAGTGAATGTACCAGGTCACCTGACAGCCAGTGCTAGGTCGAATCACCTAGTGATTCTCATCACTGCTTTCGCCTCCTGACCATGGGCCAAGACTTCAAGAGATCTTCCTTCATATACAGACCTGTACAGTTGTAATCACTCTTGAAAAGGCATTGTTTCTATACCCGATTGCTTTGTTAAAAGTCCTTATTGAATTTATTACAATATTGTTTCTGTTTTATGTTTTGGTTTTTGGGCCACGGGGCATGTAGGATCTTAGCCCTCCGGCCAGGGATCAAACCCACGTCCCCTGCAAGTCCTAACCACTAAACCACCAGAAAAGTCCCTATACCTGACTTCTGACCATTCTGTTCCTCAACTTTTTGTTGTGATCAACTCTTCTGAGGTGAAATTCACATAATATACCATTAACCGTGTACAATTAAGTGCATTCACAATGCTGGGCAACCACCAGCTCTCTACTTTCAAAACTTTTTATCACCCCATAAAAAGTCCCACACCTGTGCGGTAATCCCTCATCCTCCCCTGGGAACCTCTGGTCTGCTTTCTGTCTCTATGGGCCTTCTGGAGTCATCATATAAAAGGAGTCATACAACGTGTGGCCTTTGGTGTCTGACTTCTTGCATTTAGTATAACATTTTGCAGGTTCATCCACTTATAAGATACATCAGTGCTTCATTCCTTTTATGGCTAAATCATAGTCTACCATTATAGATATGCTATTCATCCTGGAGGGACATTTGGACTGGTTTGGCATTTCTAAACATACAGGAAGCCTGAAAGAATAGTGTAATGAGCACTCCTTTTCCCATACCCCTGACTCAGCAACAGAGTCTGGACCAGAGCGAGGCATGACATATGGATAATTGTCTCTTTCACATTAAAATGGCCAGGATTTCCCCCTCTGCCCCATGGCATAGGCCTTTTAAAGACTGCAAACCATTTTATACAGAGTGAAATAAGTCAGAAAGAAAAAACCAATACAGCATATTAATGCATACATATGGAATTTATAAAGATGGTAACAACGACCCTATATGCAAGACAGCAAAAGAGACACAGATACAAAGAACAGACTTTTGGACTTTGGGAGAAGGCGAGGATGGGATGATCTGAGAGAATAGCATTAAAACACATATATTACCATATGTGAAATAGATGACCAGTCTAAGTTCGATGCATGAAACAGGGCACTCAAAGCTGGTACACTGGGATGACTCAGAGGGATGGGATGGGGAGAGAGGTGGGAGGAGGGTCCAGGATGGGGGGACACATGTACGCCCATGGCTGACTCATGTCAATGTAGGAGGCAAAAACCACCATAATGTTGTAAAGTAATTAGCTTCCAATTAAAATAAATTAATTAATTTTTTAAAAAAAGAGTCCAAATCTTATAGTCTTTTAGAATGGCCCACACCATGGATTTGCCTGATTGTTTTCTCTTGATGTCATTTAACTTGTTCTTCTGTCCCCTGTAGATCCCATGACCTGGGATTTGGGGCTGGAGATTAAACATGTTGGCAAGAATACTCCATAGGTAAGGTGTGTTCTGCACATCATCTCACATTGGGAAGCCTGTGATGCCAGGTGGTCCTACTATGAATGGATGATGCTAAATTTGACCAGTTGGATAAATGCATGGCCACCATAGCTGTCTGTTATAATGGTCATTTTTCCTTTTTTAATCAGTAAGTAAGCTGGGGAGACTCTTTGCAGCTGCACAAATATTCTGTTCCCCAATAACCCTTCACTCACTGGCCTTTAGCACCCATTAATGATCCCTGTTGTTCCATGTCCAGTTCTAACTGTTGCTTCCTGACCTGCATACAGATTTCTCAAGAGGCAGGTCAGGTGGTCTGGTATTCCCATCTCTTGAGAAATCTGTATGCAGATCAGGAAGCAACAGTTAGAACTGGACATGGAACAACAGACTGGTTCCAAATAGGAAAAGGAGTACATCAAGGCTGTATATTGTCACCCTGCTTATTTAACTTATATGCAGAGTACATCATGAGAAACGCTGGGCTGGAAGAAACACAAGCTGGAATCAAGATTGCCAGGAGAAATATCAATAACCTCAGATATGCAGATGACACCACCCTTATGGCAGAAAGTGAAGAAGAACTAAAAAGCCTCTTGATTAAAGTGAAAGTGGAGAGTGAAAAAGTTAGCTTAAAGCTCAACATTCAGAAAACAAAGATCATGGCATCCGGTCCCATCACTTCATGGGAAATAGATGGGGAAACAGTGGAAACAGTGTCAGACTTTATTTTTCTGGGCTCCAAAATCACTGCAGATGGTGACTGCAGCCATGAAATTAAAAGACGCTTACTCCTTGCAAGGAAAGTTATGACCAACCTAGATAGCATATTAAAAAGCAGAGACATTACTTTGCCAACAAAGGTCCGTCTAGTCAAGGCTATGGTTTTTCCAGTGGTCATGTATGGATGTGAGAGTTGGAGTGTGAAGAAGGCTGAGCACCGAAGAATTGATGCTTTTGAACTGTGGTGTTGGAGAAGACTCTTGAGAGTCCCTTGGACTGCAAGGAGATCCAACCAGTCCATTCTGAAGGAGATCAACCCTGGGATTTCTTTGGAGGGAATGATGCTAAAGCTAAAACTCCAGTACTTTGGCCACCTCATGCCAAGAGCTGACTCATTGGAAAAGACTCTAATGCTGGGAGGGATTGGGAACAGGAGGAGAAGGGGATGACAGAGGATGAGATGGCTGGATGGCATCACTGACTCGATGGACGTGAGTCTGAGTGAACTCTGGGAGTTGGTGATGGACAGGGAGGCCTGGCGTGCTGCGATTCATGGGGTTGCAAAGAGTCAGACACGACTGAGCGACTGAACTGAACGGAATGATCCCTGCCCAAATCAAGAATTACACTGGAGGTTGTGAAATGGTGACTTTCTAGCTTTATCATTCCTTCTACAGTTCTCAGCTGGCTTTCTTTTGAAAAGAAGAGCTCCCCTCTTCTGCCTCACCCTCTCTCTTTCTCTTACACACACACACACTGAGTTCATGGATTTCTCTATTTGTCTCATGTGAAGTCTCAAGCAAATTTTCTACTTGTTTCATTAACGATAGCCATTTTTCTTCCTGATGCTCAGAAGCCTCAAATTTTGCCAAAGGGATCCCTTCCAGTCTACTTCTGGACTTTTCTGACATGACTTCACTAGTTTTTAAGCACGTCCTCACTTCTTGGGAAAGATTGAAAGCAGGAGGAGAAGGGGATAACAGAAGATGAGATGGTTGGATGGCATCACTGACTCAATGGACATGAGTTTGAACAAGCTCTGGGAGTTGGTGATGGACAGGGAAGCCTGACATGCTGCAGTCCTTGGGGTGGCAAAGAGCTGGACACAACTGAGCAACTGAACTGAATTTGCTTCTTGGAACAAAAAGATGTCCTAAACTTACCTTGTACTTTCCTTTCCTCGAATCTGGAATCAACTGCTTCTCCAGAAAGGTTTAGTTCTTTTTGATGGTTAGTCGTCTTAGAAATCAAGACTGAACACTGCGTGGTCTCATTGCTCCTGGAGTTCTTGCTTCTAAGCTCTTCTGTGGACAAAGGTGGGGAAACTGAAATCAGTTTATAATATTATCAGTTCAAATTTAACCATCTGTTTCTTCTCTTAACTCTTTTGCTGTTGCTAATTTAATACTTGAATTTCTTTTCTCTCACACAGACTTAGTTTCTAACAGCATTAATATACATATTTATTCACTTGATTTTGTGATATACATAAAATACTTCCAAAATTACTGTATCATCATCACTACTAATAATAAATGTACTAAGGAAACTAAAGACTTCTTTAGTTTTATTTGTCCATGGAATATATCCCACCTCAGATGTATGGTCAAGGTGTTTTTTTCAAGTTTCTTGAAATTATTCTTTTTGTTGTACAGTTAGGTGCTTAAATTAATTCACAGTCAGGTTTATTTGTTTGCATTTGTGAACAATTTGGGAGTTTTCTCTTTTTTTTCCTATTTGTGATGTAACTTTCAGTTCAGTTCAGTTCAGTTCATTCACTCAGTCATGTCCAACTCTGCGACCCCATGAATCACAGCACGCCAGGCCTCCCTGTCCATCACCAACTCCCAGAGTTCACTCAGACTCACGTCCATCCAGTCAGTGATGCCATCCAGCCATCTCATCCTCTGTCTTCCCCTTCTCCTCCTGCCCCCAATCCCTCCCAGCATTAGAGTCTTTTCCAATGAGTCAACTCTTCGAATTAGGTGGCCAAAGTACTGGAGTTTCAGCTTCAGCATCATTCCTTCCAAAGCAATCCCAGGGCTGATCTCCTTCAGAATGGACTGGTTGGATCTCCTTGCAGTCCAAGGGACTCTCAAGAGTCTTCTCCAACACCACAGTTCAAAAGCATCAATTCTTCGGCACTCAGCTTTCTTCACAGTCCAACTCTCACATCCATACATGACCACTGGAAAAACCATAGCCTTGACTAGATGGACCTTTGTTGGCAAAGTAATGTCTCTGCTTTTGAATATGCTGTCTAGGTTGGTCATAACTTTCCTTCAAATCATGTACCTGGTTAAAAACACGAAACTATATTAAAAACCATATTTGGAGCAATTTTACTCCCACATCAATCTTCTCCACCTTGTTTCCATGCCCCTCTATTGGTTTCTGGTTTATTCTTCTTGTGCCTTTTTATATATGTGTGTGCATATATGTTCATGTATATGTATTATTACTTCCCCTTCTTTTCTACAGAATTTATGTTAGGGTGCAGATGAAAGTCCGGAGAAGGCAATGGCACCCCACTCCAGTACTCTTGCCTGGAAAATTCCATGGACAGAGGAGCCTGGTAGGCTGCAGTCCATGGGGTTGCTAAGAGTCAGACACGATTGAGCATCTTCACTTTCACTTTTCACTTTCATGCATTGGAGAAGGAAATGGCAACCCACTCCAGTGTTCTTGCCTGGAGAATCCTAGGCACGGGGGAGCCTCATAGGCTGCCGCCTATGGGGTCGCACAGAGTCGGACACAACTAAAGCGACTTAGCAGTGGCAGCAGCGGCAGATGAAGGTCTAGAGTTCTGTGAGATATAACAAATTTAAAGGGTTCACATTTGCTTCTAAATCTCAGACCTACTCCCTGCTAGCTGTGTGGCTTGAGCTAGTCACATAATTCCTCTGAATCTCTGTCTCCTCATCTGTAAAATGGGATAACAATCCCTGCCTTGTATGGTTTGGGCTAGGATAAAGATATTTCTCATATCATATTAAAATATTAAATTCTAGATAGAATACAGAGCAAAATGTGAAGAACAAACTAAAGAATGTTAATATATATATATTTAATATTATGCCTTCCTGGATAAGACACATCCCCAGAATACATAAAAGATCAAAGGTTGTTTTATAGAGATGCAAAACAACTCTATGACAAAGGACACCCTAATCAATGTTAAAACATAAGCCACAGACATGGCAAAAGTGTTTGCAATATATTTAAAACACATCGGGCACAATCACTTTGAAAAACTGTTTGGCAGTTTCTAGTAGAGCTTAAATATACACTCACCCTATGACCCAGTTATTCCACTCCAGGGTATTTACCCAAGAGAAATAAGAACACATGTCCACACAAAGCCCTGTGTACAAATGTTCATAGCAGCTTTATTCCTTATGGCTCTAAACCAGAAATGACCCTTATGTTTATTACCCAGGACAGTGGGGGACCCCTGTGACAGTGGGGCACCACTCAGCAATTGACAAGAACCAACTACAAGGGGCTTCCCTTGTAGCTCAGCTGGTTAAGAATCTGCCTGCAGTGCAGGAGACCCGGGTTCGATCCCTGGGTCAGGGAAGATCCCCTGGAGAAAGAAATGGCAACCCACTCCAGTATTCTTGCTTGGAAAATCTCATGGACACAGAAGCCTGGTGGGCGGCAGTCCATGGGGTTGCAAAGAGTCGGGCACGACTGAGCGACTAACACTTAACACTAACTACAGATAACATGGATGAATCTCAAAAATAGTTTGTTAAGCAAAGGAAGACAGGTATGAAAGTGTCTGCTTGTATTGGATCGCCAAAAAGTTTGCTCAGGTTCTCCCAAACATCTTGCAGAAAAACATGAACAAACTTTTTGGCCAGCTAATATGATCTATTTACAGGAAACTCAGAGTCAAATCTAATGGATTGTGATAGGAATCAGTACGACAGTTGTTCTTGAGGGGTACTGACCAGAAAGGGATCTGAGGGAAACTTCGGGAGCAGGGAGATGTTTGTGCCATGATTTGAGTGATGATCACATGTGTGTGTACGTTTGTCAACAATCTGCAGACCCTACCCTTAAGATCTACATGTTTTGCTATATGTAGAATACACCTCAATTAAAAAGACAATGGGGACTTCCCTGGTGGTGCAGTGGATAAGAATTGGCCTGCCAACACAAGGGTCACAAGTTCAATCCCTGGTCTGAGAAGAGTCCACATGCCTCAGGACAGCTAAGTCTGTGCTCCACAGCTACTGAGCCCACCTGCTGCAAGTGCTGAGGCCCACGTGCCTACAGCCTGTGCTCCACCACCAGAGAAGCCTCTGCTCTCTGAAACCAGGGGAAGTCTGTGCACGCCAACAAAGATCCAGAACAACCAAAAATAAATAAGTAAATAGAGTTTTTTAAAAAAAAAAAAAAAAAGTGGATTAAATAGAGGATATATAAAGAGTTCCTAGAAATCACTAAGAAAAGGTTGTGTGTGCTAAGTCGCTTCAGTCATGTCTGACTCTTTGTGACTCTTTGGTCTATAGCCTGCCAGGTTCCTCTGTTCGTGGAATTCTCCAGGCAAGAATTCTGGAGTGGGTTGCCATGCCCTGCTCCAGGGGACCTTCCTGACCCAAGGATGGAACCCTTATTTCCTGTGGTTCCTGCATTGCAGGTGGTTTCTTTACTACTGAGCCACCAGGGAAGTAAAAAAAGGGGTAAATACTGTTTTTTAAAAAAAAAATGGGCAAAGACTGTAAACAAACAACTTATTATTAAATACATATTCATGTTTAACCAACAAATGAAGAAGAGATGCTCAGCTTCACAAGGAAGCTAGGAAATACAGGATTGTATTTTTGCCCATCAGGTTGGCATAAGTTAAAAAGATTAATAATATCAAATGTTGGTAAGAAAAGAAATCAGAGAAACAATCACTCTTATGAACTATAAATTGGTGAAGGTTATTAAATGCCAATTGGTTAGTGCCTATCAAAATTTTAAACGTACATATCCTTTGACCTCGCCCTACAACTTCTGGAAATCTATACAAAAAAGGAATTATTTTAAATCACAATATTTCTGTACCATGGTGTGAAGTAGTTCTAAGAGTACCAATATGAAAGGACATATAACTAAACAAAAGCACAATTCAGAACAATATACAATATAAAGCACAATCCCACTTACACAAAAAACACCTAAGTGAGTAATTATATGCAGGCATGCATGCATGCTCAGTCACATCCGACTCTTTGAGACCCCATGGACTTCACCCCGCCAGGCTCCTCTGTCCATGGAATTTTCCTGGCAAGAATACTGAAGTGGACATTTCCTCCTTCAGGGGATCTTCCTGACCCGGGGATTGAAATTTTGTCTCCCGAGTCTCCTGCCTTGCAGGTGGATTCTTTACTGCTGAGCCACTGGGGAAGCCAATACAGATAATTACATGGAGAGAGAGAGAGAGAGAGGCATCCCTGGTAGCTCATCTGATAAAGAATCCGCCTGCAATTGGAAGACCTGGGTTCGATCCCTGACTTGGGGAGATCCCCTGGAGTAGGAGGGCATGGCAACCCACTCCAGTATTGTTGCCTGGAGAATCCCATGGACAAAGGAGCCTGGCAGGATACAGTCCATGGGGTCTCAAAGAGTCAGACATGAATGAGTAACTAAGCACAGTCCAAAGAGTGAACAGGAAATATTTGCTTTAAGTGCTGACAGGGTTATTTCCTGGGAAGGGTATCAGGAGTGTTTGGTAAAGGAGAAGTTTCCTATGTTACACTGTATGTTTTGAGTACTATTTTTATAATAAAAGTATATTTCTGCACTGTTTCTGCCATTGTGAAAACAAACATAAAGGTTTCTTGACAAACTTTTTGACACTAACTAAGGGTTTATGAAGGAGTCATTGAAAATCCCATGGGCAGAGGAGCCTGGTGGGCTGCAGTCCATGGGGTCACGAAGAGTCAGGCACGACTGAGTGACTTAACTTTCACTTTTCACTTTCGTGCACTGGAGAAGGAAATGGCAACCCACTCCAGTGTTCTTGCCTGGAGAATCCCAGGGACAGCAGAGCCTGGTGAGCTGCCGTCTATGGGGTCGCACAGAGTCGGACACGACTGAAGCGACTTAGCAGCAGCAGCAGCACTGAATATATATATTTTGTCCTCTTTACATGTCCAGCATTGTCCAAGGGGTGAAAGAACCCCCAAAGAAACATATCCCACTCAAATCCCTGTACATTCACCTTGTGATGATCATGCAATGCTAATCATGGAAATACAGTCCCTACTGTCATCCAACGGGCACCATAAACATTCAACAATTGTGTGTTCAAATGTATTCTTACAGGTGTGGTGCTTGTGAGAGTAGGGGTTGAGGGAATCTTTTCCTTCAAACTTAATCCCATAGGATGCCAACCCTTACAGGACCCTGACAGCCATGCGTGTTTTGGAAGTCAGAAGTTTTATGATTTTAGTTGGTGCTAGTGGACAGAGTCTATATCTCATACAGTGCATGCATGTATGCTAAGTCGCTTCAGTCATATCTGACTCTTTGCAAGCCCATGGACTGTAACCCACAGGCTACTCTGTCCATGGGATTCTGCAGGCAAGAATACTAGAGTGGGTTGCAGGCCCTCCTCCAGGGGATCTTCCCAACCCAGGGATCAAACTCGCATCTCCTGTGGCTCCTGTATTGCAGACAGATTCTTTACCACTGAGCCACCGGGGAATATAGGAGATTTAGCAGAATCTGGGGCAGCACCTTATGATCGGGCACATACCCAATATTTCTGTAGCAAAATGCATGAATGTCCATATCAAATATGCAGACTAGTTAACCACAGGTCAGTCCAAGTCAGATTCTCCAGTCAAATGAGCTCGTGCTAATCTGACAAAATCAGCTTTTGATGTTTGAGATCTCTCTGGATTTTGGAACTGTGGAGGAGGGACTGTATTGCAAGATGCTCTCTAAACCTTACCTTATTTTTGTTTTATTGCAGAGTAGATGACTTAGGGTTCCCCAGGTGGCGCTAATGGTAAAAAACCTGCCTCCCAATGCAGGAGACACAAGATGCTTCACTACAACTGAAGCGCCATAGCACACACATAGATGATTTACTAAGCTTCACTTTGAAAAGCGATTTCTGACAACATAATGTCAGCGTGATGTGCCTGTATTTAATATCATTCCTCCCCTCATCATTGAGCACACAGCGGATGCCATCACATTAAGGGAGTGATGGTGTCCCTGAGGCTGGCCTTAGTCAGGCCAGATAATTTGCATGTTTAGCCCAGCTGTACTAAGATTAAGGAATCTACTGTTCCTACAATAAGTTTTGCATTTTTTAAATTTTCTAATTACTTCTAGGAAATGATGTAGGACAAAATACTATAGCATAGTCACATTCACGCACACATGAGGCAGGGTGGACTGAACGGAAGTCATACTCAAGCCACATTTGTTAAGTCCAAGCTCAGCTCTTCACTCAGTAGTTGATGTAGAGAAATCCAAAGCCAGCAAATGGATGTCGGCTCCAGCTCATCCAAGTCTAACACACAAAATTTCTTATTGCCGGTTCTCATGGAAGTCTGGGGTTTGAATATATGCTACCTATGTGACGCAGAACCCCCAAGCCAGAATAGTGAGCGAATTGGTCCCAGGTTGGCAGTGCCCCCTGGTGGTTAGAAGAAGCAAATACAAATCCTCGAGTAAAGTGTTCTCACTTTGATTTGCCAAACTCCAAAAAACAAAACCCACTCCAGTACTCTTGCCTGGAAAATCCCATGGACGGAGGAGCCTGGTGGGCTGCCGTCGCTAAGACCCAGACACGACTGAGCGACTTCACTTTCACTTTCATGCATTGGAGAAGGAAACAGCAACCCACGCCAGTGTTCTTGCCTGGAGAATCCCAGGGACGGGGGAGCCTGGTGGGCTGCCGTCTATGGGGTCGCACAGAGTCAGACATGACTGAAGCGAATTAGCAGCAGCAAAAAACAAAAAAAACCCCAAACTCAAAGCAATGAGTCACCATGAACTAGAGTCAGCAGAGACAACAAGCCACAGATTTCAACCAGGATTTCTCAGCCTCAGAGCTATTGGCATTCGGGACCAGATAATTATTTTCCATAAGGGCTCTCCTGTGCATGTTTAGTAGAATACCTGGCCTCCACCCACTAAAGGCCAGAAGTGTGTGTGCACACTCACACACACACACACACACAGAGATACCACCAGTTTTGACAACTAAAATGTCTCCAGACATTTCCAAATGTCTTGAAGGAGAAAAATTGCCCTCACTTGAAAAACATTGATTTAGATCTTCAAAGACTTAAAATATTAGAATAATAAGATAGATCATAAAATAGCTGTGTATGAAAAACCTAAAGGCTTAAAAGACAGAACAAAGACAAATGATAAAGGGATAAGAAACTACCAAAATTTACAGGCAGGTGTTTATGAAGGCTCAAATAGAACTTCTGGAAATGAGAAAAATATAATCTATGAAATTAAAAATTCAGTGGATATACCAGACTAGATAAAGAATCACTGAATTAGAGGAGAGATTTAAAGAAATTGCCCAACTATATTGGAAGAGAAAAACAAAACAGAAAATGGAACAGAGAGGACAAAAATAAAAATCAAGGAAAATATAATGTAGAGGTTAAGCTACAACCAGCTGAAGCTCCAGAAGGAAAGAATAAGGAGAATGAGAGATAGGCAATATATGCAGAGATAATGCCTGAGACTCTTCTGGATCCATACACACAGGAACTCCTGAAAATATCAAGCTGGGTGAGAGTGCAAGTTGTTATGTGCTAGATGGAGGAAAGCTGAAGACTAAGCCTCAAGGGCTTATCACTGAAACTGGTACACCAGTCCAACCCAGGGGCCACATGAAGGCCATGCTGGCATCAACGGTGCAGATGTGGGAGACCCGAAAAGGGAGTGATACTGTGGCAGTGGCCTGAGTTTGGCCTTGAAGGATGTTGAGGGATGTTCACCCAATGTGACTTAAGAGACCTTAATTTGAGCCCTCTATTTTATAGGACAACCTGCAAGATTGATTGGAGGTGGAATGTAGAAGGGTAGAGAGGAAATGGGAAAAAAGGGGAAAGAGCATAAGCAAAGTTTTGGAGGCAAGCCTAACACTTCATGAGCCAAAGACCAAAAGGAGTCCTGTTCAATGGATTGGGGAATATTTGAGAGAGGAATTACAAAACATATTGAATGGACAAAGTGAAACCAGCCTGGGGAAGTCCCTTGGGAGATAACCAGGTGTGTTTAGTCTTGAAATTGTAGGCCAAGGGTTGGTCAGCTGCAGCCTATGGGCAAGTCTGGCCCACAGCCTGTTTTTGCCAATGAAGTTTTATTGGAGCACAGGCACATCAGTTCATTTACAAACCATCGATGACTGTTTTTGCACTACGATAGCAGAGAGGAGTAGCTGCCATAGACACCACACCATGTGGCCTGCAAAGCCTAAAATATTTACTCTATGGCCCTTCACAGAGAAAGTCTGCTGATCTCTGATCTAGGCAGAAGCAGCCAGGCAAAGAGGCCTTGCAGCCAATAACCAAGATTAAGAGGATAAACCTAGAAGTGGCTGGAGGACTGTGTGTTTTGTACGAGGAGGAAGATAAGTGCTTAACCTTTACTGAGTTCCTACAAATGGCACCCACTCCAGTACTCTTGCCTGGAAAATCCCATGGACGGAGGAGCCTGGAAGGCTGCAGTCCATGGGGTCGCTGAGGGTCAGACACGACTGAGCGACTTCACTTTCACTTTCATGCGTTGGAGAAGGAAATGGCAACCCACTCCAGTGTTCTTGCCTGGAGAATCCCAGGGACGGGGGAGCCTGGTGGGCTGCCGTCTATGGGGTCGCACAGAGTCGGACACGACTGAAGCAACTTAGCAGCAGCAGCAGCACATGTGCCATCCCTCCTCCCACATTATCATTATTTTTCACAACGACCCTGACTAGAAATTGTTACTATTTTATTTTTTTCAGAGATGAGTCAAACGGGATCCAGAGAAGTTAAGCGATTTACCCAAGGTCAGCCTGAGACTTAATTTCAGGTTAGTCAGATTCCAAAGCTGATGTTCTTCCTACCACACCTCACTGCCTTTCCAGGCGCTGTGTATCCCAGACAGAAGGTGACAGCCTCAGGCTGATGAGCTGGCTACTGTGTGTCATAGCCAGCAACAGTTTAAATGGGGGTGGTGGTGGTGTGGTCAGTGTTAACCTCTTCCCTTGAAAACAGATCCAGGGGCCTACTCTGACCCAAAGTGAGGGGGACCTCTGGCTCAGGGCTCCTCCAACAATTGCTTCCAACTTGTCCAAACATTGGCTCCACCTTGGCCTCCTCCACCCCACCCTGCCAGAGCCATTGGCTCGGCCAAGAATGCCTATCATACAACTTCCCTCCAGCTTCATCTCACAGCACGATGCTGAAGGCAGTTGGGCCATGTGATAGCATCTCTGTATCTATGAAAAAAAACACACAAGGGTTGGCAGTCCTGCACAGTGCCACCCACAAGAGATGGCCCAGTTGGTCTGCAGTGAAATTGCAACACAGCCTCTGCTTCTGCCCCAGCTGGATCCCAGGCCCTGGAGCAGAGCCCATCGGGGCTTGCTTCCACCCCCAGCCTGGCTCCTGTTCCTCCCATGACTAATTTGGATCCCCATCTGACAGCTACCATGACCACTCTATCCAGATAGGGCCTAACAGACCTGCTTCTCGGTTTTGTGGTCAAACTGGTTCTTGAAACTTCCCCAGAGTTCCAGCAGGCTTGGGTCTGTCTGTGGGGAACTGTAACTGGCTGCCCCTTGGGGTTGAGCTGGTTGAGGGTTTGAGAAACCAAAAGAAAGAGATTAGGAAAGTACGAATTCTACCTAAGGCCTTGGTTATCTACATGGTTGTGGGACGAAATGGAAGTCTCCCCAGTGGATCCCAGTGGCTGGGTCTGTACCTTGTCAGCTCTCCCCTTTATAGTCAGATGCCATGCCACATGATCTCTAACCTCCAGCTTGTCCATGGGGAAATGGATGTAAACAGAGGCAGACAACCTTCCCAGAGGATATGGGAGGAACCCTGTGACCCCAGGCCTACTGACAGCCTCCCATGGACAGTTGCTACACCCTCCTACTCCTCTGGGAAACAGAGATGTGTGTCAGCTCCAGGGACACTGGGCCCATGCCTGCTGGTGTGCTGAACTGCTTGCTGGCTGTCCCCGATGCAGAGGGACAGAGGGAAGTGTGAGACACCGGCTCAGGCTTATCCCACCAGCCTTCCTCAAACACAGCCTGTTGGCCCCCTTGCTGTAGCCATAAGGTGTGTCCACACGGGGGGCAAGAAAGAAAGGGGTCGGGGAGCCAGAAGAGGACAAGGAGGACAAGGAAGGTTTAAAGAGCATCTATTATATGCCAAGCTCAGCACAGGGCACATACAAACATCATTACATTTATTCCTTATGTGGGAAAGGAGACATAATTTATTAGACAAACATGTGCATCCCTGAGACATAGCACAGCTATAAGGACTATAGACCTGACTCCTCCTGTATCCCACCTCTGCCATAACTGCTTGTGTGATCTCACTTAACTCATCTAAAATATAGGGGTTCAAAACTATGACTAATGTCGTATGGTTGTTACAGTGATTAAATGAGATAATGTGTATAAAGTACTTAGAACAACGCCTGATCTGAGCTCCCTGTGTTATATAGCAGCTTCCCACTAACTACCTGTTTTACACATGGCAGTGTGTACACATCGATGCTGCTTTCTCAATTCGTCTCAACCTCTCTGTTCCCCTCTGTGTCCATTCTCTATCTCTGCACCTCTATTCCTGCCCTGCAAATAGATTCATCAGTACCATTTTTCTAGATTCCATATATATGCATTAATATACAGTATTTGTTTTTCTCTTTCGGACTTACTTCACTCTCTACGACAGACTCTAGGTGCTCTGTGATGACCTAGAGGGATAGAAGAGGGGGTGGAGGGGTAGGCGGAAGGCTCAAGAGGGTTGGGATATATATACAAATGGCTGATTCGTGTTGTTGCACAGCAGAAACTAACACAACATTGTAAAGCAATTATATTCCAATTTTTTTAAGTGCTAAAGGAAAAAATATAGACCTAGAAAATATAGCCAGCATGTTCTCCAAAACCTAAGACAAACAAAGATTTTTTTTTCAGACAAAAATATATATATATAATACCTGATACAGAGACAGTAAAGTCATAGTGTTAACTAATTCTGATTTTTTAATCTTTATTCTTGTTTTACTGTTGAAGAAATTGAGGCTCAGAGAGGAGCAGTGACCTGCCCAAGATCACACAACTAAAGAATAACAGATGCTGGCGTTCACCTCTGGGTCTGTCTGATACCACTACCCCCATTTGAAGATTCTGAGTCCACATGGGGATTGAGATAGAAAGAGAAACCTGAGCGCCCTTGGGCAAGATAACTGCTGCAAAGGCAGCAGCTGGGGCTGTGGCTGGCCTCAGGAAGGGAGTGAGTCAGCCTCACAAGGTCGTGGGGTGAGGTCCCCTGGGAGGGGCTCAGGGTTTCTTGGCATCCTCAGGCCCTGAAAGGAACCCAGGTGGGGAAATGGCTCTGGGTGACAGGAGTCTACCCATCCCTGAAGAAACCAGCAAACGATTATGCAGAAAGAATTGAGAAGCACGCTCGGCCTCCAGGAGGGCAGGCTTAATGGTGGTGAAAGAGCCCCTGGCAACAGATAAACAGGAAGTCCTGTTGCCCAATACCAGATAGACACGCAAGCGGCCCCCACACACGAATGGTGGTACCGAAGCATGGCGCAGCAGCCCAGGATCCTGCCTCAGCCAGTCCACACACAGCCACAAAGTGGGCCAGGCCTCTGGCAACCGGGGAAGGTACACAGCCTCCCTGGGCACCCCTTTTTCCAGGCATGAAGTGCAGATGATGAGACCCAACTCCCAGGGCAGTTCTAAGGATTGAGGTTAGATTATGGGGTGGGATGTGGTGTGAGTGCCCTTTCTCAGTACAGAGTTCATGACCCCCTGCACCCTTAATGCTATGCCCAAACTGTCTCCCGTTCCCTCAAAGCGCTGGACTCAAGACAGGTTTCTACTGAGCTTCTCAGGTTCCTGGAGGGCAGGACTGAGCCTTTTCATATTTACAGCAACCCCACCCCTCTCCCACACCTGCTGGAAAATAATAGTGCTACTTCAATATCTCTGGGGACTTCCCTGGCTGTCCAGGGGTTAAGAATCTGCCTTGCAGTGCAGGGGATGCAGGTTCAATACTTGGTCAGGAAACTAAGATCCCATATGCTGCGAGGCAACTAAGCCTGAGCGCCCCAACTTCTGAGCACGTGCACCTCAACTAGAGAGTCTGTGCGCCCGAACGAAGATCCTGCCTGCCACAATCAAGACCTGAGGCAGCCAATAAGTAAATAAATATTTTTTAAAAAAATATCCCTGGACAGGTGCAGCTTCTGGCCTCATCCCCATGTCCCTGGAACCAACCAACCAATCCGAGCTACCTCGACACATAATCACTGGCTGCCTATGAAGGTCTTGAGCTCTGCATCACCCGTGTTTAGAGAGGCCAGCACCACTTGGAGAGGAGGTTACAAAGGGGATTCAATCACTGACTAGGAGTCAGATCTGCAGCCTTTGAAACCCTCACGGGCCAGCCAAAGCCTCTGTTCCTGTGTTGTTGGACTTCGTGGCTGTTTTACAGACAGAGCCCAAAGCCTCCTTGATAAAAAGTGCTATCTACCTAATGAATGTATTTCTAGGGCGTTTAAGTTCAAAGCCAGTACAATACTGGAAGGAAGGAAAGACGAAAGAATGGAAAAAACAGGATGGGAGCTAGGGACCCCTGAGCCCAGCAGATGTTTCTACCAAAAGAGTCTCCTCACTTCCTGGGATCCCTGAGACTGAGCCCTACGGTCTAAGCAGGCAGGTCTGTGATCCCATCCAGCCCGACCTGTCCTAAGGCCTGAGGCACACCAGGCATCTGAGCAGAGGCTACATCACACGCAGTCTTTGGATTCCCTAATTGTTGCTCTGAAAATCTGTCAGAAGCTCCAAGGGGCACCAAAGCAGTTCTTTGGAAAACAAGCGGACAGCAGAGAAGGGAACCAAAGCCTCAATTACGCTGGGGACGGAAGCCTTTCAAAAGAGATGGTTTAATGAAAAGGTGCTGTCAAGAGCTCACTGTGTGGAAAGCAGCCTGTCCTTAGCTTCCTTTCTCCCTGTCCCCACCCTCCCCCACCTAGTCAGGAGCCAGCACGGCAGGCCCAGGACTTCAATGCCTAAGGATTAAGCCTGGCCAGAGAAGGCAATGGCACCCCACTCCAGTACTCTTGCCTGGAAAATCCCATGGACGGAGGAGCCTGGTAGGCTGCACTCCATGGGGTCGCTAAGAGTCAGATACGACTGAGCGACTTCACTTTCACTTTTCACTTTCATGCATTGGAGAAGGATATGGCAACCCACTCCAGTGTTCTTGCCTGGAGAATCCCAGTGACGGAGAGCCTGGTGGGCTGCCGTCTATGGGGTCGCACAGAGTCGGACACGACTGAAGTGACTTAGCAGCAGCAGTAGCAGTAAGCCTGGCAGGGTTGGGAAGGAAGGAGCTGCCAGGCCAGTGCACAGGTCAGCTCTCTCAGGTCCTGTCCCCTTACCCAGCCTGTAACCTGGGTTCTGGACCCGTGGTTCTGTGACCCAGGCTTGGAGAAGACAATGCAGCCACGGTAGTTTTCTACAGCACTACTCATTGTTTGATGAAGGGGACTTTGAGCATAGATTTAGTCTTTATTAGTTACCTTGACAAGTAATTTCTAATCTAGCCTTTAAACAATCCTTTAAGTTGCTTACTCCATGATTCCCATTTTACAGATGGAGCAACTGCGGCACAGGGGATCAGGGGAAGCAACTTGCTCTTGGTCACATAGCCAGAAAGCAGCAGAGCAAGTGTTTAAACTAGGCAGTCTGGGTTTACAGCCACCTTTTCACAACTTTCCTCCTAGTCTTGCCCTTTCTAGTGTTGATATGCTTTCTTGATTAGCCTTCCAGACTGAGTCCAAGCTCCACCTGTAATCCCCAGGTGTTTCCAAGTCAAGCCTGCTTCCAGGCTCAACCCCTCTCCCCAACACAGATTATCTTCTTGGGTCCGGGAGTCGCTGCCACCTACAGGCCTCATGTGCAAAGACACTTGAGCTCTTAGAGGTTCCCTGGGCAGAAAGGTGGCCTGGGGACCCAGCACCCACTGCGCTGCTGTGCTCCGCCATATGGCTAAGCAATGGGAGAGGGTGGGGAGCTTTAGCTCTGGAGAGTTCTGCATCTGGCCCCTTCTGCAATGACAATCTGGACCCCACAGGAAGAAAAAGGGTGGTGGGCTCTACAGGGAGGCAGACACAGTGGTGGGAGATGAGCCCCCACGGAAGCCTCACCACCTGGGATGAGTCAGCCTCCTGGTGCAGTCCCGCCTAAAGACAGGAATTAATGGAGCTCAGAAAGAATATTTATCATTTCCGTGCTACCTTTCTTTTGTAGCTTGCTAAAGACTTTAATGCCTGCACCATAATCCTGCCGGAGGAAACCCACGAAGCTCCGAATGTCCCTGTGTTTCAGAACTGTGCCGGACTCTTCTCCGCCAAGTAATTGGTAGGTATACACAGATTGAGGAGGGATTGAGAGAGCCAAGACCACTGGGGACAAACAGATTTAGCCGAAATGCAGTCAAAATGTAGACCGAGCAACAAAGATACGCATTTTCTGCCAACCCAGTCTAGTCTGAGGCTTTATTTCTAGACTGATCACTGGCTTGCTGCGACAGCCGCAGAAACCACCTCCCTGGGCCTTAGTGCTAATCGATACATGTGAATGGGGAAGAGGAGAGGGGAAAGAGAATGGTGGTTAACTTTGCACCTATTGAGAGGTGGGCACCGTGCAAGGTGTGCATGCGTGCAAAGTCGCTTCAGTCGTGTCTAACTCTGCAACCCTATGGACTGTAGCCCCCCAGACTCCTCTGTCCATGGGATTCTCCAGGCAAGACCACTGGAGTGGGTTGCCATGCCCTCCTCCAGGGTATCTTTCCAACCCAAGGATCAAACCCATGTCTCTCGTAAGTCTCCTGCATTGGCAGGTAGGTTCTTTACCACTAGCGCTACCTGGGAACCCCACTGTGCAAGGTGCTTTATGTGAAATACCTCCCAAGACCCCAAGTGGCAATTTTTATATCCCTGTTTTAAAAAGGAGGAAATGAAGTCAGGTAAACCCAGAGTCACATAGCTAGAATGCAAAGCAATGACAACAATGGTAACCAATACAACAATCATAGTCAGTGTTTATATGGTGCTTGCTGTGGTCTGGGAAATACACTGACATGTTTAAGCCTCACTGAAAACCACGGGGCTTCTCCAGTGGCTCCGTGGTAAAGAATCTGCCTGCAGTGCAGGAGGTGTAGGAGAGGCGGGTTTGATCCCTGGGACAGGAACATCCTCTGGAGGAGGGCGTGGCAACCCAGTCCAATATTCTTGCCTGGAGAATCCCATGGACAGAGGAGCCTGGTGGGCTACCGTTCATAGGGTCGTACAGCATTGGACATAACTGAAGCAACTGAGCTCGAGCTCACATTAGGTTGGTGTTGTTATGCCCATTTTGCAGATGAGGAAGCTGAGCAGAGACCTGTATGTCCCACCTAGTACCAGCAGCACCACCTTCCCTCCTGTTCATGCCACAGAACTGTTGTGAGCACCAGCAGTATTGGGGAGCAGAAACAATGTTCCTGCTGAGGAAAGGCACCCCTGGATCCACCTTTACTTCCTTCCTGGAGAGGGTCCCTCTCTGGCAGCAACAGGCACTTCACCTCTCTTGATGAGTTGAAAGCCCCAGGGCTTATACATGATTGTTACAATTTTTCCTGTGTCCCCAGAAAACTGGAGTGGGTGGTTTCAGAGGTGCAGAGCACAGTTGGGAAGAATCGTGGAAAGAGGGACTGGAGAACCGATTTAGTCATGAATGAGGAATGGATAAGAAAGTGGGAGAATAAATCTAAGATGGGCAATCAAGAATAGAAAGGTAAAAAAAGGAGGGAAAGAGCCCCTCCTCAAGGAGCCCCCCAGTGCCTGAACACCTGTGCCTACAGCCCCAGGCCCTGACCCTTCTCTTTGATCCCATAGGAACAAGAATGTACAGGCCCAAGGCTTAGGCTGGGCAAGGAGAGAACTGAGAGGAAGTCAGACAGACTGAATTTTGAGACCCACCTCTTCCACTTACTCACTTTGTCACCCTGGATAGGTAACTTAACCTCTCTGAGACTTAACCTCTTTCCTCACCTGTAAAAGGGAGATTACATCCTTGCCTTACAGGGATGATGTGTGGATTAACCACGGTGATGTCCAGACAGTTCTAAGCACAGAAGTGACTGGCCTCCGGCAGAGCTCGGTAAATTTTGGCTACAATTATAAGCTGTTTTAAAAGCACTTGGCATGGAGTAAATACTCCACAAATAAGCACCATACAAGTGTAAATAATTATTAATTATTATGATGACTAATCATCATTATTGTTGATGATAAACGTGAGAACTGCTACCCAAATGCCAGCTCCCCCACTCAATCTGTCTGCAGTTTTCACTGCTCAGCAACAAAGAAATATCCTGAGACTCAGAGCAATTGCTGGTCCCATGTAGGCAGACAGGGAGCACTGACACTGTCTCGGTCCCCACCCCCCGACTCCCCCTCCCCTTTCCCACCCCACCCCACCCCCAGCAGCACAGCAGGGTCTGGTCTCACCCAGGCAGGTGACGTTCAACCAAACGCACCCATCTGGTTGTGCATCTACTTAGCTCCTCTGCCTCTGCATTGTTAAATATTTTGGATAGCACCTAAACAGAGTACCTCTTTGCAATTCTTTGAGCCCTGGCTCATGTGCAACAAGGCAGACCTGCATACAGAAAGTGAACCGAGGAAATCCTGGTTCCCGGAAGCTCTGCCTCTGAGATGAGGCTGGTAGGCAAGGAACAGGCTCTCCTGAGCATGCAGATTTCAGCCTCGTACTGAAGAATCAGAGCAAGGCCTACAGAGGTGCCTAAGTCAGCACCCCGCATAGCAGAAACTCAATAAATACATGGATGACTGGATAGTCAGATGGATGCATGGATAGATGGATGAGTGAGAGTGAGCATAATAATCATGTCTTTTTTCCCCCTGACTTTCTGATGCTTTGAAATCTGGGGCTTTGCTGGCCCTGAAGAGTCTGCAGCTCCCAAGGCTAGTAAACTCTGAGATAGTATGAGTTTCATATGCAAACCAGCCAGTCCCTCTTTCCACCCATCCCCTTACCCTGCCCCCCAGCTACCTCCTTTTTCAGGCTTTCACACTTTGGGTCACTACCTACTTTCCCTCCTCACCCCAGGGGCCAGGTACCAGATTGTTAGGGTCAGTCCCTGCACCCCAGAGCACTGCTGAAATCATTCTAACTAGCAAATCCTAAACCTGCTTAGCTTGCCTCATTTGTTCCTTCCCTTGGAAACCACAGTAAAGACTCTCGCCCACATTTTCCCCTCACTCCTGCCTCCTGATCTACCCTGGTACTTCCCCACATAGCCCCTTGTGGCATGGCCTGCCCTCCTCTGGGGAACTGTGAGTAATAATCTACCTTTTCAACAGCAATCATCTTCTGAACTGCTGGCTTTACCATACCTGAAGAATAATAAAACCTACATTGTAAAACAGGAGGGGGAAGGATAGAGGGAAGGAAGGGAGGAGAGAAGGAAGGATGGAAGGAGAAAGGGAGGGAGGGAGGAAGAAATTAACCTATTGATTTCAAGTTTCTGTAGGAATGATCTGATCCACAAGTTTGCTCTATGCTTTGAAAGAAGCAGCTTCCTCCTAGCAGATTCTGGATGTGTTGAGAGAATGATCCTCCACAGTGCCATAGGCCAGCAGTTATAACACTCTACCTTTGGGGACATACAGGCTTGGCTTTGAATCATGACCCTGCCTTTCACTGGCTATGAGACCTCGGGTAACTGACTTGACCTCTCTTGATTTGTCTCATATATATATATAATAACCATGCACCATCTCACTCTAGCATCAAAAATCTTGGAAGGTAGGTACCGTCCAGTAGATAGATACCTCCCAGTACCCAGTATCCAGCTTACAGTACACATTCCACAAATGATGAATATTATTACTTGGCCATTCTGCAGTCCTGCACCCCGAGTGCTATCTGGTAGCAAGACTGTTATCAAAATGTCATCTTTACCCAGAAATTCCTATTTGGGTCTCTTGGTTTCAGCATCCCAGAAAGGTGTCTCAAACTCCCTGCCCAGTCCCTGGCCCAGAGTTTGGGTTCAGCAGACGGAAGGCTGGCTGTGCTTAGTGAAGGAACTAGAGGGGCCCTGTATCCCACCTTGTGCTTCGATTTCCACAGCCCTGGAGTCACACTGACCCCCTTGCTGTAGAGATGCTGTTTGGCTTCCCCTGCTGATTTCAAAGTGAGGAGCAGGAGGACCTTTAAACTGGAATAGCATTTCCATTTTCCCATCTCCCCCGTACACCATCACTCAGTAAAAATAGCTAATTTTAAAATGGCTGCTCTTATGATGGACGAGATTAATGGATCTTGAAGAGCAGCCAGTATACCAACTGCTCCTGCAGCCATGATGAAAGCTAATAATGTAGAAAATTCTGCCAATTCCTTTAATTCATGAATATTTAAGCCTGTGAAAAATCTGTCAGATTATATCATTTTTTTCTGGTGATTTTCCGCCTAAGTACATTCGTGGCGGCCTGCCAGTTGCTCAAGAAACTTCAGCGGGAGCAAAACTGTTCTTGTTGTTGTTGTTGTTACCATGGGTTGTCGTCTTCCTGCTGAAATGATCCCCCCTCCCCATCCCAGGATGGAATCAGGTTCACCTGACAGAGCCAAAGGCAACCCCTAGGATTTTACCTCAACAAGCACAGATTCTTCTAACCCAAAGCCTGGCACAGACCTATGAGATCCGAGCCCACGGTTTTCAAATGGTGTTCCACGGTACCCAGGGGTTCCTCCAGGGTCCCCGAGGTCCCCTAGCTAGAGATGCTAGGTGGTTGGAGTTGGGGGATGCAATCTCCACCTCCATCCAGCAGTTCTGCTTTCAGCAGTGAGGTTCTATCTAATATTTCCCTGGGAAGACATTTCAATGGAGTTTGGAAACCACCTTGTAGCCCAACCCCCACCTCCCGAAATAACAGATGGAGGAACTGAACCCCCCACAAGGGTAAGCAGTTTGTCCATGTCACTAAGTACATGAGCGGCGGCCTCTGAACTGTAGCCAGGGTCCCCAGCTCCAAGCCAGCTCGCTCTCCTTTCCAGCACATTCTGGCCGACCTCTCAACGGCCCAGCACAGCCTGGGTGGGGGAAGCAGGAAGCCGCCGGGCTCAGATGGGATGGCCGCCGCTCCCCAGCCAGGGTGGACAGGCCTCTCTCGGAAGCCAAGCTGTTTCCTCGCAGAGACAAGAGACAGACAATGAGCGTGGTTAGCGGCTTGGGAGGGAGGGGCGGCCCACTTCAGAGATGATTATCATGTGGGGACTTGGCTGGAGGAAGGAGCGAGCTGCTTTTTATAGGAACTCCAGTTCCTCGTTTTGTTCCCCTCGGGTGATTCTCCAAAGAAAGCCGACTTGAGTCAGCTGGCAGTGGCAGGGCGAGGCTGAGGCGGCCGGGCTGCAATGGCCCTGGTTCAGCACCTGCCCCAGCTGGTCACGTCCTCACCGGGGCGGCCCGCACTCTGCCAGGAGCCCAGGTCAGCCCCCATCCAAAATCAACAAGTCTTTTGTGCTTCTCCTTTAGGCACGGTGTAATTACAGCAAACACGCATTGGCGGCGAGCAGCAATCATGAGACAACTGTTGAGGATTTCAGATGCGCTTGGCGGTGGCTCCTGGAGCGCAGCGCGAGGAACCGCAGCTCCAGTTGGCCCGTGCTGGCCCGAAAACAAGGGATTTGCAGAAGTCGGGAGCGGTGTGTTGGCACGGTGTCCACGCCATGTCGTTCATCAGCTATTTCCTTGATAGCGGGTTGCGTCTTACCACCAAGCCAACCGACTGACTCATGAGTCAGTGACTTAAAAAATAAATAAATACTTGAGGCCAGCTGTGCCCGCCGAGCAAAACCTGTCAGGCTGCAGACAAAGTGGGCCCCTGCCACTTTCCCGGGTGGTTTCATTTTTCCTCTTTTTGTCTTCTTGTTTGAAAACTATGAAAGTGAAACTGCACACCTCCCCCTGAAAGCTGCTGTGTTCCCACGGCTGGAGGAGGTGGGTGGGGGCGAGTCTCCGGCTAGCATCAGCATTGCCCTTCCGCAGGCCCCAGGGTCCGGCCACGCGGCTGGAACCCAGGCCCTACTGTGCCTGGCTCTGAGCAAAGGCCTGCACAGGGAAGTGGCCAAAACCCGCTGTTAGGTGGCTACAGTACATGGCCAAGAACCCACCCAGGTGTAGCTAGATTCGTCCTCCCAACAGGTGATGAGGAAAATAGTGATGTGTGTGGGAAGTGTGTTAGTCGCTCAGTCACGTCCGACTCTTTATGACCCAATGCACCATAGCCCTCCAGGCACCTCTTTCCATGGGGTTTTCCTGGCAAAAGTACTGGAGTGGGTAGCCATTCCCTTCTCTAGGGGATCTTGCCGACCCAGGGATTGAACCTAGGTCTCCTGCTTTGCAGGCAGATTCTTTACTGTCTGAGCCACCAGGGAAGCCCCAAATAGTGATCAGTATCCTCAATTTATAGATGAGGGAATAAAGGCTTCTTAGTTTAAGATTCATGCTCTGGTCCCACACTTAGTAAGTGGCAGAATTGGGTTTAAAACCCAGATTTATCTGATTCCAATGTTTTTCATATTCTCAGATGTATCATACCATGAATATGTAATACTATAGGGTGATTAACACTGACATGGCCCACTCACACCCCTCCCCCCAACCCCAAGGCTGACATTTAAGCTTGGGAAGCACAATCAAGGATGAATTAGACAATTGATGGTTTCACTGTAATTGTGGTTAACACCCTCAAGGAAGAAGGACAGGGTGTTTTCATCAGTGGACAGAGGGCCTGGCCTGGCCTGAGAGGCCTGAGAGGGATGAGGAGGAATTAAGTGGGCAAACATTCCTGGCAAAGGGAAGGGCAGGAACAAAGACCCTGAGGCCAGGAAGACTGTGTGCTGGATGCTGATGGAAGGGCACAGAGCTTGGAATGAGGGGGCCTTTAATGGTGGAGAACTTGGTGGGGCATTGAAGGCCAAGGAAATAATTAGGGGCTCTATCCTAACGACATGGGGTAGCCATTGATGGGTTTTAAGTAGCGGCATACACAAATCTGAGATTTTTTTTCAAGGATCCCCCTGGTTGTTTTATAAACAATTGGCTGAGGGACAGGAGAAGGTGCAGGGAGAGTTACCGATCGGCCAGCAATGCTGGTGGCTCTCAGTTTCCAGACTGGCTGAGGGCACAGGCTCTCTCCATCACCTCCCCGCACTGTGCCTCAAAGATGCTCCAAAGGCTCCATCAGCTAACAAGACAATCTCATAATCAGGGACTAACTTTACAGATGTGAAGCCAGAAGGACTACTGCAGCCTGGCAGCGTGGTTCTGGGGATCTCGTCCTCCTCCCCCAACCCCTCCAGCTGAAGCCAGGGTTGGGGTGACTGCAAAAGCAGCACCCCTTTCCTCCTCTCCCTCCTGGTTCCACACTGTTCTAAGTCATTCTTTTGAGCAGTCCCAAATATTCCCTGGACCAGTCCCAGGACCTTGCAAAGGACACCGCCATTATCTTCATTACCTCCACCATAGTTTGGCCTCAGGTCAAACAACAGGGAGGGAACACAACCCTGCCCACCAACAGAAAATTGGATTAAAGATTTACTGAGCATGGCTCCACCCATCAGAACAAGACCCAGTTTTCCCCTCAGTCAGTCAGCTTCCATAATCCTCTTATCCTTATCCATCAGAAGGCAGACAGGAGGAAAACCACAATCACAGAAAACTAACCAATCTGATCACATGGACCATAGCCTTGTCTAACTCAATGAAACTATGAGCCATGCCGTGTAGGGCCACCCAAGACGGACAGGTCATGGTGAAGAGTTCTGAAAAAACGTGGTCCACTGGAGAAGGGAATGGCAAACCACTTCAGTATTCTTGCCTTGAGAACCCCATGAACAGTATGAAAAAGCAAAAAGATAGGACACTGAAAGATGAACTCCCCAGGTCAGTAGGTGCCCAATATGCTACTGGAGATCAGTGGAGAAATAACTCCAGGAAGAATGAAGAGACGGAGCCAAAGCAAAAACATCACCCAGTTGTGCATGTGACTGGTGATAGAAGTAAAGTCTGATGCTGTAAAGAGTAATATTGCATAGGAAGCTGGAATGTTAGGTCCATGAATCAAGGCAAGTTGGAAGTGGTCAAACAGGAGATGGCAAGAGTGAACACCGACATTTTAGGAATCAGTGAACTAAAATGGACTGAAATGGGTGAATTTAACTCAGATGACCATTATATCTACTATTGTGGGCAAGAATCCCTTAGAAGTAATGGAGTAGCCCTCATAGTCAACAGAGAGTCCAAAATGCAGTACTTGAATGCAATCTCAAAAATGACAGAATGATCTCTGTTCATTTCCAAGGCTGCTGCTGCTGCTAAGTCGCTTCAGTCGTGTCCGACTCTGTGCGACCCCATAGACGGCAGCCCACCAGGCTTCCCCGTCCCTGGGATTCTCCAGGCAAGAACACTGGAGTGGGTTGCCATTTCCTTCTCCAATGCATGAAAGTGAAAAGTGAAAGTGAAGGCGCTCAGTCGTGTCCGACTCTTAGCGACCCCATGGACTGCAGCCTTCCAGGCTCCTCCATCCATGGGATTTTCCAGGCAAGAGTACTGGAGTGGGGTGCCATTGCCTTCTCTGATTTCCAAGGCAAACCATCCAATATCACAGTAATCCAAGTCTATGCCCTGACCAGTAATGCTAAAGAAGCTGAAGTTGAATGGTTCTATGAACACCTACAAGACTTTCTAGAACTAACACCCCCAAAAGATGTCCTTTTCATTATAGAGGACTGGAATGCAAAAGTAGGAAGTCAAAAGATACTTGGAGTAACAGGCAAATTGGCCTTGGAGTACAAAATGAAGCAGGGCAAAGGCTAACAGAGTTTTGCCAAGAGAACGCACTGGTCATAGCAAACACCCTCTTCCAACAACACAAGAGAAGACTCTACACATGGACATCACCAGATGGTCAACACCAAAATCAGATTGATTATATTCTTTGCAGCCAAAGGTGGAGAAGCTCTATACAGTCAGCAAAAACAAGACCGGGAGCTGACTGTGGCTCAGATCATGAACTCCTTATTGCCAAATTCAGACTTAAATTAAAGAAAGTGGGGAAAACCAGACCATTCAGGTATGACCTAAATCAAATCCTTTATGATTATAGAGTCGTGTCCAACTCTTTGTGACCCCATGGACTGTAGCCTACCAGGCTCTCCCATCCATGAGATTTTCCAGGCAACAGTACTGGAGAGGGTTGCCATTTCCTTCTCCAGAGGATCTTCCCGACCCAGGGAATTGAACCCAGGTCTCCCACATTGTAGGCAGACACTTTACCATCTGAGCCACCAGGGAAGTCAGGAGACAGGTCTATGATTATACAGTGGAAGTGACAAATAGATTCGAGGGATTAGATCTGGTAGACAGAATGCCTGAAGAACTATGGATTGAGGTTCATGACATTGTACAGGAGGCAGTGATCAAGACAATCCCCAAGAAAAAGAAATGCAAAAAGGCAAAATGGTTGTCTGAGGAGGCCTCACAAATAGCTAAGAAAAGAAGAGAAGCGAAAGGCAAGGAGAAAAGGAAAGATATACCCATTTTAATGCAGAGTTCCAAAGAATAGCAAGGAGAGATAAGAAAGCCTTCCTCGGTGATCAATGCAAATAGAGGAAAACAATAAAATGGGGAAAACTAGAGATCTCTTCAAGAAAATAAGAGATACCAAGGGAATATTTCATACAAAGATGGGCACAATAAAGGACAGAAATGGTATGGACCTAACAGAAGTAGAAGATATTAAGAAGAGGTGGCAAGAATACCCAGAAGAACTGTACAAAAAAAGATCTTCATGATCCAGATAACCATAATGCTGTGATCACACCTAGAGCCAAACATCCTGGAATGTGAAGTCAAGTGGGCCTTAGGAAGCATCACTAAGAACAAAGCTAGTGGAGGTGATGGAATTCCAGTTGAGCTATTGCAAATCCTAAAAGATGATGCTGTGAAAGTGCTGCACCCAATATGCCAGCAAATTTGGAAAACTCAGCAGTGGCCACAGGACTGGAAAAGGTCAGTTTTCATTCTAATCCCAAAGAAAGGCAATGCCAAAGAATGTTCAAACTACAGCACAATTGCACTGATCTAGCTAGCAAAGTCATGCTCAAAATTCTCTAAACTAGGCTTCAACTGTACGTGAACCGTGAACTTCCAAGTGTTCAAACTGGACTTAGAAAAAGCAGAGGATGCAAAAATCAAATTGCCAACATCCGTTGGATCATCAAAAAATCAAGAGAATTCCAGAAAAACATCTATTTCTGCTTTATTGACTATGCCAAAGCCTTTGACTGTATGGATCACAACAAACTGTGGAAAATTCTGAAAGAGATGGGAATACCAGACCACCTGACCTGCCTCCTAGGATATCTGTATATAGGTCAAGAAGCAACAGTTAGAACTGAACATGGAACAACAGACTGGTTCCAAATTAGGAAAGGAGTACATCAAGGCTGCATGTTGTCACCCTGCTTATTTAACTTATATGAAGAGTACATCATGTGAAATTCTGGCCTAGATGAATCACAAGCTGGAATCAAGATTTCCAGGAGAAATATCAATAACCTCAGATATGCAGATGACACCACCCTTATGGCAGAAAGCAAAGAAGAACTAAAGAACCTCTTGATGAAAGTGAATGAGGAAGATGAAAAAGTTAACTTAAAGCTCAACATTCAGAAAACTAAGATCACAGCATCCAGTCCCATCACTTCATGGCAAATAGATGGGGAAACAATGGAAGCAGTGACAGACTTTATTTTTCTGGGTTCCAAAATCACTGCAGATGTTGACTGAAGCCATGAAATTTAAAAATGTTTGCTCCTTGGAAGAAATGCTATGACCAACCTAGATAGCATATTAAAAAACAGAGACATTACTTTGCCAACAATGGTCCATCTAGTCAAAGCTATGGTTTTTCCAGTAGTCATGTATGGATGTAAGAGTTTGAACTGTGATGTTGGAGAAGACTCTTGAGAGTCCCTTGGACTGCAAGGAGATCCAACCAGTCCATCCTAAAGGAGATCAGTCCTGAATATTCATTGGAAGGACTGATATTGAAGCTGAAACTCCAATACTTCGGCCATCTGATGCGAAGAACTGACTCATTTGAAAAGACCTTGAAGCTGGGAAAGATTGAAGGTGGGAGGAGAAGGGGATGACAGAGGATGAGATGGTTGGATGGCATCACTGACTCGATGGACATGAGTTTGAGCAAGCTCCGAGAGTTGGTGATGGACAGGGAAGCCTGGTGAGCTGCAGTCCATGGGGTTGCAAAGAGTCGGACACTACTGAGTGACTGAACTGAATGTAATTGAAGGTATTTCCTTTAACCTGCTTTTGAAATCTGCTTAACCAGTTTTCATCAATATTGAAAAGCTCTTCTGGTTCAGGCCTCCCCTCCTCACCCTATTAATCCCCCAGGAGGGCCCTCCAGGTCACACCATATCCAGCTGGGGCTTGGCTGCCCCTTGGAGACCCCGTTTTCAGGAGAGCTCAGAAATCCTTCCCCAATTCTGATGCGCTCTGCCCACCCCTCCCTCCTGAAAGATGAGAAGAGGGTGGTCTGGGGCAAAGGAAGAGCTGCTCCTCCCCTCCCTCATCCTTCCTCGGTGTCTGGGCCAGACCCTCTCTCCTGGCCTAGAGGGCCTCGGACTGGCTGGGCTACTAGGTTCGGTGCCACAAGGAGGTGCCCTCTCCTGCCTTCTGTCTGCCCCCTGTCCCCCAATTATTCCCACCCCTCTTACAGGACAGAGCAACACTCAGATCTGGGCCCTTGTATAAGTGAAGGGCAGGGATTCCAGGAGCCCTACACCTGCCCAGGCACCAAGGTGCCAATGCTGTAATGTATCCCTTTGGCCATTTTGTCTCCTTTGCCATGAAGACCCTTCAGGGCACTTGTGGGGAAGGGCCATATTTTGACCTAACACTATCCTCAGAGCACTGTAATCTCACCACAATTTCAAAGCTCCATTCTACAGATGGGGAAGTGGAGGTTCAGAGGGGCTCAAGAGCTTGCCTGCTGCTAAGTGGGAATCCGCAGATGAAGCCAAGCCTGTTCCTTACATGTGTCCTGGTTGAGTGAGGACAGAGAGAGGGACCCTGAGGGGCTTTGTCCCCACCGGCAGGGCTGCGGCGACACCCCCAGGACCTCAGCACACACCGGCCCCGCACCACATGCTAACAGTCAGCGTGGGCCAGGGTCTGGAGACTGGAGGTGCATCACTGAGGTCCCACAGAGAGCCACCACCACGCCCCAGTGATGGCTACGCACCCCTGCTCAGGGTCCTCAAGGACAGCAGCCCGGAGGACATCAGCGAGAGAAGGTAAGGCATGAATGCAGTTTAGGGTTTTCAGCCTTTCCTGTCAGCTCCAGATGGGAGCACCCCTGTCCCCCTGCCCTGCTGGCACCCCTCCTCCAGTCTCCCACCCCAGCACCCCACCACCACGCAGAGCAGGCCTTGCTCCATCTCCTGGTATCAGGGCAAACTTACAGCTAAGAGCGTGGTGGGAGGGACCACCAGCGGGATTAATGCGCCAGCAGCCCCGGAGGGGCAGCTGCCAAGCTCACCAAACACACATCATGAAAAGTTATTGCTCAGAAAACATCAGGAGCGGCACTCACTCATAAATATTTAATGCCCCCACCCCAGGCAGCCAGAGTTCCTGCAAGGCGGTTAATTGCCTCCAGGACAAGGAGGCCAGGGTCTCAGTGCCAAGACAACTCCTTCAGCCCCCTCCTCATCCTTCCACCCCAGCCCCACAGTCCCCCACCCCCTCATTCCCCAGCCCCCACCCGCCCACCTTGCCCAACAGCTGAGCAGGTCCTTTCACTTCCTGGCTCTGCTGGCCGAGGATGAAGAAGCCCCTTAAGTCTTTATTTTTTTACAAATTTTTTTTAATTTTAATTGGAGGCTAATTACAATATTATAGTGGTTTGTGCCATACATTGACCTTAAGTCTTTAAATGTCACAACACAGGTTCTATCCGCTCTTCCTACCCGACCTCCAAGAAATCTTCCTTACTGGCTTTACACTCCAGTCATATTGAGTCCGTGACTGTTCCCTAAATAAGCCAAATTTTTACCAGGCAGGAGAGAGATGGTCCCTTTCCCCCTGCCCCAGGGTAAAGCCATTGGAGATTCACTCCCTGTGGATTAGAATAGCAGGACAATTAAGGGAGAGGCTGGGCCCTGCCCAGACCACATATTTCTTATTCTCAGAGTCAGAAGACCCCCTGAAACACACGTGTGCAGAAAAGTTCCTTGGAGATCAAAGGGAGAGTGATGTCAAGAGATGCTCTACCCACAGGCCTTTTCAATAAAATCCATCTTAGCTAAGAGGTGCCTCCACACACATGGAAGGAAAATGAGATACACCAAATATGGACTGCTGCTGCTAAGTCACTTCAGTCGTGTCCGACTCTGTGCGACCCCATAGACGGCAGCCCACCAGGCTCCCCCGTCCCTGGGGTTCTCCAGGCAAGAACACTGGAGTGGGTTGCCATTTCCTTCTCCAATGCATGAAAGTGAAAAGTGAAAGTGAAGGCGCTCAGTCGTGCCTGACCCTTAGCAACCCCATGGACTGCAGCCTTCCAGGCTCCTCTGTCCATGGGATTTTCCAGGCAAGAGTACTGGAGTGGGGTGCCATTGCCCTCTCTGAAATATGGACTGAGAACCAAGCAAATCAAAACGACTGACCTCAGGAAACCTGGAAGAAATGCCCCATAAAAGTAATTCAAACTGCCATGAGAGTGAGACTCAGGGACTTTCCATCTGAGTCTGCCCATGTGTCTAGCCACAGGTTGTTTTTGCTGTTTAGTCACTAAGTCATGTCCTCTTTGCAACCCCATGGACTGCAGCACACCAGGCTTCTCTGTCCTTCACTATCTCCCAGAGCTTGCTCAAACTCATGTCCATTGAGTCAGTGATGCCATCCAACCATCTCATCCTCTGCCTTCCCCTTATCTTGCCTTCAATCTTTCCCAGCATCAGGGTCTTTTCCAGTGAGTCAGCTCTTTGCATCAGGTGGCCAAAATATTGGAGCTTCAGCTTCAGCATTGGTCCTTCCAATGAACATTCAGGGTTGATTTCCTTTAAGATTGCTTGGTTTGATCTCCTTGCAGTCCAAGGGACTCTCAAGAGTCTTCTCCAACACCACAGTTCAAAAGCCCCAATTCTTTGGTGCTCAGCCTTCTTTGTGGTCCAACTCTCACATGTACTGTACTCTTTCCCCTCAATAAATAATTTACTTGCTTCATTACTTTTCATCTTTGTGGGAATTCCCACAAAGTCCCCGGTCCACCCCACTCCCAACCTTGTCCTCCAGGGACACGTCTAAAGTCCCAGCTCAAGGGTTCTCCCTGTGTCACAGGTGCTGTGCGTGTTTCTGGTGGAGTACCATGCAGGATGGCACCCATCTACTGACATGGCACAACCCCCACCAAGTCAAGTTCCTGGAGGGAAGAACCTAGATTTGCCCTATTTAGAAGCATCCTGGCTCTCCCTCTCTCTCTCTCTCTCTCCTCTCTCTCTCTCTTTCTCTCTCTCTCTCTCTCTCTCTGTTGCTCTGTCTGCTGCCCCCAAGGAGCTCCCAATAAAGATGAAAACACCAAAGGAAGGAAGCAGATGGAGAGAAAGGGAGAGAGCTTCTCATCTGGAAGATGGGATAAGTGCCTCTTTGTCAAGATTGGCATAAAACTGAAATAATACATGCAAAGCACAGTGCCTGGGATGTAATAGATGCTTCAAAAATATTTTTGGACAAAACTAAAGAATGAAGGAGGCAGTGAATGGTGTCCACAAGGAGAAGAAATTGGAGAGGAAAGAAACTGGGGGCAGGAAGGGAGAAAACAAATTCTTAATGAGCATCTATTTCATACCAGGCACGATCCCAGGCTCCAGATATACTCAATGATGGAAAAAAAAAAAAAAAACCAACCACCATATCACTGCATCCATGAACCTACAATCTAGAGGGAAGACAGAGCTCGGTCTTAGCCCCAGTGTGGGGTATAGGCACTGCCATTCTAAGACTTTATTATTCACTTCCCATGGCCTCCAAGATCAAGGTCAATCTCCTGAGCTTGCATTTATGGAGTCAGGATAGATAGACCATGCTTGTGTGTGTGCATGCCTGCTAAGTCGTTCCAGTCGTGTCTGACTCTTTGCAACTCTATGGACCATAGCCCACCAGGCTCCTCTGGTCAATGGATTCTCCAGGCAAGAATACTGGAGTGGGTTTCCATGCCCTCCTCCAGGGGATCTTACTGGCCCAGGGATCTAACCAGTGTCTCTTACATCTCCTGCAATGGGAGGCGGATTCTTTACCACTAGTGCCACCTGGGAAGCCAGGATGGACCATGCTATGTAACAAACAGCCTCCCAGATTTCAGTAGCTTACAGGAGTTTGTCATTCAGGCAAATCCACACCGGTCCAGGCATGATCTAGCCTGTGTAGACCCTGTGTTTTGGGCTGCTCTGCTCCAGTGACACCTCCATGTGTCACCGCCCATGTCTTTTCTGCTCAGGTTGGTAAGGTTGAAACCATGACCCATTCCAGGGCCCTTACTCTGAGCCTCTGCACATCCTCCTCTCCCTGGACAGAAGACACTGCCACCCGCTCCCACCAGCAGATCCCGGAGGATCCCACAATTCTGACATACGGAGCTCGGCCGTGCTGTTGGTTCAGAAAGAGAGGAGGAGAGCAAGGCACTCGCCACGTTTCCCTGAGGACTCATCCTCTCCACCTGAGAAATGGGCAGAATTGTTCCTGCTGCTGTGGATGGGGAGTAGGATGCCTCTTTCTGCCTCTGGGAAGAATCCACCCCCTGGAATCCTCACAGTCCTTGAAGACAGTTTCTACCCAAGGGCAGTTGTAGGCTGTGAAGCAGAGAGAGGAAAGAAATTGGCCTTGAGGTTGGAAGCCCTCAGCCTGTGGCCACAACATGTTAGCTAAAGGGGAAGCAAGCCATGGAGTTCAAAATAGAGAAAGAAGAGGAAACGAAACCAGCTCATCTCCGAGTCCCCACCGCCCCCTCCCCTGCAGCGCATTAGAGGATGAATCAGCTTGTGCTCTTCATTTCTTTTCCTCTTGGAGGTAGTGGTAGAGCTGGGGGTGAGTAAGCCGTATGGTTCCCCAATGCGGTCGCGGTCAGGGTCACTGGACACTTGGTTCAGCCCCCTCTCAGGCCCGTGAGAATGAGTTCCACATCCTCTCACACCAACTCCATTTCCCCTCCGCGCCCCCACCGCCCCTGGCAATCCCCTTCTGGCTTTTGCTTCCCTCTCCCAAGTCCAAGTCAAAGCACAGTCCACCCCAGCCCCCAGCCCACTGGCCCAGCCAGCCCCTCACAGAGCACAGGGCATGGTCCGAAACCACATCGTGCAACGTGATTCACTTCATCTGTGGAAAGACTGATGCAATTGTGGGTAAGCAGTCATTTCTGCTGATGAGGAAACCACAGTAACCCAGCAGGGGTGAGAGGGCAATCCATCAGGGCAATAGGGACCCACCCTGAGAAAGCGCACTACCCAGAGGCCTCGGGCTTCCCGGAGCAACCCAGCCACACTGCAGCGGCAGCCAGAGAACAGAACAGAACCCCCAGAGCACGGCTCCCGCTGGCTGAGGTGCAGCAGGTGTGGGGCTGGGAGGGAGGCCGGGCCCCTGGCAAGGGTGGGCCTGGTTCACACACACCAGTTCTTCCAGGGCCCCGGGTGAGCCACCTTTCTGGCTGTACAATATAGAGGCAGATGTGTGAGGTTCTCAGAGGAGGCCAGGGAGCCACGATAAGAGAAGTCTTCTCTGGATCCAATGCCTGGACCAAAGATGACGACCATCTTGAGGCTCACTCCACTGCGCTGAAAGCATCTGCGTCTGTCTCTAGTGAATGAGCCCTGCAGCCAGAGCGGGTGCCCAGAAACACCCTGAGCTGAATCTGAAGTCCCAGGAGCCAACAGCCTGTGTGCTGTGACCCGGCTCCCCGGCACACCCGCTCTGGTTGTCTGATCCACTGCTCATGTCCATGGGCCAACAAGCCCAGTCAGCCTCCTGCCCAGTGAGCCTGAGCTTGTGCCCCCAGCTATGAGTGATCAAGCCAGAGCCCTCTCTGGGCGGTGGCACCCCGACCCTCCTCACAGCGTTGTGCTTACTTACAGAAGTTGGCAAGGGATCACGTGGTGTCTCGTCATTGCCCCCACACTGGGTTCTTTTCGTCTATTCTTTATCATCTGGGTAGTTTGTGCTCAGGGTGGGTCTCCAGCTTTAAACATAAGCCATTCTAGACAGATGCTAGAGACATTAGCCCTGCCAGAAAGCGACACATCACCTCACCAGATCAACATACCCGTGAAAGGGAGGCATTGTTTCTTTTTTTAAAAAAAATATTTTGTTTATTTTGCTGCACTGGGTCTTAGTTGCGGCACACCAGATCTTTGATCTTTAGTTTCGGCATGTGGGATCCAGCTCCTTGTCCGGGGATCGATCGCAGGCCCCTTGCGTTGGAATTGAGGAGACCTAGCCACTGAAAGTCTAAGGGAGGCAGGGAAATCCCAAGTGAGGCATTCTTATCCCATTCTACTGCAGAAGGAGCCAAGGCTCAGAAGGCAATATAACCCACAAAGACACCAGTAACTTGGCAGAGAGCAGCCCAAAGTCTCTTCAAACTCCCTGCTCAGAATTCTCTCCAGATTCCAGCTACCTACTAACTCAGCTTCCTTCATGGGGGTCTCTAGATGAGGGCCAAAGAGACGAGGAGTCCTCTAAGAAGCACCAAGCAAAATATAAAAGGAGAGAGCAGGGCAGTTCACCCTCCACATCTGTAGGTCACTGCCCCACAGGGCCAAGAACCATGTCAAACACAGGCCACTGCCCCATCCTTATACCCCCCACCCCCACGAGCCCCCAGGCTGAAGGGCCCCTGGGGCACCATAAAGGCTGAGCTCAGCCATCCATGTGCAAGCCTGACCCCTGGTGCCATAACCTGGAACTGCATGGACAGCCAAGGAGGCCCAAGACGTCAAGAAACTTGGCACTCAAGAAACTTGGAGCCAAGCGCTGAGGCTCAGAGCTTTTGAATATGGCCACACTCCCAGCCCCCCAGTCTGGGTGGCTCTGGAACCCCACGCTCCAGGGTCTTGATAACCCCCTCACATGGCCAGTTCTTGGAATATGCTCATGAGTCACGAATCTCATAATGACCTATGAGGCAGATAGAGTTTTAGCCCCTTTCTATAGATGAATGAACTGAGGCCACAGCAGTGAGAAAAACTCCCCAACTTACAGTTAGGAAGTCAATGACAGATCCTACACTTGAACCCAGATTTTCTAATTTAAAAGACCACCCCCTCCAATTTTCCTAAAATCTCCACCCCTTGGGTCACTAAAGGTAGAAAAGAGGAGAACATGGCTTCTAGGACACCCCACATACATCAGGTAGATTTATTTTGGAAAAATAAATGTATTTAAAATTCATGCCTTTACTTGAAATTGAAGAGTTTATTTAAAATAATTGTACTTAAACACGCTTATGTAAAATAACACACTTGCAAGATAGGTTTCCACCTGCTCCTAATAGCCCATGAGCACAGGACAGTTGGTCTAATAAATATCATGTCTAGAGGGAGTGGGCAATGGCACCAGTACTCTTGCCTGGAAAATCCCATGGACGGAGGAGCCTGGTAGGCTGCACTCCATGGGGTCGAGAAGAGTCGGACACGACTGAGCAACTTCACTTTCACTTTTCACTTTTATGCGTTGGAGAAGGAAATGGCAACCCACTCCAGTGTTCTTGCCTGGAGAATCCCAGGGACAGGGGATCCTGGTGAGCTGCCGTCTATGGGGTCGCACAGAGTCGGACACGACTGAAGCGACTTAGCAGCAGCAGCAGCAGCAGAGGGAGTGGACAGGACTAAGATTGCTAGATTTAGCAAATAAAAGTACAGACTGTGCAGTTACATTTAAACTTTAGATAAGCAATGAATCTGCTATTTGGGACACATTTATGCTAAAAAAAAAAAAAAAAGAAAAGGAAAAAGATTTGTTGTTTATATAAATTCAAATGTAACTGGATGTCCTCTGTTTAATCTGGCAATCCTAGATTAGGTGCTACTGGGGATGGGAGAGAACTGCAGCTAGATTGGGGGTTCCAGTTTGGAGGCCTGTTAACCATCGAGGGATGAAGAGGGAGGGAGGTGGTGAAGTTGGAGATCCAGGCAGAAATTTGGAAGCTGCTCAGGGTTTTGGGTTCAGGAGTGGCATGGTAATGTCCTTCTTTTCTTACAGATTATTCTGACCCCACATGGAATATAAGAAAGGGGGAGTAGGGACTTCCCTGGCAGTCCAGTGGTTAAGACTTTGCACTTCCACGCAAGACGCATGAGTTGGATCCCTGGTTAGGGAAATGAGATCCCGCATGCCATGCGGCCAAATTTTATTTAAATAAATAAAAATAAAATTGACATCTATAATTTAAAAAAAGAAGAAGAAGGGGGAGCAGTCCGTCAGGGAGGGCCAATAAGGATGCGTGTGAGGGCATGTGGTTCAAGCAGGGTTGCTCGCCCGGTGGGGGTGGTGGGAAGTGGTAGGTTCGGGACATGTTCTGAAGGCGGAGCCCACGGAACCCCACCCTCAGGGCCTGGAGGCCAGTCTCTTCTCATCGTGCTTTGTTGCTCAGTTGTGTCCGACTCTTTGCAACCCCATGGACTGTGGCCCACCAGGTTCCTCTGTCCATGGGATTCTCCAAACGAGAATACTGGATGGGGTGCCATGCCCTCCACCAGGGGATCTGCCCAATCCAGGGATCAGACCCAGGTCTCCCGCATTGCAGGCAGATTCTTTCCTGTCTGAGCCACCACCAGGGAACCTTCTCATCTTAGCCCTTCCCAATCCTGCTCTCTGCACCACGCACCCTAGGTTTTGCACCCTCAGTTCTGACTTCCGCTGTTTTCCTCCTCCCTCCATGAACTTCCCACCCGGGTGCCACCTGATGGGGCTGTCCCTGCTCCTCTTGGCAGGCAGGTCCACAGAGGGAAGAGAAAGAGAAGTCATTGTGTTGTTTTTCTTGTCCACCTCAAGGCCACCGTGCCTCCCCCAAGGGACCCAGCCAAGTGGCCAATGTCAGGTTTTCCTGAGAGAAGCCTGTCCCTCTGCACCCAACCAAGGACCAAGGCAGGATGGGCCCCCTGCCAGCCCTCCCTGGAAGCAGGGCCCCTAAAGGACCCCTGAAGAGGCTGTGTTCACCCTTCAAGTTTCAGGTAGGGTAAAGAGACCAGCACTCCAGGCCCTGACTCAGCACCTACCAACCCCACTGCAGGGAAAAGCTCCTGGATGCAGAGCAAACCACCCTCCACCAGCACCACCACTGCATATTCTTTCCCTTACAGACCTCAGAAGGACAAAACGCTGGTCTTTCAGCTCAAGGTCAGTGACTTTCAAACTTATTCCCAAATTAGGCCATTGTGGAGGGGGAGAAGGGGAGGCAAATCCAGGAACTAACTGTCCCCCACATCAGCCACGTTTTGTAAACTGGGGCTTCTGGTAAAATTATTTTTTTAAATAACATTTTTTAAACATTAAACTTTAATTTAACGTTAAAAAATGTTAATTAAAATTTAAAAATAAATTAATTTATTTTTATTTGGCTGCACTGGGTCTTCGTTGCATCATACCGACTCTAGTGGTGCAGGCTCCAGAGTGCGCAGGCTCAGTAGCTGCAACTCTTGGGCTTAGTTGCTCTGAGGCATGTGGGTTCTTGGTTCCCCAACTAGGGATCAAACCCACGTCCCTTACATCGGAAGGCAGATTTTTAATGATGGGACCACCAAGGAAGTCCTTAGAATTCTTCTTTCAAAGGATGCTTTGGTGAAAAATACTCCCACCTGTATGCACATGTTGAGGCCTTGTTCTCCTGTATAAAGACTCCTGGGTTCAGCTTTCCCAGTACCGTATCATCTAAGCCTGGCTCCCTTAGCTTTCATTCCTGTACTGTCATTCCACCTGAGACTTTATGTCCTGGTACTGCCTGAACCTCTCTCCAAGGGTCTCCATATCAGAATCCCCACAGCAGCCTCCTAACACCACCTGGGCTGAGGATGATATGGCCCATTTTACAGATGAGATCACTGAGGCCCAGAGGCAGCAGAACCTGAAATGGATGCTGGGAGTCTGACTTTGGATGCTGGCCCTCAGCAGGCTCCTACTGAGGCCCCAACCCCAGCTCCCTTCCAGGATCCCCATCCAGGCCACCAGAGTCCCAAGTCTTTGGATGGATTGACTCCTGCTGGAAGTCTGCCTCAGAGCTGGAGGCCATGATCTAATCAGAGCAGCCCAGACTGGCCTGTGCAGAGAAAAATATCGTCTCTGGGGTCTCAGCCCTGGAGTCCAATCCCTGGGTGGCCTTCTCTTGGCAGCACCCAGGGGTTCACTGCCTGTCATCTGTTACACAGCAGGAGAGAAATGCTGGGGAACACTTCCAGCTGAGATGGATGGCCAACCAAAGCCAAGAGGAGATGTAGAACCCTATACACAGCAGCCTATTGAGAACCCATGCAGCTCAAGGACCCCCTCACCCCCCAATCACCCTTTGCTGGGCATCAGAATCAAAACCACAGATGCTCAGATGGAACTCACTGAATTTCAGTTGACTCAGGGTGAGCCTTGGGCCTGGGGATTGTTTGAAAGCTGCCCAGGTGATGTTCTGGACAGCCAGGGTTGAGAACCACCAGCTGGTTCAACTTCTCCCTTCCACAGAGGAGAAAGCTGAGGCCCACAGGAAAGGGCTGGTGACACCTTAGGACTAGGATCCAAGACCTACGACCTAGGACTAGGACCCTGGAGCCAGGAGTCTTTGCACCCTCAAACCAGTACCCCCCACAATATTCAGACCTGGGTCATGACATGTACAAGGGAGAGGGGAGAACATACACTCTGGCCCCTGGCCCTGGAGGAAACTCTGGCCTTCACTCCTGTCCTCCTGGACTCTTCTGTGAGTCAAACAGTGTGAAGGTGACTCTGGGTAGGCAAACACAGCTGTGTCAGCCTCAGTTAGCAGTTCTGAGCATCTACTGTATGCAGACACTCTTGCTAAATACTTTGGTGGCATTTTCATCTAGTAGATCTGCAGGTTTCTGGCCAGAACTGTTCCACATTCCCCAAGAGAAACAGGAAGCTGCTGTCCATCACCGGATGAACTGGATAAAGAAAATGTGCTTTACATACATGGAATGAAACATTCCATTGCATTGGAATATTGTTCAGCCATAAAAAGGACATCCTGCCATTTGCCACAACGTGGATGGATCTTGAGGGTATTAGGCTAAGTGAAATAAGTCAGATGGAGAAAGATAAAAGCCGTATCATTTCACTTACCTGTGGAATCTAAAACCATCAAACTTATAGAAACAGAGAGTACAAGGATGGTTTCAGGGCCTGAGGAGTGGGGTAAACAGGAAGAGTTGGTCAACAAGCACAAACTTTCAGTTATAAAATGATTAAGTCCCAGAGATGTAATGCACAGCATGGTGAACTATACAGTCAAGTAATACTGCATTGTGTACTTGAAAAGTGGCCAAGGGAGTAGCTATTAAATGTTCTCACCATAACAATGACAACAATAAAATGGTATTTATGGGAGGTGAAAGATGTGTTAACTAACCTTATTGTGGTGAACACCTTATAGTATATGGGTACATCAAATCATCATACTGTGCACTTGAAACTTACAATATTTTTTTAACTTTTTATTTTATATTGGAGTATAGCCAGTTAACAATGCTGTGACCGTCTCAGGTGGACAGCAAAGGGATTCAGCCAAACATATACATGTATTCATTCTCCCTCAAACTCCCTTCCCATGCATGCTGCCACATAACATTGAGCAGCGTTCCCTGGGCTATACAGTAGGTCCTTGTTGATTATCCACTTTAATATAGCAGTGGGTACATGTCAGTCTCAAACTCCCTAACTATCCCATCCCTCTCCCTTCCTGCTTGGTAACCATCGGTTCAAAACTTACACTATATTATATGTCAGTTATATCAATAAAGATGGAGAGGGGAATGTAAGTAAGCTGGGTTTCCCCTACTTTAGTAGTCACGTCCTGCTTAATAAAATCCAAAAAGGCCTTGCTTGAAATTTCTGTCTGACAAGGAAAGAGCTTCCACTCTTACTCTAGGCAGGCAGCTCCTGGTCCCGCCTGGCCTGAGCTGTGGTGGGCATGAAGCACAGAGTTCAGAGTCAGGACACGTGAGTTCTGGGCCCAGCTCTGCCATCAACTGCTCGTGGAGCAAGTCACTCTCCTTCTCTGAGCCTCAGTGTCACTATTCATTAAACAGGGGGGTGAACTCCATCAGGATACTCAAATTTGTTTTGTGCGAGCCAACACTTTCTTCCCATAAAACTGCACGTGGGTTCCACAGCTTATCATGCACCCAGTAAAAGCAGCAGCTGGACCTTCAGAATGGGCACATGCAGCCCGTCCATCCACCTAACCACCACCCCGCCCCCACACACACACACACCCCAAGGAAGCTCCCCAGAACTCCCTGAAGCTTCACTCTGCTTGGCCAATAAGGTTGCCTTTGGTTCTGTCACCTGGAATTGATGGGGGACAGGGGAGTTGGGGTGGTGGTAAGGCATCTGAACAGCAGGGTCCAGCATTCCTCTTTCCTAGAACAGAGAAAGCAATTTCTTATCCCTTTGGCATGACTCCATAGCTAAGGAGGTAGCATGAGAGGGAGGAACAATGCAGGCCAGGGGCTCTAGGGCAAGGGGAGGGGGCAGCAAGGGGACTTGGGGGGCCTGGTAGCACCTCAGCTCAGAATCAGAAGATTTCCCCTCCTCTCCAGGACGCGGGCCAGATTTGTCCCACCGGTAGCTCCCTGTGACTTTTTCATCTATTTCCTAATCTGTGAAATGGGCACATCAGGGCTATTGGGAGGGTTGGCCAAAAAGTTCATCAGGGTTTTTCCATAACATCTTACAGAAAAACCGGAACGAACTTTCTGGTCAACTCAATAGAAAGCATGCAAAGGGCTCAGAGCAGGGCCCAGCACATCCCCAGCAGTTACTACTTGTTAACTGTGGTTTTCTATGTTGTTATTTTTCTGCCTGCGGTTTGTACGCGCCTTTGATTGGGTGGGGGCGGGGGAGAGTCATCTAATTCTTAGAGCTGGTGGAAACGGTGGAAACCTCCTTTGAGAGATAAAGAAAGAAAGTGAGTCTCAGAGAAAGAAGAGGGCCTTGCCCAAATTCACGTGGTGAGTCAGAATCGAGCCGAAGACTGCGGCCTCCCTCTGGGAGCCCTCCGCGCAGGCAGAGCGCACCGCCAGTTTCCCTCCTCGGCTCAGGCCCATTGGCCTTCCTCGACTCGTCCGCCCACAGGCCCTCCGCCCACCGGGCGGTGGGGAAACCGCGGACCCCGAGAGCCGCCTTGGGTTCCTGAGGCCCCATTCGGCCTCTCCCTCAGAGCACACACCCTCCCTTTCCTGCCCAACCAGGGCCTGTAATTGCACTAACTGCCCCCTGGGGAAGGGGAGCCTCAGCTTCGTCCACATGAGTCAGGTTTCCAGGGCAGAAACCACATCGAACAGCCTCAGCCTCGTCACTGCTCCCCACAAACCACTTCCTGCCCCTTTCCTGGCACCGCCAGCCTGAGGCTCGTGGCAGCTGCCGGGCCTTGGTCTCTGCTGCTCCAGTCCTAGCCCTCTGCAAACCCAGCTGCACACGCCCGCTACCCCCACCCCAGCAGCAGGAATCTGTCCAGGTGGAGGGGCCATGCGCTGGGTCACGGAGACTGTGGGAAGTCCCACCAGGATAATCTAAGCCCTGACTGTTCCTGACTCCTCAGTCACTGTCTGTAATTTGATTGTTCAAGCAGCCCCATGTCTCCCACTGCAGAGGGAGACAGAGATGCAGGGCTGGCTGCCCCCTGCCCGTCCACCCAGGGCTGTGGCCCAGCTATGCCCATTTCTCCACAGGAGGTTGTAGGGAGAACAGAAAGAGCATGGGCTTTGGAGGCAGACCGATCTAAGTTTGGATTCCAGCCTTGCCATCGCCTTACTGTGACTTGAACAGGGACTTCATCTTCCTTAGCCTCAGTTTTCCCACCTATAAAATGGACAGCATAGCATCACTTCTTCCGGATGTGTCAGGAGGAGTGACTGAACTAATACACACAAAAGCCTACAAAGTACACTGTTCATAGTAGATGCTCAGTAACTGCTGGTGTCCTTCCTCCACCATAGCAGTTCTGGTGAAGGATGACAGGCGGCCCAATGTCAGGAAGAGTCCTCCAGTGGGAATCAAGAGACTGGATCCAACCTTGGTGCTGCCTCTGACTTTCTGTGTGGCCTTAGGCTGGCTGGACAGCCTCTCTGGTCCTCAGTTTCCTTGGGCATAAATATGAGGGTGGGTTAGATGGTTTCCAGGGTCTCTCTGACACACCTGGGGGCTTGCTAACAGGATAGTGACCCTGGGGGAGGGGGACGGTGAGTGGAACAAGGTTATTACATCGTCGGGGTGATGGTTCAGCTTACAGGTGACAATGACACAGGGCTGGGGATTTGAGCTCACTCAGATGGTGCCAGAAGATGGCCCCCAGGGACGCACTAGGTTGGGGGCAGATCATCCTGCACCCAGGATAGGTGAGCTCCCAGCACCTCCCTCCACCTGGTCAGCCTCACCTGCCGCTCTCTGGAGACATGCCCAGTACGTGGGGCACCAAAGATCCCACAAAAAACTAAGGCTTGTTTCTGCCTTTAGGGAGCTCCGCTGGGCAACGACAGACTTCCGGAGCTTTTGCTGGGGAAGACAGACTTTCCAATGCATGATCAATAACTGGATTCACAAGAGACATCATGATACTTATTCACTGATTACCGCAGAGCACACCCTGTGTCACACCCTTAATGAGCATCATCTCATTTAATTCCCCATGACAACCCCAGTGAGGTCTTTATTACCATTATTTCTGCTCTACAGGCGAGGAAAACAAAATGCAGAGAGACTACGTTCCCTGGCTCCAGGGCATGCAGCAGTATGCACCAGGCTCAGGCTCGGGCACCCTGACAGAGCAGAGGTGTGAACAAGGTGCCAAGGAGCCCAGAGGAGAGGCCTCCCCCTGTCGGTCGGGGGTTTGGGAACATGGCCCAGAGGTGGGGCATTTGAGTCAGTCCAAGCTCCCACTTATTCAGTACACCCGTCCCACCCCTCCGCCAGGTGCTACCATTATTCCTGTTATAAGGAGGCACAGAGAAGTCAAAGCCTTTGGCATCGGGGTGGGGGGGGGCATGGGAGCAGGGGGCCCAACGGAGGGAGCAGCTTAGAATAAACGTGCTCAGGAAAAAGCAGGCATAACTGAAGCCTTAGGTGTTGGGAACAGAGGCTAGACAGGTAAGTGAGGCCAGGTCCTGAGCCTCCACCCAAGCACACAAACACCCTGGCAAGAGGGGACCCAGGTCCTCACCTCATGTTAGAGCATGGCGTTTGAGCTTCAGGGCCTCCCCCTCCTGCAGTTCTCAGGAGGTGGCCATTACCCATCCTGTCTGTGACTTACACACACAGACTCTGAGTAAGCAAACAGATCATGGGGCTCCTAATCCCATCACACCCAGAAAGCTGGGGAGAGGCTGGGGTGATGGGCCTGGAATCTGTGCCCTCCGGGAGAGACGAAGGCAGACCTCATTCCACCCTCCTCAAACCAGTAAAGCAGAATGCCTGGGTGATTCATTTTTCTTGAAGACACAGAATAAACACAGCCTGAGAAGAAATTTGGTCTTTGTTCCCCAGGATGAAAGACAGTTGGAAAGCAGGGTTGAAAATGCTGAAACCCAGGCTTGGCAAACAGAAAATTAGTGGCAGATTAATTTCACTGTCTCACTGGGGAGTGGAATCTTGTACATTAAGTATAGGATTAAAGGGAATTAATTTCCCATCTCACCAGGCCTGGAGGGAATTCACAGGAGTTCTGTGCCTCTGGGGGACAGGGAGGTCAGTTCCAGTGGAGGAGAGGCAAGGTTCGTCCCAGGGCTTGTGAGGTGGGTCAGGACAGGCTGTGGGGTCCCAGGCCCCTGACAAATGGGAGGGAAGCTCTGACCTTTCATAAAACTGGAGCCTCTACAGTCATGACCCCTCTAGGTGCCTTTCCTGCCCTGCAAGGTCATATTCAGAACCATTCTATCCTATTTACAAGCCCTCTGTGTACCCATTCTGTCCTTCCTTCCTTACAATGATTAATCTTTATAAGGTGATCACTAAATGCCAGCACTTTTTTAAAAAAGAATCAGTCAGTTTATCCTTGCAAAAAACCTAAGAGGAATTACTATTATCATCCCCATTTTACAGATAAGAAAACTGAGGCAGAGAGAAGCAAACTGGTAACACTGGTAAATAGCAGAGCCAGGATTTGACTCCACACTGTCTGGAAACTGAGTCTTGTGTTCTTCACTCCAGCCTCTCCAAGGACAGGGTTTGCTTCAGTGGAGCAGGCCTGACCTACGTGGTACTGTCTGGGCTATTCCGGTCCCTGCCGCAGTGGCCAGTCTCAGAGGGAGCCCCGCCCTGCTCACATCCCTCACTCACACAAGCACCATGAGATTCTGGCCAAATTGGAATCATCTTGGGCGAGGAAGGTTGTTACTGGGCCTGATGTGGTGGACCTGGGCTGCAGTTGCTACAGGTGGAGAGAAAGCCAGACCCAGCAGAGGGATCCGCCCACCCACAGAGTCAACCCTGGTTGGGGCTGGGTGGTACTGCTGCCTTCGCTGTGGGGAGGGTGGGGTGGACCAGCCTAGGGCCAGCCAGACCTCAAATGGCAGGCTGCTCCAGCTGCCTCCTAGACCCGCGGTTAGGACATGGACCCAGAGAAGTCTAATCTAAAGGAAGGAAAGACTATGGCTTGCCAGCTCACTGCAGCCCAAACCACAGTGTGGCAGAGACAGGAAAGGTTTGATAAGACTCCCCGCTGGGGGCAGGGATACATGAGTGGGTTCTGGAAGGACCTGTCTCTAGTCCTCACTCAGGGATGGCAAATAGCCTTCAGCTTGCAGGTCAGTGCCAATCAGGTGGCTGGAGAATTTGCCCACAGTGTCAGAGTCATATTCTGGCTCAGCAAAGAAGAGGTCTGTGATTGATTAGCAATGTCTGCGATGGGTGAAGCATCCGAGAGTGGCAGCATGGCCGTGGTGTACTAACGATCCCTGTTAGCTCTATCACATGGCACCTAGGATCCACTCCAACAGTTTTACCTCCCACTCCTCTCCCATCCTTCTCACCTCCAGCCACTCCCAAGTGATTAAGGTTCTCTGACCACATCCTCGAAAACAACACATTACTATACGCTTCAGGCAGCCTTTGTACAGCGTGTTCCCACTGCCTCCATCCTCAACTGCCTGATGAGCTCATTTTCATCCTTCAAAACTCTGTCCTGGCATCACTGCCCCGATCTTGACCTTCACGGAGTTCGTCACTTTCCCTTTTGTACATCATGATCCACAGAGCTGACATTGCTGAGAGACTCCCGGGGCCGGCAGTGGTGCATCAGCTGCAGCACTATTTAGACACCCTGCCTAACGTCCTAAAACGATCCCATTATACACACGGGGACCTGATGCTGAATGATCTTAGGAATTTTCCCCAGGTGCCCAGCTGGGCCGTGTTGGAACTGAGATCTGACCCCAGCTTATCCAAGCCCAAAGCCCATATTTTAATCATCATGCTGTGATCTGCCTGTTGCCTTCTCTCTGTATACAACACCGAGGTGTAATCTTTTATTCACTTGTCTGTCTCCGTCTCTAAACAGTTCCTTCTTAGATGGCAGAAACCATGTCTCTCTCCCATATCCTCGGCAGCTAGCCCGGGGCCCACCATGCAGGAGGCACTCAATAAATGTTGGTTAAACTGGATCCGACAAAAATGGTGGAGAGTTTACTTATCCTGTCCCAATCCTCGTCCAGGGACTTGCCTCAGCCCTGCCTGTCTGATGTGGGCATTAGTCTCTCCACTGTGTCCCACTTTTTGCGACCCCACGGACTGTAGTCCACCAGACTCCTCTGTCTGTGGAATTCGCCAGACAAGAATACTGGAGTGGGTTGCCATTTCCTTCTTCAGGGGTTCTTCCTGACCCAGGGATTGAACCCCTGTCTCCCTCATTGCACCAGATTCTTTACTGTCTGAGCCTCCAGGGAAGCCCTGTCTGATCCAGGCAGTGGATGTTTAATAGAACCTATGAGAGGACAGAATCATGAGTCTTTTTGATGTGGGTGATTTGTCTCCCCAGAGAGATTATAAACTCACAGTGGAAAAGAATAAGGTATGCATCTTTCTTTTTTTTAATTTTCTTGTATATTTTTCTTCCTGTTTTTCACTTCTTATTTATTGAGTGCTTCCGTTGTTTCAGGCCGGGGCTGGGTCCGAGGGAACATGTGCCCTCCTGACGCATTGTGTGGGCTCTGTGGACAATCCACTGGTTTAAAACACAAGTTCCCTGACTCCCCTCAACCCTCCAGATTCTGACTCTGTAGGACCAGGGCAAAGCTGTGCACTACCCAGCTTTATCATTATTATTATTAATTTATTTATTTGGCTGCACCAGGTCTTTGTATGACATACGGGTTCTCTTTTTTTTTTCTTTTTTTAACTTGTAGCATGAGGGATCTTTTAGCTGTGGCACGCAGAATCTTTAGCTGTGGCATGTGAACTCTTAGTTGCAGCATGTGGAATCTAGTTCCCCAACCAGGGATCAAACTCAGGCCCCCTGGATTGGCAGCATGGAATCTTAGCCGCTAGACCACCAGGGACGTCCCTGCACTGCCCAACTTTGACTACATTTCTGATGCAAAGCCATCAGCAGCCGCCAATCTGTTGAAATTCCCAAGTTCTCATCTCACCATCAATGGTGCTGGCAACCCAGTGATGAACTGAAGGTCTGGTTGTGCAGGGAAGGCGGTACATTGGGTGTCCTGGTCTCCCCTCTGCCTGCAAGAGGACTGAGGGTCCTAATTCCATCTATTCTTCTTTCAGACTCAAACACCTCTTCCCTGAGGAATGCTCTCTGGTCCCTCAGGCTGGGTTCAAAGCAGTCACTTCTCCCATCATAGACGAGCCTCCCTGAGATGGCCTGGTTATTTGCCTCACACCCAGCCTAGACTATGAGCCCCCTGAGGGGAAAAGATTCTTATTAATTGATTTTGTCCACCCAGAGTTTGTTGAATTGTCACTGGCTTTTCCATGCCCATGACTGAGGAAAAATGCTGACTGGTGATTTCGTTAGCAAGCCAACCATAGCCAGAACTCCAAGGAGCAGTAGCAATGATGCAGGCCTTGGAACCAGCTAGACCTGGGTTCCCCTCTAGGGTCTTGCTATTAGTGGCGTGACTTGGAATGCATACCGTACTTCTCTGAGCCTCATTGTCCTCGCCAGTAAAATGGAAGTAACTACATCTGTACCTCACAAAGCTGTGAAAGTGAAAGTCGCTCAGTTGTGTCCAACTCTTTGGGACCCCGTAGACCATACAGTCCATGGAATTCTCCAAGCCAGAATACTGGAGTGAGTAGCCTTTCCCTTTTCCAGGGGATCTTCCCAACCCAGGGATCAAACCCAGGTCTCCCGCTTTGCAAGCGGATTCTTTACCAGCTGAGCCACAAGGGAAGTCCAAGAATACTGGAGTGGGTAGCTTATCCCTTCTCCAGCAGATCTTCCCGACCCAGGAATCAAACCGGGGTCTCCTGCATTGCAGGCAGATTCTTTACCAATGAGCTATGAGGGAAGCCCAGGAATAAATGATAATAAATGTATGTGGAATCTAGAAAAATGGTACAGATGAGCCTATTTGCACAGCTGGAATAGAGACACAGATGCAGAGTACAGACATGTGGACACAAAGCCGGGTGAGGGCAGGGATGAATTGGGAGAATGGAATTGATACACATACTCTACTATTTATAAAATAGATAACTAGTGGGAACCTGGTGTAGAGTGCAGGGAGCTCAGCTCAGTGCTCTGTGATGACCTGGGGGTGGGGGAGGTGGGGTATGGGATGGGGAAGGTGGGGAGGGAGGGAGACCCAAGAGGGAGGGGATATATGTATACACAGAGCTGATTCACTGCATTGTACAGCAGAAACTAGCACAACATTGTAAAGAAACTATATTCCAATTTTTTTTAACGCATATAATAGAAAAGGCCCCAAAAATTATAAAACAATTCTAGAGAGCCCATGACTCCTCCTGCCCTGCCCTGCCCTGCCCTACCTTGACCAAGTCCCCCTTCTTGTGCTGAGACTCTCCCAGCTGGCCATGCACCTGCCTGAATGTCCTCTTCCAACAGGCTCTTACTTGGTGAGGTCAGCCTGCTCCTCTGGGTCCTGGTTAAGGCAGAGGTTTTCTGTCCAGGCTTTTAGATGAATCATCGTTTCATTAAGGCTAAAATGTGCCTTTTCTAAGCTCCGGGCAGCACAGGATACGATTCCCCAAGAGGTCCCAAGCTCAATAAGCAAACACTGGGTTTGTGACACATCTGAATTCCGGTCGCACTGCCTCCTGATGGAGCTCAGGATGAGGGTGTCCTCTTCTTAGTTTTCCCAGGTTCCCCTCAGAGCCTGTATGCTACAGAGCTCACCACATCAATTGGCATCTTGGAATGCGGAGGCGCCTTCCACACGCACTTGATGAGCGTCGTGGGCTCTTCCTAGGCCTGGGCAGAGCAAAGGGAGACCCTGTCCCCGCCAGCAGGGGCGGGTGGTCTCCTTCCTTCCACAGAGCTGTGGCGGGCACAGTGGACAGTACAGCAAAGTGAGGTACATAGAATTCAGAGGAGCATTGCTCCAGACAGAATTTGTGGAGAGGAACGAATGTGCTGTGAGCGCCTCCCGTGCGCCAGGCTGAGGCTGTTCACAGACATCAGTGTCTTGACCCTGGTGTTGATCCTAACAGATAGCCTCGTTTTACAAATAAGGACACTGAGATGTAAGAATGTAAGTGGCTTGAACCTGGCATGGGGAAAGTCAGCGACCATTCATGATCCAAACTCCCCAACTTTGACTCCAGAACTGTCTCCCCCCAAAGAAAAGTAAAGGGTCTCAGTTCTCATGGGCTGGAATGTGATCTTCCAGCATCTTCCCAGTCATCCCACCCTCCCCCGAGTGGGTCCCACCCAGAGCCAAGTAAGGACAGTCTGAGTCCCCAAGCTAGCAGGCCAGGAGCCAGCATGTTCCAAACCTGACCCCCTCACCCAGAAGCTGCTAGCAGCTATTGCTCCCACAGGAAGCCACATAACACAGTGCTCTCAAACCAGGCCTTGGTGGCACAGAGACTCAGGTTTGAATTCCAGTTCCTCCAGCCTCTGGCTGTGTGACTTTAGGTAAGTCACTTGACCTCTCTGAGCATCTTGTGAAACTGGGAAAAGAATCTTCAGTTCAGAGGATTTTTGTACAAATGCAGACAATACAAAGCACGTGGCTCATGGGGAGGGCTCAGTCAATGCTGATTATTCTCATGAGTTCCTCAGAAGGCAGCACATCCTCCAGAGAATGAATCATCACCCCCCTCCGCTGCTTCCATCTTCTCCCAGTCCCTTATCTCCCACCAGGAAGAGAGATAACTAAATATCTCTAGGCAGGAGAGAGAAAATAACTAGGTAGGAGCTGGCTGCCTCTGCATAGGAGTTTAAATTTTTATGAAGTGAGGAAATTTCCTCTCCCCTTTCCAAGCGCCTGGCTTAATGAGCCCAGTCAGAAGGAAAACATTCACTGGTTCTCTCAGGTGGGCACCTGGGCAGGAAAAGCAGGTCGTCCCTGGGGCCCACCTGTCCCAGGCCTGCTGAATGAGAAGAGGGCATTTCCTCTGTGATGCCAGGCATCAGAGGTGAAAATAGATTGAATTTTCTTATAATGGGTCTTTAACACTTAAATGTACTTCTAGGCTCTAGGGATAGCCAGGATTTGAAAAGCCCAATGTATAGAACAAGTCTTTTCTTTTTAATTGCACACGCCAAGGATTAGGTGTTTTTCTGTTTTGCTTGTTTGTGTGTGTTTTAATATTTACTTATTTGGCTGCACTGGGTCTTCATTGCAGCATGCAGGGTCTTTTAGTTATGGCATGCAGAATTCTTAGTTGCAGCGTGTGAGATCTTTTTTTTTTTTTTTTCAGTTGTAACACGTGAACTCTTCTCACAGCATGTGGGATCTAGTTCCCAGACCAGGGATCAAACCATGGCCCCTGCATTGGGAGCACAAAGTCTTAGCCACTGGACCACCAGGGAAGTCTGTATAGTTTTATCAGGAGACCAGGAGGTCTCAGCGATTCAAGGCTTAGGACCCAAGAGCATGCGCATAATTGCTTAGAGAGTCCCCCGAAGTCAGGAGCACCGGCGGGCCTGCTTCATGTAGCCTTGTGACCACTTGTCAGGCCAAAAACCTTGACTCTGTGTGTCAGAGTCTTGAATCTCACAGACCTGCCTCTGCAAACGTGTCTTCCAAGATCACACAAGCAGCCTTTTACCAAAACTTGTGAAAAACAGTTCTTTGTCTGGGGGCAGTAGATGAATAGACGCAGTCAATGCTTTCACCTGAGAGGTGGGCCAGGTCCTGCGTTTCAGACCCTCTTTGCCAAGATCCTACTCCTCCCCTTCACGAGCCCATAGAGTTACCACGGTGACCGGGTGTGCCTAGGGGTGCAGGTGTGAGCAGGTGGAGGAGAAGGAGACCTATCACCTGCTGGTACTTCAAGAGCATGAGGCTCCCACACAAACAACCCAGAGGCACCCCAAGCCCTCCTCATGGAGCCAGGCTGGCTTCGGATCCCAGCTCTGCCATTGGGTGTGTAGCCTCCAGCAAGTCACTGAACCTCTCTACGCCTTGGCTTCCTTTGCAGGGCAAGGAGGAATATAAATGCTTCACTGGATTAAATAACAATGACTGTGCCTGTGGTACCATTTGAGATCAAGATCTGGAATCTATTATTATTCACAATAGCCCTTCTGACCAAGGAGGAGGGTTGGGTGCCCATCCACTTCCTCCTCAAAGACACACAGCTGCTGTCGGTGTACATTCTAGGGGTTCTTCCCTCATCATAGTGTCCTTGTCCCCAATATCTGCTTCACCTGGGTGCCACCTGCATCTTCTGACCTCCCTTGGCCTCATCTTACCTCCAGAAAGCACCTGAAATGCCCCAGCACTGACCAGGTGTGTTGGAGGGAAGGCTCAGGTCTCCAAGAAGAGACCAAGGCGGGGGGGGGTGGGGGTGGGGGGGCTTTGGGAGAAATTAAACTAAACTGGAAGAGACTTGGGACCTGGGGAGAGGAGATCTTGGAAGTTGGGGCACAGGGGTTCCAGCCCCAGTTCTGCCATCAATCCGCTGAGTGACCTAAGCAAAGCCCTCTCTGCTGCTGCTGGTGCTGCTGAGTTGCTTCAGTCGTGTCTGACTCTGTGCGACCCCATAGATGGTAGCCCACCAGGCTCCCCTGTCCCTGGGATTCTCCAGGCAAGAACACTGGAGTGGGTTGCCATTTCCTTCTCCAATGCATGAAAGTGAAAAGTGAGAGTGAAGTCGCTCAGTCGTGTCTGACTCTTAGCGACCCCATGGACTGCAGCCCACCAGGCTCCTCTGTCCATGGGATTTTCCCACTGGAGTGGGGTCCCATTGCCTTGAAACAAAGGGTTGGAGCAGAGCTGAGAATTTCCATCTATACTGTTTGGGGACACGTCCATGCCCAGCAAGGACCCAGGAGGGCAAGGTCAAGATGGTGCAGCTCTCTCTGTATCTTTTTACACATTAGGAGTCCATGGGCACTTTAACTGAGAAAAACCAACTCTTGCAAATCAGAACTGCCAATCAACCAACCTGGGCATCTGCCTAGACCCTGGGTGGAGTAAGGAGGAGGCAGTCAGTTAAGTTTCTGAATGAATGAAGGAAAGAAAGGGCCTCAGAGATGGGGAGGGCAAGCCCAATGGAAGGGAAGGTCAAAAGGAGGAAGGAGAAAAACTGGCAAACAGGAAGGGGGAGTGTCTAGAACAAGAAAGGAGATGAAAGGAGAGGGGTGGGTACAGGCTTCCAGGGCACCCACAGGCGGGCCCACACATCAGCCTCATGGAGGGCTGGCTAACCTGAAGGCCAGGAGGGGCTGCTTTCCCCGGCTCATAGCTCCACCATCTTCTGCTCTGAATATTTGATGGCTCCACCCGAAGGATAGTGCTTCCTGGGTTGGGAGCATGGAGAGGTGGAAGCAAAGCCAGTAATGAGCCCTCCCAGGTCCTCTCATGCAGTAGCCGTGCCTGCATCTGGGAACCAACTGGGCCCTCCCTCCACAACACAGCCCCCTGCACCCAAGTGCTGCTTGTTCGTTCTGATGGAAATCCGCAGCATAAGAGCCGAGGGTCTCACACAGCTAATGGCCAGAGCTGGGGCACCGGGCTGGATGGCCTGGCCTCCATCCCACCCATTTTCTTGTTAGACTCTCAGCCTGCTATGGAGTTCACCCAGGTTACAATGCTCAATAGTTCCAAGGCCTGACATCTGATACCTCCATCATCTGGGAGACAGGTGGACTGATTTTACAGATGAGAAAATGAGGTTTGGAGACAGAAGCTTGCCCAAGTCCACACGGTTACTTGGGGTAAAAGCAGCCCTCGAGCCTGTGATTTCAAAACTGGTGCTCTTTTCAACAATAACAACCACTTCATATCAGTCATATCATGTCAGTCTGTTATTCGTTTGCACCACAAGATTAAAAAGGAACAAAAAGCCAGAACAAGGAACAAGCTGGAGGGCTTGAGAAACGAGTCTTCCCAGTGTCAAGTCCAAGGAAAGAAGGGACCGTATATTTGTCCCCATTTCCTAGATGTAGGGTGGGCCACCTACATCCTCACTTTACAGATGAGGAAACTGAGGCTCAAGAGGGTTAAAGAATTTGCCCCAAGCTTCATCACTGTAGCTGTGTCCATAAGCCATGCTCGTCTGACTCCCGACTCATCTCCCCAGGCTTCACAGAGCACCACTGGGCCCCCACTACTATGCTTTTGTTGGGAAGACACCAGAGGGCTAGATCTTGAGGTCCCTAACCTTGAGGAACCAGTGGCACTTAAGGAGGGGGTAGAATAACGTCACTCCCTGTAGGAGAGTTCCCTGCTTCTCCCAGCAGGCCAGGACTCACACACACTATTCGCCCTCGTGCTTTCCCATTATGGCCTGAATCACAGGCCTCCTGGGATGATGGGGAGAGTCTCCATTTGAAGTCTCTGCTGTTTTCTAGAACATGCAAGACCCAGGTCTGGCTGGCCCAGAACAGAGCCTGGGACATGGAGGTGTTCGTAAACCCTTGATCAAGGAATGAGCGCATGGATGGATAGATAGATGGAAGGACGAATGGACAGACAAACAACTGCTTGAAGCAGGCAGGGCAGTGGGAGGTCAGAGAATAGAGAGACAAGAATATAAACTCGGAAGCCCAGGGGAAAGTGTCAAAGAGAAAAGGTTCCTTGTATGTGCTGTGAGGAAAACAGCGGAGCAGCAGCCTATATCTAGGGCAGAGTTTACTGGAAAGAGACAAGCTCTGGGGCCACGTGGAGAGGTGGCCAGGAGACCAGGGTCAGTTTCCTCTGTGCTCACAACTCGCTGGCGACCTTATTTGGGATCTTGGCCCCTCTGAGCCTCAGGCATTTCTGCTGTAAACAGAGAGGGTGGGGTTGACCTCACCAAAGTTTGAGTTCCCTTCTAATTCCAAAACTCTTTATGCAGCCCAGCCAGCAGCTCTCACAACTTTCTCCCTCGGGCCAAAAGCCCCAGCCCCAGTCCAGGGGCCCTGAAACCCTGCCTGGACTGACCCTGAAGTGACCACGCGGCTGCAGAAACCTATGATTTTCCCTAAATCACCCCAAGCCCACATGGGGCCATGGGGCCCAGCTGGATCTTACAGCCACAAAACCCAGCTCTGCTGAATCTTGGTTCTGTGACTTTGGGCAAGTCACCGTGAACCTTGGGGCCCTCATCCGTGACGCAGGATAGAAGCTATGTACCCACTCCCACCCCCCACCCCCACCCTCAGGTACCTTGAGCTCTATGAAAACCAGGTTTGTGTAAGAGTTTAGGCTCAGTGAAGCTCTGGAGGCAAAGGTCAGACAGCCGCATGGAGGAAGTTGTCTTTGAGTTCTCCGCTCGCCGGGCCCCTCTTGCTCCCACAAGCGCCCTGAGTCCTGGAGCTGCGCCCCCTACAATGATCCTAGTCCCAGTGGCAGTGACTCCAGCGTTACTTCTGTCCCTGGGTGTGTTAATGGAGGAAATCCTCTGAAAGCCAGATGCGGGCTCTCTGATGGGGCAGTTTCCTGCCAGCAGTGAAGGGAGCTGGCAGGACAAGAAGCCATTCAGAAACTGTCATTCAGCTGCCCACTCCACATGCTTCTGCGAAATGCCTGGAGTCCAAACATCCCGGCGACAGGCGCACCTCCCCAGACTCCAGCATCTGACCCTTTTTGGGGCTGTTCTGGCTGGTAGGAGTGACAGAGCCAAGACGCCCGAACATCCCTCAGGGCACCTCTCGTCCACCCGTCACTGCACAGACAGGGCCTCCCAAGGGGTGGGGGAGTCAGCCCCAGGCCCCCGCCTCTTAACTGCACATGCTGTGTTCCCAAGGCGCTTCCCAGCTCCCCAGATCACGATGATGACTGTGGCAGAGGGGACAGCCCTGCAAGATTCCTCCACCTGGGGCATGGGGGCATGTGAAGGGCCAGGGGCCTGAGAACTGAACCTGGCCCCCCCCATCCTGGCGGTGGGGGGGGTGTTCAGGATGCCACATCCTCACTAGGAGGCTCAGATTTGGGTGCCAAATTCAAGCCATCTGCTCTCCAGCTGCAGAACACCCCCATCCCTAAGGAAGTGTCACGCCTTCACTTTCCAGCCCTCAGGTTCTCCCCTCAAACCCAGACACCACCCTCTAGCTTGGTCTTAGACACCAAAACAGCGACCCCTGCTGGTGGTTAGGTGTTTGTAACTCAGGCTCCAGCATTCAGATGCCTCAGGGCCATCTGGGCAGCAAGATGGGTATTGGGCACAGACAGAGGAACCTGGATGCCCGTTCTATCCCTCGGCCTGGGGGCAAAGTCCCAGAGGGAGACCCCTGGCTCCCGGTCTTCAGGGGCCCTCCTGAAAGCCTCCAGGCCTGCCCGCCCCAGAGCACTTTCTTCTGCTCAAACAAGGCCTTTCAATGCCAAGGGCAGCTGTCTTCTCATCCTTACACTCTGCTGCTTATACAGACTGATGCAAAGCTGAGTGATTCTGAAAGGCAGGGCTCACTAGAGCTTCTTGAGTAATCTAGGCCCTTACTCTACTTCAGTCAAAATCCCCTTCCTTTGGGGACAGTGAGGGGGAGAAATCTGATTAAGTCATGCGCACTTGGGTGTGGCTGACAGGACTACTGAAGGGGTGGGGAGAGCTGGGGAGGGTGACTGTCTGGGTACCTTGCTGACTCCAAATAGAGGGAGAAATCTGAGACAGCTGACCAACCCATGAAAGCAGACCTGAGGGTAGTTCAAGAGAGGATCCAAGGGATTTGAAAGGTCCCTGACATCCCTGACAAGGTAAGGACCTCCACAATCCATTACGCATTTGCAAGGTTAATCCTAGAGTTACAGACCCTCAGAGTGGAAAGGACCTTAAAAGCCAAGGGGACACTTGGGGTTTGTGAATCCAGACACACTGACACACATTCGCCACTTCAGAGTCAACCTGCAGGGGAAGGTCTGGGGAGCAGAGCTGGGCTGATGGTGAGCCCTGTGCTATCCAGTTATCTTCTGCTGGAAACGCCCGAAGGGGCCCTGGAGAAGCTCCAGAGAGGGCAGAGTGGCTGGCCTACTGGACGCAGCCTCAGTGGGCCAGCTGTTCCATCTCAGCCAACAGAGAAATGCGGGGAGAAAGAAGTGTCAGTGGTTTGAGCCCAGGCCGAGGCGTTTGTGCAGCCGCTCACAGCAGAGTCCCAGCCATGGGTTTTAGTAAAGGGTGCATGATGAGATGATATGAAGCAAATTACTGAGGCAGGGCCACAAAACAAATCCCCCTCTGTTCTTAGGGTAATGAGCCTATGACCTTGGCAGAGCCTGTGCAGAGAGAGGCTCTGAGGGAGTGAATGGCTGGCATTCTCATCACACTCAAAGGCCCACTGCCACCATACTCTACCCCCCACAATTCAGAGGTAGCTGTCTTTTCTTCTCCTTCCCTCCCTGCTTCCTTCCCCAACCTGTTTCCCTGCCTTTAACTTGAGCTACACAACTTGAGCGGTGCTCCAGGCCAGGCACCTGTGCTGGGTATCACGGGGGCACCCAGCTGTGACTCAGGCAGGGTTGCCCCCCACGCAAGGGGCTGTTGGAGTCACAGGCATAACCCTGAGTCAGCTCAGAACTCAAACTCACGGCTTGGGATGCCAAGAACAGCACTTTGAATTATCCTCTATTGCTTGTGTAGACAGGGCTAAGCTGAGTATCAGACCTCAGGGCAGGGCCCGCCCTGCCCACAGCACTGCACTCACTGGTGTTAAAACCTGCCAAAAAGTGGATTTGAATGGAGGGGTAGGAAGATTGGTTTTTACTGAGCCTGTAGCATGAGTCAGGCCCAGTCAATAGGTATCTCATTTACTCACACTGGCCTGCAGAGGAAGGGATTAGCATCTCCAATTTGCTTTGAAGAACTAAGATTCAGAAAGGTTAAACGACTCATCAAAGCCGCACAGCCAGAAACTGGTGTGACCTCAAAGCCCCAGGAGGAGGGAGGGGGAGTGGAGGGAGCTGAGGTTGGAGTGGGTGGTGTCTGGTGGTGTGACTTCTGGCTACCCTGCCCCCAGCCTGTGCTGGCCCCGCCCACACACAGCTTGCACACACTTCAGCCCTCCCATCCACACACGTCTGGGGTGCAGAGCGCAGCCAGGCCCGCCAAGCATGAGGCAGGGTTGAATTCTGCCCCCACACCAAGATGCAAAAGAGGGAGAGTCAGGCATAGAGGCCCCTCCCAGCTCCTCCCTCACCTCCCCCAGTCTGCCGCAGCCTCAGCCTCCCCAGGGTCAGCATCAAAGATTCATCAAAGCTGAAGCCCAGCAAAGTGTGCGCTTCACATCTCTAAATGTGCTTCTTCCCAATGAAAAATTCAGTGGGAAAACGCAGGGAGTTAAAGGCAGGGAAACAGGTTGGGAAAGGAAGCAGGGAGGGAAGGAAAAGAAAAGAGACCTACCTCTGAATTGTGGTTCTGCTGAATTCGCCCACATTTATGGAGCATCTGCCTCAAGTAGGACCTTGAGCCTGACACCAAGGCAGGGCTGTAAAATACAGTTGCCCAGGCTGTGCACTGCACAACTCCAGAAGATTCATTCCCAGAGACAACAGAGGTGGTTCTGCAGAGGAAGCAGGCTGGCTCCCACCCAGATGGTGTGGGAGTCAGGAGGCCTGGCTTCTGCTCATCTAACATTCTGAGTCTTAGATTTCTCATGTCCAAACAGGGGTTTACAGTACTCACACTTCTCATCTCCCAGTGTCTCAAGGAAGACTCACAGGGTGTTAATTGATGTGATAAAAAGAGAGAAAGCAGATAACTCCTCCCACAGAAAAGCCCAAACAGTGGATTCAGGAATAAAGAGGAAGAGGGAACTGCTTCCAGGTGGGGAGACTGGAGAAGGTAATATTTGATACAGGTTGTAAAGAATGAGGAGGCATTCTACAGGCAAGCCAGTGGGGTCAGGGTGCAGCATTGCAGGCCAGGCAGGGGGACAGCGTGAGCTAAGGCCTGGAAGTGGGAGTGAAGAGCTGGGGCAATGGAAGGGAATGTGTGGTTTGGCCTAGGAGGAGCTGGCGCAGGGAGTAAGGAGGGGAGAGCATGGGTTTAGTCTCCAATAAGATAGCAGAAGACCCCAGGGTCCCTGCAGGGAAGGCCTGGGGTAGCCCAAAAGTGTGCTGAGAAGTCAGAAGCCTGTTCCCCTCTGCCCCTCGCTGGTTTTGTCATTTGAGATGAGTCACAGCCTCCCTCAAGTCTCAGTTTCCTCATCTGTAAAATGAGGATTTCAGACAAGTTCCTCTTGTGGCTAATTTGGTCTGTACTTCTAGTTCTAAGAAGCTGGTTGTTGACCATGGGGTGTCACAGGAAGCTTAGACTGACAAGACCTGCCCTGTGCTTCCCTGTTCCCCAGAGAGCACTCCCATCCTTACCCTACACCCCCATTTTGAAACAGCCTTGGGTTACTGTGCTGCACGGATGCGAGCCTCCCTGGAGTGAGGCTGCACCTTCCTCCTGGCTGAAGACTGAGCTCAGCAGGACTCCAGCCCCACCCTTCAGATAAGCCAGGAACACCCACACCTGGAGCTGCCCCTGAGCCAGCAAGCAGCCTCACAGCCCTGGTGTCATTGGCTGAGACCCAGGAACCCTCAGGGAGAGCAGCTGCTCACCACATACCACACATCCTGCACACCAGCATCCCTAGTCAGACTGAACCAAAAGGTAAGCCTCCACTTCCTGGTCAGGCCTGATGGCTCCCTGTGAAAAGCAGAGCGACCCCCATGGAATGGCAGTTCCATGACACCTGGTCCCTGGGCAGGGTTAGTGGGCTTCTTGCTGCTCGGCCAAAACCCTCCCCTTCCCCACAAGCACTGCGATGCTTTCTCAGCTTGATTCTGGGGGCAACACAGAGAAGTAGTGGCTTGTGGCTTGGACTTTGGGGTCAGTGGTGCGAGTTGAGATTCTCAGCCCCACTCCTTGCTAGTAGAATGATCCTGACCTTGAACCACTTCCCTATTTTTTCTAAGTTTCCACTTGCTCCCCTTCATAAAATAGGAATAATAACATCTCCCTTCTAGGGTTATTGTGAAGATGAAATGTAGTCATGTTTTAAGGTACCCTGCCTAGGTGCCTTAAGGCCCCGAACATAAGGGTTGAGTTGTAGAAGATGGTAGAGTTTGCTGGTGGGGTGCCCTTGGACCAAGTGGAGGACTTGCAACATACCAAGTGGGTCTCCAGAGGGGCTTCCCATGAGGTGCAGTGGTAAAGAATCTGTCTGCAAATGCAGGAGACTCAGGAGACACCAGTTCAATCCCTGGGTCAGGAATATCCCCTGGCGTAGAAAATGGCAACCAGCTCCACTATTCCTGCCTGGAAAATTCTATGGACAGAGGAGCCTGGAGGGCTACAGTCCAGGGGGTCGCAAAGAGTCAGACATGACTGAACGACGGAGCACAAGGTGAATTCTTCAAGGTGTGACTGGCAGGGGCAGAAGTTACAGTGTTGGGTTGCTTGGCTCCACAGCGCCCCCTTCCTACCAAGCAAGGCCACTACCACCAAGCAAGGCCACGACCACGACCGGCGCAGCCACGACTTGAGCGCCCTCCAGTGGTCGCTCCTCTGCCCTCGGGCACCACAGCTTAGTCCCCACAACACTCAAGACTCTGCCCGACAGCAGCAGGTGCCTTTTGGCCCCAGAAAAACAAAACAGCCCAATTGCAATACCTTGCAGGCTTCTCAAGCTTATAGTCCCCCAGATTAAGCGAGATCAAATTTTTACCATAGGCATATGAGTTATGTTAAAAAATACGAAGAAACAAGGGCTGCCCTGGTGGCTTAATGATAAAAAAAAAAATCTACTTGCCAATGCAAGAGACATGGGTTCAATCCCTGCTCTGGGCAGATCCCACATGCCTCGGAGCAACCAAGCCTGTGTGCCACAAATATTGAGCCTGTGCGCCACAACTATTGAGCCTGTGCGCCACAACTATTGAGCCTGTGCTCTAGAACCCGAGAGCCACACCACTGAGCCCACAGGCCTGGAGCCCATGCTCAGCAACAAGAGCAGCCACCGCAATGAGAAGCCACGCATGGCAGCTAGAGAGTAGCTCCTGCTTGCCACAGCTAGAGAAAAGGCCGAGCAGCAACAGAGACCCAGCACAGACAAATAAATACGTTTTTAAAATATGAAGAAACAAATGATTTGTTTTTAAATAAAAAATACAATGGAGATGGAAGGGGGGAAGTTAGGGTGGAAAAAGAGAAAAAAAGGTCCATTTTTCATAAGCTGTGTTGTAGGGATGAAATGAAGTAGAGAACAGGGAAATTTCAGTTCCTAAAACCACTCCTGCAGTGCCTAAAAAAAGAAGAAAGTCCAGTTGGGACAAGGAACGTGAAGCTGTGGGGGGAATGCAGCCCGGCAGGCATGTGTGTGAGCAGAGGGGGCCCCAGGCAGGAGTGCAGCTCATCCAGCCCCTGGTTCTCAGGGGTGGGAGCCCACAGCACCCCCGCCTCTGGGATCTTGGCTGCAGCTGGCTCAGGGCCCTCCCGTTAGTCATGTCAAGTACCTTTAAACTCAGGGTTTTAGAGCCGCCCACAAACGCTCAGGTGAGAATAGCTGTGCATTTCCTGAAATGAGGACGGGGAGATGCACACTCGACCTAAGCAACCCAAATGCCTCCATCCTCCAGATTTCTGGGGTCACCGTTCCTTTAACAGTCCCATAACAAGTCCAAGCATCCATCTCCTGTGACGGGGGAGGGTGGGGGCAGTGCTTCCCAGGATTCCTCTCCGTGGACTTCTGAGCCTCCCCGCAGAATGCAAACATGTTCATAGGACTCTGGTCATTTCTTATTATGTGACTCCCCCTCTCTACCACCCCACACAGCTCCACACAGGGGATCACCGCCTACCAGCTCATAATCTGATTCTCCAGCCACCGCACCCACCACCCTCCTTAGTGTGTCTTCTCAGTCCTGGACGCAGGCCAGTGTCTCCACCCTCCAACTCATCCAAGACCAAACTGATACCTTACGACAACTTTACTGAAGGTGGAAACTAATTGCAACTGCTACCAGATGTTTTTGGTCTTAAAGCTCATAGTCAAAATCTGACCTAGAGTCTGCCCAGCTCCTAGCAGGATTCCAGGTAGGGGGAACAGTCCTAGGAGTCTCCAGGAGTCTGCACAACTCAAAGACCACTCATTTTGGCCCCAGAGAGAGAGAAGAAAATCCGCCTCTCCCCAGTGCAAAGCCTGTGTCCTTTATGTCCTCGGGACACACCTCTCCTTTTGGACAGCTCTGAGCCACACGCATGTGGCCTGAACAGCAGGGCCCAGATGTGACAATCAGAAGGACTCTAAAATACAGCACAAATGAATGTATCTGAGGAAACAAAAACACAACAGACTTGTGGTTGCCTGGGGGAGGGAAGGATTGGGAGTTTGGGATTATCAGATGCAAACATACACAGGATGGGTGCTGCTGTGCAGCGCGGGGAACCATTCAGGATCTTTAATAAACCATAATGGAAAAGAAAAAAAAAGAATGACTTCCCGTTTTCGGAATAACTCTGTTGGGTGAGGGAAGCTCAACAGTAACTCATGCCCAGTTCCACGCACAGTCACCCCGCCCCCAAGAAGATCTGTAGGTTTGGGGGAACGCAGCTCCCACACCTAGTGATGCCTGGTTCTTGGCTCCAGATATCTCGGGAGAAAACGTAAGAAAAGAGGACAGGAACAAGCCACTGTGAGAATATTGTAAATCCAGGTGTTGGATGGGGAGTGGGGTGTAGGCAGGACCCTAACTGCACGGGACCAGACTCTCCTAACGTACCAGGTACGTCCTAAACAAGCCAGAACCTTGCAGGCTGCAGATGCTGATGCTGGTACACTTCACCCATGTTTCAGAGATTCCCCAAGAAAAATGGACAGGCACTTGCTGCCCTGATGAAGAGGTCACTCCCAGAACTGTCCAAGAGATGAATTCCAGTCTTACACTACACTGCTTCAAACGTTCACAAGCCCCCAGAGGAGTTTTTCCAGCTCCAACTTTATTTTAAAATCCAGGCTCTACCTACCGGGTACTCCATATAAACATGGAGAATTGAGAAACCCCTCATCAAAAGTAGGGAGGGAAGAGGCAGTCCACCAAAATTCTTTTGTTCTTCATCATCTAGCTTCTTTCCATCCGGGATTCTCCTCTGGATCCCAATCTATCCATCACCAATCATCTAACTATATGTCTCTATATCATCTATCTGCTTACCTACCTACCAATCTACTACCCCATGCCAATCTTAGCTGAAATGGCCACATTTTGCATCAGAGAATTTGCAGGTGCTCTCTGTAGTTGCTCACAGGCTAGTCCTTCAATTCCGAGTCTCTACCCTGCTGATTCCTACAGCATTAACCCCTTCTCTTCTGATCACTTCCAGACTTTAGTCAATATCCCAAACTAGGATCATTTGCTTTCCTTCAAAGTGTGCCTTCTGCAAAATGTTTATTTCTTTCTTTTTATTTGCATCACTTTCTTTAATTTAGGATTTTTTATTTTTAAAAATTTGAAAACTACAGGAAAAAGCAATAGATAACTACTCTTGGTATCTATTCTTAGGAAAAAAATAGTATCCCGTTACCAACACTCAGAATTAAAAACACTGTTAACTTCTTGGTATGGTTATGTTCAGGGGTTTCTACAACAATAAACAGAAAAGAAAATCACTGTATAGTTTTGATTTTTAAAAATATACATATGTTCATCATAAAGAACTTAAGCAAAGCAGAAAAGTACAAGATCAAAGCTAATTATCAACCAGAAATAACCATTATTAACATTAGGTAAACATCATTGCAGATAACTTTCTCTGCATTTATATGAAGAGAAAGCCAAACAATTGGATACATATGTAGAGAGAAAGTCAGAAATACTTTAATAAAAATGGGATAATGCTATATATGCTATTTTAATAAAAAGTATTAAATTTAATTTTACATGAATTTATCAGCAGAAAAGGAAACTGAAATGAAACAGAAGAAATCGTTGAACTTCAAATAAATGTTCTTTACCATAAAAAAAAAATTTAAGATTCCTGTTCAGTTCAGTTCAGTCGCTCAATCGTGTCCGACTCTTCGCGACCCCATGAATCGCAGCACGCCAGGCCTCCCTGTCCATCACCAACTCCCAGAGTTCACCCAGACTCACATCCATCGAGTCATTGATGCCATCCAGCCATCTCATCCTCTGTCGTCCCCTTCTCCTCCTGCCCCCAATCCCTCCAAGCATCAGAGTCTTTTCCAATGAGTCAACTCTTCGCATGAGGTGGCCAAAGTACTGGAGTTTCAGCTTTAGCATCATTCCTTTCAAAGAAATCCCAGGGCTGATCTCCTTCAGAATGGACTGGTTGGATCTCCTTGCAGTCCAAGGGACTCTCAAGAGTCTTCTCCAACACCACAGTTCAAAAGCATCAATTCTTCGGCGCTCAGCCTTCTTCACAGTCCAACTCTCACATCCATACATGACCACAGGAAAAACCATAGCCTTGATTAGACGGACCTTTGTTGGCAAAGTAATGTCTCTGCTTTTGAATATGCTATCTAGGTTGGTCTTAACTTTCCTTCCACGGAGTAAACGTCTTTTAATTTCATGGCTGCAGTGATTTTGGAGCCCCAAAAAGTAAAGTTTGACACTGTTTCCACTGTTTCCCCATCTATTTCCCATGAAGTGATGGGACCGGATGCCATGATCTTCGTTTTCTGAATGTTGAGCTTTAAGCCAACTTTTTCACTCTCCTCTTTCACTTTCATCAAAAGGCTTTTTAGTTCCTCTTCACTTTCTGCCATAAGGGTGGTGTCATCTGCATATCTGAGGTTATTGATATTTCTCCCGGCAATCTTGATTCCAGCTTGTGCTTCTTCCAGCCCAGCGTTTCTCATGATGTACTCTGCATATAAGTTAAACAAGCAGGGTGATAATATACAGCCTTGAAGATTCCTGTAAGGTTAACTAAAAGTGAAAAATTGTTAGTCACTCAGTCATGTCCAAGTCTTTGTGACCCCATGGACTGTAGCCCGCCAGGCTCCTCTGTCCGTGGAATTCTCCAGACAAGAATACTGAAGTGAGTAGCCATTCCCTTCTCCAGGGGATCTTCCCGACCCAGGGGTTGAACCCCATTCTCCTGCACTGCAGTCAGATTCTTTACCATCTGAGGCACCATGAAAAAGCACTATACATTATAATGAGTATTTTCTCAAACTGCTGCTGCTGCTGCTGCTAAGTCACTTCAGTCATGTCTGACTCTGTGCGACCCCATAGACGGCAGCAGTCCATTAGGCTCCCCCGTCCCTGGGATTCTCCAGGCAAGAACACTGGAGTGGGTTGCCATTTCCTTCTCCAATGCATGAAAGTGAAAAGTGAAAGTGAAGTCGCTCAGTCGTGTCCGACTCTTAGCGACCCCATGGACTGCAGCCTACTAGGCTCCTCCGTCCATGGGATTTTCCAGGCAAGAGTGCTGGAGTTGAATTGCTGTTGTGCTCAGTCAGTCGTGTCTGACTCTTTGTGACCTCATGGACTGTGTAGCCCACCAGGCTCCTCTGTCCATGGAATTTTCCAAGCAAGAAGACTGAAGCGGATTGCTATTTCCTACTCCAGAGGATCTTCCCAACCCAGGGATTGAACCTGCATTTCTGGGGCCTCCTGCATTGGCAGACGGGTTCTTTACCACTGTGCCACCTGGAAAGCCTGTTTGAATAATAAACAGTATCAACTGATCTCCCACTTTGTATAAAGACATTAGTATTTTTTATTTTATGTTTATAAGGTTTAAGAGTTCATGTTTGATAACTGTAACTCTCATAGTTGTTTGAAACTTTATTTTTAAATGCATTTGTGATCACCATCAATATTTCTTAATTCCTGAATTCTTTACTTTTATTCATAACTTATTTGGCTGGGTTTTCTTACCAAGTAGAGCTCAACTAAGCGTTCATGCCTGATATGTTCACAAATTCTCTTAGACTTGAGAATGCCTGTCTGCCTGGTCTTTGTACTTAAACAATAGCATGCCTGTGTGTTTTATTCTTAGATGACACTCCATTTCTCCCAGAGTTTTGGAGACATTATTTTATGGTCTTCAGGAATTGATGACTATGACAGAGAAAGCCCATAGTCAGCCTGATTTCCTCCTACATCACTCCCCTCCCCCACCATCTCTCTAACTCCTGTTGGTGATTTGCTTTTTCTTTCCTAATATCCAAAGATACTGTTGTTTTTATCCTGGAAGTTCAGTAGCCTACCTAAGCTATGTTCAGCAATGAGTGTTTATAATCACCTATGCTCTTCTGATCTGCAGGATTATTCCTTTCTCCATCCCAGGGACATTGTCTGGTCCAACTTTAAGTACATCCTCTTTATCCTTTGATGCATTCTTAAATTCAGGCAATACCTGAATTTAACATATTGGAGCATCTCCCTCTCAGTTGATATCTAGTAACTCCGCTCTAATTGCTGTAATCTCTTTTTCTTCTACCTCATCAAGCCTGTTCTCTGTGTCCATAATTTCAGTTTTGTCTGTGTTCAAGGATGTCAATTCCTTCCTGGCTCTTTCTAATTTATTCAGCATACATGAAGATTTTGGTCTGGCATTTAATTTTGGGGTTTTGCAATCTCTATCCCCTTCTGTTCCTCTCTCTTGTAACTTAGGGCTAGAATTTATGGGTTTATGAGACTAGTCTGGGTAGTCTTCAAACGGGTATATGAAGCAGTAGTGGAGAATCCCCTTCTGTTTCATGATCATCTTTTCTTCTAAGTTGGGTACTTTCCTCTCTCGGTTATAACACAAACTAGTTGCCTTATCTTTTCTGTTTATTTTCTTTCCTTTGAATAGTTCTGGACTTCCTGTTTGCATCAATATAGTGAACATGCTTTTCAGCACTTTAAAAAAAAAAAATTATTTGCCTACCCCGGGTCTTAGCTGTGGCATGCAGAATCCTTAGTTGCCACTTGGGAAATCTAGTTCCTGACCAGGGAGCGAACCCGGATCCCCTGCACTGGGAGCACAGCGTCTAAACCAGGGGATCACCAGGGAAGTCCCTCCTCAGTGCTTTTTGCCACACCTGAGACCAGTGGTTTTGTCTCCTGGCTGAGGGTTGGGGAAAGCATTTCTGGCCACTTTTCTTCATCCTGAGGGATGGTGGACGGTACGGGGTGGGGAGGAGCTGAGCTCAGGCAGGACGCACTCTTGGTTAGAGTAACTGGGTTCTGTTTTCTCGTCCAAAGTCTGCTAAGTGGCCTGGCCCAGGTGTTCCCAACCTGCTTTGAGGATGTGCTCCATCACCATGGGGAACAGCCTGAGCCAAGATCTTCCCTGTGGTTCAGAACGTAGCCCTGAAGCCTTCATGTCTGTTGGAGGGGGTTCCCCTTCCTCACTACCATCTCCCACTTCACGTGCCCATGAAGCCTTCCCACTACTCCCAAGACAGATTTGGAAAAGGGAGAGGAACCCAGTCATTTTGCATCTCTCCAGATTAGAGGTCTTCTTGGGAAAAAAAAAAATCTAGATTTTTATCCATCAAAGAGGAGCCTCACTGTACTGCATCTCTCCTCCCCACTTGGAATCCTCTTTTCTTCTCTTCACCGTCAGTATTAACATTCATGGGACCAGGGCATGTCTTTCCTCATGTAGCTCCTGTCAGTGGTTGCTTGCTTACTGGAGTTCGCAATTTTTAATTCACTTTTTTAGTATTGCTGGAGGGAAATTCTGAGAATTGGCTTCCATTTATTTCCTATATTCCCCAATCCTTTGAACAGTTTTTGTCACTTTCTCAGTTTTAATAATAATAATTAATATGCACCGAGTGTCTGTTATGTTCTAGACTCCAAACTAAGCCCTTTGGTATTCACTGCCTCACCAAATGCTCCAAACGGTACTTTAAGGAAAGTATTATTAATTAGTGCTATTTTAAACATGAGAAAACTAAAAGCCTTAAAATGTTTAAATAAGTTACCCAAAGTCACCAGCTAATGGGTAACACCTAGACTAGCTAGTCATCAGCCAGCAGGAGTGTTAAAAGAATCTCCTTCATTTTGATCTCTCTGCATCTACACCGGGACAGCAAGAGACATTGCAGGCAGACTGGGCTTTTATCTAAGGAAAAGGACAACTTTCAGGCTGATTATGAGCTGGAATGACCCCCACTTTTTTCCTGAGTAACAGGAAAGCCTGTGATTTCTTGACGCTTCTTGCCATGTGAAATGCGCCCTGAGATGTAGCAGCTCAAGGGTTACTGAGTCATGGCCTCAGGCTGTGGTGTGTCTCCTCCTTCTTGATTTTCTGCCTGGAATTTGGACACTTCGTTGTTGTTGTTCAGCTCAGTTCAGTCGCTCAGTCGTGTCCGACTCTTTGCGACCCCATGAACCGCAGCATGCCAGGCCTCCCTGTCCATCACCAACTCCTGGAGTTCACCCAAACGCATGTCCATCGAGTCGGTGATGCCATCCAGCCATTTCATTCTCTGTTACCCTCTTCTCCTGCCCTCAATCTTTCCCAGCATCAGGGTCTTTCCCAATGAGTCAGTTCTTCGCATGAGGTGGCCAAAGTATTGGAGTTTCAGCTTCAACTTCAGTCCTTCCAATGAACACTCAGGACTGATCTTCTTCAGAATGGACTGGTTGGATCTTCTTGCAGTCCAAGGGACTCTCAAGAGTCTTCTCCAGCACCACAGTTCAAAAGCATCAATTCTTTGGCGCTTAGCTTTTTTTATAGTCCAACTCTCACATCCATACATGACCACTGGAAAAACTATAGCCATGACTAGATGGACCTTTGTTGACAAAGTAATATCTCTGCTTTCTAATATGCTATCCAGGTTGGTCATAACTTTCCTTCCAAGGAGTAAGCATCTTTTAATTTCATGGCTGCAGTGATTTTGGAGCCCCTCAAAATAAAGTCAGCCACTGTTTCCACTGTTTCCCCATCTATTTGCCATGAAGTGATGGGACCAGATGCCATGATCTTAGTTTTCTGAATGTTGAGCTTTAAGCCAACTTTTTCACTCTCCTCTTTCACTTTAATCAAGAGGCTTTTTAGTTCCTCTTCACTTTCTGCCATAAGGGTGGTGTCATCTGCATATCTGAGGTTATTGATATTTCTCCCGGCAATCTTGATTCCAGCTTGTGCTTCTTCCAGCCCAGTGTTTCTCGTGAGGTACTCTGCATATAATTTAAATAAGCAGGGTGACAATATACACCCTGTCATTCAATTGTGTCCAACTCTTTGTGACCCCATGGACTGCAATATGCCAGGCTTCCCTGTCCTTTACTCAATCCCAGAGTTCGCTCAAACTCATGTCCATTGAATCGGTGATGCTGTCCAACATCTCATCCTCTGTTGCCCCCTTCTCCTGCCTTCAGTCTTTCCCAGCATCAGGGTCTTTCCCAATGAGTAGGGCTCTTTACATCAGGTGACCAAAGTACTGGAGCTTCTGCTTTAGCATCAGTCATTCCAATGAATTTCCTTCCAATGAATTTCCCTGGTGGCTCAGACAGTAAAGTGTCTGTCTACAATGCAGGAGACCTGGGTTTGATCCCTGGGTTGGGAAGACCTGCTGGAGAAGGAAATGGAAATCCACTCCAGTACTATTGCCTGGAAAATCCCATGGACAGAGGAGCCTGGTAGGCTACAGTCCATGGGGTTGCAAAGAGTCAGACACAACTGAGCAACTTCATTTCATCATCATTTCCAATGAATATTCAGGACTGATTTCCTTTAGGATTGACTGGCTTGATCTCCTGGCTGTCCAAGGGATTCTCAAGAGTCTTTTCCAGCACCGCAGTTCAAAAGCATCAATTCTTCAGTGCTCAGCCTTCTTTATGGTCCAATTCTCACATCTGTACATGACTACTGGAAAAACCATAGCTTTGACAAGATGGACCTTTGTCAGCAAAGTGATGTCTCTGCTTCTAAGTATATTGTCTAGGTGTGTCATAGCTTTCCTTCCAAAGGGCAAGCGCTTTTAATTTGTGGCTGCATTCCCCGTCCACAGTGATTTTGGAGCCCAAGAAAATAAAATCTGACTTAGAGGCATGGCAATAGTTCAGTTTTGTCCTTAGAGTGGTTCTGAGCTCCAGAAAAGAGATTAAAATCCAAAGTCTATAGCTGCAGTTATAAGTTATAGCCCAGTAACCAACCCCCCACGCACGTACACACACACTTCTAATCCAGAGTTACCCAGATTTATCTATGAAAGTAAGTCTTAGGTGGAAGTGAGTGGGTACTTCCACAGGCTGCAGTATAACTGAAAGTTCCCTTCTAACTGTGAAAAACTCGCAGATTTTCATCTAAAAAATTCATGGGAATTTTGCTTTCCAACATGTTTGAGTTTTGTATTAGAGTTGATACTAGAATCTTCCAGGAAAATTAACTTTCCAGGAAAATATGCTAGGCTTATCTGGGGTTTGCTGCCCTGGAACTTTGCCTCTTGCGGGGGTGGTGGGTGAGAATAAGCATCCTTCTCTACACCCATCTCAGCAGCTCTGTGTCTTTACAGATTCTTGGTTCAGAATAGAGAACACTAGTGTTAGTCAACTTGCGGAAGTGAGCAGGGGTAGGCTGCTTGCCTAGGTCTGCCTGTCATGGCTCACCAGCCCTGGCCAGCTGCCAGAACACACCAGCCACACCAGACAGGGGAGCCTGCCTTCCCAAACGCATCTCCTGCCCTGACCTCAGAGCAAAAGGACTTTCACAGCTGGGCCCTGCCTCCCAAGAGGTGTTTACCCAACAAAAGCTGACCACCAGGCAGACTGAGCAGGAGCCAGTCACAAGACTTTCCAGGTTATTTGTATTTCCCTCCAAATTCCAAATGTGGTGGAGTTCCCAACCACATTCTCCAGCCCTAAGTCTTAAAGTCATTTATATGAAGTGAGGCATGTTGAATGTATTACCTTTAATCTCAGCAACCCTCAAAAACAGGTGTTTTTGTGCCCATTGTGCTGAGTAGAAAACTGAAGTGAAGAGGCTTGCTTTCAGTCACACAGTCAGTAAGGGGCCCAGTGAGATTCAAATGCGTGGAAGTTTTACCTCCTGCCCCACAGTGGGGATTCTGCATCTGAGGTTCAGAGGTGTGGGTGCTTTACCTCCTTGGGAGTCTGATCAGCAGACAGTGTGAGGTACACTTTGTCACCCACCCCTGCTCTGAGAAGGGTCACACCTGTGTGCCCCTCCTCTTTCCCTTAGGGTGAAATTTTTCCCATGAGAACCTCTGGTCTTCATGCAAATAGACCTCTGGTGGCCTGAGTCTCCAATTCTGCAGGCTGACCCTCTTTCTATGGCCTTGCCCAGGATGGATGTGGACTCACAGGGCAGCACAGTCCTTTTCCATCAGTCAGTTCTTACCTGTACCCATTAGAGGGTCCCTCTACCTCTTTGCAGTCATCCTGGACTCCCAGTCACCCCTTTACATCACTAAAAACCGTGCTGGTGCTACAGAAGCTACAAATGAATGATGCGGCACTGGAGCCCACATACCAGGATTGTAGGGAACACACACATGCACATAACACACACATACACACACGCTATGAGAAGCTGAACAGCACTAGGGGCATCTGTCAGCAGTCTTTGCAGGGAAAGAGGAATAGAAGGGGAGATAAGACTGAGTTGGGGTGGGGGCTAATCAGGGAAGGCAACAAGGAAGAGGTGAACTTGAACTGAGCATGAGGAGCCCCATCAGTCTTACATTGTGGTGAAAAGTGAAAGGACAACCAGGCGAGCCAAGGCTTGCTTTCAGCTGCACAGTCAGTAAGGGGCATGTGTGTTCTTGTGTGAAGAGTCATGAAGATGCTGGGAGCTGCATCATCCAATTAGAGGAGGGAAGAGAAGGAGATGCCATGCAGGGGGAGATCAGGCTTGCCTCAGGGGCTGCAGCTCCACTTCTCTGCATGCCCTGCTTCTCCTCACTCCCTGCCGCACCCCGGCCACTAGGAGTGGTGTAGTGGGCACCAGTGGGTAACTGCTTCAGGACTCCCATTCTTTAGGCACTGCCCTTGAAGGATGCAGGAGAGGACTCCCAGGATATAAAGGTACTCCAAGACCCTGCCCTGGGCAAGGATGACACCCTCGTCTCCCAAGCTGGGCCAATCAGACTCTCTCCCCTGATAGATTAAAAAAGGAGATACATGGTGGTCAGGGAATGCTTATGCTTGAGGCAAAGCGAAGGCTCACCAACCAGAGGCTACAGAGCACAGGAGCAGCTTGGCTCCTGCCCTCCTCAAAGAAACTCGCCTTTGACTTCTGGAATGCCCCCAGAGTCTTCCCATGAAGTTCCTTGTTTTGCTTGAGTCCACTAAAATTGGTTGCTCGTGATAAAAATAACCACAGTTGATACAGAAGGGGAGGTGAGAAATTTTCTCATTGAGCACCCACAAGTGTCAAGAAAATTAACCATGTCATCTCTCTTCATCCTCTCAATAACCACATGCTCAGTTCAGTCGCTCAGTCATGTCCCACTCTTTGCGACCCCATGGACTGCAGCACGCCAGGCTTCCCTGTCCATCACCAATTCCTGGAGCTCGCTCAAACTCATGTTCATTGTGTCGGTGAAGCCATCCAACCATCTCATTCTCTGTCATCCCCTTCTCCTCCTGCCCTCAATCTTTCCCAGCATCAGGGTCTTTCCCAATGAGTCAGTTCTTCGCATCAGGTGGCCAGAGTATTGGAGTTTCAGCTTCAGCATCAGTCCTTCCAATGAATATTCAGGACTGATTTTCTTTAGGATAGATTGGTTGGATCCCCTTGCAGTCCAAGGGACTCTCAAGAGTCTTCTCCAACACCACAGTCCAAAAGCATCAATTCTTTGGTGCTCAGCTTTCTTTATAGTCCAACTCTCACATCCATACATGACTGCTGGAAAAATCATAGCTTTGACTAGATGGACCTTTGTTGGAAAAGTAATGTCTCTGCTTTTTAATATACTGTCTAGGTTGATCACAGCTTTTCTTCCAAGGAGCAAGTGTCAAGTTAAGTAACGTGTCTTTAACCACATGTGAGTAGGATTATTGTTCCTATTTTACAGATTAAGAAACAGACTGGGCTCCTAAAGCCATAACATTGCCCAGGTGCAAACTGGGAATGAGTGGGGTTGATGATAGCCCACCCATGGTCTGCCTGATTGCCAAGGCTATTCTCTTTCCAGCCTTCCTAGTGTCTCCCCACATGCATTAACCCAGGCCTGCTGTTGATATTATCTTGGGGTTAAACCCAGTTCCCTTTGGAGTAATCAGTATCTTTTAAAAAATTAGTTTAGGGGTAAAATGTGCATAAAATGTATCATTATTGACTTGTAGCACATTCACACTGTTGTACAATCCTTATCACCGTCTAGTTCCAGAACATTTTCATCGCATCAAAAGGAAAGTGTCTCCCCATTTCCCTGTCCCCCACCCCAACATGGCAACCACTCACCTACTCTCTGTCTCTGTGGATTTGCTGACCTTGGACTTTTTATGTAAATGGAATCATAGAATATGTGGCATTTGCACTTGGCTTTTTTTTGCTTAGACTTAGGTTTTCAAGGTTTAGCCACACTGTAGAGTGGTACATTACTTCATTTATTTTCATGGCTGAATAATATGCCATTGCCTGGTTATGCCACATGCTGTTTATCCCTTCATCAGGTGATAGACACTTGGGCTGTCTCCACCTATTGGCTACTGTGAAGAATGATGCTCTGAACATTCATGTATAGGTTTTTATTTGAACATCTGTTTTCAATATGTTGAGGTATTTACCAGGAGTGTAATTTCTGGGTTCTATGGCAATTCTATGTTTAATTTCATGAGAAAATGATATAGTTTTATGTCTTTCTCCTCTTGAAAATTTCCGCAGCTTTCTCCCCAACGTCAAGGCACTATGATAAAGGACAAAGAAAAGCAGTTTTCAGAGAAATAAAGAAGCTCCCCATAAAATTTTGGAAAAGAAACAACTGTTCTACAACTGGTTGAAGGTTTACCAAAGGCAGGCACAATACTGAGCATTTTGTGCAACTTTCTCGAGTGTTCAGGACCTGTGCGACCAGAGTGAACTCTTACCCCAGCCTGGGGCCTGAGTGGGGGCTCTGGCCAGGGACATACAGCATCAGTATTCATCCAGGTCCTCACCACTCCAGCAGAGTGTGAGCGGGAGGGGGTTGTGGGTAACTGCAAATTTGCATTTCAATTCCCAAATACAAATTAAACCCAAAGTTGTCATCAAAGAAAAGATGAAGATGAGGATCAAAGTGATTCCACACTCCCAGAAAAGAAGAGATTAAAGAAGGTGAATCGAACACAATTTTAAAGAGGTTTTTAAAAGGTGTTAATGCAGGCTAATGCAGTTAATGAAGGTTAAAAAAATAAGTATTGCTCAATTAGCATTTTCAGCTAGAAAAAGGAGAGCTTTTTTGCACCTTCCCTTATATCAAAGCCTGGATTCTTCTTCTTACGAAAAGACAGCCTCGATTATTTTAAAAGGAAGGAGAGATTAAAAATAGATTTATGATAATTGCTTCATCCATAATAGTAACAATTTATTTCTCGGCTTCTAAACTCAACCTCATAACATATGGTATATTTGCCTGCCCCCAAGCAGTCTTTGAACCAGCACTGTGAGAGAGTGAGGGTGAGCTTCGAGGAACCAATGATTAACTTCTAGGATCCAGCTTTCAGCTAGACTCTCCTCTTCGCTTGACATCACGGGAAGTAAAACAACCACAGATGGACCCAGAAAGTCCTGAATTTGATCTTCTGTCACATTTTTACTGCTGAATATCAATGCATTGCTGTTGCTGTTCAGTTGCTAAGTCATGTCCAACTCTTTGTGACCCCATGGACTGTAGCACATTAGGCTCCCCTCTCCTTCACTATCTCCCGGAGTTTGCTCAAATTCATGTCCATTGAGTTGATGATGCCATTAAACCATCTCATCCTCTGCTGCCCCCTTCTTTTGCCTTCAATCTTTCCCAGCATCAGGGTCTTTCCCAATGAGTGGCCTCTTCACATCAGGTGGTCAAAGTATTGGAGCTTCCGAATCAGTCCTTCCAATGAATATTTAGGGTTGCTTTCCTTTAGGACTGACTGCTTTGATCTCCTTGCAGTCCAGCGGACCCTGGAAAACATCAGTTAAGATGAAACTTTTGAAAGTCTAAAACTCGTTCTTTTGGCATGTACAGTCAGAGAAAGTTTGCTTGATAAAATATTTTATTCAGAATTCTGACCCTGAATAAAGGAGTCTGGGAGCCAAAGAGGCACTTAGAAGACCTATGGGAGGAGGTGGCCATCCACCCCTCCAATCCTGACCTTCATGGGTCAAAAATAATGGTGGTGATGATAAGGGTGGTGATAAAGATGAAGACAGAGAGAATAACAAGGTGCTGCTGCTGCTACACATCTGTTGAGCCCTTACTATTTGCTAAGTAGCATACATGCTCTTCTCATTCATTCCCCTGTGAGACCCATTCTACAGATGAACAAACTGAGGCATGAAGAGATTTGTTTCTTCCCCCAGTTTACACAGTTGCCAAGTGCAGAGCTGAGATGTTTACACAGGACTCCCTCCAGAGTCCACAGCATCATTGACTACCAAGTTATCCAGTTAAGATGTCTGCAAAACTAAGACAATTGCTCAGCGCAAACACTATTGGGACTTTCCGAGTTACCCACAGGGTGTAAGGGTCTAAGGGCAGGAACCAAATGAAAACTCTCCTCTGCTCCCTACCCCTAAGGAATTCCAGCACAAACACTCTGCATCCCACAAACAGATGCATCCTTGTCATTTGCAAATTTCCTATTCCTGATTTGGGTTGTTGACTGGCAGCCCCTGAGTCCCAAGGTCTGTAATCAGGGGCAGTTCTGCTGAGTCACACATTTAACTCCCAGGCCCTGCAAGGCCAGAGTGGAGGACGAGATCACTGAGTGGGCATGAACAAGAGCCTGGTTCGGGGCCCTCTGGCTCCTATTTCTTGTCCTCTTCACTTCAGATACAATGGCCACTGGAAAGTGATGGAGAGTTTGCTCCCTTTTGGCAAATGCCCCAGGAAGGAAGCCCGGAGCTTGTCCTATGGTGATGTTCATAACTCTAGGCCTCGTGCCTATTTCACAACTCAGCCCTCCTAGGGTCTTCTGCATTCTGCTAATCTTTGCTTATGACAATAATAATATGCTTAGATTCCTGCTCCTCTCCAACTGCCCCCAGGCACAGAAAGCTGCCACTATCTCTTACCCCTCCCTGCCCTCCACTCCCGGCCCTACGTTCCCCAGTCCTCACTGATTCCACCGTGGTGGGCATCACATCCACCCCATCACATATGTTCGTATGAGCCACAAGCTGCTCAAGGGCAGGCCTGGTCCCACTTGTCTTTGTTTCCCCAGCACCTAACACATCAAGGTGCCATGGGAAATGGTTTGTTGAATAGATATGTGCATTAATACTTAGTGAATTACAAGTGAAAATAACACTTACCTTTACACCTCCGCTGTGATTTGACTGCGAAGGAAACTGAAGGCCAGAGAGGGTAAGTGACTTGCCCACGTTCACACAGTCCCTGAATCCCTTACTCCTGGTAAAGAGTTGTTATGCAAAGCATCAAGCCTGATCCCCAGAACACAGAAGAACTCAACCCACTCTAATCTCCCCGCCTCTGCCCCTTTGCCTGAGTGGTTTGGCAACAGAGCTGAGGCTAATTCCCTCTTTCACTGTTACTCCTACACTTGCGGAATTTGCATCAAGCACCTGTCTCTTAGGGCAACCAACCCACCCGCAAACTGAAGTCAATCCTCAGGGCTTCTGTTTTGTTACAAGTGGACATCCAAGCCGTGCCTATGGCACCAGCAGCCGAAGGAAGTCAGTGACTATATGATCAGTTCCCTCCAGCACTCCTCCAACGGTGGGAAACTCCGTCCCATTTTCAGATAACGCTAATGTTGACATTTCTCCAACTCATTCTGCCTCCCCGCTCCCCTCCTGGGTCCCAGTGAAGCCTCTGAGACTCCAGAGAACCCACTCAAACCCTCTGCCCACATGGCTCCCCCCAAACTTGAAAACAATCCCCTTCCCGACAGCCATAGTCCTAGAGAACCTCGTACTCTTCCTGTTGTATCAGTGGTACTCTGGCTGGAAATGCTTAGTTTGGTGGAGAGGAGACATGTTTATGTTCTTTATTCGTCTCCCAGGCTGGACTCAGAACCCTCACTTTATGTCAAGGCCATGTCTCTTTTCAGTTTCAGGTTCCCTGGGGCCGAGGTCTCTGCCTTCCCCTTAATGAAGTCCATATAGCATCCAGGTCTCTGTGGGGCCCACGGCAGAGCTGGACCCAGCCCCTGGGCACAGGCTGGCGAGCAGAGGAGCAGCATCTCAGTTGGGAGGCAGGCCACCTCCCCCTGTGCCATCCAGACTTTGCAAATCACCCCAATAACTCTCTCTATCCAGGAGCCACGTCTTTACTGGGGGAAGGGAGTTTTAAATTGGTAGCTTCTGAACATAACAAGCTCAAGACCAGACAAAGGCTGTGCAACAGCCCCCGTGGGAACCAGCGGTTTTATGAGCCCGTCATATTTACTATTATCCAATGAGTCATCGGTGGCGTGTTTTCATTTTGAGGCTGCTGGACAAATAGGCTCTCATTGGAGCCACGCTTAATCCATTATTTACGGGTTCTCCTTGTCCTCTCCAGCGCAGCTTTGCGGACGGGACACTCATTCTTCATCCACCAGCCACGCTCACCAGCCTCAGGCACATCCTTCATTTCAAGCACAGCCCGTGATGTTTAAAAATAGCAAACTAGGCAAACACTCTGGTTATGAAATTTCTAGCTGATATTTCCCTTGCCTTTCATTAGGGAGAAAACGAGCATGAAGTGAACCCACAAGGCCCATGGGTAGAAATGAAGAGCACTGTGTTTATGACTTCTGCTCAGACCTGCTTCTCAGGAAGCTTCTGTTGGTACTGGAACAAGTGAGACTGAGGCTTGAATCTGGCAGTTGTGCCTAAAGTTGGCGTCACTGAAGCCCAGGAAGGAGGAACAAATCGCTAATTAGTAAATTGGTCTCAGGTTTGCACTTAAAAGAACAAATCGCTTGTGAGTTTTCAGAATCAGACTATATGTTTTGTGCCAGGGGAAAGGAAATGTAAGGTTTATGAAATTTAAAGTGACTCATTGAATCCAAATTTGCTTTATGCTATTGGCCACCAATGACCCGTCATCTTGGCTAAACAAGTAAACACTTTATTTTCGAAGCAGGAGGACAGCTGGTGTCTAGCTCTCCTGCTGCTGCCTGCATTGCCACTCAGAGGGCTGTGTCACTGGGACCAGGCAGAAGGCTGGAGGGGGCGACTTGGAGACCCCTCATGAGCAACTGTACAGGACTGGAGGGCGACTAGTGACGGGTGGAACTGTGAGTTGTGGGCTGGTAACCAGAAAAGGATCAGGGGGCAGGGCAGTGGATGGCAAAAAGGAAGCACATTCTAGGTCCAGTTGGATTCTCCTTGGAGCTTAAATCTGGACCAGAGCAACAAAAAGACGAAAATTCATTGGCACGTTCTTGCACCAGCAGCAGAAGCAGCAATAGCAGCCTTTTAAGATCTGTCCTTTTATCAATCCTTCCTGTTTCTGAGACCCATATGTGACTTCATATGTTGTTCTGGTTCCAGGCCCTCTGGGCTGGCTCTCCAGTGTGCCCTTCAATTGCATGAGCTCAGCTCCATCTTTACAATAAACTCCTTGTGTTGACATTAGCCAAAGTGCTTTCTGTTGCTTGTACCCAAAACTTCCTAGCAGATAAGAGCTGAAAAATGAAAGCAAAAAGAAACACACACCAAAATCAAAGGCCCAACAGTCCTGGGGGAGGGTCAGATCAGAGAAGGAGACCCCGTCCAGGGCCCAGGGCCCATGAAGTCAGAAGGAGCACTCCAGGGACAGGCTCCAGCAGGCCTGAAGTCCAGGCATCATTCTACTGGCAGCTGATGCTATTGCCAACATCTTAGACCCATGGGTGTAAACTGTGAGTCACTCCCAACCTTGAGTCTGAAAGGTGCCAGATAGAGCGTGACAGCTCTTAATCTTCAAAGCTCTTATTCTAATTTTGACCAATGGTGGGAGGTCAGGTTACAAAGGTAAATATGCTTTCTGCCTAGGATGATTTGAGTTCACTGGAAGACAGCAGGGCGTTGGATTTGAATTATGTATTTATTCATTAAACAAACATTGATTGAGCTCCTGTTCTCTGCCACTATGTGCTCTGGGCCCTGGGGACATTAAGGTGACTAAGTCATAGGCCCTGCTTTTGAGCTTGAGTAAGGACAGCATGCAAACGGCACTACACAGTCGTGTATGATACATGCCAAGAGACCGGAACGCATGCGCAGTTCAGAGAGGGAGCCTTTGAATCAAGGAGAACAGGGAAGATGATGGGAGACGCTGACGTTGAAACTGCTCCTTGAAGGAGAGGGAAGGTCTCACTGAGAGTGACTCCAGACACAGGGCCACACACAACATTTGGCTAGACTATCCTCAGTGCTGCTGGGAAGTGGGCTGACGTTAGACTGTGGAAGGCCAGGCTGGGAAGACTGGATTTTACCTACACTCAACGAGGAGCCAGTAAGGACTCGGAGCCAGAGGAGAACAAGATCAAAGCAATGACCTGCAGAGAATCTCCTGGCAACAACCTGAAGAGCAGACAGGAAATGGGGGAGAATCTGAGCATAGGTCAACCTAGTCCTAGGGTTGCAATGGTCCAAGCAGGACCCTTCACCTGAGTCTAAGAGTGGAAATACAGAGGAAGACAGAAAGGAAATGTCCTGACAGTGGGAAGGTCAAGAGACGTGGGATTGGAGAGCAGGCAGGTATGGAGGGAGAAGGTAACCCAAGAGGGTCCGCAGGGTTTGGATCAAAATAGCTGCTCAGTTTAATTAAAAGAACACCCATTTCCTGATCACCTGCTCTGTGCAGAGCAGGGGTTAGGGATGGGGAGGAGGTGCTGAGGCATTAGCATAGGAGAGGAAAATCAAAGGTCCTGGAGGACCTGTGATTCCATGCTGAGGAGCTGGACTGCTTCCCTAAGACCAGTGATTATCACAATGTGCCCCGTGCTCCTGCATCTCCCTTCAGCAGCAGCGAGCGGACACTATGGCTCTCGGTACTCCACTGCCAGCTGACTTGAATGAAGTCTTAGGGGCAAGAAAAGGGAATTGCAACCCAGAGGAAATGTATGACTGTTACTAGCAGTGGCTATACCTTAAACCTCTTAAGTCTTAAAAAGTCAGTTCTTAAGTGATGTAAACCCAATCCCAAACCAAGGCCTTCATTGGGGTGGTTTCTGGCCTGGTTTCTAGACCACCTCCATCCTCTATCCAAAGGATTAACTTCATCCCAAGACACTAAATAGTGCCAAGCTATATTTGTTTCAGAGCAAAAAAAAAAAAAAAAAACAAAACCGATCAGTGTTTAGCCCAGGTAAGACATTCATAAGACTATTTGCAGATGACATGATCCTCTACATAGAAAACCCTAAAGACTCCACCAGAAAATTACTAGAACTAATCAATGATTATAGTAAAGTTGCAGGATATAAAATCAACACACAGAAATCCCTTGCATTCCTATACACTAATAATGAGAAAACAGAAAGAGAAATTAAGGAAACAATTCCATTCACCATTGCAACGAAGAGAATAAAATACTTAGGAATATATCTACCTAAAGAAACTAAAGACCTATATATAGAAAACTATAAAACACTGGTGAAAGAAATCAAAGAGGACACTAATAGATGGAGAAATATACCATGTTCATGGATTGGAAGAATCAATATAGTGAAAATGAGTATACTACCCAAAGCAATTTATAGATTCAATGCAATCCCTATCAAGCTACCAACAGTATTCTTCACAGAGCTAGAACAAATAATTTCACAATTTGTATGGAAATACAAAAAACCTCGAATAGCCAAAGCGATCTTGAGAAAGAAAAATGGAACTGGAGGAATCAACCTACCTGACTTCAGGCTCTACTACAAAGCCACAGTTATCAAGACAGTATGGTACTGGCACAAAGACAGAAATATAGATCAATGGAACAAAATAGAAAGCCCAGAGATAAATCCACGCACATATGGACACCTTATCTTTGACAAAGGAGGCAAGAATATACAGTGGATTAAAGACAATCTCTTTAACAAGTGGTGCTGGGAAATCTGGTCAACCACTTGTAAAAGAATGAAACTAGAACACTTTCTAACACCATATACAAAAATAAACTCAAAATGGATTAAAGATCTTAACATAAGACCAGAAACTATAAAACTCCTAGAGGAGAACATAGGCAAAACACTCTCTGATATACATCACAGCAGGATCCTCTATGACCCACCTCCCAGAATATTGGAAATAAAAGCAAAAATAAACAAATGGGACCTAATTAAACTTAAAAGCTTCTGCACATCAAAGGAAACTATTAGCAAGGTGAAAAGACAGCCTTCAGAATGGGAGAAAATAATAGCAAATGAAGCAACCGACAAACAACTAATCTCAAAAATATACAAGCAACTCCTACAGCTCAACTCCAGAAAAATAAATGACTCAATCAAAAAATGGGCCAAAGATCTAAATAGACATTTCTCCAAAGAAGACATACAGATGGCTAACAAACACTTGAAAAGATGTTCAACATCACTCTTTATCAGAGAAATGCAAATCAAAACCACTATGAGGTACCATTTCACACCAGTCAGAATGGCTGCGATCCAAAAGTCTACAAATAATAAATGCTGGAGAGGGTGTGGAGAAAAGGGAACCCTCTTACACTGTTGGTGGGAATGCAAATTAGTGCAGCCACTATGGAGAACAGTGTGGAGATTCCTTAAAAAACTGGAAATAGAACTGCCTTATGATCCAGCAATCCCACTGCTGGGCATACACACTGAGGAAACCAGAAGGGAAAGAGACACGTGTACCCCAATGTTCATCGCAGCACTGTTTATAATAGCCAGGACATGGAAGCAACCTAGATGTCCATCAGCAGATGAATGGATAAGAAAGCTGTGGTACATATACACAATGGAGTATTACTCAGCCATTAAAAAGAATACATTTGAATCAGTTCTAATGAGGTGGATGAAACTGGAGACTATTATACAGAGTGAAGTAAGCCAGAAGGAAAAACATAAATACAGTATACTAACGCATGTATATGGAATTTAGAAAGATGGTAACGATAACCCTGTGTACGAGACAGCAAAAGAGACACTGATGTATAGAACAGTCTTATGGACTCTGTGGGAGAGGGTGGGAAGATTTGGGAGAATGTCATTGAAACATGTGAAATGTCATGTATGAAACGAGATGCCAGTCCAGGTTCAGTGCACGATGCTGGATGCTTGGGGCTGGTGCGCTGGGAAGGCCCAGGGGATGGTATGGGGAGGTTGGGAGGAAGGAGGGTTCAGGATGGGGAGCATGTGATTTTTTTTTTTAAATATTTAATAAACTTAATAAAAAAAAAAAAAAAGAAAAAAAAAAAGAGTACACAGTCCAGTGTCCCAAATCATGACCGCATAGCATCCCTCACGAGGGGTCAGCAACCCAGTCAAAGCTGAGCTGTGCCAAGCCCAGCTCTCCCTTCCATCATCTGCACCGTGAAGGGCCAAGGGCAAGGACTATGTGTCCCTTTGGCAGTTTTCACCTCCTGTCTCCTGAGAGCAAAAGCTCAAGCAAGAACAGACAGACCGATACACACACACACACACACATATACACTCCACATACACACACAGAAACACCACCAAATGCATCCCTGTGTGTTTAATCCCTCAGTTATGTCCGACTCTTTGCGATCCCATGGACTGTAGGCCGCCAGGCTCCTCTGTCCATGGAATTCTCCAGGCAAGAATACTGGAGTGGGTACCCTTTCCCTTCTCCAGGGGATCTTCCTGACCCTGGGATCGAACCCCAGCCTCCTGCATTACAGGCAGATTCTTTACCGTTTGAGCTACCAGGGAAGTCCCATACATCCCTAGAAGAAATAATAATTCGCAGATGGGGAACAGAGTCTCTCCACATTTAGAGAGAATGGTTTTCTTTAACTCCATAGGGAAGCAGTTTAGTCCTTTATACTCAACAGAGTACAAAACCGAACATTTAACACCAGCTTGAAACCACCTGCGACTGGGGCTTGCAGGAGAATGCTGAGTGCGTGTGCGCTTGGCTTTCAGCCGCCGCTCGCAGACTCTGTAGCTGACAGAGCTACTTAGAGTCTCTACAGTGGTGGCACTTCTAGCTCAGAAGGGTTTCCATGCCGTCCCCGTCGGTCACCATGTAATGGAAGATAAATATGCTGAGCCTCAGAAAACATGAATAAACCAAAATGTCCAACACCCAAAGCCAGGCTGGGATTCAAGCTCAAGTCCACTTGGGCAGCCAAGTGAACTCAACCAGTGAGCGTTTGGCCTCTCCTGTGAGGTGCTGATTGGTACATGATGAGCTGTTGAACATTGAAGATGACCTCTGGTGGGCAAGATGTATCTAACGTGATGTGGTCAGTCAGTTATGAGATTAAACAGGTAGAAACATGTTTCCTCCCTGCACTTGGGACTTGGTGTCTAAGTCTTTCTGATTCAGGATGTGGTCAACTCTGGGCCTTGTAACAGCTGGGCCTGGCTTCCTTGATCTTGTATGAGCCAGCCCAAATAAAACGGACAAACTTATTCAGAATTGAGTGTCAACACCACCATGATGACCCACATCAAAGACTCATATCAGCCCTGTCAGCATATTTCCCTTGGCTTTTCGTTGAGGAGAAATTCAAAACTGAGATCTTAAATAGAAATAGGATTCCCTCTCCCCATCTCAAAAAAACTGTGGAAGAAAAGAGAAGCAATCATTTTTATTTCATTTTTTCCTATTATGGAGACAATGAGAGGGGAAGACTCTGTTCTCAAAAGGTCAATTGGTTAGCAGGTTGATTTGTTTCATTTCCAGGCTATAAACTCATAGGGGCCCAAATAGGTCAAGTGACTTATCCAAGGTCACACAGCCTGCAGAGCTGGAATCCTGCTGCCTGTCATGCAATACATGATTCTTGCCTGCTTTCCACTTCCTGCATCATTACCTTGAAAACCACACACACACATACGTACACATGCATGCTCACACACACATAGCCTCCCAGAACAAATTAGGTAGACTCTGGAGTGACTTGTCATAGCATCACAGGTGGGAAGTTCTTGAAAGGTTGTTAGCAAACTAATGAATTCTGTAATGACTGCTCAATAATTCCCAGGGCTAAGGAGAGTCCTGAAATATTTTTCGCTTGAAGAAGATTCAATTAAAACCACGTGTATGGTGCCATTGACGAGCACTGCCCTTTTTCCTGAGATTATTTGCACTATGAAGAACCCGTGGAGAGGGAAGACCAAGGTTCCCTGGGGAAGCAGACCTAGGGAAAACACCTGCGTCAGGTGATTAAAGGGTGAATGCTATCTCCAGTTCAGCACTAAGCCCCCACCATCCCCAGGACCACCACAATGGTTCTAGGTTGTCAGTAAGAAGTTCTGAGGACCCATTGTGTGCAGGGCTCAGTCTTGCATAGTACGAGAGGGAACAAAATGAGATATGTGGTCCCTGGAGGCAAGAAACTCTTGTTTTAGCTGGGAGACACTGTCTCTGTTCTGGGAAACCTCCCAGGGAAGCTGGGAGGTTCCCTGCCCTTGGGAAGCTCTCAAATTCTTTTAAGACACAAAAACTTCTGAAGCTCCTGATTGGATAGAGAAGACAAGGACTGTACCCTTGGGAAAGACCAACCCATGTGTAGGATGGAGGGAAGGGGAAACGACTGAGTTAGACTGGGTTTGTGCTTGGGAAACCTCCAGACCAAAGGGGAAGAGAGAGTCCCTGCTGCGATAGGGAGGGACCTCTGGTCTCAGGGGGAGTCCCCACCCTAACAGGGAGTTTCATCCCAGTTTGGTACCCACACATCGTATACATCTACCTTGTAGGATCTTGCCTGGAATAATCTCTTCTGTGGCTGCCTATGACTATTCATGATTCTCTTAAATGTTCATAACCCAGCTCGGAACACCACATTTAGCCTACGTATCTCCATCTGCATTTGGCACCTGATTTATCCCATGAAGACTTCATTTACCTGTCGGTGGAGAGGCCAGTCCCAGGAGGGCCAGATGCCGAGGCCTCATTCACGGACACTCCACAAGCTCTTTCATCCAGAGCAAGTGGTCCAGGTGCCTGGTGAGTCCGAGAGATGCTGGGCCATGGTGAATTTCTCAGCAGTAATAGGGAAGATGGCCAGCCAAACCAAGCTTCAGAAGGCCCAGAGCAGACAGGGGGAGAAGTCTAGGGGATGACTGAAATCCACCTCTGCTTCTTCCCAGTTTTCTCTTATGTGACTCTTGCTTCCCAGATCCCATCAGCCTTGGGACCAGTGGTGACTTGAGTGAGAATCACAGAGGTTTCTGGATTTGAGCTCCACCTTGTTCCCTTCCTGGGCCCCAGGTCCCAGGTCCTGCTGGGGCCTGTTAACCACACACGGCGTGACAGAGGTATGGGGATGGAGAGGAAACTAGCTCTGCCCTCTGGCTCCTCGCAGCTCCTCTGTTGTCGCACCGACAGGCAGGTGCACCTCTTCCCACCATCCTTGACTGGCTGCTTCTACTGAGCTCAGTCATTTCCAGGGCCCTTGCTCAGCTTCCCAACCCACTTTCCCTAGGGACTTAGGGCAAGGACCCCCAAGGGTGATCAAAGGGCCTTTTGAGAAATGCACTCACTGGCCAGTGTCAAACCTGAACTCGGCACCCATCCAGGGTCTTAGGGACTTGACTTTCTCCTATTTCAAGTTCAAGTCCCAACCTTCAAGGGACCTGGTAACCTCCTCCTGACCCTGAGAACATAGTGGAAAATTTCCCTTTTGCTTGAAAGTCCCAGTTCCAGTGCAAACACAACAGCTCCCATGTTCCATCATTTCTGAGAGGTGGTTTCCTGATTAGATGCCACATCATGACTACACTACTTTATTTACTTTATTAAGAAATTTATTAAGAACTACTACCTGGAAAAAAAAATCAATAAACAATTCAATAAGTCAGGCAATGTAGTCTAATCATCATGAGTTAAGGTTCATTTGGGGAGGAAAGCTGTTCTAACTTGTTGACTAATCTAAATTCTGAAATAGTTTTAAATAAATACTGATTTGTAGCTCACGGACAAATCCTGACCATCTCTGCTACCACAAGGCATCAGGGTCTTCCTGGGCCAACTCCCACTGTGAGCATACAGTTGCACGTTGCTCTTTCAGACTCAAATGCACAGCGGTCACTGATCTGAACTGCGCTTTCTGAGTAGAGGGAGCAGGTTGAAGGTCTCTGGGATTTCAGAAAGACGGAAGAGAAGATGAAAAGACTGAACCTGGAGTTGGAGGATGTGATGTCAGACTATGCAACTCCAAGGAAGGCATTTCATCTTTCAGTTTCTTCATTGATAAAAAGAGGGAAATGATAATTGTATTTTGGATTTCTTCAAGGTTTGTGAAAAGAGACACTAAAGAGTCAAATCAAGAAAGACATCAGATAGACCATAGCCAATCTTTCTCCTCCTGACAAAGTATCTGTGATCATTGAAGTGATAATTTTGGGGAAGAAGAAGGAGGAGGAGGGATGGAAGAAGAGAGAGAAGAGAAATCAGAGGAGATCTACTTCTACCAACACTGAGAATATGAAGGAAGGAAAGGAGGGGGTGAGTGGAGTAAGCAAACCAGAAATTCTGAGGAATTCCTGCAAAAGAGTAACCAGAAAGCACTGAGCTCACTGAGCTGACAGAGGAACAAGTGCAGAGAAAAATTGTCCAACACACGACGAGTCTCGCAAGAAACAGAGATTCTTACGTGCAAATGTGAAGAGACCACCAAGAACCACTGAACATCTAAGGAAAACCTATGCTGTAAAAGAGAGGACCTCACCTCACCTGACCTCACCAAGGGGGAGTGACTTCCAGAGAGGAAACAGAAGACAAATTTAGAATAAAAATGAACATGTTCAGAAAGAGTCAAGATGATGACACTCATATCCAGATTAAAAAGTTGCAATGAAAAGCAGCAATTCTTGGACATGGAAAACATGACTATAAAAATTAAAATCATAATCAATAGACTGAACAAAAGAATGAACATAGAGAATCTCAGATAAATAAGTTGAATGGTAGAATTGGAGAAGTCTCCCAGACCCACAGGGGAAGGTCAGAGACAACTGGAGGCAGAAGGGTCTGTGGGGAGGGGAGTTATATCAATGCTGGTGGGATCTTAAAGTTGTGCGTAGGGGAAGAGGCAGCCTGGCATTACAGAAATGATTCTTTCATCGTCACACTAACAGTTCTTGTGAGCAATTAAGCCCTTTTCTGTGTGAAATTATGCAAGCATAGCCTTCAGCCTAGTCCAAGTCAAAAAAATTGTATGTTCAGAATCAATGAGATCTGAGTTAGCCACATTTGAGTGCAAAGAGCTCTCCAAGGACACACACACACACACACACACACACACACACACTCAGCCAAACCCCCTGAGCTTGCTGGTGGAAGGCCCTCCTCCTAGGGATCCTAGAGCCCAATGCTCTCTTTGCACAGATGAGAAAACCGAGGCTCAGAGGGGCAGAGCTAGTTCCCACTCCATCCCCATACCTCAGTCTGTCTTTTCCAGAGTCTCCTTGGTGCCTAAGTTTCTGGGCTGTGTGTGTGCCTCTCCTTGAAGTCTGCCCTCCTCCCCTCTCCTTCCCTTTGGGTTGGGGCAAGCCCTGGGGCCTCAGGCAGCAGTCCAACCAAGTCAGCAGTTCTGGGAAGGAGGACATACTATGAGGAGGAGTCCTGAGAGCTGTCTTTCTGTTGGTTTGGGCAAAAAGGAGGCCAGCTGCTCCTGTTTCTCCCACGTATCAGCTCACTGCATCGGCTCTGCTTGTCTGTCAGGTGGCGTCTGGACCCAGCTGGTTCTTATTGCCCCTGACCTTGACTTCTCCAGAGGGTGCCCTTGCCCTTCAGTGTTTAGTCCCCCTAGAGCATCATCCAAGCCCACTGTCTGTTTGCTCCTCCCTTCTGTGGGTTCTCCCAAAGAAAAGGAATCTAAAATTGATAAACCCCTCCTATGTACCAGACCCTTTGTGGGGCACTTGACATACTTCTTTTATTTTCTTCTTCTTTATATTGTGGTAAAATATGCATAACAAAAATTACCATCCTAGCCATATTTAAATATACATTTCATTGGCATTAAATACATTCACACTGTTATGTAACCATCACCACCATCCATCCCCGTAACTCTTCACCTTGTAATACTGACACACGGAGAAGGCAATGGCACCCCACTGCAGTACTCCTGCCTGGAAAATCCCATGGACGGAGGAGCCTGGTAGGCTGCAGTCCATGGGGTCATTGAGGGTCGGACACGACTGAGCGACTTCACTTTCACTTTTCACTTTCATGCATTGGAGAAGGAAATGGCAACCCACTCCAGTGTTCTTGCCTGGAGAATCCCAGGGACGGGGGAGCCTGGTGGGCTTCCGTCTATGGGGTCACACAGAGTCGGACACGACTGCTGACATGGGTCAGCAGCAGCAGACCCATGAAACAATAACTCCCCATTCTCTACTCACCTCTGGCCCTGGCAGCCACTGTTATTTAAACTGCTTTACGTACCTCATGCAAGTGGAATCAATCGTACAGTATTTGTCTTTTTTATGATCTGCTTATTTCACTTAGCATAAAGTCCTCAAGGTTCATCCATGCTACAGCATGTGCCAGAATTTCCTTCCTTTTAGAAGCTGGCTAATATTCCATTGCGTGGATATACCACACTTTGTTTACCCGCTCATCTGCCTTGAACACAGTTTGTTTATACCTTTTACCTATTATAGTAATGCTACTATGAACACGGGTGTGCACATATTTCTCTGAGATTTTTTTCAATTCCTCTAGGCATGTATTCCTGGATCATACGGTAATTTTATTTCTAATTTTTTGAGGAAACACCATACTGTTTTTCATAGGTTGTTTCATTTTACAATCCCATCAATAGTGCACAAGGATTTCCTTTTCTCTTCATCCTCACCAACCCTGGCTGGAATACAGGAGACACATGTTTGATCCCTGGTCAGGAAGATCCCCTGGAGAAAGGAATGGCAACCCACTCCAGTATTCTTGCCTGGTGAATTCCATGGACAGAGGAGCCTAGCAGGCTACAGTCCATGGGGTGACAAAGAGTTGGGCACAGCTGAGTGACTAACACTTCACCAACACTTATTTTCTGGTTTTTGATCATATTCAGAGCAACTATGTGATACAAGCATCTGTCCTCACTTTTATAGATGAGAGAAAGAGTTCAGAGAGGTTAAGTAACCAGCAGAAGGCCACACAGCCAACAGATGCGGAAGCCAGGATTAAACCCATGCCTCTCTGACTCCTTGCTCCTCCTGTCCTCAGGCCAGGAACTTTGGGTCTCATAAGACTTCTGGGAAAGGGCATTTGAACTGCAGTGACAAGTCACCAACTCAATGGACATGAGTTTGGGTAAACTCTGGGAGTTGGTGATGGACAGGGAGGCCAGGCGTGCTGCAGTTCACGGGGTTGCAAAGAGTCAGACACAACTGAGTGGCTGAACTGAACTGAATTGACAAGTCATATAACCAAGGGACTTGAATTATCTAATTCCAGGTAACAGGTAAGTAATGGCTAAGTGGGGGCCTTGCCATGAAATTCCAAGTCCTACAATCAGGGAATCTTCATGGAGGAGGCAGACTCAGTTCATTCCTACAGGGCAGGCAGGCAGAATTTGGAGAGTCAGAGAGGAGGAAGGAAGACTATTCCATGATTAGCAGGCAAGATTTTAAATCACTTTAAAAAGTAAAAGACAGTGACTCCATCTGTCTTTAAAGAGGCCAGGGGTGTAGGATAATTTAAATCAAGGAAAGAATACATCATTGTCTGGATCCCTTTACTGATGAAGTCTGGTGGTGGGGCGGGAGCCACATGGACAATCTGATGATAGCGAAGGGAAGCTAACATGTGAGACTGTCTGCTGGTTCCTGCCCATGCTTTTCATTTACAGAAACAGGCCAGTCCAAGTAGAGGCTGGAGAGCCAAACATAGCTCTTTGTAATAAAGGGAAGGAATCCTGAGCTTCTGAGGGCAGCCCAAGAGAGAGGAGTGAAAGGGGAAAGAGAACAAAGTGAGAGAGAGAGAGAGAGAGATGGAGAGGTCCCACGGGAGTGAGGAGCCAGGAACCCAGGGGGCAGATGGAGAGCCTGGGGGAGGAGACAGTGGGGAAGGAGCAGCCCTTGGACCTTCAGGGCAGCCATGAGTGACATCCATATTGGAGTTCCCTGTGCTGTGATGTGACTTCCCTGGTGGTCCAGTAGTTAAGACTCCAAGTTTCCACTGCAGGGGGCACAGGTTCGATCCCTGGTCAGGGAACTAAGATCCCTCATGTTGCATGGAACAGGAAGAAACAAAACAAAACAGAAAAATCCCACGAACAAAAATAAACATCCCATGACCCAAAATGGAACAGACAACAGTCTAAAGTTGGGTGCTGTAGGGAGGATTCCAGGTAGAAGGAGCCACACTATGGGTTTTCCATTATTCATGAAATAAAATGGGGACCTGCAGCAGTTTTAATTAAAGAGCAAAAGGAAACCCCATACATGGGAAATTTTTGTTGTTGTTCAATTGCTAAGTCGTGTCTGCCTCTTTGCGACCCCATGGACTGCAGCACACCAGGCTTCCCTGTCCTTCACTCCTGGAGTTTGCTCAAACTCATGTCTATTGATTGAGTGATGGGAAAGTTTGGGGACAGTCAAATGGCTCACATACAGTTTACAAAAGCAGAGAGAATTGTGGAGACGTACTGTGTGAATGACGGAGAAGGCAATGGCGCCCCACTCTAGTACGCTTGCCTGGAAAATCCTGTGGATGCAGGAGCCTGGAAGACTGCTGTCCATGGGGTCGCTGAGGGTCGGACTCGACTGAGCGACTTCACTTTCACTTTTCACTTTCATGCATTGGAGAGGGAAATGGCAACTCACTCCAATGTTCTTACCTGGAGAATCCCAGGGATGGGGGAGCCTGGTGGGCTGCCATCTATGGGATCGCACAGAGTCGGACATGACTGAAGCGACTTAGGAGCAGCAGTGTATGAATGAAGTCGATGGCTTTCATTCACAGGCAGAAGCTTGCTCCTCATCCAGCCGTGCTGGCTATTTTCATTTCATTTCATTCAGTAGGTATGCGACGCCATTCCTGTGGCCTGGCAGCAACCGAATAGCAACTGAAGCTTGTACACTGACAGTGCTGTCTGTCAGCACTGTTCTGAGCACTTCAAGTATCAAGTCACTTAATCCTCACCACCACCCAATGACTCTGCTTGTCCCCATTGTGCAGATGAAGAAACAGAGGCACGGAGAGGTTAAGTCATCTGCTGAGAGTATGTAATAAGGGGCATGGCTTTGATATTCTACCCTTGACTGTCTGGCTCCACAGTCTCACTCTTAATCGCTTCATTATACTACTTCTCTTTGGCTCTCCAGTTCCAGTCACTGCCTTCTTTCCTTTGCTACTATTGAATAGATAGAGGAACTATTGAATACTTGGAGAGTAATAGCAGAAAACCCATATACTCTCATGATTCATTAAGATCTAAATTTGTCATCAATCCAAAGGATAATATCAGGATCAATAACTGGAAGAAACAAGGAAAAATATTCCAGCTCAGTGGAAGGAAGGAAGACTGCCAGCATGATAAGCCATCCAAATGAATGCATGGTCTTGAGAGGTAGTGAGTGTCCTGTCATCAGAGGGATGCAGGCAGGACTTCCCAACAGCTTGATGCAGATGCACGTCAGCTATGAGAGCTGTTAAGGTTCTCTCCAACCGGAGATTCCATGACTCCAGGAAATGTTGCTGATCTAGAAGAAATCATTCAAAAGAATAAGACACTAGGGATCATAAGAATCCACAGGCTTTGGGTTACCCCAAGTCTATTATGTTGGCCATTCCTGAAATCTTCCTCTCTCCTAGTCCACTTGGTGAACTTCTACTTATCCTTTAGAGCCTAACTTGAATGACACCTCCTTCAGGAAGCCTTCCCTCCTCACTCCATTCCTACTAGGCACCAGGCTCACCCAGGCCCTCCTCACTCTCTGCTTCTCTCAGTTACCTGTCTTGCTTCTCCAATTACATCTTTCCGACTACAGGTCAGTCCCTGCGTCTAGACGGTGAGCACCCAAGGGTGGAAACCAAGCCCTATTTATGTCTCTAAATCCACAGCTCTTGGCATGAGGAAGGTGGTCAGTGAGATCAATTCAATTCAGCAAATATGTTTTTATATCACCAGTTTATTCTATTCCTCTCTGGTCGTCTGTGTTTACAGACAAGGCCCCTTGAATGCCAAACACACTTTCTCTCTCCTGCTGTCTGACCTGTGCACATTCTGTAAATGATTTATGAATGGGCAATGTCAGAGGCTCTCTTGGTTTATTTCTTCTGGGTCCACATGAGGTGATGTGGCCACATTTCCAATGGCAGAGCCCCTCGACATTCCACAGCCCAGAGCCCCACGAGCACATCTTACTCACCTCATACCTGTGTGGACACTTGGATGCAGATCCCCCCATTAATGAAGGTCTTGCTGGGGGGCTGTGGCATGCAGGCTTTGGCAGTCAGAGGGCTGCCACACCAAGATCTCATCTCCTCCCTGAGGACCACACCCAATGATATTACGGTGGAGAAAAGAGCATTAAAGGTTGACTATAAACACCCAGAGCTGTCCTCCTTTGAAGGCCTGCTGGCCAGGCTGACCCCCACTTGGCATCTGGGAACTGGGGTTTTGGAGGGTCCCCTCCATTCCCTGATGAGAGTGGCTCACTCTCCCTACACTGTGCAAACATGCTTCATGCTGAGCTCCTGCCTTCCTCCTGGGAGTCAGGAACTGTGGTGCAGAGCAGACCGAGGTGCCTGGATGGCCAGTCCTCGCCCCCAACCCCCGCCCAACAAAAGCCCTGGTTCTGAGTCTCTAATGAGCACCCCTGGCTGAGAACAGGTCACACGTGTTGCCACTATTTGCTGCTGGAAGAATGAGTATGTCTTATATGACTCCACCAGGTGAGGGGTCTTGGAAGCTTGTGCCTAAGAGGTTTATTTGTTTATTATCACTGTAGTAAACAAACCATTGCTGTGAGGACCACTATACGCTGAGTCCTGGAAGTCCTTCCAGTGGATCATCAAACGTGGGGACCTCCAGCACAGGGTGTGAAAGTTCACTTTGGCTTCAGAGTTGTGCGAGAGTTGGGGACACTCGCCCTCTGACCACAGCTGCTTCTGCCTCTTTCCTTCCAGGACTGTTGATCCCCAGGGCATACCCTAGCTAGTATCCTGACTGCTAAACTCTGACTTGAAGCTTGGTTTCCTGGGAGCCCCATCTTCAGCAGATGCAAATGCAGCACTTCAGGGCCTACAAGTCACTGGGCATTTTATTGTATGTTAATTTCATCACCACAACATCCCTATCAAGTTTTTCCAAAGGAGAAAATGGGAGCTGAGAGGCTAAGTGACTTGTCCAAGGTCACAGAGCCAGTTAGAATTGAGATGGATCTCGGGCAGGATGTTTCTGAAGTCTGCAGCCTCTCCTGAACCAAGCTGCCTTTCACGCATGGCTCTGAATGTCCGGGATTCTTCCAGGCTTTAGGACCAGTAAGCAAGCCCTCTCCCACTAAGTTATTCACAGAGGCATCTGGGAACCAGATCTGGGCAGTGCTGAGTAGGGGACAATTCCAGTCCCAGGAAAGAAGGCAGAATGCTGTCTCCCTGAAGGACTCGGAGGAGAGGATGAGTAAACAGAACTCCTGTACGCGAGACACCTGGAATGCTTACACCCACCCACCAGCACACCTGCACGCCCTGGCCAGACCTGGGACCCCCTGGGTCTCAGAGCGCAGCCCTGGAGTCTGCGCAGAGGACACGAGTCACGCGGGGCCTCAGCCATCGCAGCAGCCTCAGGAGCGGCCCAGAGAGTGACGGCGCTGAGAGGAACTTGGCTTCAGGCAGCTGAGGGGCTGCCACTCCGCACAGGCAGCCAGCCCAGCTGTCGGCTCCAGAGAAGACGGGGCGGCTGGGAGACGTGACAGACGGAGTCCCGGGGAGCTCATGAACCCCATCTGTCCATGGCAGGTGGGGGAGAGCCGCCCTCCCCCATTGAGGTGCGGTAACACTGCTAACCATTCTAAAGTCGCACAGGGGCCCTGCAAACTCTGTCCTGCAGAATTGCCACAGGTGCCACGTGCCTCTCTCCTACGCCCTGTCCAGGGAACAGCTCCATGTCTGTGCTCTGTGTTACCACCGACAGGCCTGCCGATGGATAGCGGGGTGGGCGTGGATTGCTCAAGTCCCCAGTGGAACAGCCCAAGGGGCCAGGGGTGTCCCAGGTTTGGAAAGGCTTTCACTCCCGGAGTCTTCCCTGCTGGGAACTCCTGCCTCTAGGTCTCTGTCCCCATTCCACACTGAGTCAACAGGAACACCAGAAGTAGCCCCTTTACCCTATTTCACAAAATACCTAAGTAAATAAGCAAATAATTGCATAAATAAGTAAATATGCTTGCCCAGTTAGTCACATACACAACTAAAGTTAATGAAGACCATGGCAGGGGCCGGGGATCGAGGGTGGGAGTCCCATATCACAGGCCTTACTGTCAGCAACTTTAAAAGCTCCCCTCCCTTTCCTGTCCCCCTGAGTCCCCAAATTCACATGCAAATGTAAGGGATCCAGAAAAGCATAGACAATCCTTAAAAAGAAGAAACAAAGGGAAGGACTTACATGCCGGGTTTCAAAACTTATCATAGGGTGAAGGAAATAGGGAGACACGGGTCAAAGAGCAAACCTTCAGTTATAAGGTGAACACATTCTGGGGATCTAATGCCCAGCCTTGTGACTACAGATAGCAGTACCGTATTGTGTAATTGAAAGTTGCTGAAAGATTACACCTCAAATGTTTTTACACACACATACACACACACAATTGTAATGGTGTGAGGTGACGGAGGTGTTAACTAAGCTTATTCTGGTCATCATTTTGCAATGTATATGTGTATCAAGTCATCACACTGAACACCTTAAACTTACACAAAATTATATGTCAATTGTATACAAATAAAGCTGGAGACAAGGTTTTTTAATTTTTTTAAAACTTACTACAGGAGAAGGAAATGGCAACCCACTCCAGTATTCTTGCCTGGAAAATCCCATGAATGGAGGAGCCTGGTAGACTACAGTCCATGGGGTCGCAAAGAGTCGGACACGACTGAGCAACTGCATTTTTTTTTTCATTTTTGTGTGGTGGGCCCTGGAGGAAAAAGCCCCTGGATGGGGACTCACTTAACCTTGAATTAGGATACAGTTTCTTAGATATGGGACTTCCCTGGTGGCTCAGCAGTGAAGAATCCGCCTGCAATGTGGGAGACCTGGGTTCAATCCCTGGGTTGGGAAGATCCTCTGGAGAAGGGAACAGCTACCCACTTCAGTATTCTGGCTTGGAGAATTCCATGAGGCCACAAAGAGTTCGACACGACTGAGTGACTTTCACTTTCACTTTCTTAGATGTGATACCTAAGTCACAAACAACAAAAGAAAAGACAGATAAAGTGGACTTCTTCAAAATTAAAAACTTTGTTTGTGTCAAAGGGCACTATTAAAAATGAAAAGACAATCCACAGAAGAGGAAGAAATATTTGCAAATTATATATCTGATTAGGATTTACTCCTCAGAATATACAAAGAACTCATACAATTCAGCAATAAAAGACAGCCCAATTAAAAAATGGACTAAGAATACAAGCAGACACTTCTCTAGAGAAGATATGCAAATGACCATTAAGCATATGAAAAGATGCTCAACATTATTAGTCACTAGGGAAATGCAAATTAAAACCACAATACCACCTCACACTCATTAGGATGGCCATTTTCACAAAAATGGACGTTGCTGATGAGGATGTGGAGGAATCGGAAGCCTTACAGATTGTTGGTAGGAATCTTAAAAAGTCTGGCACTTCTTCAAAATGTTAAACACGGAGTTGCCACATTTAATATTTCTTCATAAGCAGGAGTGTTCTTGGGATTAATACCTAGGGTTGTGATTGGGATGAAGCAGAAGTCCGGGAAGAAATGAAGCTGGGACACAGGCCAGTGGCAGGCCCTTGGCTGACTTCGTGGGGAGCTCTGGGTCTGAAATGGCCCATCAGAGCTGTCCTGCACTGGACTAAAATAACTGATCCTTGTCCTTCCTCATGAATCAGTCATCAGATGGGGCGCCCTCCCTGCCGCCACCGGAAGGACATGACTATGTGTGAGGCAGCTTCTGCAGCTAAGATGGCCCCCAGAGGTGGCCTGTTGACCACCCTCCCAGCAGCCTAGGCAAGACCTAGGGCGTCTGGGTGGTGCGACCATCTGTCCATCTTGCTGGTACTGAGGTATCTGTTGTTGTGGAGCAGAAGCACCCAAGCCCCAGTGGAGGGGTGTGGGGTTGGGGAGGTGGGGTCAGGGTCAGAAAGGTGCCAGCAGTAAGGGACAAGGTCACAGCAATGACAGATGCTGGGACCTGCCCTGTGGAGGCAGTGCCTGGCCAAAGGGATGGGGCAAGATGCTGACAGTCTCTGGGAGGCCTGGGGGCCTCTGCCGTGAGCTGGTCAGCTGATGTGCGCATGGCACCTAAGTAAGGCTAGTGAGAGTTCTGCTGCGGGCTAGAGGTCCAGGGGTCACGGCGTTGTGCCCTCAGTGACCCCCAGTGCTGCAGTAGGGCAGCCAGGTGGGCTGTTTGCCTGTGTGGGGGGGGTCCAGCCTCTCTGGATGCAGGTGGTTGATCCATCCAGGGGAGGCTCTGAGCTATTTCCTGAATAAAGAACCCTTGGACAGTTTATGTATCTAAAGGCGAGGTATGTGAGTAACATGGTTCCAGAGACACTGCAGAGGCTCGTCTCCCAGGGAACGCTGGCAGAGCAAGGAGTCACCCCGAGCACGGCAGAGGAAAACAAACGCTCGGGCTGCAGCCCCCTGATCAGGCTTTTGATTAGCTGTGTGACTGTGGGCAAGTTCCTTGACTTACCTGGTCTTAGTCCCCCCACAGTTAAATGAGAAGGAAGGGACTTCCCTGGTAGTCCAGTGGGTAAGAATCTGCCCGCCAATTTAGGGGACATGGGTTCGATCCCTGGTCTGGGAAGATCCCACATGCTGTGGCGAAACCTAGCCGTTACACTACAACTACCGAAGTCCATATGCTCTGGAGCCCATGCTCTGCAATGAGAGAAGCGCCACAAACAAAAAACTAGAGTAGCCCCTGCTCTCCACAACTAGAAAAGGCCTGCACACAGCATCGAAGACCCAGCACAGCCCAAATAAACAAGTAAATAAATTTCTTAAAAAACTTTTAAACGAGATGGGAAACGTAGATAACCTCACAGGTATATTCAGTGCGAATCCACGGGTTCATCAACCCAGCAGGAAGCTAGTCAGGGTGGCAAAGGTTCTGAGGCTTGTGCTTCCCTCCACCCAGAGGCCCCCAAAGGCAAACCAGGGCCTCCCAGGATGCTCACCACGTCTGAGCCCACCACACCCGGCTGCTCCCACTCTCTCGGGCTCTAGCTGCAAATTGGTTCCCATGATGAACACAAGCTGCCCAAATCACTCAGAGGATGGCTCGAGAAAAAGCAATTAAATGCTTTCTTAATTGTAGGATGGCAAGAGGTTAATGAGTTACTATAAAAACCAGTCCCTGCCATCTGGTGGCTGTCACCAAAGCCCACATGCAGGGAGCAGTCCCAATTTGTAAGACAGGATGACGGGATCACTCCAAGTCAGGAGAAGGGGTGGGACTCAAGAGCCAAGTGAGGCTGGGGGCCCAGAGCTGCAGAGCCCAGCACGGCCCAGCCAGCCTCCAGACATCCCCGAGCTGCGTGGAGCTTCAAAACCAAGTTGGAGGGAAATCAGATGGGGAGCCAAAATCTCTCATCAGATCCAACACTGGTCGTCTCTGGGATTCAGCTCTAGTGAGGGACGGCTGACAGCCACTTGCTCAGTGCTAGTCAGGAGGAGAGGAGCGAAAAGCGACAGATGAGAGAGAAGCCCGCCAAGGCGGAGGGAGAGACAGACAGAGGCAGGGACACAGACCCTGCAAAGACAAAGAGATGCAAACCAGCCTGGACAGACGGAGAGACAAAAGAGAAAGGATGAACTCTGAAATGCCAGGAACTGGAAAACGACAGTGACATAGATAGGCTGGGAATGTGAGAAGCCGATGAAAGGGCAGGTCATTTTTTAGAATCAGAAATGGGAAAGAACCTTTGAGGGATTTGCTTTGTTCTGGGCGAAAGTGTTCTCTCCGATATTCTGCATCTCCCAGGCATCAAGGAGAATGCCTTCTCCCTTCGAGGATGTGAAGAGCAGGCATTCAGCAGAGCCAGCCTCGGCTCTGCGCCCCACCACCAACCACACACACACACTCACATATACACAGATCCACACCTAGGCACAGCCAGTTCTCACCAGTCAGGAGCCACCTCTTCCTGTGTGCAGGAGGTCATGGGTCTCAGGCTGTCTCTCCCCTTAGCTCTGGTTCCAAGGTCCCATCTGCAGTCCCAAGCCTGGCAGAGGCAGGTCTGGTTTTCTGGTACAAAGAGGAAGGAAACCAGAAAGTTCACATATCCCAAGGGCTGCAAAGCCTGTGATTTCCGTGAGACTAAACTCACTACTAGTCCTTTCTGTCATTTTCCAGAAATTGGCTGAGAAATACAGAGGTCACTCCTCACCTGTTCCTTCGGGTCAGACTGTTTTTCCAGGGGGATTCCCCAGTGGCTCAGCAGTAAAGAACCTGCCTGTACTGCAGGAGCTGCAGGAGCTGCAGTTTCGACCTCTGGGTCAGGAAGATGCCCTGGAGGAGGGCATGGCAAACTGCTCCAGTATTCTGAAGAATACCATGGACAGAGGAGCCTGGCGGGCTACAGTCCATGGGGTCACAGAGAGTTGGACATGACTGAAGCGACTGAGCATGCATGCACACACCCCTTCTTCCAGGATGAGACCTTGAGATAGTCACTTCCCAGGATTCTGGAAGTTTCCCCTCCCAGAGAAGGTTCTAACAGGCCATAGCAACAAAACAGCAACCAGCTTTCAGTGAGAGGGTGGGAACTCCTCTTCCGGGTGTTACCCACTCCACAATCACTGCTTCCCAAATTTGAGGACCATGACAGCTTGCTCCTGAAAGTCAAGATCTCAGCTTAAACAGAACACCTATGGCTCAAAGTACAAACAAATAAACAAGTAGGGATGTAGAGCTGGAAGATTCCAGTATCTTCATTTTTCACGTTATCTTGAGTCCTTACTTTCCCTTCTCCTCTCTCCTACTCCATTGCCACTTGGCTGACCCATTATCCGGAAGACTCTGTATCTGATGAACTAGAGACACAGGAAAATCTTGTTGATCCATCCACCTTGTGTGTGCGTGTGTGAGTGCTAAGTCGCTTCAGTTGCGCCCAACTCTTTGCAACTCCATGTACCACAGCGCCAAGCTCCTCTGTTTGTGGGATTTTGCAGGCAAGGATTCTAGAGTAGGTTGCCATGCCCTCCTGCAGGGCATCTTCCCAACCCAGGGATTGAACTCATATCTCTTACATCTCCTGCATTGGCAGGCTGGTTCTTTACTACTAGCACCACATGGGAAGCTCCCATCCATCTTACTAGGGGTTAGAAATCACCCTAAAATCTCTAGGGAAATTTAGGAAAGGGATTGCTGATGTTTCAGGGTAAAATTAAAGTTTGAAATTCCTTGTCTACACTTGGTGCCCGACTAGCACAAGAGTTGACCGTAATTGTATCTTTTACTTCCAGCAGTAAACCCAAATCCCAAGGCTGCCTCTAGCTGGCCCCACCTAGCCAGCTGGTGGGTCTCTTGAGGACTCATGTCACCTCTAAGTCTCCCAGCTTCAATCTGCCAGGTCTATGAAAAGCTCCCCTGATTCTGGTCTGGGCAGCAGCCAGAGTCCAGCAGCTGCAGGCTGAAGTGCCATTGGGTAACACCCAGGAGCCAGCAGGGCATCGGCAGTGGTTCTGAGAAGTGTTTGCCTGTGGTTCTTCCTTCTGTCCCTGTGCCTTTGGAAGGTCCCAGTATTTCTCTTCCTGGCGATTCTGTAAACCACTCAATTGCTTTTCTGCTTCCAAAGAAAAAGAGCGGATAGGCAAACACATGGGAGAGAAACCGAAACACAAAGCTAGGGACACAGAGACAGAGAATGGAAACACTCTAATCCTTGGAACTGCCATTAAGCCACGAGCACTGCTCTCTGTTCCCCTTTGGCTTCCTTAGACCGAGCCTTCCATCCTCAAGCACACTCCTGGCGGGCCCATGAGTTCAGAGCCCCAGGGTCATCCCGTGGCTTCAAACTTCACCTCTCAAGCTGGAAGAATTACCCAGTTCCTGCTCATTATTAGTCACCCTCTCTCTGCCCACTGCCCACACCTCCTCTGACACAGAGAAAAATATACACACGTGCACACACCCGACACCTTCCCCACACACAGGACTGTGGCTTGAGTTCCACTCTGCGTTTTCCAGAAGCCATTGCTAGAAGGAAATGCCTTCTGTTCCTTCGCCCCTGGTCTGCTCGCGTTCAGTCTCGGGACTGCAGGGCCAGTGAGCACAAATCAGCGTTTTCAGTCCGAGCTGTTACACAGAGACAAATCGAATGCTGTGGATGTCTACTCCATTATTTTAAACGGTGGGAAAATCAGCACCCCAAATTTGGACCCAAAGGTTTTTCTTTAACTTATTTCTCCTCAGGGGTAATTTTCACTCAAGTATGACATGTACCCAACCAAGGAGCACCCCCCAAGATATTGGAGGCCCCTCAGTTCCTTTTGAGCCACCACCCCGTCTTCTTCTTGGGTGCTGCTTTGTTAAGAAGGGTAATTCAACATCATTTTGAATGAACGAATGAATCAGAAGAAAGAGTTCAGGATAGAGGACTGATAGTGAACATGTCAGGAACTTTAATAAGCTCAGCCCTATGAGAAAACAAACGGAACAAACCACCAAAGGATAACTCGAAAGCAAAATAACGTACAAGCAAACGCAAGACTGAGGGAACATTTTGTGCTTACTCAGAATGTCAGGGCAGTCAGAGGAAAGGACAGATTATCACTGGAAGGGGATGTCAAAATGTGTGTGTCCCCCAGGTCTGAGTGCCATGGTGACTTGCTCTGGGCAGCTGCCACCCCCTCCCTCACAACAGTGTCCCAGTCAGTCACGACTGCCCCATCCATCTGAAAGCCTGTCAGCTATCCTGCGCTGGCTACTATCTACACAGCTGTCACCCTGCGAGTCTCTGCGGTAGCAGCTGAGAGCATGGGCTCGGAGGGAGAAGCCTTGTGGTTTGAGACCTGGCTTTGCTGCTTGCTGGCACTGTTCACCTTCTCTGGGCTCCAGTTTAAAATGAGAATCATAACAATGTTTTTGAGCGGATTAGATAAATTGATCCATATGAAGGTATATTGGTCCAGGTTCAGCCAAAAAATAAAACCAGCAGGAGATACATACTAAGCGGCTTGTTGCAAGGAATTGGCTTATGAGATTGTGGGGCTGGCTGGCTGAGTCAGAAATCCACAGGGGAGGCCCTTAGGAAGGGCAGGCTGGAACTCAGACCCAGCTACAGGCCCCAGGCAGAATTTCTTGCCCTTCAGGGAAGCCTCAGCTCTGCTCTTAAAACCTTTAAACTAATGGAATCAGGCCTGTCCGGGTTGCCTTGGATCATCTCCTTTACTTAAAGTCACTGGTTTTGGACTTTAAGGACATCTACCTTCACAGCTTCCAGGTAACGCTAGTCGTCAAGAATCTGCCTGCCAGTGCAGGAGACTTAAGAGATGTAGGTTTGATCCCTGGGTCAGGAAGATCCCCTGGAGGAGGGCAGGCAACCCACTCTAGTATTCTTGCCTGGAGAATCCCATGGACAGTGGGCCTGGTGGGCTATGGCCCATAGGGTCACAAAGAGTCGGACACAAATGAAGCAACTTAGCACACACACGCCTTCATAGCAATACCTAAATTAGCATTTGATTGAATAGCTGGAGACTCAGGTCTAGGCAAAGTGATATATAAAACTGCCCATCACAGAAGGGTAAGCACCGTATCTGGCTCCTAGTAACCCACCGTCACTCAATAACATACAGCCTTTTTTTTTTTTTTTTTAAGGTTTCTAAAGCATCTACTGTGAAGTTGACATAATGAGTCTAGCTTCCCCCTTTTTTACCCTCCATCTTACATGCCCCATAGCATCCTCTTCCTCCCCTCTAAACCTTCTTCCAAAGAAGGCTGAAGACTCACTCGTGGGAACTGAAAGGAAGGTGTGTTGTTGCTCAGTTGCTAAGTCATGTCTGACTCTTTGTGATCTCGTGGACTGAAGCAACCCTCTTTTATTCATTCTCTTACCAGACGCTGCCAAACCAGCCCAGTGCCAGGTGCTGTACATAAAATACAGGTACAAGTCAGCCCCCACCCTCCTGGAGGCTGGATGCAGCAGCCCACTCTCCTGGGTTCCTCATCTCTGGTCACACAGCCCCACCAGCCCCGTGATGGGTCTGCTCTGCAGATGTCCTACATCAGCACCTGGCCTATGTCAACACCCGGCCAAGCCGAGGGGGCAGAAATCCAGCCCAAGCTCTGAACTAGGCACCCACCCAGAGGGCACTTTTTTCTAAATCACTCAAAGAAGCCAAGAAGCTAGTGGTCCCCTGCAGTTCATTAAAGCACATACATCAGCAGAGGGATATGCTCCCCTGGGGGTCACATGTTATTTTACATGGGACATTCCATTTCCCCATCACAGAGCACACAGGGGATGCAGTAAAGAACTCAGTCTCTCAGAGCTCTTTCCACTCCTGTTCTGGTCTGCAGGCCCCTCTCAGGCGGCCTCTGCCCTCTCTTGCTCACTCCCAGTTCCCCCAACTCTGTCTCCTCCAATCCCCAGAGAGGTGATGTCCTGTCCAGTGGCCACTCTGATCCCACTCCTTCATTCTAGCCTGAAGCTGCCCTGCTCAATGGCATGGTGATGCTGTCCACTAACCTTGGACTAACCTGTCCCAGGCATGTGGTTCTCCTGCCACTCTACCCTCATCCAGACCTCATCTGCTCTTGCAGAACCCATGACGGCCCAGAGAGCACCACCCCACTGCCCCCGACTCAAATATTTTCCAAGAGCTCAACTTCCTACATGAGCTTGGACAGGTTAATAAACCTCTCTGAACTTGAATTCCTCCTATGAAAAATAGATACTATCATAAAACCCATTTCAAGGAGTTGTCTTGAGAAACAAGTAAAATAATGTATATGAAATGCCTGACACATGAAATCCAGTCCATTTCCTGAAGGCCCAACCTCCCTGGCCAGCCTTTGCTGCCCACAGTCCCTACAAAGAGATCAAAAGAGGCAATTCTAAAGGAAATCAACCTTAATTATTTATTGGAGGACGGTTGCTGAAGCTCTAATACTTTGGCTACCTGATGTGTAGAGCCGATTCATTGGAAAAGAATCTGATGCTGGGGAAGATTGAAGGCAAAAGGAGAAGGAGCAGAGGGTAAGATGGTTAGATAGCATCACCAACTCAATGGACATGAGTCTGAGCAAACTCTGGGTGATAGTGAAGGACAGGGAAGCCTGGCATGCTACAGTCCACGGGGTCACGAAGAGTCAGACACAGCTTAGCAACTGAGCAACGAAACAACTTCCTCCAAGCTTATAAGACACATATCAGGTATGTGAAACCCACACCTAACCCATCTGATGTCATGGCATCCTAGCTCCAGCTCGCCAGACTCCAGGAAACCACAGCACTGGGAGAAAGAATCTGTTTGCCTTCACATCTGCTGGGGAAGGCCTCCCACCCATAAGGGGAGCCTGGAATAACAAGCAGGGTTTGCACTGTCAGAGTTGTGATCAAAGGGAGACTCTGGGGAGTTAATGACAAGGAACTCGTTTCATGGGAGAATGAGAAGCAGATGTAGCCTTTCCCCTCTCCCAACCTGTCCATGACCCCAACAATATGGGGGCATGGTACAGAGGACCCCAATCTGTATGAACCCTAGCACAGAGGAAGCACTTTGTCACCTGTCAAGCACTGTATTAATGTTAGTCACTGTATTATAACTTAATTCCTCCCAGCTCCTCAGAAATGCAGTGCCCCAGGGAGGACTGGCCTGGTTATCTCCACCTGTCCTTAGGGCAATCTGCCTTTCCTCTAGAAGGAGCACATCACCAAGGAATTTCCACATGTGGGGCCCTCAGGACCCCAGCCTTCCTATAGCAAGACCAAACACGGAATCTAATTCCCGGCCCCATAGAGATTTGTGAAAGTGTTAGTGGCTCAGTCGTGTCTGACTCTGTGACCCTGAGGACTGTAGCCTGCCAGGCTCCTCTAACAATGGGATTCTTCAGGTAGGAATACTGGAGTGGGTCGCCATTCCCTTCTCCAGGGGATTTTTCCCACCCAGGGATCGGACTCAGGTCTTTTACATTGCAAGCAGATTGTTTACCATCTGAGCCACCAGGAGCTGGATAATTCTTGCTTTGTAGATCTTCTCTGGTGGCTCAGCAGTAAAGAATTCCTCTGTCAATGTAGGAGACATGAGTTCAATCCCTGGGTCGGGAAGATCCCCTGGAGAAGGGAATGACAACCCACTCCGGCATTCTTGCCTGAAGAATCCCATGGACAGAGGAGCCTGGCAGGTTACAATCCATGGGGTCACAGAGTCAGATACAACTTAGCAACTAAACAACAACAATAACAATTCTTGGTCTGTAGCATATTCAGAGCCTTCTTTACCTATCCCTCCCTGGATGCCAGTAACACCCCCACCCCCGCAGTAAGAACTAAAAGCGTCTCCAGACACTGCCAGATGTCCCTAGGAAGCAAGATCACCCTCAACTGAGACCCACCGGTGAAGAGCTGTCCAAGCTGCTTAAATGTGGCCTCATTAGGTTCCACGGCCCGGCTGCCCACTGCTTTCCAGCCATGGCACTGGCCTCTGCTTATACCAGACAGTCCATAGAGCACAAGGCTCCTGCTGTGTCCAGGGTCCCCTTCTGAGTCCAGTGGCTGGAGGTCTTGTGACCCTGGGACTCTGGCCACCAGCAAATGGACATCCTAGACCAGCTCCTGCGACATCCCTTGTCTGGGTTGGAGCTCTTCAACTTCACACTGACTCCCCACCCCAAGCAGGCTTGCTCTGGGTTTGGGGGATTAGAGTAGGATGTCATGGCAACAAGATGCTGGGAAGAAAACAAGGAGAGAAATGAAATAAATCCAGCATGGACCGTGGAACAGGAGGTCCCAGCTTCCCCAGCTTCCCAGAACCCACCAGATGACCAGTTCACTCTCATAGCTCTATAACTCCACCTTTTCTACAGTGATGACATCCTACCTTTTAAGTCATTTTTAAAGTCTTTATTTAAAGTAATATATCTACTGCTAAATATGAACTATCAAAAGCTAAATTTCCCAAACTGGGATTTTTTATTTCTGATGTGAACTGGATATAATATTTTTCAAGGATATATTTTTGTTACAAAACCAAATATGGCTATTTTTATTTCATTCAAATCAAGTGGGCATGGGTAATAAAATAAAAGAAGGAAACTAAACAGCTAGCTTTATTGTTTTTTTAATACCATCCCTTTTTTCAAGAAAATAAATCAACTTACTCTCTCTGCCTGTTCAGTCACTCCTGCCAAATTAATTTTTCTATAATTACTGTAATGGAAACACACATATAAATAATACATATTATATATGTAGTCACATGTATTTTCATCAAAAGGTTATATCTTTCTGCACCTTGGTGTGTCACTCAGCACAACTTATATCAGTGACCCCCTTCCTGGTTGGTGTCTCAGGAGCCTCACTGCCCAGTTCAAATACCAGCTCTGACTTCTCTCAGCTGTGTGATCTTGTGGAGGTTAATAGCCTCTCTGTGCCTCTTCTGCAACGTGTGGGTGATGACAACATTGTCTACTCGATAAAGTGCTGAGTGGGTTCAACAAGCTCGTGTATAGCAGCGGTCTTTAACATTTTTAGCACCAGGGACTGGTTTCATGGAAAACAATTTTTCCTCTGATGGTGGGGGGGATGGTTTGGGGATGATTCAAGTGCATTACATTTATTATGTCACCGCTGATCTGACAAGAGGCAGAGCTATAATACGAGCAATGGGGAGCAGCTGTAAATACAGATGAAGAGTCACTCACTCAACCAGCCCACCACTCACCTCTTGCTGTGCAGACCAGTTCCTAATAGGGACAGGTACTGCTCAGTGGCCCGGGGTGGAGATCGGAGACCCTGAGGCATGGGAAGCACTCAGAACAGCGCAAATGCTCAGAAAAATGTTGCCTCCTATGCACTGTGATTCCACTACACAGCAAGACCATGCTCTGCCACGGAAATTTAAACTTTTTAAAAAACTTTGCTCTTATAAGCCATGATACAATGAATGCCCTTGTACTTACATCTTTACTCATTCATGCCATGATTTTGGAGGATAAATTCCTAGAGAAGAGACCACCGGGTTATTCAATAAGCGCTGTTTAAATTTATGTGAAAGTGAAAGGCAATCAGTCATGTCTGACTCTTTGTGACCTCCATGGACTGTACGGTCCAAGGAATTCTCCAGGCCAGTACTGGAGTAAGTAGCCTTTCCCTTCTCCAGGGGATCTTCCCAACCCAGGGATCAAACCCAGGTCTCCCACACTGCAGGCGGATTCTTTACTGGCTAAACCATAAGGGAAGCCCATATCTATTGACAAATTACTCTCTTTTAAAAGGGTGTGGGGGTTTTCACTCCTACCCAACAGCGTGTGAGCGCTCACCTCTTCACTCTCGGCTCTGAAGGTTATCACTCTTTTTCACTGGATGGGCAAGAATAAAAACAATGCCACAATGTGGCTTTCATTCAAACTTTCTTAGTTATTTGTGAACTCAAACAATGATTTTTCTCCCAGTTTTAGAGGTCAGGTAATTTAATATTTTTCCTCTTTAATGGACCATTTGTATGGTGTGTGTGTGTGTGTGAATTGCCCATTTGCCCATCTATGTTGCTTCTGATTGATTTGAAGGAATGCTTGCTATGCTATGGATATTTACAGCTTTCCTGATAGAATGTGTATCAAATACTTTCTCCCAAGCTGTCATTTATGTATTTATGTTTTGGTTTATTTACGGTGCTTTTCACAGTACAGTTTTGTTTTGCTTTGTAAAATTTTTATGTCGTCCAATCTGCCACACTTTTCTTTTTTTTTTTTTTGACCTCTGGGTTTGCCACCAAACTTGGAAAGGCCCCAAGATATAGATATAGAGATACAAAGATCAAGACTGAAGCATATGATGTGTGTCTTCTGCCTGGCCTTACAACACTATATGTGAGATTATCTGTATACCTGCATTAGAGAAGGATGACAGCTTAGCTTATATGTCTTACATATACATAGTCCTATATTGTCTTTTAATTTGTTGATATTTTATATTTAATGCACAAACCTGTAATCCACCTGGGACATGTTACTGTATACATGGTGTGAAGCAGGTACCTAATTTTATCCTCTTGCAAATGGCTAGTGATTTCTGCTATGGTTCAAAGTGTCTTTGACTTCCAAGTGGTTCACCTGAAGGACTAAGGGTCTCTAAACTTAAGTCAGTCTTGCCTGGAAGAAAAGGAGCTGGAAAGGGAGTGGTTCTTTCCTCCTCTCTACCCACTCACTCTCTACCTGTATCACCTCCCTCTGTGACAGCAGGTGTCAACGAGGCTCTTCCATTCAGAGGGCAGGGCCAGGTGGGTGGGCAGGCTGCCAAGGGGGCTGTGAACACTCCATCACTGAGCATGGCATTCAGGGAACGGTAAGAGCTGAGCTATGGTTATCCTGGGACCATAGTGACTTATGTGCCCAGAGAAATCATTTTCATGGAAGATGCATTTTAGGCAGAGTGGAGGCTCCAGTGACCTTTATATCATCTGTTCCCAGGTTTCAGTGAATTTACACATGCTGGCTTCCCACAATGGAAAGAAATCTAATTACTGGTGGAATAACTTACAGGTAAGGGGACCTCCAGCATGCACCCACCAGGCTATAAATCCTTAGAGCTAGATTCCAAGGAAAGTAAACTAGTTCTCAGCCCAGGATGCTTCACGGGCTGACATTCTTCCTAACCCAGGTGTGGGCAGGAGAGCAGGTGGCTTTAGCAGAACAGCGTGTTATCAGGGCCCAGAAAATGGATCACAGCCTTGTCTAACTCAATGAAACTATGAGCCATGCCATGTAGGGCCACCCAAGACGGACAGGTCATGATAAAGAGTTCTGACAAAATGTGGTCCACTGGAGAAAGGAATGGCAAACCACTTCAGTATTCTTGCCTTGAGAACCCCATGAACAGTATGAAAAGGCAAAAATATAGGACACTAAAAGATGAACTCCCCAGGTCAGTAGATGCCCAATATGGTACTGGAGATCAGTGGAGAAATAACTCCAGAAAAAATGAAGAGACAGAACCAAAGCAAAAACAACACCCAGTTGTGGATGTGACTGATATTGGAAGTAAAGTCTGATGCTATAAAAAGCAATATTGCATAGGAACCTGGAATATTAAGTCCATGAATCAAGGCAAATTGGAAGTGGTCAAACAGGAGATGGCAAGTGTGAACGTCGACATTTTAGGAATCAGCGAATTAAATTGGACTGGAATGAGTGAATTTAACTCAGATGACCATTATATCTACTACTGTGGGCAGGAATCCCTTAGAAGAAGTGGAGTAGCCATCATGGTCAACAAAAGAGTCTGAAATGCAGTACTTGAATGCAATCTCAAAATGGCAGAATGATCTCTGTCCATTTCCAAGGCAAACCATTCAGTATCACAGTAATCCAAGTCTTTGTCCCAACCAGTAATGCTGAAGACACTGAAGTTAAATAGTTCTATAAAGACCTACAAGACCTTCTAGAATTAACACCCCAAAAAGATGTCCTTTTCGTTATAGAGGACTGGAATGCAAAAGTAGGAAGTCAAGAAATACCTGGAGTAACAGGCAAATTTGGCCTTGGAGTATAAAACAAAGCAGGGCAAAGGCTAATAGAGTTTTGCAAAGAGAACACACTGTTCATAGCAAACACCCTCTTCCAATAACACAAGAGAAGACTCCATACATGGACATCACCAGATGGTCAATACTGAAATCAGATTGATTATACTCTTCGCAGCCAAATATGGAGAAACTCTATACAGTCAGCAAAAACAAGACCGGGAGCTAATTGTGGCTCAGATCATGAACTCCTTATTGCCAAATTCAGACTTAAATTTAAGAAAGCAGGGGAAACCACTAGACCATTCAGGTATGACCTAAATTAAATCCCTTACAATTATACAGTGGAAATGACAAATAGATTCAAGGGATTAGATCTGATAGACAGAGTGCCTGAAGAAGTATGGACAGAAGTCCATGACATTGTACAGGAGGCAGGGATCAGGACCATCCACAAGAAAAATAAATGCAAAAAGGCAAAATGGTTTTCTGAGGAGGCCTTGCATATAGCTGTGAAAAGAAGAGAATCAAAAGGCAAAGGAGAAAAGGAAAGATATAAGTATCTGAATGCAGAGTTCCAAAGAATAGTGAGGATAGATAAGAAAACCTTCCTCAGTGATCAATGCAAAGAAATAGAGGAAAACAATAGAATGGGAAAGACTAAAATCTCAAGAAAATTTGAGATACCAAGGGAACATTTTATGTAAAGGTGGGCACAATAAAGGACAGAAATGGTATGGACCTAACAGAAGCAGAAGATATTAAGAAGTGGTGGCAAGAATACCCAGAAGAACTATACAAAAAAGATCTTCATGACCCAGATAATCATGATGGTGTGATCACTCACCTAGAGCCAGACATCTTGGAATGCAAAGTCAAGTGGGCCTTAGGAAGCATCACTATGAACAAAGCGAGTGGAGGTGATAGAATCCCAGTGGAGCTCTTTCAAATCCTGAAAGATGATGCTGTGAAAGTGCTTCACCCAATATGCCAGCAAATTTGGAAAACTCAGCAGTGGCCACAGGACTAAAAAAGGTTGGTTTTCACTCCAATCCCAAAGAAAGGCAATGCCAAAGAATGCTCAAACTACCACACAATTGCACTCATCTCACACGCTAGCAAAGTCATGCTCAAAATTCTCCAAGCTAGGATTCCACTGTACGTGAACTGTGAACTTCCAGATGTTCAAGAAAAGGCAGAGGAACCAGAGATCAAATTGCCAATATCCGCTGGATCATCAAAAAAGCAAGAGAATTCCAGTAAAACATTGACTTCTGCTTTGTTGACTACACTAAAGCCTTTGACTGTGTGGATCACAATAAACTGTGGAAAATTTTTAAAGAGATGGGAATACCAGACTACTTGACCTGCCTCCTGAGAAATCTCTATGTAGATCAGGAAGCAACAGAACTGGACATGGAACAACAGACTGGCTCCAAATCAGGAAAGAAGTATGTCAAGGCTGTATAATTTCACCCTGCTTATTTAACTTACATGCAGATGAGAAACGCTGGGCTGGATGAAGCACAAGCTGGAATCAAGATTGCCAGGAGAAATATCAATAACCTCAGATGTGCAGATGACACCACCTTTATGGCAGAAAGCAAAGAAGAACTAAAGAGCCTCTTGATCAAAGTGAAAGAGGAAAGTGAAAAAGTTGGCTTAAAACTCAACATTCAGAAAACTAAGATCATGGCATCTGGTCCCATCACTTCATCACAAATAAATGGGGAAACAATGGAAACAGTGATAGACATTATTTGGGGGGCTCCAAAAATCACTGCAGATTGTGACTGCAGCCATGAAATTAAGACTCTTGCTCCTCAGAAGAAAAGTTATGACCAACCTAGACAGCATATTAAAAAGCGGAGACATTACTTTGCCAACAATGGTCCATCTAGTCAAAGCTATGGCTTTTCCAGTAGTCATGTATGGATGTGAGAGTTGGACTATAAAGAAAGCTGCGTGCCAAAGAATCGGTGCTTTTGAACTGTGGTGTTGGAGAAAACTCTTGAGAATCCCTTGGACTGCAAGGAGATCCAATAAGTCCATGCTAAAGGAAATCAGTCCTGAATATTCCTTGGAAGGACTGATGCTAAAGCTGAAACTCCAATACTTTGGCCATTTGAAAAGACCCTGAAGCTGGGAAAGATTGAAGGCGGGAGGAGAAGTGGATGACAGAGGATAAGATGGTTGGATGGCATCATTGGCTCAATGGACATGAGTTTGAATAAACTCTGGGAGTTGGTGATGGACAAGGAAGTCTGGCATGCTGCAGTCCATGGGATCACAAAGAGTCGGACATACATGAGTGACTGAACTGAACTGAACTGAGAAAATGGTAGGACATCAAAATACCTGAATTCTTCCTTCTAGTAACCACCAGGATGACTTTAGCCTCTTTTTTAATGTCTTCAGTTTCCCTGTCCCCAAACATGGGTAAACATGTGTGAAGCCACAACCAAGGGACTATGCTATGAGTTTTAAATACAAATCTCCAACTTTCACAAGGCTGGAAAGTAGGAATGAGTGGTCCTGTTTTAAACATGTCAAAAAAATTTCAAAGAGGTTCAGGAAATTTGCCTGGAGTGACCTTTCTGGAAGGTTGCAGAGCTAAAATTGAAACCCCTTGCCAAGCCCACACTTGACCACCATCCCAGCATCCAAGTTTCCAGCTTGGTGTGTAGACACCCAAGGGTTGCATGCAGGAGGTTTTCCAGGCTTCCCACAGAGGCCGCTGGGGAGGCTCTTAGGGCCCTTCTCTCCCTTGGCCTTGGTGTGGCCTTGGCCCTGGGGACACTGGCACACGGAATCAGCTGGGCCCTGGTCCACATGACTGCCGGGCACTCGCTCCACACCAGAACCCAGGCCCTTCTAGAACTGTGTGCAAAGAGGGGAGGAATGGGAGTAATATGTACACCACCATGTGTAAAATGGATAGCTAGTGGGAAGCTGCTGTACAACACAGGGAGCTCAGTTCAGGCCAGTTCAGTTCAGTCGGTCAGTTGTGTCCAATTCTTTGCGACCCCATGAACTGCAGCACACCAGGCCTCCCTGTCCATCACCAACTCCTGGAGTCCACCCAAATTTACATCCATCGAGTCGGTGATGCCATCCAGCCATCTCATCCTCTGTCGTCCCCTTCTCCTCCTGCCCCCAATCTTTCCCAGCATCAGGGTCTTTTCAAATGAGTTAGCTCTTCGCATCAGGTGGCCAAAGTATTGGAGTTTCAGCTTCAACATCAGTCCTTCCAGTGAACACCCAGGACCGATCTCCTTTAGGATGGACTGCCCTGTAAAGACACAGAGGGGTGGGTTGGGGGGTGGGGTGAGGAGGCTCAAGAGGGAGGGGATGTATGTATACATATAGCTGATTCATGCTGTTTTACAGCAGAAACTAACAAACACAACATTGTAAAGAAATCATCCTCCAATTCAAAAGACAAAAAGCATATAACATATTATTGATAGCTTACAGTGAACGGTTTTGGATTCCTGATCTCCGAAGAAGATTTAACTTCGGGGCCAGGGACCAGGCTTGATCACTAAAGAGCTTTTGTGTAGTAGAGTTTTATTAAAGTATAAAAAAGGACAGAGAAAGCTTCTGACCCAGACATCACAAGGAGGACAGAAAGTGCCCCCAGTCCCTAGTCTTAGCAAGGGAATTATATACTTTTTAATTGGTTATTACAATAAATCAAAAGAATGTCTCAAGGCTGTAAAGATCTTACTAGACCCACTCTCACAGCATACATTTTAAGATAACAGGATCAGTCAGAAGGTTTTCAAGAAGGAGAAACATGTCCTCTAGCAGGATACATTATTGTTATATAATCCTTACTAAAGAATGTAGGAAAAAACATTTGTCCTTTCCTCCTCCTTGAGAACTCCAGACCCCTATCTCTTCCTTGAGAGCCCCAGACCCCTTTCTCCTCTTCGGGGACCCCGGACTTCTTATCAACCTGCCTAGGAATTTACTCTCATTATTTACAAAATGTAATCAGAAAAATAAAAAGAGGGGAGGAAACAGGCCTGCCTGTGCCTGGGGGCCCCACACCGCATGTCTACATGAGCAAAAGCTAAACCACAAGCCAACTGCTACATCAGCTATAATGCTCTATGCTCTACCTCGACAAAAACATCTTCATAATAAGACATAAAAAATTAATAAAGTTGTGGCTTTTATATGACTGAAAGCCTTCCATCAAAGACAAACAAACCTAATTATTACTGTGTGTGACTGGGTGTTCCATTAATGGGCTGGTGATATTCAGATAAGCATTAAAATAAAGATAGCCATAGCTCATGTATTATTTTATATTTATTTCATTGATTTTTTGCCATCACTTCAGCAAAATCTCCAAGCATGTCCATTTATACAAAATGTCATTCTATGGACAATAATTATCTAATAATTAAAAAATAAAATGTACATTCAAGGGAATAACTGTGAATGTACTTTCATTTTTTAAATACCATAAAAATATGTGTAAAAATTGAAAAAATTCAAATTATAATTCAATAGGAGTTCAGTGAAAAGTTATTTATTTTCTATAATATTTTAAATTGCTACCAAAATTAAATGGAAAAATATAAATCATAATAGTGAATATAAAATATTTTAATCAAAGATACTTAAAGCTGAAAATCTTAATTTCTTGAAAATTCAGATATTTAATATTTTTACAAAAATTAGACAACTTGCAGTTCTATGATTCAGCATCTAACTAGTCACCAATGTAACGAGCTGATGTCACACTTCGCACGTGCTGTGTCTTGAGCAGCATATACACAAATTTAAGAGCCATATGAATTGTTTCCTACAGTAAAATATGCTTCAGTATCTACGTGCAAGTGTTGTGAATATTGTGCTTATCCTTATCTCCAGAACCAGGAGCTGGAACATGAAGAGAAGCAAGAAAATGAATGTTTGGCACTGCTGAGAAACAATAATTTGTTATACAAGAATCTACTGCATTCAAGCTGAGAGGAAGGATTTGACAAGTTAATTAATTTGCCTTTTCTCTTACCCAAGCACTTCTGCTCAGATCCTTCTGCTTTCTGAGGCGATGTCTGCCTCTGACATTCTTGGAGGTGTTCAGCACACCACGTTCATGCAGTTTGATGAGGTTTTCCAGGACATAAAGCAAGAGATATGCAGAAGTGTTTCCTGGGGGCCTGAATGGTGATAGAATGAGGGCTGATGTCTAGGGTTGCAGATTGCTGGGCCAGCTCTGAGCTCCAGATCCCAAGTGTCAGAGGCGTGTGTATGTGGTATGTATATGTGTGCATGCATGTGTGTGTGTGTGTGAGGTAGAGATTCAGGGCCCTCCAAAGTATAATATAAAGCCCAAGCCAAGGCCCCTCTGTTCAGGTTTCAGAGTGGTACAGGAAAAAGGAAGGTTTGGAAGAGTATCAGGATCCCCAAGACTGGTCCCAGGAAGACTCAGAGGATTCAACAGTCCTACTCACGTGAAAGTTAAGTATTATTCACTTAGTCATGTCTGACTCTTTACAACCTCATGGACTGTAGCCCGCCAGGCTCCTCTGTCCATGGAATTCTCCAGGCAAGAATACTGGAGTGGACTGCCATTCCCTTCTCCAAGGGAATCTTTCCAAAGATTCCCAGGGGCCAAACCCAGGTCTCCTGCATTGCAGGCAGATTCTTTACTATCTGAGCCACCAGGGAAGTCATACTCAGGGCTATGACTTATAACTGCAAAAGGATACAACGAAAAATTGGCAAAGACAAAGGTGCATGGGGCAACCTCCAAAGAGATGGAAAGCAGGCTCAGATAACAAGAGTCTTTCCCCAGTGGAGTCACAGAGCACGCACTTCACACCCCAGCAATGAGCTATCACGACACACGTGAAATGCTGTCTACCTGGGAAACTCATCAGAGCCTCTGCCTGTGATTTTTACTGGGGGAAAGTGGGAAGGGGTGCTGGCCCCCTAGGCACCTCTGTCTGCCATGTACCAAGATTTCAGCTCCCAGGGGGAAACCAGGTGTTCAGCATGAATCATACTGTTTGGACCACTTAGGCAGAGTGAGTCTCTCTTACCAGGGGATGGTGGGGACACTTCCCAAACCCAAGTTCCCCCATGCCAGCTAAGGACCAGTCTTGCCAGCAGGCCTTCTAAAGAGAGCAGTTCTGGGCTTCTTTTCTCCGCAGGAAGTAACTGGGGTGCAAAAGGTGGAGCAAGGGAAGTCCTTTTCATTTCACCTACCCTTAAATTTCTCATAAGGTGAGGTCTGAGCAGAATGAGAGTTGATGACCAGCTTCATGCCTCACAAGGTTAATCCAAGTGGTCTCATGCCAGTATGAAGTATTCATTTTCACTTGAAATAGCACTCTGTTGGATATACATACCATAATTGATTATCCAGTCTCCTAGCAGATACTGAAACTATGACAGCATTTTTATAAAGCTCATATTCAAGCATATCTAAATAACATAGTGTTCAGGAATGCCATATGTGGTTAAACTATTTTCAAATGTAAAGGAATTCAAGACAATTTTTACCTGAGATGGGGAGGAGAGAGAGGTAAAGACAAGAATCAGAGAGGAAGCAAACTCAATAGTAATGTTTCTAAGAGAGGATAGGTTCCCAGATTCATTTTATAATTATGATTTGTAATATCACACAAAGGAAGTTATGAACACATATATTCTTTTACATGTACTAATAATACATACTTTTAATGCTTTTGAACTGTGGTGTTGAAGAAGACTCTTGAGAGTCCCTTGGGCTGCAAAGGGATCAAACCAGTCCATCCTAAAGGAAATCAGTCCTGAATATTCATTGGAAGAACTGATGCTGAAGCTGAAGCTCCAATACTTTGGCCACCTGATGCAAAGAACTGACTCATTGGAAAAGACCCTGATGCTGAGAAAGATTGAAGGCCGGAGGATAAGGGGACAACAGAGAATGAGAAGTTTGGGTGGCATCACTAACTCAGTGGACATGAGTTTGAGCAAGCTCTGGGGTTTGGGGATGGACAGGGATCTCTGGTGTGTCGCAGTCCATGGGGACGCAAAGAGTCAGACACAACAGAGTACAACAACAACAACAAAAATAACATACACAAAAACATTATAAAATTTACCTTCTGGGCAATGGCAAGGTGTCCTTTCTGATGGTGGGTGCATGTGAGGTGGAATTTTTAGGGCTGATCACTCTCAAAACTGAAAGACGTTATAATTTAATTGACACAGAAACCCATGGTCATATTAAATCAAATGACATTAAGCTTAATATCCTTTTATTATTGAATGGTCATAGCCATTCTGTTTCTCTCACTGAGCATCTCATTTTTGTGAATCAATTAGATTCTGTGAATCAATTTGATTTTCATTGCTCTGCATTTCCTTGTTCATTTAAATTTTGGGGGGACTAACATTGTTTTGCTTTCAGTGTATTTATTTTTACAGTTACATTCTGTTTATAATAAGTGATGTTGATTTCTATTTATGATACAGATGCAGTATTTCCTTTTAAAATAAGTTTCTACAAGTTAACATTTGAGGCAAATTATATACAAATGTTAATAAAATGATATCACAAGTGGTATAGAGATGTGACAAAAGTCATCTAAGAGGTGAGTGAATGACACAGCTTGGAAAGCATGGTACAACTAATCAACATCCAAATATCTATGTCCAATAAATATTTGGTGATAAATTTAAATTTATATTAAATAGATCAATCTATTTACTTTGTTAGGTTCTCTTGGAGGCCAGAGAGTTACAAGGATGTGGGGTCTGTGCGTGTGTGTGTGTGAGAGAGGACCTTTATTGTTAGATTCTTTTCCACCTGGAAAAGAATGGGCTTCCCTGATATCTCAGTTGGTAAAAATCCACCTGCAATGCAGGAGACCCCGGTTCAATTCCTGGGTCGGGAAGATCCACTGGAGAAGGGATAGGCTACCCATTCCAGTATTCTTGGGCTTCCCTTGTGGCTCACCTGGTAAAGAATCTGCCTGCAGTCTGCAACGCAGAAGACCTGGGTTCAATCCCTGGGCTGGGAAGATCCCCTGGAGAAGGGAAAGGCTACCCACTCCGGTATTCTGGCCTGAAGAATTCCATGGACTGTATAGTCCATGGGGTCGCAAAGAGTTGGACACAATTGATCATCTTTCACTTTCCACCTGGAAAAGCAAAGCATAATGCTGTAGCTAAGGAAACAGGTATTGGTGAGGTTTCAATGCCAGTGCATGAGGGGGCCACACAGAAAACTGAAGCAAGGAAGGGCCAAGGTTTCAAGACAATTAAGTGTGAAGTTATGAGTCACACTGCCTTTTAAAAGGCTTTTTCTAGACATTTGGTTACAACCATGCCCCACATTTCCAAGGGCTGTGTACAGATTCACGAGCCTCCAGTGGCACCACCAATTTATTGTACTAAATACATTTTTGCTTTCCTAAGACAGGGAAACAGGGAGTAACTTTAAAATTGTAAACCAACATCACAAGGCCATACATAATACAGTCTGTCCCTCTTCTGTATTATGTTAGGTCTTGTGGGAAAAGGCCCTACAGAGCAGATGATTCATCTCACCTGCCAAGGGAAGCAGAGAGCACTGTCTTACCAGATTTGAATGGTGCTGTGCTACCAGAGGTGGTAGATACAGATGAGCCATGCTTCGATGACACCAAGAAGTAAAGCCCTCAGGAAAATGTGACCCAGGAGTGATGAGGACAACAGTCTTCTAATGTCTCCACTTCCTCTTTCCCACATTCCTCCCAAAGCCAATGGCCAATAGAAATGACTAATGGGAAGCATTGAAGAAACAATTTATATAACACTTCCAGGGATGGAGCAAAGTAGGACAGCATATGCCCTCAACAGCTATATCCCATCACCCAGACGCAAGGAGACGACCACCAATAAGGCCAGACCCTAAACATTTAATTCTGAGACAGAACTGTATTATTGGAGAAGGAAACGGCATCCCACACCAATATTCTTGCCTGGAGAATTCAATGGACAGAGGAGCCTGGCAGGCTATAGTCCACAGGCTTGCAAAGAGTCGGACACAACTGAGTGACTTTCACATAGCATCCAAGGAAATTAGAAATATATTTAGCAGGAATGCAGGGAAGCCATAAGAGACTTGTTCATTGATTTAACAAACCTTCACTGAGTCCCATCTAGCATTAAGTACAAATATAAGTAAGTTAGCTTAATCTTCAAGGGGCTCATAGAAATGGAAAGGGACAGGCACGTAACAGTGATACAATGTGATGATCATGCTATGTAAAAATACCACATTCCAGGAGGGAAAGCTTCCCAGGTGGCTCAGTGGGAAAGAATCCACCTGCCAATGCAGGAGACGCAGGAGATGAGGGTTCTATCCCTGGGTCAGGAAGATCCCCTTGAAGAAGAAATGGCAACCTACTCCAGTATTCTTGCCTGGAAAGTCCCATGGACAGAGGAACCTGGTGAGCTACAGTCCACAGGGTTGCAAAGAGCAGAACATGACTTAGAGACTGAACAGGCAAGCACCAGGAGGTAAAGAGACGAGATAAGGGTCAATCACCCTGAGGGCTAATGCCTCTGAAAAAAACACTCTTTATGAACCTCGTTGCCTAGAACACAGCCCAGCACACAGTAGGTGCTCAATAGATATTTGTTGAAGTGTTGAATGGATAAGAAGCCTGAGATAGGCTAGATAATGGTCCCCCAAGATATCCACTTCCCTGGTGGCTCAGACAGTAAAAGCATCTGCCTACAATGCGGAAGACCCGGGTTTGATCCCTGGGTCTGGAAGATCCCCTGGAGAAGGAAATGGCAGCCCACTCCAGTATTCTTGCCTGGAAAATCCCATGGACAGAGGAGCCTGGCAGGCTACAGTCCATGGTGTCACAAAGAGTCGGACACACTGAGCGGCTTCACTTTCACTTTCAGATATCCACACCCTAATCCTGGGAGCCTGTGAATATCACCTCAGTTGGCAAAAGGGATTTTCCAGATGTGATAAAGCTAAGGATTTTGAGATGGGGAGATTATTCTGGATAATCCAGACTTGCCCTAAGTACAATCCCTTTAAGAAGCATATTTGATACACAGACAGATCAGGGGAAGACAAAGTGACCTCAGAGGCAGAAAGATTGACTGCAGAGGCAGAGGAGTGATATGGCCACAAGCTGAGAACATCAGTGGCCACCAGAAGCTGCAAGAGGCAGGAAAGGGATTCTCCGCTGGAGCCTTCCCAAGGAAGCGCAGCCCTGCTGACACTTTGATTAGGCCCCTAAGACAGTTCAGATTTCTGGTCTCCCACACTCTAAGAGGACAACTTTGGGTGGTTCTAAGCTACCACGTTTGTGGTAACTTGTTACAGCACCCACAGGTAACTAATACAGCCACTGCTCTGAGAAGAAATTAAGGCAGTGGGAGCTGCAAACGCCATCAGGGCGATGCCAAGTGCTTTGGAGAGTCTGCAGAATTTGAACTGAGGCATCCTAAGACGCACATGGAGCTTGAGAAAGAAGAGTCTGGCTTGGATTGAAAACGGAGGGACCAGAGGCGGGGAACTCTGCCAAGAGGTGCTGGAGGCAGCTCGGCGTGCAGAGGGAATGAGAGCCAGGCCTCGGGGATTAGCAGTGGGAACGAGAGAAGGGGCGGGTACAAAAAAATTTCAAAGGCAAAATTGATGGAGCTTAGTGAAAGACTGAATACAGCAGATGAAGGAGAAATTTCTTCCAGCTGTGAGAGCGGAGACTGGCAGAGAGGAGGAAATTGGAGGAAAGGGGAGACGTTTCTAAATGTTTCTAACAATAGCCAGTTCATCTCAAAACTACCCGAGTGCTATGATTTAAGCCACTCATCCAGTGAAAGAAACAGCTAGGGGATCCACACTCTTCAGTGCTGGTCACCAGTGGCTGAAGGAACGTGGTATTGCCAGAGCTGCTTGCTATAAAGTATGGAAGAATTCCTTCCAACCTTCCTCCTGATCTCCCCTCAACCTAATGCCTCCCAAGGCCTAGCCTTTCAGAGTAAGGATGGGTAGGGGAGGAGGGAGGAGGAGAGAAGCAGAGGAGAAAACTAGAGCTCAGGTCAAGCTCCCCACACATATCATTCAGCTGCTGTCTGTTGGCGTCCCTGGTGGCTCAATGGTGAAGTATACGCCTGACAAACAGGAGACATGGATTCAATCCCCGATTCAGGAAGATCCCCTGGAGAAGGAAATGGCAGCCCACCCCAGTATTCTTGCCTGGGAAATCCCATGGATAGAGGAGCCTGGTGGGCTATAGGGTCCATGGGGTTGCAAAGAGTCAGACATGACTGAGCACGCACACAAGCACACACACACTGTCTTGCTGGGGCACCAACCAGGGTCCAAACCAGCCATCAGAATGAGATTTAAGCCCTCACATCTCCAACAACAGGGCCCGGTTCTCACTTGCTGCTCTATTTTCATCCCTGAGGACCTGGAAGTGAACAACCTTCTGGCCAGAAGCAATCCCAGTCCTGAGAATAACCCTGAGAACACCATAATTCAAAAAGACACGAGTATCCCAGTGCACACTGCAGCACTGTTTACAACAGCCAGGACATGGAAGCAACTTAGATGCCCATCGACAGATGAATGGGTAAAGAAGATGTGGTATATATATACAATGGAATATTACTCAGCCATAAAAAGGAATGAAATTGAGTCAGTTGTAGTATGTGAATTAACCTAGAGCCTGTCACACAGAGCGAAGCGTCAGAAAGAGAAAAACGAATATCCTATATTCACATATATAAATATATATATATATGGAATCTAGAAAACTGGTACTGATGAACCCATTTACAGCACAAAATAGGGCACAGATGTAACGAATGGACTCGTGGACCCTGTCCTTGTAGAAGGAAAGGGTGGGATAAGTTGAAAGTGTAGCATGGAAATACATATATGACCATATGTAAAATAGAGAGCTAGAAGGAAGCTGCTACATAGCACAGGGAGCTCAGCTCAGTGCTCTGTGATGACCTAGAGGGGTAGGATGGGGGTAGGGGTGGAAGAGAGGCTCAAGAGGGAAAGATATATATATATATATATATATATATATAAAAATATATACACACACATACGCTTGATTCACATTGTTGTATAGCAGAAAATAACACAACATTGTAAAGCAATCATATTCCAAAAAAAGAGAGAAAGAAATACATATGGATTCTGACATCCTGGGAAATTGCAAAGCACAGAAGGAGTTAGTGGTTGGGACAGTACCTGGATCAGAGGAGGACATCTATTGCGAACACCAATCATGAGAACATGATCCCCCAGATCCCACTAGGCAATTCTGCATGCGTATCAGCTACCTGTCCTGACAACTCTCCAACCAAGACAGCTGCCACTCTCAAGTCCCACTTTGTACAGAAGCCATCAAAGCTCAGTGTTCATCTTGGCTTTAGAGGTGGGGATGGGGGTGTGGAGAGAGAAAAGAGAGAGAGATTCCTGCATTTACTTATTTCTTATTTACTGAGCATCTCCTGTGTCAGCCACCTGTTGGATGCTTAGAACGCTCCGTGAATAAGACAGGCCAAGGCCCAGTCCTCGTGATGCTTATAAATATGACTTAAAAGCCTTTGAAATGAGCCCGAGCAGAAACTTGAATCAGAACCAAATCTCCCTATTTTCCAAAAAGATTGAACTGTCAAATGTGCAAATGTTCTCTGGACCAAACCAAGGCTTCTTTCCATTTGAGTCTCTCGTCTCTTTGGGATCTCCAGCAACCTGCTGGACCACAGAAACTCACGCAGCCCATCTCTTCTGACAAAGTCCCCTGAGGAGCGTGCTGCCATTCCTGAGAAGTCAATTTCATTTCACCACTCTCTAGCAGTATTACCTTTTTCGTTATGTGAGCCCCCTCATAGGCTCATTCACTCATTCGACCATGATTTATCAAGGGCACGGCAATGTGTGGACGCCAGGTGTGGACAAAGGCTGGCCACCCCAGCAGGTGCACACCAGCCAGTATCTTTCCCTCCCAGCTCGGCCGCTGGGCAGCACAGAAACGGCAGCCCCAGTCAGACAGGCCCACAAAAGGAACTGGCAGGAACTGGCACCGAGACCCAAGCTTGGCAAGTGGTAGAGCTGAAAACATAGCCCCAGACCCCTAGCTCCTATTTTAACAGGTTCTCGCACACGCTACCCAGATTCATCACTGAGAACCTGCCTGGCAGGCCTTTTCAGCCCCATTTTACAGACAAAAAAAGTGGAGGCATGAGACATGCCAGAATTTGTCCCAAGCTACACAGCTTGCCAAATTGAGGCATGATAAGTCCTGATCTCATGACTTCGACATCTCCTTTTCTCCTGATATTGAACTGTTTCTCTCTGTTCCTGGTATCTTGTCCTCCACCTCCCCCGAAATCACACACATACACCTCCCCCAGCCAAAATAAAAAAAAAATAAATAATTAAGTTAAATTAAAAACAGAAATGTCTTTTCGGCTCTCCAGAATCTGGCAGCAGGCAGCAGCCAAGCCTCCCGAGAACACTTAGTGATTTCCAGGGGAAATCTGACCATCGCTGACATCCAAAGATACAGCGGTGTTTTCAATTAGGGGGCTGAGTGCTCTAGCTTTAGAGGCGAGGGAACAATGCAGAGTGCTCTGGGAGGGGAGGACTGACCTCTCTCAGAACCCCCTCTGTTCCCGACTAATATGTCAATAGCTTCTTAAATGGAACGTTGTGTGTCTGGGATTTTACTGTCAGACTCATCCTTTTTGGGTAGGGTTTAGGGAGTTTTTTTTTTTTTTTTTTTTAATCTAAAGTTGATTGCCTCTCTCATTATCAAAGCCACCATCCATCTGTTTCCACTTTTTTAAGGGCTGCAGCAAGGAATTGAGCTGGAAATGTGTTTTTACTTGAGGTTTCAGGATTCCCCTCCTCCTGCCTTGTTGAGGGTTGTTCAAGTTTTAATGTTGTCACTGCAATATGATCTTCCAGCAGTGGGTGGCCCGGCTGCGCCATTTGAAACTCATTTACAGTTTCATCTGAGACGATCGTCACTTTAAATTAATTAACCAAAAAGCACCAAAAATCATATGCTGGGAGAAGGAGGCGAGGAAGGAGATGGAGGAGAGTTTAAAGCGGTGAGAAACGAGTCCCCAGCCTGACTGCTTACTGCCCTTGGGTACCAGGCCCATCTTCCCTTTCCTTCCCACCAACTTTTTGAAACTAAAGCACACACATATACCATAAAAAATTCAGTATGCTGTTTTTTGAAAGGTTTCTTTGGGAAGATAAGAACTCTGTGTTGGCATCCACAAAATCAAGGCAAAGCTGTTACGGGGAAGAAAGGTAGGCCTGCCCCTGGCTCGTGGAAACTTGTGCAGCACACAAGGAACCCTGGATCTGAAATGATGGTGAGAGCTGTAGGGGTGGGCCCGAGGACAGGGCAGGCAGGGGGCATTCACCTCGCTCCTCCGCAGGAGCCGTTCCTTCCCACATTGTAGGAGAAGATCATTTGTTCGTCTCATTTGATAAGTCTGTGCGTGTCTCCTGAGTCGTTCAGTTGTGTCCGAGTCTTTGCAACTCCATGAACGGTATAACCTGCCAGGCTCCTCTGTCCCTGGGATTCCCCAGGCAAGAATACTGGAGTGGGTTGACATTTCCTCCCCAAGGCGATCTTCTCAACCCTGGGATTGAACCCATGTCTCTTGTCTCTTGCACTGGCAGACCAGTTCTTTATAATAGCGCCACCTGAGAAGCCCTGGTAAGTCTGTTTTAACCCCTTATTCTGTGGCGAGCACTGTGGGTGAGAAAGATACTTCAAGAGGCTTATACGATTCATCAAAATGACAGCCAACATCTGCACGGCTCCTGGAAGTCTCACATGTTCACACTTCAGTCTCACCACAGCCCTATGAAGCATGCAGCATTATCAGTCCCTTTAATAAGGGAAAGAACCAAGGCTCAGAGAGGTCAGGAGGCTCGCTCTTGACCACACAGCTATGAAGTGACAGAGCAGGAGATCAAATCAATGTCTATGGTTAAACCCTATGGTTGGGGATCATAAAATGCAAACCAACAAGGACAGAGGGGGCGTTACATCTATGGGTGCCTCTACACAAATAGAATTGGGGGTCAGCAGGCTCATTGGAGTGTGTGTGTGTGTGTGTGTGTGTTGTGCAGTCAAGTGTTCTGGCCCCTGCCATCTTGAGACATGAGCTGGTGATGTGGTCAAAAGAGGTGGCTCTTTGACCAGCTCTAGAGAGTTCTGACCCCTCAACACAGAGTGAATCTATTGATGACAAAACAATGCACTTCAGCTCTGGGTTCAATCTGACTTTCTAAAGCTGAAACACTGCAGAGTGTTTGGGCAGCAACAGATTATAATCTGTCTGCTTTTCCATGGCAACAAGTATCTGAAAGTAATTTGAGAGCCATTAACCGATGCTTGCATAATGCCTGGCTCACACCAAATATCCAAAAAACACTAGCTAGGATTGTTACTCCCCAAATATTCCCTCTTTCTCACCTCAAATCTCAGAGTTGGAAGGAAGAGACCTTAGATACGAAGGTTGGTCCTCAATCCAACCAAAACTATGAATGCTGTTCTTTAATTGTGTCCAACTCTTTGTGACCCCATGGACTGTAGCCACCTGGTTCCTCTGTCCATGGGAATTTCCAGGTGAAAATACTGGAGTGGGTGGCCATTTCCTTCTCCTATGGACTCCACCCAAGGATGGAACCTGCATCTCCTGCATTGGCAGGCAGATTCTATACTGCTGAGCCACCAGGGAAGCACAAAAATATTGATATCTGTTACAGAATTAAGTAAACTCTAGTAACATTTAGCACTTAGTGTATAGGAAGTGCTGTTGCAGTATTTACTGAAGTTAAGTCTCAGCACAATTCTGTGAGATTTTTGATGATCCCATTTTATGGACAGGGAATCTGAAATAAGGATGGGGGAGACATCCTCTTGCATAACCAATATCCAAACCCATGCAGCTTGCCTCCAAGCAGGGACACTTAGCCATGATACTATTTATCCTGCCCAAGTCCTCGCTACCGTGCTGAACATATGGTTATCTAGCTTTTGCTTGACCATCTCTGTGATGGGATGTTCTTGTTGCCTTTGAGGACAGCTCTGTTTGACAAAAAGTCCATCTTAAAAAAAAAAAAAAAACACCACACACACAAAGCTTGTAATTTGCTTATTTGGCCGTGCCTCTTGGCATGGGTGACCCTAGTTCCCCAATCAAGGGTGGAAATAGCAAACCCTACATCAGAAGCATGGAGTCTCAGCCACTGGACTGCCAGGAAAGTCCCAATAGAAAGTTGATGTTGAGATGAAATTTTGCTTTCTGCCATTTCTACCCTTTGTGCGTGATTCTGCCCAGATCTCCCCAGAATAACTCTAAACTCTATCCTCAGACTTCTCTAGGCCCAGGGGACTTATTAAAAAGCATATCTGTTTCTAGAGATCTGAGGTGGGGCCTGAGATCCTGCATGACTCACAAGACCCCAAGTGATGGCAAGTCCAGGATCCCACATTGAGGACTGAGGTCCTAGATGAGAGCAGGGCACCAGCCTGCCACCTGTCTCTACAGACAACACTTGATGGCAGTACTTCCATGCCCACCTGTTTACACCTGTCTCCAGGTGCTACTGTGCTATAGCACAGTTGAGCAGTTACAACAGAAACCACAAGGCCCATAAACCCTAAAATAGTTAACCCTTTAAAGAAAAAGTGTACCCACCCCTGCTAGGAGCAGCGATGCCCAGCCTCTTAGGCCTCAGGGACCGATTTGGTGGAAGACAATTTTTCCATGAGCCAGGGGTAGGGGATGGTTTGGGAATGATTCAGGCTCGTTACATTTATTGTGCATTTTATTTCTAATCTAATGCTGCTGCTGATCTGACCGGAGATGGCCTGGAGGTTGGGTACCCCTGCTCGAGATGACGGCCCTGCAAACCTGAAGGAGCACTGCCCTGTCCGCCGCCCAGCTCAATGCAGGCCTCGCCACCTCTCCCACCAACCAAGCCTCAAGTCCCACCAGCATCCTGGTAACTGCTGTCACACTCAGGTTTGTCAGAAGCCACTGAAAGGAGAAGCATCACCCGAACCCTCATTGGCAGGAGTGGGTCAGGCCCATCCACTCCCTGATCTCGAGTTTCTATTCTCTGTGGGAGGGTCAGTGCTCAAACCTTCTGCCCAGTGCCTCACGCCTCACCATCTGCTTCTCCTCCCTGGAGTCCCACACTCCCTCCTAGCACTCCCTCCTCCACCCACACTCCACGGCTCCACAGACTCTCCTTGGGCTTTCTGCTTAATAATTGATAAAACTGTGCAGAATGTCAATTGTTGAGTACATTAGGAATTCTGCACCCAGGCCGACGCAGATACAGCACAGACCTCCCTTTCCTGCAGGCAGTGGAGAGTAGCCGTGACTAGCCAGAGATATCTGACCATGCACACATGCATCCCAGAGCCAGACGGCAGGGAACCGGGCCTGGGAGGGGACCAGGGCCCTATTAATTTCACCACAGGACCACTGCTCCCGTGACCTCAAGGCCTGTGCGCACTGCAGGGGCGTCTCTAGTGACTGGGAATGGTTCCGAGGGGCCTCCTTTCAGCTCAACAAGGAAGCCTTAAAGGTGTGGCTTCTCTTGGCCAGAGCCCCTAAACAGGGGTGATTCAAGATTGAAGAAAGTTCCTGCTACACCTCAGACCTGCTTTTAAAAAAATGCCTTTTCTGGGGCTTCTCTGGTGGTCCAGTGGTTAAGAGTCTGCCTTGCAATGCAGGGGACACTGGTTTGATGTCTGGTCCAAGAAGATCCCTCACACCACAGGGCAACTAACCCTGTGTACCACAACTACTGAGCCCGAGCTCTCGAACCCATGAGCCACACCACGGTAATCAGAAGCCCAGGCACCACAGCTAGAGTGTAGCCCCCGCTCTCTGCAACTAGAGAAAGCCTGCACACAGGAACAGAGACCCAGTGCAGCCAAAAATAAGTACATTAATTTTTTTAAATGCCTTTCTTTTTCTCAGTATTGTCCAAGAGAACTTTCTGAGATGATGGAAATATGTCCCTGCATGCCAATATAGGCACTGGTAGCCACACGAGAGATGTGGCTGCTGTAACAGGAACTATACTGAAAATTGAATCCAGACCATGGCAATGAAAGACCAGGGAACTCTGCAGTGCTTCTGAATAAAACAGAAATGCCAGGACTGGGAACATCAGTGGGGGCTGAAGAAATTCTGGAAGGAGAGGGAGTCGACTCAGGCCAGGCAATAGGTAGATTTAGTTTTGACTAAACAAAAAGAAGGGGCTCCCCAGGTGGCACAGTGGTAACGAATCTGCCTGCCAATGCAGGAGGCATAAGATAAGGGTTTGATCCCTGGGTTGGGAAGATTCCCTGGAGAAGGGAATGGCTACCCACTCCAGCATTCTTGCCTGGAGAATTTCATAGACGGAGGAACCTGGCAGACTGCAGTTCACGGAGTCACCAAAGAGTCAGACATGACTTATTCACTAACTAACAACAACAACAATGGCAAAGAAAAGGCACTCTGGGCAAGAAGATGGTCTCAGCAGATTGCAAAAGTGGGCTGAGGAGGCAGCCTGGTGAAATGGGCAGCAGATCCCATCCACCTGGTTAGGGTGACAGGCCAGTAGCAGGGAGAGGACTAAGGTGGGATGCTGGTCATGAAGCCCGACTTGGGGGCCTGGACAGCTCCAAGACAGGAGTTTGGGTTTCAGTTGTTTTCTTGCTTTCTGAGAAAGGAGTGGTCCAGGGTTCCTACAGAGGTGCCTGGAAAGGCCCAGAAGCAATACCAAGGGTCAAGGGTGGGGAGGAGCCAGGGGCTGGACACAGCAGGCACTGGTACCATTCATGCAGGGTGCCAGCTCTGACCAGCAAATAAGATGCTTCCTGTCCAACCTCTGCTCCTGCCCCCTCTTTCTCACAGGTGTTGGAACCCTGCCTGCTCCTCATCCCTCATCCTCCACAGGTGTTTCCCCCAGTAAATCGTTTGCACCTCTAACTCTATCTTGGGGTTTGCTTTTCTTAGAGCCTGAAATAACAGAGTAGAGTAAGAGATAGAGAATCCCATTCTCTCCTAAGAGATGACATGTGCCTTGAAGGTTGAAGCATCCTCCTAACCACACAGTCCCTGACAATGTCTCTGAACATAGGATGCACTCAGAACACATCACAGTGTGAGTATGAACAGGCCCTAAAGAAGGAGTCAGGCTGCCAGGGGCTGGGGCATGGCAAAACCAGTCACACGCTCACCTGGGTAAACCCCCGAGACCACCCCCAATGTCTTCCCCATCCCATTCTCACTCCCAGAAGGGAGGGACCCCCAAAGTTATGAGCGGTGTGCATGCTCCTACATCAGAGTCCCTGGAGGAAGAGAGGCAAGCGTGCTCACACCTGAGATCCACCCCCTTCACTGTCCTCAAATATGGGCACCAAATGTTCCAAACTTTTGATCCTGGAGTGATAACAGAACTGTGAGGAATGAGGAGAGGGGGAGGGAAACCACAGGAGGGCCGAGTAACTGGTAATGTTTTCCAGGCTTGGGGAGAGAGTGGGGGAGCAAAGAGGGCATCTGTCACCTCTGGTCCCTCCCCACCACAGCCTGCACTGTTAGGAATCGAGGCCAGCAGAGAAGGCACTTCAGCAAACATCACTTACTCTCTGGGTTCACCCATGCATTCCACTGTTTAAATCTGGGCTTTTCAGCCTCTGCACTAACAACATTTGGGGTCCGATTTGTTGGGATTGGGGGGCTGTCTTGTACATTGTAGGGTATTTAGCAACATCCCTGGTCTCTACCACCCAGATGCCAATAGCACTCCCCACCCCCCAGGTTGTGAGAACCAAAAATATCTCCAGATATTTCCAAATATCCCCTGAGGATCAAAATTATCCTGGCTGTGAACCACTGATATTTTTAAAGTTTTAAAAAGTTTTTACTGGTTATTTACTTTTGGCTGCCCTGGGTCTTCATGGCTGTGCTGGCTTTTCTCTAGTTGCAGTGAGCAGGGGCTACTCTTCATTGTGGTGCTAGGGCTTCTCGTTGCGGTGGCTTCTTTTGTTGCAGAGCACAGGCTGTAGAGCACAGGTTCAATATTTGCAGTACACAGGCTTAGCTGCTCTGAGGCATGTGGGATCTTCCCAGACCAGGGTTTGAACCCACGTCTCCTGCATTGGCAGGTAGATTCTTTACCACTGAGCCACCGGGGAAGCCCCAAAACCACTGATTTAAATCATCAGCAGAAATTTCACTTTGGACAAAATAAAATAAATCCAAGTCCTATGGACTGTTTCTCTCCCCATCAATCTCCCCACAGTAAATGTTCTTTTCCAATCCTATCGAGTCTCTGCTAACCTGAAACTCCTCAAATGACTCTGTCCTGACCTGGTCATGAGGGTCTTCAATACCTTCCCAGACTCCAGGACCTTCTCTGTGTGTCCAGCCCCATCTTACCAAATCCCATTGGCCAGGCAGACCAGCCAAGCCTAGCAGACAGACACAGTGGTGCTGCCTGGCTAGAGAATCTTGAGATTGTCTTAGTTATGTATGCTAGCTCTTTCTGGGGTGGATCAATAATGTAGCTTTGCTTACCCTCGCTGCATTTAAAAAGAACTAATCCTAGCAGGGATTACATTTGCTGCCCATCACTGAACATCTCTTGATTTATTTATTTATTCAAGAAATAGTGATTGAGTTCCTTCTAGATGGCAGGCGCTGTGTCAGGAGCTAGGGTTATAATCATGCATCAGACAGACACACCCCTGCTCTACTGCAAGCTCTGAAGTCACACTGCTGGGGTTTGAATCCTGGCTCCACCATCTAATTGCCTGACTATGGCACATTTTTGACCTAAGGCTCAATTCCTCCTCTAAGATAGAAATAATGATAGCTCCCACCTCAAAGAAAGGTGAAAATTAAAATGGTGGGAGGCATAGAAAATGCTTAGCATGGTGCCTGGTTAAGAAAGAGCTCACTCTGTTGTGGGGTTGTCATTACAATTATGCAAGACACTATCTTCATGGCGTTAGAGGCCGGTGGGAGAAACAAATTTAACATGCAATTATACAGAGTGTGAGAAATGCCTGGAGAGAAAGACGCAGAGAATTCAGGTGGGAGGATAAGGTTCAGGGAAGCTCTGTCAGAAAGAAGTGCTGCCTAAGACCTGAAGCTTCAGTGAGATGAGCCAGAGAGAATGAGGAAGCCGGAAGTGTTGCAGGCAGAAGAAAGGCATGTGTGAAGGCTCAGATCAAACCAGTCAATCCTAAAGGAAACCAACCCTGAATGTTCATTAGAAGGACTGATGCTGAAGCTGAAGCTCCAATACTTTGGCCACTTGATGCAAAGAGCTGACTCACTGGAAAAGACCTTGATGCTGGCAAAGACTGAGGGCAGGGGGAGAAGCAGGTGACAGGGAACGACATGGCTGGATGGCATCATGGACATGATGGACATGAATTTGAGCAAACTCCGGGAGAGAGTGAAGGACAGGGAAGCCTAGTGTGCTATACAGTCCTTGGGGTCACAAAGAGTCAGACGTGACTTAGTAACTGAACAACAAAAAGACTGAGACCAGAGCCCGGGGGTGGGGTCCTGAGTGTTCAGGGTGGCTGGAGCATGGATGCTGTAGGAGTTAGCTGGAGTCACACCCATCAGTCCTGTGGGCTATATCAAGGTGTTTGACTTGACTCTAGACCCATGAGAAGCCATAGGGATTTTTCAGCAAAGGACGGGCACGATTAGGTTTGATTTAGAAAGCTTGCTCTGGCTGGAGAAAGGAGAAATGTGTGGAGGACAAAGTTGGATGCTGCTGTAGCTGATGAGGAGAGATGACAGTGGCCTGGCCTGAAGAGTGACCACAGGAATGGGAAGAGGTGGGTGGGGTCCAAGTCCACAGAGCAGCAGGCTTTGTGATTAGCACAGCTCCAGGCATAAGGTAAATGACCCACAAATATCTGAAGGATAAGTGAGTAAGTGAGGTACAATAATCAGGCCTTTGAGGGATCATGATGAGTTCAGAAGGGCCCCCAGAAATTCCTGTAGCATCCAGCCCAGGGGCAGCTTCAGGAAGCAGATTAGAAACAAAACTGGAAACATCTTCCTCTCTGCCTAGTCCTCCCCCGTTGGCAGCCATGACCTGTGCCAATGGAGACAGAAGGAGCAGAGACAGAGAGAGAGAGAAAGGGAAGGAATGTCAGGGCAGCCAGAGAAGAACAACAATACACAGCCTGGCTCGACGGGCTGCCGTCTGCGGAGACACTGAAGAAATTAGGTCCAGAGTCTGGAAGGGCAGGAGCTGAGAAGAATCAGATCAAAGGCTCGGGGGCCGGCCGCAGGCACCCAGGGCTGGCTGATGACACGTGCGGTCACTCAGGTAAAGTGCCTGGTATGCAAGGTGTTCTGCAGGTGTTTGGGTTTCCAAGATGGAGCACTCCCCACGATGCAGAACAACAGCTGGGAGCTTAAGACAGGTAGGTGGCAACCACCAGAAAGAGAAACTTATTTACATATCAATTTTTAATTAGACAACTAACTCTCATAACAATTGGAAAAATAGTACAAATAAGGCTAAAGTCCCCATGCACCAACCTCCATTCCAGCCCCTCCCTCCCCTCTCCCCAAAGACAACCACCCCTCAGCTTCCTAAGATCACCTCCAAGCCTCTTTCTATTTATTTACAAGTGCACATAATGTCGGAGAAGGCAATGGCACCCCACTCCAGTACTTTTGCCTAGAAAATCCCATGGATGGAGGAGCCTGGTAGGCTGCAGTCCATGGGGTCGCTGGGGGTCGCTGAGAGTTGGACACGACTTCACTTTCACTTTCACTTTTCACTTTCATGCATTGGAGAAGGAAATGGCAACCCACTCCAGTGTTCTTGCCTGCAGAATCCCAGGGACGGGGAAGCCTGGTGGGCTGCCGTCTATGGGGTCGCACAGAGTCGGACACTACTGAAGCAACTTAGCAGCAGCAGCAGCAGAGCAGCAGCACATAATGTGCCCCAAATAAGCAAGTGATATTGTTTTGGAGGGTATCTGTTGCTTGCTTACTGTTCAGGCTGTGAGGAGCTGTGCCCTCCATCTATAGTTGGCTTTTCTGGTTCATAACCTGTCTGGAGACCTGCCCAGGTTTGTCCACAGGGATCTGCCTCACCCTTGCTAACAGGAGCAACATATGTATATTATACAGTGGATTTGGCCAGTGGACACTTCAGACAAAGGTATAAAATCCAAAACACCGCATTCTTCTCCAGTGCATGAAAGTGAAAAGTGAAAGTGAAATCGCTCAGTCGCGTCCGACTCTTAGCAACCCCGTGGACTGCAGCCTACCAGGCTCCTCCATCCATGGGATTTGCCAGGCAAGAGTACTGGAGTGGGGTGCCATTGCCTTCTCCCCCTTTAAGGATAGTGTGGGCTAAAAACCAGAAGTATCTGGGGGGTTTTGTCATTTTTCCAAAAAATTATTGTTTATTTGTTTGGCTGTACCGGGTCTTACTTGTGGCATGTGGGATCTAGTGCCCTGACCAGGGATTGAAACCGGGCCCCCTTCATTGGGACCACCGAATCTTAGCCACTGGACCACCAGGGAAGTCCCAAGAAGTATCTGTTTTTTAGGACCTACCATATAGCATAGGGAACTATAATCAATATCTTGTAATAGCCTATAATGGAAAAGTATATCAGATCAGATCAGATCAGTCGCTCAGTCGTGTGCGACTCTGCGACCTCATGAATCGCAGCACGCTAGGCCTCCCTGTCCATCACCAACTCCCGGAGTTCACCCAAACTCACATCCATCGAGTCAGTGATGCCATCCAGCCATCTCATCCTCTGTCGTCCCCTTCTCCTCCTGCCCCCAATCCCTCCCAGCATCAGAGTCTTTTCCAATGAGTCAACTCTTCTCATGAGGTGGCCAAAGTACTGGAGTTTCAGCTTCAGCATCATTCCTTCCAAAGAAATCCCAGGGCTGATCTCCTTCAGAATGGACTGGTTGGACCTCCTTGCAGTCCAAGGGACTCTCAAGAGTCTTCTCCAACACCACAGTTCAAAAGCATCAATTCTTCGGCACTCAGCCTTCTTCACAGTCCAACTCTCACATCCATACATGACCACAGGAAAAACCATAGCCTTGACTAGACGGACCTTTGTTGGCAAAGTAATGTCTCTGCTTTTGAATATGCTATCTAGGTTGGTCATAACTTTCCTTCCAAGGAGTAAGCGTCTTTTAATTTCATGGCTGCAGTCACCATCTGCAGTGATTTTGGAGTCCAGAAAATAAAGTTTGACGCTGTTTCCACTGTTTCCCCATCTATTTCCCATGAAGTGGTGGGACCGGATGCCACGATCTTCATTTTCTGAATGTTGAGCTTTAAGCCAACTTTTTCACTCTCCAGTTTCACTTTCATCAAGAGGCTTTTGAGTTCCTCTTCACTTTCTGCCATAAGGGTGGTGTCATCTGCATATCTGAGGTTACTGATATTTCTCCCAGCAATCTTGATTCCAGCTTGTGTTTCTTCCAGTCCAGCATTTCTCATGATGTACTCTGCATAGAAGTTAAATAAACAGGGTGACAATTTACAGCCTTGACGAACTCCTTTTCCTATTTGGAACCAGTCTGTTGTTCCATGTCCAGTTCTAACTGTTGCTTCCTGACCTGCATACGAATTTCTTAAGAGGCAGATCAATTGGTCTGGTATTCCCATCTTGAAGAATTTTCCACAGTTTCTTGTGATCCACACAGTCAAAGGCTTTGGCATAGTCAATAAAGCAGAAATAGATGTTTTTCTGGAACTCTCTTGCTTTTTCTATGATCCAGCGGATGCTGGCAATTTGACCTCTGGTTCCTCTGCCTTTTCTAAAACCAGCTTGAACATCTGGAAGTTCACGGTTCACATATTGCTGAAGCCTGGCTTGGAGAATTTTGAGCATTACTTTACTAGCATGTGAGATGAGTGCAATTGTGCGATAGTTTCAGCATTCTTTGGCATTGCCTTTCTTTGGGATTGGAATGAAAACTGACCTTTTCCAGTCCTGTGGCCACTGCTGAGTTTTCTAATTTGCTGGCATATTGAGTGCAGCACTTTCACAGCATCATCTTTCAGGATTTGGAATAGCTCAACTGGAATTCCATCACCTCCACTAGCTTTGTTTGTAGTGATGCTTTCTAAGGCCCACTTGACTTCACATTCCAGGATGTCTGGCTCTAGGTCAGTGATCACACCATCGTGATTATCTGGGTAGTGAAGATCTTTTTTGTACAGTTCTTCTGTGTATTCTTGCCATCTCTTCTTAATATCTTCTGCTTCTGTTAGGTCCATACCATTTCTGTCCTTTATCGAGCTCATCTTTGCATGAAAGATCCTTTGGTATCTCTGATTTTCTTGAAGAGATCCCTAGTCTTTCCCATTCTGTTGTTTTCCTCTATTTCTTTGCATTGATTGCTGAAGAAGGCTTTCTTATCTCGTCTTGCTATTCTTTGGAACTCTGCATTCAGATGCTTATATCTTTCCTTTTCTCCTTTGCTTTTCGCTTCTCTTCTTTTCACAGCCTTTAATAAACATGTATTTTTATTTAATTTTTTAAAAATAGATTAAATCTAGAGAGAAAAAATAAAAACACACAGAAGTACCTTCAAAAAGCTCAAAATAAGGCCCAGATTGGTAGATTCAGGAGCAGTCTTGAAGCTTGGAGGGAGATGGGGTGAGTGTCCACCTTCCACAGTGAAAACCATATTTAGGGAACAGTTCAAATGGATGATTGAAAAGAGCTGCCATGGGTGAGAAGCTGGGCGGAGAAATTGCTTCCAGCCTTGCACATGCTTGGTTTAGCCAATACCACACCCAGCTGAGGTCTTAAAAGAAGATTGTCTTAGCCCTTCCTTGGGGTGGAGTTGCAGTCCTACACTGGGGCCCAACCTGATTTCTGAGCTCAAGCAGAGACCTCCATCTAACATGCTGGCAGAAGGGAAGACAGAGGTGACTAGGAGTCAATGGTTTGTGCATGTCTTCATCAGGGCGCACTGACCTGACTCCTCACCCACAAGCACACATACGACTAAATTCTTGGAGACAGACGGGTCTTGGATCATTGTGGCTTCTGTACTGGGTCCCTTCAGATCAACACCTCAGCTTGGAGGACAGTCCAGGCTAGACTTCATAGACACATCAGGTCGGAGGGTAAAAATCAATGTAAGGCCAAGGACGCTGGGGTGGGGCAGCGAGACCTCTTGAGTGACCCTATCCACAGGTCAGCACACTCTGACCCATGATGCCTGAAGTTCCACACTACAGTTTCAGAGCTTGCTCAAGGCCCTCTCCTTCATCCTCTAACTCCACTAGCCTGAACTTCAACCACCTGGGCTGAACACCCACTACTCCCACATGGATGAGCTGGGTGGGTTGAAGACCCACAAGGAGATGTCTGTTCTGGGCTGCCACCCTGTCTTCAGGTCACTGGCTTTGATCCTTACAGTGGGTTTCAGGCAAGTGACCTGCATTCTCTGGAGCACACTGCCCCCATGATGTAAATGGGAGCCCAACAGTGCATTGCCTGCCTTCCAGGGCTACTGATGGCTCAACATAAGCTCTGGTGTCAGTGTAAAACTCTGAAACCTCAGTCTTGTTTTCAGTAAACATCCTGCTCCCACTGTCCTGGATTCTTGGAATGTGTCTTTAGTCTGATCAATTATCAGCACTCAGATCCAAAGAAGAGCATCAATTAAATTCTGTTCCATATGCTTGAGGGAAAACAATGGTGATCATTAATCTTAAGACCATACATTTGGCCCATGGTAAAATGGACAGAGGGCATGAAAAAGGGCAGTGACTTAATCCAAGGATCAAAAGAAGTCATAAAGATGATGTTAAGTATCTTGACCTTTAAAGTGAATGTTTAGAAATTCTTGTAGCTGTGGCCTTGGTGAGAATCATCTGGGCAGATTCCACATTAAACGTGGCCTTGGAGGTGGCAGAGCCCTGCGGTCCCCCATCACAGACCCAGGAAAAGCGGGACAGGACACCCCTAGAAGTCCCAGCGTCTCCACGTGACCATGCCACACGCTCAGGCGGCCCTGTTCCTGCTGGGAAGCCCAGGTCTCCGCTTCCTGCCGTGAATGCACGCGCTCGGCTGTCCTCGCTGCTCTGGAAATTCGGGGAATTTCCTGTGAAGTCTGGAAGCCCTTTCATTCCGGCACCCTGTTCTCTAATTCCTGCCGGAGCGCTGAGTTTGGGCAAGCTGGTCGAGAGCCCCAGCCCCAGGCCCGCGGCCAGCACTGTGCCTTTGCCTGGGTGCGCAGCGCCACCTGCGGACCGATCGCCGAGCCCTCTCCAGCCGAGGGTCCGGTCCATCAGCCGACACCACAGCAAAGGCCGAACTGGGCGGGTGAGCACTGAGAAGGCAGTCGGTCCGGCAAGCACAGGATTCCAGGGGTTCTGAGTTCGAGGTCAGCCGGACGACTTGAACCCAGGTCACCTGTGAGGGTCACTCAGTGCACAGATGAAGGACCGCCAACCTCTCGGGCTGCTGTGAGGCCCGCAGCTACTGAGGTAGCGTCCTTGGCAGCGCAGCGCCTCCTCTCCTGCAGTCTTCAGTCTCCCTACACTCCTTTTTGATGCCCAGTGGCTCACCCCTTCCCCTCCTGAGCGGCCTCTGCCTCCTTGCAACCTCTCTCAACCCTTACCACTGCAGCCAAGTCTAGTTGCTGCTAAACCTCAAAGCCCCTCAGCAATCCTGCTCCCCAGGACAGGGTCTCCTTTCTTCCTAAGGCAACAGTCAAGCCAACTGGACGGACAGACAGACAGAAAGGTACAGTCCATGAGCTGAGTGAACACTGATGTAGGAGGCAAGAAACTAGTTCAGCAAACATGTGACCCTTGGGGAATTTCCTCAACTTTGAAACAGGAGAGGTTCTGTTCATATCTGAAATGCCTTGATTAAAGTTCTCTTTCCAGAATCCATACACAATGGCAAGAGATCATCTGGCCTCACCCTCCCCGAATTACAGCCCCTCTCCCCTCCCCCGCTCCTGGGTTGAATTAGTATGGAGCACCACCACAGACTCATCACCTGGACAACAGACCTGGGGAGGGGGCAGCATGTACTCTGCCCCTGCATCTGAGAGTTTTGGGGGACCCCTTCCCTCCATCCCTTCCCTTGTGCAGCCTTCATTTCCCCCTGCACCCTCCCTACTTCTCTGCCTCCTGTTTGAATAACCTGTGCCCCCACGATGGGGCTGCCAGAATGGCCATCCAAAACACAGGTCTGACCAGGTCACTCCCTGAGCAGCACCCTCCAGTCACTTCCCAGAGCCTCGAGGATGCAGGCCAACATCCACATCCTAGCAGAGACAGCTCCTGACTATCTGCTCCTGCTGCTGTTTTCCATTTCCCTTCTGACCCTTCCCACCTTAGGCTTGAGGGTCCCCATACACAAGCCTATCCGTGATCCACTGTCGTAACATGGACTCTGTACTCACCCTCGCACTTCACTTACAGGGGCCCCTTGCCAAGGAGGGCCCTTCCCTCTGCACAGCCACAGACACACAGCCACATGAGCAACTTCTGCTCTGGGGCTCTTCCCCCTCCCCAGCCAAGCTTTCTTGCCTCTGTGCTCAGAGCCCACTGTGTTCACTTTGATCACTTCTTTTAACCCCGTTACATTAAAATGCAATTCAATGTTCTTGTTGTTCCAATTAGGTGCTTGTTTCCCCCCACTAAATTGTGAACTCCTCAAAGTCTGTCCTATTCATCTCCAAATAACTCAGACTGCTCCTGGGATCTCCCAGCCCATTTAGCTCTAGTTTAGATGAGTTTCATGGCAGACACAGCTAATTGCCTACCCAATAGCCATTTTCCAGTTCCTCCTTAATGATGGAACCAGGATTTTGCTCAGGGAGGCAATATGCCTGGCTGAAATAATCTCCTTCCTAGACTCTCTTGCAGCTAAGTGTGACCATGTGACCCACCCCTGGCAGAAGTCACTGGATGGGGCTTCTGGGAAAGCTTTTCAAAAGAGCACAGATTCATGCATCTGGCCTTTTTCCTTTCTTTCCTGGAACGTGGACAAGAGGTCTGTAGAAGAACAGCAGCCTTGCAACCATGAGGACAGAAGCCACACATACAGTGCAGTAAGACAGAAGGAACCTGGGTCCCCATAACTTGAGACACTGTACCAATTCTTTGTTTAAACCACTCCTTGGAGGGTTTTTTCTTAGTTGCAGCTGAATTCAGTCATAACTGATACAAACCATCTCCTCACACAGGAGAATGAGCTCACATTCTCATCATCACCACTGATATTCAGCTCCTACTCATTTTTCTTTTTCATCCTGGAGCCTGAAGTGACAAGCCACCAGCCTTCCATTTTCACAATTTCACAGTGGGAGGTAGGTTAAGTGAAAATATTTTCGGTAAAGACATAGACATGCTACATTGCAGCATCTCACATTTATTCAGACCAAAGAGTAGTAAGCTTCATTCTGAGAAGTCCTTCATTCACTCCACACCCCTAGGGAATATATTCTGACCAGGTCCATTCATGTAGTCCCCAGGCCTCTTGCCTCTTCTCCCCTCTGTCCCTCTCCTCTGATCTTCCCTCCCTAGCCCTCAAATGAGCAAAAACCAAATTCCTCGCATGTTCTCACTCACAGCAACTTAAACATCACCTCTGTGGCTTAGACTCCCATGAGCACCCTCACCTTCTGTCCCAGTTATTATTCCAAAGCTATTGTATTCCTCTCTACGATGAATTCTGTTACTAGAGGTTAAGAGCACTAATTTTTCACTCTCACTTCATTTATCTTGATACCATGTTTCGCACAATGTAAGGGCTCCATAGCATACAATTGACTGAAGGGAACCCTGAGATACACACCCTGCAATACTCAACCACTATTTTAAGAGGTGCACCAACTCGATGGACGTGAGTTTGAGTGAACTCTGCGAGTTGGTGATAGACAGGGAGGCCTGGCATGCTGCAATTCATTGGGTCGCAAAGAGTCGGACACGACTGAGCGACTGAACTGAACAGATAGCCTATAAATCAAAGGAAAAATTCTTCTGTGAGAAATGATCAGGCAAGATCAGGCAATCAACTCTTCTGTCCCTGTTCAAGTCACATTCAGTCTTGGAGCTCAAGTTTCCCATGAAGAACTTAGACCAAAGTTAGGAGGAATTTTAAATCTCATCTTTAAAAAGCTAAGAATGAATGAGACCCCTGTTCATACTGGAGAAGGGAATGGCCACCCACCCCAGTATTCTTGCCTGGAGAATCCCAGGGACAGAGGAGCCTGGTGGGCTACAGTCCATGGGGTCACAAAGAGTCAGATATGACTGAGTGACTAACACTTTACGTATTGGGGTTACTTTTCCATTCCTTCAACTGTGCCCCTTTTTTCTTGATCAATCTTGACAAATGTTTATTTTATTAATCTTTTCAAACACTAACTTATAGGATTTTTAAAATGACCTCTAGCTTATGTTTCTTTTCTCTTTCTTTGCTTATCTTTATGATCACTTTCCCTCACTGTCTGAGTTTATTCTAACTTCTTAAATTTGATGCTTGGCTCAATAATTTTTAGGCTTTCTTCATTTCTCGTATAATTACTTTTAAGGCTATAAACTTTCCTATACATAATGCTTTGGCTGCATCATCATGTTTTGATGTGTGATATTTTCATTAGGGTTAAGTTCTAAACATTTTCTAATTTATATTATGATTTCTTTAACCCATGAGTTATTGAGAAGTGTTTCCTTTTTCAGCTTTCAAAATAATGGGGTGGGGTGTGTATAATTTCCTGTCATTATGGTTATTGACATCTTAATTGCTTTGTGATTAGATTATGTGGTCTGTATGACAGTAATCTTTTTGCAGTTTATGAGGCTTACTCCATGACATTTCTTATAGTTAATCTCCATAAATATTCTGTATGTACTAATGTTTGAAAAGAATGTGTGTTGTTTTTTTGTGTGCAAAAGTCAGTCCATTTCTATTAGGTCAAACTTTGTTTTGTTCAAATATTCTCTATCTTTGTTAATTTTTTATCTCCTAGAAAAATCATTTAATAGAAGGATGTTAAAAATCTACCTTGGTCATAAGTTTGTGAATTTATCCTTACAGTCCTGTCCATTTTTGCCTTACATATTTTAAATCTTTTTTTTTGGCATGTCACTTAGAAGTGTTACATCTTTCTGGTCAAGAATGTCCTATGATTATGAGATACTCTGCTTCTGTCAGTTACACTGTTTCCCTTAAATACTATTTTGTCTGATAGCAGTATCACCACACCACTTCTTTGGCTTAGTACTTACCTTGCATGTATTTTCCACACTTCTACATTCAGTTTTTGTGTATCCTTATATTTTAGTTATGTTTCTTGTAGACAGCATATAAGCTGAATTTTGCATATTTAAGGAATAAATTTTTATCTTTTACCGAGATTTTTAGCTACTTTATGTTTATTGTGATTAATGACCTATTTTAATTTATTTTTTCTATCTTACTTTTTACTCTACAAATGTACCACTCTGGTGTGGGACATTGATTGTGGGGGAGGCTGTGTGTGTGTTGGGGTAGATAGAGGGTATCTGGAAACTATTTGTACTTTCTGCTCAATTTTACTGTGACTCCAAAACTTCTCTAAAAATTAAAGTCTGTGTTTTAAAAGAAAGGGAAGAGAAAGAAAATGACAGACCCAGATCAGGTAGCAATCAACTCAAGGTTCACTGTGAAAGCCAGAGGGCCTCTGCGGACACCTTCATCTCTTTTACTCAAACGGACTCCTGGGCTCAGACTCAGGTCCCAGATCTAATAGGAGAGGTGGCAATGCTACTAAGAGGACAAGTCTTTCAATCAAAGTCAAAACCTTCGTAGCAAGAATTGGACCCTGAGATATAGAACAGATGACATTGGGTGAACAAGCCCAAGAATGTTGAACCCCAGATGACCTGAATCCTCAGGATAAAAAAGAAGCTCCTTCCTCTTTGCTAGAGAAGAGTGGCCTCCCTAGGCCTGGAGACCACAGAGAAACTTTACGTGAGACAGACACCTCCCGAAATGATTCTTGGCTTTCTCAGGATCTTCATGCACCATTAATTGTCTTAAGCCAATAACCAGGGTCGGGGTTCAGCACAGCCCAAGAGGAGAAGCACAGTGCCTGCTCTGGGAGAAGACTGCTCACACATCAGAGGAGTGACAGTCCCTGGCTGCCGAACACCTGTAAGAACCATGGGACCACATGTGGGTGTGAATCCTGAGAGTCTGGGCTTGCTCTAGTTGGCTAAAGATAAGGCTGAATATCTTTTCTATTTATTAACATGGGAACATGTCTGTGTCTTGGCAAGGACTGAGGCCTTATTCAAGGCTGGGCTCAGTGATAGCCTATGGCCCAGGAGATAAAGATGATAGAATGTTGGCATGATATTGAGGAAGGGGTACAATTCTCAGAAAGGTGGGACTGTTAGAATGGGTCTATTATGTGAAAGAACAGAGCTCACTTTGTTTTATCAAAGCTACCAGAGCCTAACCTCATTCTAAGGCAATAAAGATGGCACTGGAAAGGGGTTCACCAGCATCTTTTAGCTCAGTGGTGGTTGTGGCAATTCTCAGCAGGACAGTGTTGAAAATAGCAGATACTGCCATGGACTTGGAATCCCTAGAATCCTAGTGGAGATGCCAGGATTCCAGGCAGGATGATGCTAAGGTGAGCGTTCAATCAGCAGGAGCAAGGTAGACATGATTACTGTAATAGGCAGCAGAGCTAGAGTAGCAATCAAGCCACCTTGTCCTGTGAGAATCTAATTGGTGATTGCTAATCGGTTATGCTGTTCTGAGGGGCATGGTAGATAGACAGTGGACTAGAGCATTATTTGATATATATAGCCAGAAAGAAAGGAAGGAAGGAAGAGGAAGGAAAAAAAGGAAGGAAGGAAGACTCCAAAAAAACAAAAAAACTAAGAGCTAGCAAGGAGAAGCTGTCACACTGAAATGCAGTGTTCCTGCATCCAGTTTCCATGGTTCTCAGGAACCCTGAGTTTGAAAAGGAGAGCCATGATTGGAGAGGAGATCAAATTGCCTTGAGAAAGGACCCAGCATTATGATCCCAAGTATAAATGGTAAACCATTTCCTGATTCCTTCCCCCAAAGTCCTGCAGCCAGTTCCTACAGTAACTGTGCAGGGAAAGGAGAACACTCAGACTTTTCAAGGAATCGTGGACACCGGATCTATCTGGCACTGATGCCAGGGGAGCTGAAATGGCACTGTGGTCATCCAGGTAGAGTGGAGACTTACGAGGGTCAGGAAACACAGGATGGTAAGAGGGGTGGACCCTCTCAGATCACGCCCTCGGTCTCTTCCTGCACAGTGGTGGTCATGATGGCACTAGCCACACAATGAGAGATCTGAATGACACCCTCACAAGTCCACATAATCATCTTGACCAGTGATAAGTGCCCATTTATTTTACAGCTTAATAATAAGAAAGCTGGCCCCTAAGCCAGTCATGGAAAAGCAGAAATATTTAGGGACTCCCCTGGTGGCCCAATGGCTAAGATTCTGTACTCCCAATGCAGGGGGTCTGGGTCCGATTCCTGGTCAGGGAACTAGATCCCACATGCCGAGACTAACAGTTCACATGCCACAACTGAGACCCAGTGCAACCAAATAAATAAATATTTTTAAATTTTATTTTTTAAAATAATAAACTTATAAAAAATAGTCTTCTCACTAACTAGTCTTGAATACCACTCAATACCCCAGGTTCCCCGTGAGAAGGGACTATGCCTTCTCATCAACCTTTCCCAGTTTCTCCTGGTGTCTCTACTCTCCGATTTAAGAGCTTATTTTCCCATAGCATGGATGTGGAATGGAGCACACTTGACTGGGAATCAGGAGCCAGGGTCCTAATCCCGGTTCTTCCCCAGCCAGCTGTGTGACCTGGGAAAAGTCCCTCACCCTATTCAATTCCCAGTGTGAAATAAGTGGGCACATTAGATGCCTACCAAGCCCTTTTGTTCATCTCCAGGGCTGCCGTCTATGGGGTCGCACAGAGTCAGACACAACTGAAGCAACTTAGCAGCAGCAGCAGCAGCAGCAGGACCCATAGACTTTACCAAGACTAAATTTCAATGCATACATCTTTGGGACCTCAGCAGTTCAAGGAAACTGAACTTAGTTACAATGGTCTCCTTGCAAAGACCTCTAGAGTGATTATCTAACATAGTGACCAACTTGCTTCTGCTGGGAGGTACCCTTCCAAGTTCCCAGGTAACTCAACCCAGAGCTAAGGAGTCTACGTGAGTTTTGCCTTGAGACAATCCAGGAAGAAATCTGTTTCCCACGCCTGCCCCCAGGCACACCATTCTTCGGCCATCCAGTCCGTGCTTTCTGCCATCTTGGAATTCTGCACGACCTCAAACTTGCCATTGTGTCCTCTTTATGATGCTGTTTGCTGCCCAGGCTGGAGGGGAGGTGGGAGGGAAGCAGGAAGCAGGGTGGAGTCCCCACGAGTCTCACTCCCAACCCAGCCGTGGGCTCCCTTTAATCAGAGACAGGCCTGGTTAGCCTAGGAATGCCTATCTTAGGCAGATGTCTGCTACTTCTAGAAACCTTTTACAGCAGCCACTTTCTCCTCGCAGACTTTTGGCAGCGCTCTCGCCATTTCTTCATATTAATAATGAAAAAAGAAAAACCCTCAACAAATGTGCAGTGAAATGAATCTGCAATTAATTTTAAATAAGCTTAAAATTCCATCGAAATGCCCTCCCTTGGTATTTTTATGGGAAATGGTTTTTGCTAGATATGCACACCATAAAGATCCTGAAACATACGATAGACAAAATCCTCTTAGGCATGCTAAAGGATAATTTGGTTTTTCTCAAAGCGACATTTAAAAAAATAATAAATAAGGGATAGAAATAAGCCAGCTTTTAAGGAAATATTAACCACTAACCTATAAACTGTCCCAAAAAGCAATCTTCCTACTCAGGAAATTTAGCATATGGTTCTCTCCCAGCTTAACCCTTTTGCTGTTTCACATCTTCATGCATCTCTGACTTAAGCCAAATCACTTAAAATTCCTCATCTCCAGAGGCCTAAGAAGTCCTTTTCTTGTGCATCTAAGATCAGCAATGACCCTGAGACCAGAGGATTCGCCAGGTTGGTCTGGCTGCAGGTCAGCCCTGTGCCAGCCAGGAGGGGCAGGCACTCCAAGGCACTGGGAAGCTTTCTCTTCCCTGGCCTCCCAGACATTTTCCAGATTCAGTTCTCAGGCATCCCCACCCCCCATCTGAGCCCAGGCCAAACCTTGGCTCCAATAATAACAAAGAGGCCCAGAAGATGAAAATCTGAAGTCCTCTCCCTTCCAGTTGAAACCAGGTGTGATGCTGGCAGGGAGCTGTCCCAAGCTCCAGAGAGCCAGATGAAACAGTGCTAAGGCAATAACCCGAGAACAAGCCCCACGTGGGGCCAGATGCCCAGACCTTTCACTCATTTCACTATAAATGAGTTTCCTTGGGCAAAATAATTCCTTCCTTCAAAGAAAATAACAGTCAAAGGCCAAAGAAAAGAATGAGGAGGGGGGGTGAAAGGGGAGGAGAGAGGGGCAGGAGGGAGGAGCCTCTGGGTAGATGGTTCAGGACTTCCCAGAGAGCTCAACCAGGCCTCTGCATTCTCCTGCTTGGAAACTCTTACCTTGATGTTTACAATGGGGAACAGCCCTAAGAGGATGGCCCAGACTTTGGGCGAATGATGTGTCCCTCAGCAGGGAGACATGGCTTTGGGATGGTTTCCTGGCCTCCCAGAGAGGTGGATCTCCTGGTGCCCTGGGGTTGGCAGAATCCCAAGGGAGGCATCTGAATACCACAGTAAGGCCTGGGCAGGTTGAGGAGGGGGCGGTGGATGCAGACAACAGGGTGAATTAGAAGGCTGCTCCCATCTCCTTGTGCCTAGGTGGTCACTCAGATGCAGGGACTTAAGGAGGCAGCATTCAGCCCGGACTGCCAGGAAACCTTTGACCTTCCTTTACAGTCTCAGGGTCACATATATTTGGAGCTTTTGGACTCAACCACAAAATGAAAGCCAGACACCCTGCAAAGCTGCTTCTACCTGATCATTTAGAGTGGACAGTTCTACAGGCTGAGCCAGAGCTGTAGTCACCAGTCCGGGAAGGGAGGTTTTGTGCAGTGACCAGATATGGAGACACAGAGAATGATAAAGGATCTTTCTTCATTGCCTTGGTAACAGCTCATTCAGGAAGAGAAGTAGGTCTGGCTGGTGGCTGCCATGCTTTCTAAGGCCTCAGCAGTCTCGTGGATCTTGAGCCACTATGTGGAACTCAGCACACTCAGTTCATGTCCGACTCTGCAACTCCACGGGCTGTAGCCCACGAGGCTTCTATGTCCATGGGGTTTTCTGGGCAAGAAGACTGGAGCAGGTTACCATTTCCTTCTCCAGAGGATCTTCCAAACCCAGGGATCAAACCTGTGTCTCCTGCATTGGCAGGAGGATACTTAACCAATGAGCCTCCTGGGAAGCCCATTCGGTGCCAGATAACCACCATATCCCTCTGGTCAGTTTTCTCTTTAATTGCAACTTGGAGAAGGCTGAATCCTCACTCCATCACATCCACCCTGCCAAGATGAAGGGAGGGCTTGAGGGAGTCATCTGTCAATGGATATTTATTGAACACCCACTGTGTACCCTGTTGCAAGCACTGGGGATGCTACAAGCTGAGAATAAAAAGGTTCTTTTCTCCAAGAAGTTGCTGCTTGGGGTCCCAGAATATGAATCTGCAGAAATTATCCAATCTAACAACCCCAATTGCCAAGGGGTAATTACCCAATTACCAAGGCCCAGAGGGTGGCAGATTCTGCTCAGAGCTGCCGCTAGCATGAACTGGGCCTCCCGCCTTCCAGACCAGTGTTCTTTCTGCCACCCCACACTCTCACTCATCAGTCTCACAGTCTTTATGGATCATCTACTTCCAACCTGGAAGACCTAGAAGATCCAAACATAAGGCAGGAAGTGGGTTTCAGAATTTATCAGATCTGTCATTGAACATGTGACCCTGAGTGAATCACTGAACTTCCTGAACCTCCTCCAAGAGTGGGATCTGACAGCTGCTGGCTCGTACTAGTGAAACTGTCATGAGTCTTTGGGAGAATGTTTGTCTAGCCTCTGTGGCTCAATAGCAGCTGTGTAAATGCCAGATGCTTTGTAATGTAAATGTAAATTACTAGGTCATGGCAACTGGCCTGTCCTCAGGGAGTAGAGAGTCTAGATGAAAAGATAGGACATGGGCAAAGCAAAGTTAGAATGCTGTCACTGGATATGTACTACATCTCAGTGACTGGTGCAGAGAAGGGAAAGAGCACCCCGTCCTCAGTTTCCTGAAGGTGATGGGCCTTGGCCTGAACTCTGATGACTGGGTAGGCTTTGGATCATTCTGAGCAGGCTGACTATTTCAGAGGGAGGGGCCTTCGCGATCACGTCATCATTCATTTATTCTTCCACTTGTTCAGTTGACAAATGTTTTTTGAGCAACAATTATGTGCCAGGCCCTGCTGTATGCATTGAAGGGATAATGAGAAATAAGACAGGTGGTATCCCGGCCTCCGTGAAGTTTATATTCTAGAAGGAGAGGCAGTCAACAAATCAGTAAACATGTAAATTAACAAGAGAATGTAAGAAACAGGTTGATGTAACAGAGAAACGTGGGTAGAGAGGAACCTCCTTTGGATAGGGAAGCCAGGGGACGGCTCTGTGATGCAGTATTTGGGGTGCGGGTAAGGGGCAGATGCAGTGACATCACTTGCTTAGGATCCTCCATGGAGAGGAAAAGAAAGCAAGGTATCAGGATGTTTCCTTAGTTTGGGGTTGAAGCAGTTGGATGATGATACTGTGTTTTACTGAAATTATGGGTTCTGTTCAGAGCATGCCCTGTTTGATATGCTTCTTAGATATTCAGGTCAAGAGAGACATAGGGCTGAAGACACACAAATCAAAATGGAAAACTAAAGACTCTGGGGCTGGGATCGATCACTAGGGAGAGGGTAGAGAAAGAGCAGAGGACCCAGGATCGGGCTCTGAGGCCCTTTGCATGTAGAAGTCAGGTGAGCAGAGACTGAGAAGCACTGGACTCTGAGAAGGGATGAAAATTAGAAGAAGGTGGGGGACTTCCCTGGCAGTCCAGTGGTTGAGAATCTATCTTCCAGTGCAAGAGACGTGGGTTCGATTTCCAGTCAGGGAACCAAAATCCCACACACTGCGAGGCAACTGCACCAGTGTGCTGCCAACTATAGAGCCCATACACTTTGGCTCCTGTACACCGCACCTATAGGCAGAGGTCCACTCACCACATCAAAAGGTCCTGAGTGCCACAACTAAGGCCCAATGCAGTCATAAGTAAATAAAGTTTTTTTTTAAGAAGGTGGTATCAGAGTAACTGTGGCTCATTTGGTTCCATTCCCACCTGCTTGCAAAGACCCAATGCAGTCATAAGTAAATAAATTTTTTTTTTTTTTAAGAAGGTGGTATCAGAGTAACTGTGGCTCATTTGGTTCCATTCCCACCTGCTTGCAATGAGCTTTCTGGCCCGCTAGGAGGATGCGAAGCGAAAGAATATCATACCCATGGCCCCTGCAGCTCAGGTCTGCATGTGACCTAGATTTCTTCATGCAGGCCCTCACAGTTTGGAAGATGGGCCAGAGCAGATATCTGTCGCACCTCCTGACAGGCCTGGCCATGGGGGGCATTTGCTTTTTTGGAACAGTTATAGCAGTATTCCTTCAGTTGGCATGGACTACAGTGGGGGCAAAATGGACCAGTTGCAGCATCCTAGCCATGGCCGATGGAGAAGGCAATAGCAACCCATTCCAGTACTCTTGCCTGGAAAATCCCATGGGCAGAGGAGCCTGGTAGGCTGCAGTCTATGGGGTTGATGGGAGTCAGACACGACTGAGCGACTTCACTTTCACTTTTCATTTTCATGCATTGGAGAAGGAAATGGCAACCCACTCCAGTGTTCTTGCCTGGAGAATCCCAGGGACGGGGGAGCCTGGTGGGCTGCCGTCTATGGGGTCGCATAGAGTCCGACACAACTGAAGCGACTTAGCAGCAGCAGCAGCAGCCATGGCAGAGGCAGCAGATCCTATGGCAGGCCAGTTCTTCAGTGTTGTTCTAGGAGGTGTTTCTGCTGGTGGGTGACAATCTCCAGTGGCTTCTCCAATCTGTCCAACGCTTTTATAAGCACTGGACTCTCCTTATTAAATCTCTTTCTGCCTAAGCTAGCTGGGGTGGATTCTCTCATCTGCAATTGGTCCTCAGATGAGTCAGAAGTGAAGGGAAGTGGTGTGAGACTGGGAAAGCTATGCAATTTTTTGAGCTTCCTCTGTAAAATGGGAAGAATAATTGTCCCCTTGGAATGGAGTTGTAAAGGTTAGATAAGATTACACATCTTGCCTAGTGCATTAAGAAGTTCTTAATGAATAGTAGCTACTGAATCAGAATTCCTAGAAGAGGAGCATAGGATCTGAATTTTTAATAAAGTTCTGAGAGGTTATTAAGTGTTGGTTCTTGAGGTCTTCAAAAACAGCTTGTCTTGGGCTTTTTTGGGGGGGGGGGCTTTTCATATGACCTGGAAGATAGTAGGAGCTCAAGAAGTATTTGTTGAGTGATTAGATAGATAGAGAAGAAGGAAAAGGAGAAGAAAAATACTGTCTTAGTCTGCTCAGGCTGCCATAAAAAAAATACCACTTATAAACAACAGAAATTTATTTCTCACAGTTTTGGAGGCTGCAGAGTCCAAGATTAAGGCACCAGCTTGGTTTGTGAGGGCTCTCTTCCTGGTTCGTGGTTGGTGTCATTTTACTGTGTAAAAGGTAGAAGCAAAGGATTTATCTGGACTCTCTTTTATGAAATATTAATCCCATTCAAGAGGGTTCCACCCTCAATATTTAAGTTCCTTCCAAAGGCCCCACCTCCTAATACCATCATCTTTAAAGGTGAGGATTTTTAAATGTGAATGTGTTGGGGACACAAACACTTAGGCCATGATGGGTAGGTAGGCCAGTAGGTAGGTAAGTAGGTAGACAGATATGTAGATAGACAGACAGATATGAAAGAATGAACATAGATAGGTAAATAGAACTGGTTGTTAGGATTTCAAAGTATGAATGTGGTGGGGACACAAACATTTAGGCCATGATAGGTAAGTAGGTAGATAGATCGATAGATAAGAAGGAACAAACATAGCTAGGTACATAGACAGAACTAGCTATAAAAATTTACCAAATCAATTTGAAACATTAAAATTTAGACCCTTTCTTGTGACAACTTGCCACTCTCCTGTAAATAACAAGGCCATAGCACATGAGTCATTTCCCTCTTTGAAGAAAAATCTCAAGGGAGGGCTTTATAATCACATAAAATTCAACACCAGGCGAAGCCAAATGAGCCGCAGACTAAGTGCACACAGACTTTCTATCTTCAAATAGAACAGTTGAGGTTTTCAGCGACGTCCTTGCAAAGCTGATCTGTTTGAAACAAACATTTCATCTGGAAGCAGAGCAATTCTGCTAGCCCTCATTACACTGAATCCACTTCAGGGTGTGATTTCACCTCTCCATCCCGAGATAAGCCAGAACGCAGAGCACAGACAGCCGGAGAGATTTCTCTACCACGACCCCAAGCCCCACTAAGCCAGTGCTGACTCAGGCAGGAAGAATGACTTTTAAATTGGCCCCGATGCAGATTTTCACCAATGCCTTATCATTCACCTAATTTATTAGTGTCTGGAAACCAAGGCTTTGGAATCGTCCTAATTTCACTTCTTTCTGCCTGGCTGGCAACTCTCCTGAAGTTTAAATAAGCCAAAATTTAAGTGTGTGTGGGTGGATTGGGGGGTGGGGGAGAGCGGAGATGATGAGGAAAGAAAGTCCAAGAAAAAAAATAGCCTGCCTGACATTTTCTTTCAGGAGAATCGTTTGTTATGCCATTAAAGCTCCCTCTCTCATCATTCTTGGTGAATGTCAGTTTGAATATTCAACTTTTCATCAACCTTGATCTCGAGTTGATGCCTCTTCCTCCCTGCAGAGCAGGAATTTTGAAAGGTTAGAGGCAAACAGCCTCAAAACCATAGCCTATTAAAGGTTTGGAAGCCAGACTGCATCTTCTCCAATTCCATCTCTTTGGGCAATTGTTAAGTGTCCCCGGCAGCTGAGCCTCACTTGGAAAGAGCTCCCAATGGCTACAACAGACTGTTTTTGTTTTTTTTTTCCAATTTTTCAGTGAACATGACATTTTGAACCTGAAGCTAGGGTATTAATAAAGTCTGCATATGGAATGGCGATCTGAATGACCTGAAATTTGCAGACTCAATTTCGGACAGTAATTGTTCCTACAGCTATTTTCTGCTGACTGCATTGGAATGCCAAAGCATCTTAAGAAGAATGGGAGACATCTTTAAGACAAGCTCAGACAAACGAGCCGAAGCCCTAGTGAGTCCTGGTATAAAGCTTCAAAATATTTTTCAGTTTTTGTTTGAGTGTGGTAGCTCAGTGTGTGAAAATTCCACCCGGGATGGGATCCTAGCATGCTCATGAACTAGCTGTGTGACCTTGGGCCAACTGTGTTTTTATCTGTAAGATGGGTGGGAACGATGGCCTGCTTCACGAGGGCAAGTGTGAGAAATATTAATACAAGCCAGACCTCACAGGATACTTAGTCCAGCCCTTGACATGTGGTTTCAGCTCAGTCCAAGTTCATCTCTCCTTCCCACCCTGGCCCTCTTCCTAGGAGCCCTCTGCCTGGACTCCCAGGAGAACAAGGGTGGGGCGCAACAGAACAGGTTCTTCTCAGAAGATGCTCACTGCTCAGAGAGTTCTCTTCCCAAGGTTTTATCCCTGCATAAACTCAGCAAGCAAAGATGCCTTTCATGCTGGACAGAGAACACTCTGTGTCCTCACCCTTGGTTATAGCTTGTTCAATATCAGCCCCTTATTTTACATCAAGAGAGACAAAGGCATTGGAATTTTAAATTCCTCTGAGTGCTACAAGATAATAATCGACACTTGCAAAAAGAACTGATGCATTAATCTTTTAAAACTTGAGGGATTTTTTTTTTATACACAGTAAATGAACACAGATTTATTTTTCTTCCCTGAAAAGACCTTCACATACACTGCTTAGACCTTGCTAGCATCCATCTAAACAGTGGATATTTATTTTTAGGACACAGTTACACTTTTCGCTTAAGAAAAAGAAGCTCTAGATTTTCTGAAAATCTTTTTTAGGCCATGCATAAAATCTCACATGTGCTGCACCATGGGTTTCTCATGCAAAAATATCCCCCCATTAGACTGTCCTCTGCCAAAGATTCCACTGCTACCAATCCACTCTTTTTGGGTTAAGCATTATCTTTCCATTTGGCTCCTGGGAGTTAGTGAGTCTAATAGCTGCTAATGACAGTGTAGCAGGGGTGAATATCTACTTGTATATTTAAACATGCAATAAATATAATTATATTTTCCTCAACTCAAACTAATTCCAGACCCCTGAGTCCTGAATCCTTCCAGAAGGTCCCCCCTTCCTCCTGTTTCCCGGCCCCTTCTCTTATAGAAGTCCTGACTTCTAATTCTAATAAGGCTTGGGTAGAAAGTGGACCCCAACCGGTAGGTGTGTACCTCATTTGCCTGATCCAGTCCCCTGGGGATGGCCGTAGGTGCCTTCACATCCTCCCTAAGATAAGCAATACTATGGTGACCATCTTACATCCTAGTACAAGGGTTCCAGTGAGGTTCTCTGGCTTTCGAGAGCAGATGGCTGGGCGCTAGGGTACACCTATGCCCTGCCAGATTACCCTTTAAAACCTTAGAAATCATGGTTTCTGGTTCCCCATCGCCTCCCCAACATTTGGCATAACACGGCTTTCTCATTTTTGTCAACCTGCTGGATGTAATGTGTATCTCATTTTGGCTTTATTTTTTGCTTTTTGTGATTACCAATGACATTAAAGATTTCTTCAGGTACTTGTTACCATTAGGTTCCCTTTCTGAGAAATGCCAGCTGTGTCCTTTGCTCATTTTTCCATATTGTTCATCTTTTTATTGTTGATTTTTCAAGAGTTCCTTGTATATTCTGAATGTTATTTTATTTCCACCTTCTCTAAATTTTTATTTTGAAATATTTCAAACACAATTACCATAATAGAGTTTCCAACTGTTGATATTGCTCCACATTTGCTTTATTTATCTTTCTTTCTCTGATATAAGCATGCTACTGTGTGTGCTCAGTCGTGGCCGACTCCTTTGTGACTCCATGGACTGCAGCCTGCCAGGCTTGTCTGTGCACGGGATTTCCCAGGCAAGAATACTGGAGTGGGCTGCCCTTTCCTACTCCAGGGGATTTTCCCCAAAGATCTCACTCACCTCCCCTGTGTCACCTGCACTGGCACATGGATTCTTTATCATCGCACCACCTGGAAAACCCATAAGAATAGATATTGATATATAAATATATTTTGCTGAAACATTTGAAAATAAATCGCTGATGTTCAGACACTTCACTAAATATTTCAGCATAAATCTTCTAAGAACAAGGACATTCTCTTATAGTAAAATTCTTCCACTCAATAAATTTAAAACAACACGAATGTCTAATTTAAGGTTCATATTCAACATTCCCCATTTGTCCCAATAATTTTGACATCATAAAATGACCCCCCAATCTGTCTTTATTTATTAGCATCATTTGTGAAGATCATTTAACAGAATCTTTAATAGTTATGCCATCAAATGCATTAATGTTTTTTCCTGAGAAGAGAAATTTTAAGGATCTCATTTAAGAAGTTTTTGGCCATCCTCAAATTGCAAGGATATGTTTCAACAGTTTCTCCTGTTAACTTTACAGTTTCACTTTTTAAAAGTAGATCTTAAATCTACGTGGGGGTTACTTTTATATAGGATAAGAAGTAGGGAGTCAACTGCTTGTTTTTTATAGAGTTTTTCTGATGCCATCTTAACAGTAGTCTGTTCTTCCTCCGTTGTTTGTGGCACTCGGTCACATACCAGACTCCCATGTCCAGGGTCTGTTTCCAGGGCCCCTCTTCTTTCCGTATATATCTATTTGCCCCTTCCTGCACAGGAACTGCTCTTGGCTTTGACATATGTTATCATATCTTTCTGTCTGATAAGTTGTACTCTCTCTTTTTACTCTTATTTTTCAAGCTTGACAGCTACTTGGGGATTTTTATTCTTCTACATCAATCTTAGATTATATCTTTTAAGCTCCACAAACATTCTGCCCATAGCCAGCCATTGTAATAACCTTGATACACAGCTGCCCTGATACTAAGTGGCAAAGTTACAAATGAAGGTTCTATCTCTGAAAACTCATTTCATATCATACCACAAAAATGCCAAAATTCATCTTGAAAATAGACAGATAAAAGCAAATATTTGTGAAGTGATTTTGAATCACTTCCCAATTCACAAGTTCAAAGATACAAGGAAGGACAGTTTTTCTAACATCTCAAAACTGACCTGTTTCTTTTTGGAGCTCTGCTGGAGTAGTAGAAACTTAACTTCAGTTAATCTGGGGGGGGGGTTCTTCCCACTTTCTCTGGGATGGTGTTTGAGTTCCAAAGGACTTTCAGAGAACCAAGGCTTCAAGGGGCAGGGAGGTCTATTATGTCATCAATATCATTAAGTCAGGCAAGCATCATTAAACGTCTTTTGTCCCCTCTGCTCCTCAGTCATTGGTCTCCAAAGGTCTCTCTTTACTCCTGTCTGTTCCTTTCTCGGGCTCCTGACAATCATCCTGTAATTTCAAGGAGGGGACTAAGAAATGCTGTGAGACCCCGTCTGCCTAGGTGTTCCACACAACCTTCTGGGACCTTGGCACCTCTCAAAACTCTACCAGGAAAGCTAGCACAGGGTCCTTGTACTCTCAGATCCCACCAATATACCTGTTAAGGTGTCAGCAAGCTTTATTCTCCTCTCCCTGGGACCACCTTCATAATAGGATTCTCCAGAGAAATGGAACCAACAGGATGTATGTGTCTATATAGAGAGAAATTTATCACAAGGAATAAGTTTTGGAAGCTGGCAAGTCCAAAATCTTTACAGTAGGCCGGCAGGCTGAAGACCCAGGAGAGAAGTTGTTCAAGTCTGAAGGCTGTCCACTGTAGAATCAGGAAGAGACTGGCAGAGGAAGCCCAAAGGCAGTTTGCTGGAGAATTCTCTCTTGCTCAAAGACTTGTCTTTTTATTCTATGCAAGCTTTCACCTGATTGAATAAGCAACCTGCTTTACTCAAAGTCCACTGATTGATTATAAATGTTAGTCTCACCCAAAACGCCCTTATAGAAATTCTCAGAATAACATTTGACTACATGTTTGAGTATTGTGACCCAGCCAAGTTGACATGTAAAATGAGCTACCACACTGTCCTTGATTAATACTATAGCAATCAGGTTCTAGTCAAGTAATTCAACATAAAGTATTTATATTTTTAATGGGCATATAATTCACATACCATAAAATTTCTCCTTTTAAAGTGTAGGCAGGAAGGCTAGGGTTCTCCAAACGGAAGAAATAGGCTGCAAGTGTCAGACGTTTTCTCTCTCTCTCTCTTAAGCGGCAGGAGGAAACAAACCACCAGTGTTCCCTTCTCTATACAAATTTAAAAGGAGGTTTCTCTTAAAATTCTGTGTTGCCATGATGACACCTGGTTCCACCTGAACTTAACTTTTCTTGAACCTTGAGCTAACCAAGGTGTTCTTCTTATGGAAATGCTTTTCTTAAGCTGTGTTAATGAACTGTGTGTTTACCTAAGACTCTGTCTTTCTTCAAGCTGGTTCCGCTTAAGACTCAGAACCCATAAGGGCTCAACAAACCAGCATGTTTTACACATACATTGTTCTCCTAATCCATGTTAATGAAACTATATATTTACTTGGAAACCTGCCTTTCTTCAAGATTCATGTCAATCGTTTTATGGCCCAGGATGCCTCACCTTGTACCAATGTTATCTCAAAATGCATGTTGTGGGCGAGGGGCCTGGTACCAGTCTCTTGAGTTTTGAGACATTTCCTTTCTCTAATTAGCAGCCTGCTGGTAGCTATATAAAATCCAGCTGAAGACCAGCAGGGAGACACTCTTTCTGCCCCCTTCTGTTGTCTATATCAGAAGCTTTGTCTATCTCTTTTATACTTTAATAAAACTTTATCACACAAAAGCTCTGAGCGATCAAGCCTTGTCACTGGCCCTGGATTGAATTCCTCTCTTCCGGAGGCCAAGAATCCTGGCATCTTTCACGGCTCAACAACAACCTTTCACAACCATCACCACTGTCTAATTCCAAAAATGTTTCCTTACCTGAAAGGGAAAACTCATACCTATGAGCAGCCAATGGGAGGATTTAATATAGGAAATTGGCTGGATAGCTACCAAAGGACTGAAAAGGCAGAAAAGAAACTCTGATGTCATGCAAACATGTAACTTTAGGAAGCAGCTACCACTCTGAGCACTGGGGGCACAACGGGAAGAAGTTGGGGTGACCAGAACCCAGGACCCTGGAGGAGGGGTCTCACAGAACTAGGACTTGGATCTCCAAGAAGGGGGCATGAGCTAATTGCACTACAGAGTGCAGAGGAAAGGTCTAAGTGACCTCTGATGGAACATAAACACTGGAAACTGGACCCAAGTCTGCTGCCTGGCTGATGCTGACCAGAACAGCAAGCACATAAGACCACTTTCCAACCTCCTGCCTTCTGGGCACCCTTTAGTGCTCCTTTTTGGTAGGACTTGGCAGGGAACTGCTGGCAACAAGGAAATTGAGTTGCAAAGTTATAGCTTCACTGTCATAAAGCAAAGTATAGAAGAATTTGTGAGGAGTGGAGAGATGATAGCTTATACTCTCAACTCTGCATCACCCCAGTCCCAGGGGCAGGGGCAGAGAGAAGAAGTCTTATCTGGAGTTTGGACAACAGGGATAGCAGAAGTCTTGCTCTTCCCTGAGATATTTTTTTTCCTGTTTCAAGTACTTTCATACTGTATCCTCTCCCTGGTCCTAAGGCCTGTAAGCACAATTCCCAGAGATGCCTGGGGTGAAGCTTGGGCTGCTGTGGTGTGGAGAGGTGAAGGATGGCAAAAGGGAGCCTTGTGCCAAAGTGGACTGGATTATAGTGCATGCCCTTCGAGCCACATAGCACAGAGTGCCTCCTGAGACTGATGAGGGCCTCTGTCTCAGATGAAGTGGTCCTGGCACATCATCACGCTCACCCACATGCAGAGCTGCTCCCATTGAACCCCAGAACTACCTTGCTCAATGAAGCAGCTCTCATCCTAGTGACTTGGACCACACTTATCCTCAGTAGGGGCTTCCTCAGTACACAAAACTGGCACTCACAGGGACATTTCTTGCCCTGGGTTATAGCTACATGGATGCTCACTGTAGCTGCACATTTTTGTTTTGTGAACTTCAAAAAAGTCTGCATTGACCCTCAGACATTATCATACACAAGTGAGAACCCATTGTGTGGCCACCTCTGCCTGTCCCAAATAACGCTGCTTGTCTCTCCACCCTGTGTCCTGACTGCGTGGCCTCCTTCTGTTTACTTTAGATGAATAAACACTGTTTGATTTACCCAAGTAACGTCTGCGTCTGGGTTTTCCTTTCATCCAAGTCCACTGTTGGCTTTTGTCTTTTCAGTATAGTGGACGTGCAATTTCCCATTACCTGAAGGGCTGAAACTTTGAAATGCAAAAAGTCAGGGGGGAAAGGCTATTTTTAATTTGTACTTTTGCTATCATCTCCTCTCCAGAAAGACTCAGCACAGAATGGCCTACTTGCTTCAAAGTAGGTGGCAGAGTGGGAAAGAGATGTGTCATAATTTTTTTTTTTTTTTTAACATTTTGATTTTGTAATATGACATACATTCTGTTCACAAAACAAAAATGTACAGCTACAAAGTGAGCATCCATGTAGCTTTAACTGAGGGCAAGAAATGTCGCCATCACCCCAGGAGCCCCCATGTGCCCCTCTATTGCTCTGCTGACCTCGGGGTTTGGATCATGCCAGTTTGACTAAACTGAGATGAGGCTCCCTGGAATCCCCGAGTCACCTGTACAACAAATCAGTCTCAGTTGTCCCCTCTCCTAACCTCCAGTTTTTTCTTGTGCAGAGTTGGAAGATAGAAGTGACGGAGCCGCCCCTACTTTCTAAAGGCCGCTGTGGTTAGATGTGCTGGCAGCCAGATGCAGAGGTCCCTGTGAACCCCAGCTTGTCCTCACCTTTCCCTGCCTGCTGAGCCAACAGCGATCCCCGCTGCAGATTCTCAGAACTGGCTGCCACACAGGGGCACTGGCCTTCTAGAGACTTCTCCCATCTACCTGTTCTAGTCCAGCAGCTGTCCACAGTGTCTGGTTTCTGGATCCCCTGGAAGGCTCTGAATATCCACTCCATGCCAAACAGTGCTTCAGGGGATTGGTCAGTAGTGTTTCTCTCTCTCCTTCAACTCAGATGAGGTGGTCCTGGCACATAATCCCACTCATACGCAGAACAGCACTAGCTTTCTTTATTTATTCTATTTGTTGCCTGTGCCAGACAGCATGCAGGATCCTAGATTCCCAACAAGAGATCAAGTCCACACTACCTGCAGTAGAAGCATGGTTTCTTAACCACTGGGCCACCAGGAAAGTCCTTAAATTTTTTATAGGGTTTACCAACAAAGCCTGGAGTTTTCTTTCCAGGAATTTTGTTTGTTTGTTTATTTTAACAGCAAATTAAATTTATCTAATAGATATAGGAACTAAAGAGCCTCTTGATGAGCATGAAAGAGGACAGTGAAAAAGCTGGCTTGAAGCTAACATTAAAAATAATAAGATAGTGGCATCTGGCCCCGTCACTTCATGACAAATAGGGTGAAAAGTGGAAGCAGTGACAGATTTTATTTTGGGGCTCCAAAATCACTGCAGATGGCAACTATAGTCATGAAATTAAAAGGTGCTTGCTCCTTGGAAGAAAAGCTATGACCAACCTAGACAGCATATTAAAAAGCAGAGACATCACCTTGCCAACAAAGATCCATATAGTCAAAGCTATGGTTTTTCCAGAAGTCATGTATAGAAGTGAGAGTTGGACCATAAGGAAGGCTGAGTGCAGAATTGGTGCTTTTGAATTGTGGTGCTGGAGAAGACACTTGAGAGTCCCTTAGACTGCAAGGAGATCAAACCAGCCAATCCGAAAGGAAATCAACCCTGAATATTCATTGAAAGGACTGATGCTGAAGCTGAAGCTGAAGCTCCAATACTTCGGTCACCTGATGCAAAGAACCAACTCATTGGAAAAGACCCTGATGATAGGAAAGATTGAAGGCAAAAGGAGAAGCGGAAGGCAGAGGATGAAATGGTTAGATAGCATTATTATACATGAAATGAGCAAACTCCAGGAGATAGTGAAGAACAGAGGAGCCTGGCACACTTCAGTCCATGGGGTTGCAAATAGTCAGAGACAACTTAGTGGCTGAACAACAACAACATTCTATTTTGAGTTTCCCCTTCATTTTGTGGGGCTTCCCTGGTAGCTCAGATGGTAAAGTGTCTGCCTGCAATGCGGGAGACCTGGGTTCAATCCCTGGGTCGGGAAGATGCCCTGGAGAAGGAAATGGCAACCCACTCCAGTAATCTTACCTGGAAAATTCCATGGGTGGAGGAGCCTGGTAGGCTACAGTCCATAGGGTTGCAAAGAGTCGGACACAACTGAGCGACTTCACTTTCACTTCATTTTGTGACACTTCTTGTAAATTCTGTTTTTTTGATTTACATGTCCATTTCTTCCATCGTGTTGAATTATTTGGCATAAAGTTATTTATAACACTTTCTTACTTTTCATGTTTGTGGTAATAAAGCCTTATTTATTCTTGATGTTAATCATTTGTCTTCTCTCTATATTTTCACGATAAGCCTAGCTAGGAATTTACGAATTTTGTTCTTTTCAAGGAAACAACTTTTGACCTGGTTAATCTCTTTGTTTTATTTGATCTTTTCCATATTAATTTGCCCTTTCATCTTTTTTTAAAATTTTATTTACTTTGGGTTTTATTTGCCTCTCTTTTTTTTCCCCCTAACTTTTAAAACAGTACCCTTGGGCGTTTGTCTTGGACTTTTCATGTTTTCTACTATAAGCATTTAAAACTATACACGTCCCTCTAAATACTAGTGTAACTAAATCTACAAATTTAGTTATTTTATTTTCATTTTCATGCAGCTGGAAACATTTTTAATTTACTTAGGGTTTCTTCTTTGACCCAGGGATTATATAAAACTGTGTCATTTAATTTCAATATGTAGGTGTTTTTCTGGGTGTCTTATCATTATTGATTTCCCATTGGAGTCAGTGTTGGTCAGAGAACATATTATGAGCAACCCCAATTCTGAATTTACCTCTTGGAGTTTCCCTTCTCCACCTATCCTCTTCACCATTACATCAGCTGCCTAAAGTCTTCAAGCAGATTTTAAAAAATAATATTGTGTCTGGCTTTTCTTACTATGCTGAGTAGGAGAATTAATCCAAATTACCTAGTCCTTCATTATCAGGCATCACTAGTTGCATTCACAGAAGTGTCATTCAGACTAAATCAATCATTCAGCATCAAATCTATGCTTTTGGTGGAGTTTTTCTGCATGGAATAGACTAGCTCACTTCTTGAGACAGAGTCAAAGTTTGGGCCAGAGGTACTTTCTCCCTCTCCTGGCACAACCTCCAGAATCAAACCTGGACAATCTTTTTACAAAGACTTCCAATAGGGACCCCACATTGGGGTCCTCTGTCTCAACCATTTTTCACTGCCTATTCAGTTTATAAGAATGTCTCTGGCATGTATTAGGTGGTAATTTCTGAGGAGGAAGAAACTTAAATTTCCTCTCTTCTTCTTCTATGCCTTGGTCCCTGTTTAATCCACTGAAAGGACTCATTTTAGGCTACCTTCTCTTCAACAATTAAAAATAATATTTTCTAGAAAAGTCTACAATGCTCTAGCTAGTCTTCCAGTTTTCCTCAACCCCCAAGGTCATTGTTGAGAGGAGAAGCCTCTCATGTCTCATTCTGCATGGAAGGGCACCATTCTTTGTAATACTCTTGGCCTTGCTCAGATTGGAGTGTAGGAAAGCACCAGCCCCTTCTGCCCTTTCTCTTGGGCACAGGTTGTCTTAAGGAAGCACAGCTTCTGTTAAACTGCTCCAAGAGCAATCATTCCCAAGCCAATATTTCAGGGGGCTACATCTATCCAAACATGAGTTTAGAAAGCCCAAATACCAAATTCACCACTCATCAAGGAGCTATTTTGGTGTTTATATACTTAATCTCTTGCCTTACTTCTCAGGACATTTGGAAACTAGGGTGGGGTAGCGATTAGCGTTTCCCTGATATCTGAGTTGGTAATGAATCCACCTGCAATGCGGGAGACACCAGTTTGATTCCTGGGTCGGGAAGATCATCTGGAGAAGGGATGGGCTACCCACTCCAGTATTCTTGCACTTCCCTCATGGCTCAGCTGGTAAAGAATTGTCCTGCAATGCGGGAGAACTGAGTTTGATCCCTGGGTTGGGAGGATCAGCTGGAGAAGGGAACTGCGACCCACTCCAGTATTCTGGCCTAGAGATTCCATGGACTGTATAGTCCATGAGGTTGCAAAGAGTCAGATAGGACTGACCGACTTTCACTTTCTTTCACTTCGTAGGCTCTCTTGAACCCAGTAGATATGCAAACAAGTTCTCTTCCTAAAGTGATCAATCCATCCTTTATTTAAAAAAGACAACAGTCTCATGTTCTCCAGTATTCTATAGAGAGACTGTGGCTCTTCTCAAGTGGTTCCTTGGTGCAGAGACACATGGATGTAATTCATCCATAGAAAGGTTTTCCACTTTGTGAATCAGCTCACCAGATTTTTTTTGTCACCATGGATTACCTGGACTAACAAAAAGTTGCAGTTCAGTTCAGTCGCTCACTCTCGTCCAACTCTTTGCGACCCCATATACTGCAGCACGCCAAACCTCCCTGACCATCACCAACCCCCGGAGTTTACTCAAACTCATGTCCATTGTGTTGGTGATGCCATCCAACCACCTCATCCTCTGTCATCCCCTTCTTCTCCTGCCTTCAATCTTTCCCAACCCTTATTTCATCAATTAATTTAGCATAAGGAGTTTTACTTGTGACAGATAAGAAAAATCAAAAGTGGGGATGGGGCAGTGAAAATATGAGTGTGTGCAAGCTCAATCATGTCTGACTCTTTGCAACTCTATGGACTGTAGCCCACCCGGCTCCTCTGTCCATGGGATTTTCCAGGCAAAGAATACCGGAGCAGGTTGCCATTTCCTCCTCCAGGGGATCTTCCCGACCCAGGGATCAAACTCACATCTCTTGCTTCTCTGGTATTGGCAGGAAGATTCTTTACCACTGAGTGACCAAGGAAGCCTGAAAATACGAGTTGAGCATCTCCAGTGAAAGAAAAATATCACTCTTGACTCTTCAGTGTGATGTGATGGGACAGAACTGAGCTCAAAAATCAGCTCTGCAGCTTTGAGCAAATATTCAGTGCCTCTGAGTTCCAGCCCACTCTCTCAGGAAAACAGACAAATAATGTCCATCTTAGAAGCCTTTAAGTGAGGTAACATATTGGAAGGCTTGAAAGGTAATGAGTACTCAATAATGGCAGTTGCTTTTTTCTTCCAAAAAACCAACTGGATCAAATTTTCTTGACTATCATAGAAAGTCTTGGGGAATATTCTCAGTAATACTGAAAACTAAAGAAATAGGAAGATTGGCAAAAGCAAAATAGACAAAACAAAACAACAGATTTCAGAGAAGAAATAATTCGCTAAGGCAGCTTACATCTGTACAACTTAATGCTTTGCCAAAGGGCTCCCCTAACTGTTATTTGATTTGAGCCTTACAATAGCTCTATGAAACTGATGGGGCAAATACTACTGGGCCCATTTGAATCAGGAGGAACTAAAGTTAAGAATCATATGTGATTGCTCATGGCTCTTCTATGTCCAATCTAGCATATCTCTCCCATGGTACCCTCTATGTGTCGCAGCTACTCTGAAATAATGACCATAACGATGCCACCTGTGTGCATATATGGCACTTTTCAGCATGCAAATTGCACATTCATTTTCTCATTTTGTTCTCACAACAAGGATTTCTGGATGTTTTACAGAGAAGAGCCACAAGCTTCAGAGAGGCCAAGCAACCAGCCCCAAATCACACAGCTCATGCAGAGGCTGAACTGGGGCCTTCTGACATGCACTGGGCTTCTGTGCTTATGGATATTAATCACATGGCTCAAGTGGTAAAGAATCCACCTGCAATGCCGGAGACACAGGAATCGTGGGTTCAATCCCTGGGTCAGGAAGATCCCCTGGAGAAGGAAATGGCTACCCATACCAGTACTCTTGACTGGGAAATCCCATGGGCAGAGGGGCCTGGCAGGCTACATAGTCCATGGGGTCGCAAAGAGTCAGACATGACCGAGTACACATGCCCATAGATGCACTATCCTATCCTAAGGACATCAAGGGCAATAGGGAGATGGACTCATGTCCAGAGCGAAAGCAGAGCATGTGTTCTTCAGCCCTGAGGCTCACTTTGCACAAGGCCCTGGTACTTGTGGTCACAGCGACTGTCACAGCCAGCACTCTGCCCTGGTCATTTAGCAATCGGCAGCAATGCTGTGATTTATTGATGGCTTTCATTCCCCACTGGGATGGCATGGAAATAATCAGATGAATAATGAGCTCGTGAAGATGGATGCACTGTGAGCCAGCTCCCACAGAAGGGAAATATATGCTGGGGTTCTGCCCGGAGCAGCACAGGACGATGAATGTTTCTGCAGAAAGCTGGGCCTCATTTGCTCCTTTGGCAGAGAGTCACTACTCTCTGCAGACACAGAGAGGCTTAAGAGGTAATAGCACTGGCATTTCCCTGTTCCAGGAGTGGAGATGAGATGAGCACTGATGGGCTCTGGGATGACAAAACAGAGCCTCATCCTTGGGGGAAGAAGCTGCATTTAGCCCTGTGGTAGCTGGCAGGAAGGCCAGCGTGGGCTCCTGCCCTACTTGGTTATGAGCCATGGGACTGTCCTGCTGGTGCAGCCAGGTTGTTTTATTGCTGAATCACAAACCACCCCAAAACTTAGGGACTTCACACAACAATCATTTTATTCCTTACAATTCTGTGGGTCAGAATTTGAGTGGCTCAGGGGGAATGCTTATCTCTGCACCCCGTGGTGCTGTCTGGAGTGGCCTGACCGGGACTCAAGGACCCCAGGTGACCTCACTCCGTGTCTGGGGCCATGCTGTCCACTGTTGGCTGGAAGCCTCAGTTCTCCTCTGCACAGCCTTCCTCCAGTAGGACAGCCTGGACTTGTTTACATGACAGCTGGGTTCCAAGGGCAAAAGTGAAATTTGCAAGTCCACGTGGGCCTGGACTTCTGAATTCCCAGAAAATCACTTTCACACATTTTCCTGGTCAAATCAAGACAAGACATGAGGCCAGCTCAGATTCAAGGGGTGGAGACATGGACTTCATCTCTGCATGTCACTGCAAAGGGGTGTGGACATAAGAGGGGCCCCCAAAATTCCTTGGGAGCCACTGGGAAGCAGACTCTGAGTTGGCATGTAGTGAGTGAGCAAGATATGTATCAAGGAGGGCCCTTGGAATGGTCACCAGTAGAAAGGAGGGGAAGGAGCAGGCGGGGGGGGAGGGAGGTGTTGAGCAGCAGTCAGGTCCACTGACAGCCCAGCCTACGCCACAGACACGCTAAAGGGAAAATGGCCCTTCAGAGCTGTCCCGAGGTAGGAAAGACGGCCAGGACTTCATACGCACAAGTCAAAGGATGTGGGTGCTTGGAAAGGGGCATGACCTTGGGTGAGGCAGTCCCTAAAGGCTGCACCCCCTGCATCTGGGAACAGACCCTGCGCTGAAAGGCATCTGGGTGGCCCTCATGGTGTCCACCTTGCCTTCTACCATGCTTGCCTTCCCAGAAAATCTATTTTCCTCTCAGCTCCCCACCACCCAGAGGACAAGGCAAGACAGGGGAGGTCAAGGTAAGACACCCTGGACTCCCCTGGACCTCCCTCTCCAGGTCTACCTGCTCCACATTCCTCTCCCCACGTGTCCAGCCTCTCCCTCCCAACCCTACCTGGTCTGCTCTTACCTGGATGACTGAGATGTACTCCTACCAGAAGGTGTCCCCCCTTCTGCCCTTTCCCCTTCAAAACCCCTGTTTCTGCAGCAGCCCCAGCTGTCTTTCTAAGACAGAAATTGACCCAGGATACTCTCCCACTTAAAGCTCTTCCCTGATCCCTACAACCTCAGGACCAAACTCTGGCTTCCCACATGGCTCCCCAGGCTGCATGGCCTGATCGTGGCTCTGGCCACTTATCCCTTCACACTCCCCCTCACCCTTGGGAGCTTGGAGCATGCTCTTGTCCCTGCTCCGTCTGCCTGGACACTCCCCCAGTCTTGTGTATCCCCCTTCCCATGCCCCTCAGCCCCCCGCAGTCCGCCCCTCAGCCCACTCTTCAGCTAGCAGCACTCCTGTGCTGGCAGCCCTTCCAAGCCCCCAGGTCCACCCCAAGTATGTCAAGTGGCCCTTCCTCACACTCCTGTGGCCCCTCCGCTCCCCCACTTCAGCAATCTGCTCATGCGGGCAGTACAGGGGCCCATGATGTCTGTCCATCTCCCACTAGACGGTGAGCCCACAGGGGCCGGCCCCATGTTCACTTCACCCCAAAGAGGAGGACCAGCATCACCAAAACTGTGTGCACAGCACAGCACAGCACAGCGGCCCAGTCACGTGTCCTCTGGGTCACGTGTGACCTAAGAGCTGGAGGGGTGACAAGAGGAAGGGAAACAGGGGCTATGCCTGAGGTCTCAAATTAGACTAGCCCCAGGAGATGAAAGCCCTTGGGCGAGGATGGAGAGTGGCTCTGGAAAACGGGCCTGACCTACAGCATGTGCCCGGCCACAGGCCAGCATTTGAGAGCCCCTCCTTGGATGCAAAGTTGACCAGGGCGATGGGAGCCTGGGGGATGCCCAGCGACAGCGGACAAGCTGTGGAGGGCACTACTTCCTTGAAGATGATGCCCATGTCTCTACTCCCTACTGGGCTTTTCCTCAACATTTCCTCACAGCCTATCTTCCCCCCATCCCAGACAAATGCTGCCAACCCATAGCGCAAGAGGACTACCTGCCCATCATTCCTTGAGCTCGCACCCTGTCCAGCGTACTCTACAGGGATTATAGTCCTTGTGTTCCAGGTTAGGTAACGGAGGCTCAGAGGACATAAGTGACTCACCCAAGGTCCTTACAACTAGCACATGGCAAAGCTGGGGTTTGAAATCAAGCCTTGTGTCCTCTGAACACCTGAGACTTTACACGAGGCCCAGGCAGGGCAACCTGGAAGAAACCAAGCTAACGCCCCAGGAAGGCACCCACAACCAAAGAGGGATGGGGCCTCAGCGAACAGACCACCAAGTTCATATTCTAACCTCTGTAAACCACTCTACCATTCGCAAACACAGGACTGAAAGGGAATGTGGAGACAGTCTTGTCTAACTACCTCTGTTTGTATTTAATTTTATGTTGTGAGCCCTCTGGGTTATGGTCTTAAGATCCATCCCTGTTTCTAAATGAACATCTGGCCTGTTACTTTTAAGTGTTTCCAGTGCTGCATCAACCCTGGTTTACTGCCCACTGCCGCGAGGATGGACGTCCAGATTGCAGTTCACTACAGACTCCACCGCGCTCACTCATAGTCTTGCTTCTGTTTTAAAGGTGAGAAAACAAGGACCAAAGAGTGGGGAATGGCTGGCAGCCATGTTCATCTGTCGTAGCCATCTCTAGTTAGCTCTATGCAAACCCAGGGGGTGAGGCATATCTGTCTCCTAATTTTTGCATGTCCTTTAATGACAGGGCTCTGAGTGATATTGTTTGCATGTTTATACCCTTTGCAATGGTGGAGGTGGTGGGGGGTGGGGGGTGCTGGAGCATTCTGATAGGCTGAGCTGGGCCATGTGACCACTTTGGTTAGGGGTAGGTTGGAGCCATTTCTTACCTCCCTACAGGGGACATATAGGATGGGGAAAGGAACACTGAATTCTTCAAAGAAAGGAAGAGTCTTGGCAGAGAAAAACAGCTGGTGTCCACCCACAGCCTCATGGTCACTGCTGGGTTGGGTCAGCTGTGCCAGTCACAGGGGTAGGGTCCTCTGAGGGGTGGGCACAGTGCAGTTCTCCTAAGAAGCAGGGGTCAGCACGTGGCCCTAGGCTGCCCACCAGGAATAGTTCATCTCCAGTGCTGTGCCACCACACAGGGTGAATAGGCCTGATCTGATCCCCCTGCTGTCCCTCTGAGATGCTGAGCAGTGAGAAGCAGGACTCCTTGTTTACCATACACCACTGTCTCCATCTTCGTCCCAACCAGAGCATGGAGATGGAGAACCTTGGCTGACACCCTCACCACATTGCACACAGCAGGCTCAGGGCAGGGAGAATCTCCAGACCCAGACCCATAAGGGAGCTTCATTCTGCTAAATGTAGAGTCCGGGCTGCGCTGATAATGTCACCTGTCTGTCAGCTGTAAATTGGCACTTGCCATTGGCACTTGCCATCGACCTCTACAAGGATTAAATCATGTGCTGCTAAAGCTGCTGATTTTCAACACCTTCTGAAAGGAGTTCAGGGTGGAGAGCAGAAATGAAGCACTCTGCTCAGGGAAAAACTGCCAGGACAGGTCTTCAGATAGATATTTTCAGGAGCTGATTTTATGAGCCCAACTCTTACATCTCCTCATATCTAGAAAAGCGCTAAAATTTTTCATGGTGAGGACTGCTCCTTATAACCAGCAGAAATATTCTGAAAAAAAAAATAAAATAAAATGTGCTCAATTTCATGTACCCCTGCCCCCTTCCCCAAAATCACATATATATGGACCTTCCCAGTTACCTCTTTGGAGCAGTTTCTCAGAGCTATCTGAGGTGCTGTCTCCCAGGCTATAGTCCTCACTTTGTCCCAAATAAGACTTAACCTTGCAGCTTTCACATTGTACATTTTTTTTAAGTCAGCATCTCAGAACATAGAGGAAGGAGAGTGACTCCTTCATTCTGGTCCCCCAAGGACTCTGGTGGAATGGACAAGAAAGGAAATTGACCATGGTCACCCTAGCACATGGGTGTAGACTAGGCTGTGTCCACACCCCACACCCTCCACTGGGCCCAGGGCACACCTGAGACTTGGCACCAGGCCCAGGCAGGGCAATCTGCAGACACAGAACTAATGCCTCGGGAAGTGTCCATAAACACTGAGGATGGAGATTTGGTGAGTCAACCTCCAGCCTCCTTTCCCTCCTGTGGGGTGGCTTTGAGTCCCCTCTCCTGGGGCTCCCAGGGCTCCCAAAGGGATAAAGTTTTCCTTGACCACAGTGGATATACATGGGCATAACACACGTTCTAGGAGCTTCCTTCCTTTCTTGACTCATTTCTTCACTCCCTTATCCATGTCCCTGCGATAGCTTTTCAAAAAATGACTTACACACAAATCCTTCTCCAGATCTGTATCCAATTTAAAGGATACTTTCTCAATCTCAAGAATACTTGAGAAAGTAAATCTGGAAACCTGGAGATGCAGCAGTAATAGAGTGGATAACCCTACTCTGGGTTTGGAGTCATACAGTCTGTGTTTAATCTGCCTCTACTAGTATATAAATATTTAAAATTAAAATGAGTGTTGTTTATAGAATTTAGGAAGTAGATTTCAGGACACGCAGAGCTGGGAACTCTAGAGACAGGAAGATGTCTCAAAAAGGATGGGAGACTTTTACAAATTCTGAGAATATACAAATAATTCCTTCCTCAGAGGCAAAAAGGACAAAGGGCAAAAGAAGCCTTGTGGTAGGCTGAGAACAGAGACTCCACCCCCAGCCTGTAAGACAGGTATTGGGAGAACACACTTGCTAATATCCCCAGGACAATAGAAGGGGCTTTGTTAAAGTCCTTCCACATGAATTGGACATCAAGGAGATCAAACCAGTCCATCCTGAAGGAAATCAACCCTGAATATTCATTGGAAGGACTGATGCTGAAGCTGAAGCTCCAATACTTTGGCCATCTGATGCAAAGAGCTGACTCATTGGAAAAGACCCTGAAACTGGGAAAGATTGAAGCAGGAAGAGAAGGGGGCGGCAGAAGATGAGATGATTGGATGGCATCACTGACTCAACAGACATGAGTTTGAGCAAACTCAGGGAGATGGTGAAGGACAGGGAAGCCTGATGTGCTGTAGCCATGGGGTCGCAGAGAGTTGGACATAACTTAGAGACTGAATAACAACCACAAAAACATGAACTGGAGGAGGAAGGGCCAAGCTGGTGCTTGTGACAGAGTGGGACTTTCACAGGTGACAGCAAGAAAGCAGAGCTGCAAAAACCCCAATTTTACTCCTATCTTTCCTACCAAAGCAAAGGTTGTAGAACATAAAAGGTAAAGACAGACAGAGTTAAGAGAAATTAACACACAACTAAAGTCCAGGTGCTGGGGCTTGACAGGATTACAGGCTGGTAGACTTAGTGAGGCTGGGCTTGACTCCCCAGCTGACGAATCTCCATCCTGAGGGCAGTCGGCAGGTAGTAACTGAGGGGCTGCAGGATCCTGTGCTTCGTTTGAGCGTGTTTTCCACAAAGCATGACAACCCTAAGCACAGTGCTTGTCATAGAGAAGGCTCCAAACCCAGGATATTTTCTGGGTCAGGAAGACTCCCTGGAGAAGTGAATGGCTACCCACTCCAGTATTCTTGTCTAGAGAATTCCATGGATAGAGGAGACTGGTGGGGTCGCAGAGTCAGAACAACTGAATGAGCACATAAAAACCCCACTAGGTTGTCACAACTGGGGGTGTGTGGTGCTGTTGACATCCAGTGGCCAGAGGCCAGGGACGTTGCTTAACTTCCTGCAATGGGCAGGATAGCCCCTACCACAAAGGGTTACCTGTTCCAACATGTCAACAGAGCTAAGGTTGGGAAACCCGGCTCCACATGAATGACTGCTGAATGAATGAGGAGTTAGTGAGCGCCTGCAGATGTACAGATGATTAAGACACAGTCTCTTCCCTCAAGAGCTTATACTCCAGTACAAGAACTAGAGGCAGGGGGCTGTATAACAACAAGATGTTCTTTCATGGAGGGGATATGAGAACAGAGATAAAGGAATCACCAGTCCAACTAAGCAAAGTGCCATGTGAGCTGGGCTTTGGAAGATAAAGCTTGGTTAAGACACAAGGTGGAGATGAAGGGTGAGCAGAGGCGTGACGTGTGCCTGGTGTGCTGGGGGCACCACAAGTAATCCCACGTGACTGGTGTGCAGGGTTCTTAAGGAAGAACTTTGGGGACCAGGTGAAGGGTGGCAATGCCATGGTGAGGCCCCTTGACTCTCTGCGTTACAGGCACGGGGTTAAGGATGTTGTTAGGCAGATGTAACATGGTCAGAACCATCTAGTGAAAATAAGAATATATTCATTATCTCTTTGGTTAAAAAGAAATCTTTTACATAAAGAATTAGTGTAACATTAATCTCATTCACAAAGCCACCAGGATGATCTCACAAAAAACACATCGGAATATGCTAGATCCTCCTAAAGCACACCAGAACCCTCTGCCCTACCCACCCTCCTCAATCCCACCCTTTGCCCTGTATATGCACCAGATTTTTTTAAGTGTATGACTCAGTAATTCTCAGTAAATTTACAGAGCTGTGTAACCATTACCATAATCTGGTTTTAGGACATTTTTATTACCTCAGAGTCCCACGTGGGTATTTGTAGTCAATCCCCATTCCTACCCCTGGCCCCAGGCAACCACTGATCCACTTAATGTCTCTATACATTTGCTATTTTTAGACATTTCGTATAAATGGAATCACACAACGTGAGGTCTTCTGTCTCTAGCTCCATTCACTCAGCATCTTGTTTCGAGGCCCATCACACGGGAGCATGAATCAGCAGTCTGTTCCTTTTTATTGCTGAATGATACTCCAGTCAGATGTCTGTTTCAAAGAATGATGCTGGTTGTAGAAGGTAAGATGGATAGAGGAAGAAGAAATAGAAGCCAAGGGACAAGCTAGAAGATCCTGGTGGTTCTTCCGGCTGGAGACCAAGGAGGCCTGAGTTGGCCAAGTGGCAGTGGGCATGGAGAGAAGAAGGGAGGGAAGTGACAGGGTCTTCAGACAATTTGCTCATGTGAGCTGGATGGGGAAGGTGAGAAGCCTGGGCGAGGTCCAGATTCCCACTGGGTAAGGAAGGGGCGAGTGAGTGGATAGCACCTCTGGGCAGATTCATACCTGGCTAAAGGGGCCTAGTGTTCACAGATCCAGCCAGCCCTGAGCAGCCTCCTGGCAGCCTGCTGAGAGGTTGGGTCCTTGAGCCATCGGGATGACAACACTGAGAACATGCCTGTCCCTGTGCTGATGGCACAGAGCTATGAGGGACAGTGAATCTGTGATGACTCAATTCAAAAAATCTTGGTGGGCTCAAATGATGGGCCATGGCAGAATCTGGGCAGCTCTGTGGTAGTGAGACCTACAAATGCCAGTGGACTGTGGTTTTCTGAACACCCATCTATCTTCCTGGCATGCTGTGAGCTGTAGGAACAAAGACAGTGCCTGAGGATACAAGGAGGATCTCATGAAGATGACCCCAATAGCTGGCTTTGGTTGTCAGGGCCTCCTCTTTTCAGCTTCCTATGGGAATAAAGAGCTCCTTTGCTTCACAAGACGGTTTGCCCTGCCCGAAACTCCCACAGGCCCCCAAGTTCCCACGTGAGGGGTGACAGCTTTCCTCACTGCTCCTCTAGTGCCTCTCCATTGAACAACAAGCCCAGCATGCCTCTCCATGGGATGCTGACAAGATGGGGAGCTCATGTCCCTGCTTCCTGATCTTTATTTTGGTGTTTCTCCCAATGAATTCTGCTCCTTAACCCTTACTGTGTATTGTGGAAGAATTTATGATGCTATTAATCACAGTAGCAACTACCAACACAATAGGGGTTTCTTCACTTTTGAATCCATGCACTGCCAGCAGAGCGTCTGACTCTCTGTGACCCCATGGACTGCAGCATGCCAGGCTCTTCTGTTCTCCACTATTCCCCAGAGTTTGCTCAAATTCACGTCCATTGAGTCAGTGATGCTATCTAACCACCTCATCTTCTGTGGTCCCCTTCTCCTTTTGCCTTCAATCTTTCCCAGTATCGGGGTCTTTTCCAATGAGTCAGCTCTTCACATCCCTTGACCAAAGTATTGGAGCTTCAGCTTCAGCAACAGTCCTTCCAATGAATATTCAGGGTTGATTTCTTTTAAGATTGACTGGTTTGATCTCCTTGCAGTCCAAGGGACTGTGTTTGATAAGTAGCTATGGGCAAATAAAAGCACAGACCACTTGGATGATAGGTACCTGCCTTAAAAGCAATTGGTTCAGAATTCCAGGTGTTAAGCAAAGATCCTATCACCACACTCTATTCATCGAGTCCTAGTTCTTGGAAACTGGAGATCTGATAACATTTACTATAATTTCCAATTATAAAAGTAGCATATGCTCTCCGAGGCAGATTTGGACACTATAAGCAATGTTAACTTTTTGATTGATTTCTTTCTCGATACAGAAGGAATGTTCAGAATATTTATTCATTCATACATATACATAGGATACATATACACATACCGCAGATCCTTACTACATAATTGGGATCAACAGGAGGATTTAAATTTCAACTTAAAAACATCTTTCTGTCATTAAAACTCTTTGGAAACACGCTTTTTAATCTGGCCGGGATAGTCTATCACATGTAGGTGACACGGTTTATTTGCCCATTCCCCTCTCACTGACCTTGTCGGTTGCTCTGGGTCTGGGGGCTGGCTTCGGTGATACCTAAGTCTGCAGGTGCCAGGTGGGGCTCCGGAGTCCTTCCCCACCACGTGATTCTGTTATGCTTTTTAGCCCACCTCGCTCAGCTCCTGCAGACTCTCCTGTTCTGGCTACCTTGCTCAGGTTTACGTGCAACCTTACCCCTGCCCCGCTCCCCACCCCAGGGGCCAGTTCTTTCCCAGTTTCCTGTTTCCTCCCTCCCAGCTGGTGTCTAGGACTCCCGCATCTTCACAGTCCTGAAGGCCATGGTGGTGCTTGTTCCTGGCTCTCTCCTGCCATCTCCTGCCCAATTGCAACATCTCTAGTATCCTAGCTTCACTCTTACGATGCTGGGCCAACTGGGAAAGGACAGGTCTAAATCAAGAGGACACCATTTAACAGGTTTAATTGTAAAGTCCCATACTTATTTGTTCTCAATTATCTGCAGAGTAACATTATGAAAGGCCTGATTTAATTGTATCTGAAGGAGGCAAGGGGTCGGTCCCTGGGTTAGAAAGATCCCCTGGAGGAGGAAATGGCAAACCCACTCCAATATTCTTGCCTGGCAAATCCAATGAACAGAGCCTGGCGGGCTACAGTCCATGAGGTCACAAGAAGTCAGACACGACTGAGCGATTGAGCAGGAGCACAAAAACAGTCCTAGAGGCTTTACTTGGTAATAAGCCCTCTAAGAATCACTAATGGAATGTGGCTGTCAAAAAAAAAAAAGAAAGTCATACCATTTCCAGTCACCTTTATGTACTATTTTGGGACTCAGGATCACCAGGGGGATGTCTTGGGAAGGCAGATTTCAGGTTAAAATAAGGAAAAAGCTTTGTAACAGGAGCCGTCCTCCAATGAAATGAACTGGCAGTGACTGTTAATGTTAAGAAAAGATGGGATCCCTTATGCCTCCAAGATTTTATTGCTGCCCACACAAACTCATTACACACGCTTCTTAAGTGACTGCAGGGAGATTGAACACCCACGCTAGCAGTGGGAGGTGTGAGCTCTGGGTTTACATGTGAGCCTTCATTATGCAGCTTGTTCCCTGCCATCACTGAGAAGAATTCAAAGGCTAAGTGAGGCATGTGGTAGCTCCCTGGGGTGGTAGCTCCCTGGGGCGGGGGGGGGGGGGGTCCTGGGCAGGCCCTGAGGCCAGCTTTCCACCGCTGCTAGGCTTTGTAACTGTGAGGCAGCAGCCAGTCTCATGAGCTAGGATAATGGTACCTCGGGTGGTGGTGGGAAAGGGAGGGTCCTTCACTCTCCCCAGCCTGGGCAGGCCGTGCCACAGGCCTCACCCTGCCTTCCCATCTACCCCAAGATGCTCTGCTGCTATCACTGTATCCATGCTTGTGCGTAGCCACCAAGCCGTGTCTGACCCTTTTGCGACCCCATGGATTGCAGCCTGCAGACTCCTCTGACCATAGGATTTCCCAGGCAAGAATACTGCAGTGGATTGCCATCTCCTACTCCGGATCAAATCTGTGTCTCCTGCGTTGGCAGGCAGATTCTTTACCTCTCAGCCTTCTTGGAAGCCCTGTCTGCATTCATATAACCCACAGCAGCTCCAACAGACACTTGCCTGTTACTCATTGAACACAAATTTCCTTCCTCTAGGCCTGTTGCGTGGGTAAGTCTGCAGAGGAGGTTCATGACTGCATAAGGGAAAGGCTCCATTTCCCTTGGGGAGAGAGAGCAAGATAGCAAAGTCTTCAAGGGCCAAGGCAGAGGACATGTGAAAGGATGCTTGTGCCAGACAAGAGCAAGTGCAAAAGCAGAGGGGGCGGAGTGGCTTGGGCTGGGGATTGGGGAAGAAATAATTCAATATGGCAAGTGGCTTAGCCTGGCTCGGACTGAGGTGATGCAAAAAAGGGTGGGTGAGAGATGAAGGTAGTTGGGGCTCCAAATAAGAACAGCCATACTAAGGAACCCGGATTCCAGACTGAAGGATGTGGGGAGCTACTGTCAGAGAATAGTACTAACACCCTGAGAATTCAAGGACTGTGAGGTGTGCCGCTCCTTTTAAGAGCAATGACCAGCTGAAAGAAAGACTGAACAGCTCTGAACCCTAAGTTCTTGATTTTATAAGCTCACCTTGCCAACAGTGACCAACCAGAGGCTTCATGGAGCACCCTATGGAGAGCGTGGTGTTTTGTCCTCACCGATACACACTCAGATTTGTGTCCACGCACATGATGCCTCTGCTAGCACACCCATCTGTGGACTCACCTTCTACACATTCTCAGGATCAAAGACCACCTTGCTTCTAAGGAATCCATCCTTTGTGCAAAATTAGGAAGTTGGTTGATAGATCTCATTCAAAAGTTTTTACCATGTACCAAATTATTCAGCGGCAACTGGCTTTATTGTTATTGTTTAGTTGCTAAGTTGTGTCCAACTCTTTGCTACCCCATGGACTGTAGCCCACCAGGCTCCCCTGTCCATGCAATTTTTCAGGTAAGAGTTCTGGAGTGGGATACCATTTCCTTCTCCAGGGAATCTTCCTGATCCAGAGATCAAACCTGCATCTCCTGCACTGCAGGCAGATGCTTTACCACTGAGTTACCTGGGAAGCCCCACTGGCTTTACAGAAGGGTATAAAACTCAAGTTGTAATGCCACTGGACAGATGACACCTGAGGTTACCACACTGACTTACAGCATATGATACATGCCTTGAAGCAGCAACTAATACTCAGGGCCAGGAACCAAGCCATGGAAGTGGAGGTGCTCACTTGTCACTTTCATAACTAATGACTCCCCAGATTTTTGCTTCCCATCCCTATAACTCAGGGCTCTGTTTGTTTTGAGATTTTAGTCTTGAGAGAATGTTTCCATCAGGAGACAAAAATAAAGGTTTCAAAAACTTGGCTGTTCACCACCTCATACTACTGTGGTGTTGTAACATAGTACGTAACGTAACCATTTGGAACACACTGCCCGTGGAATTCTCCAGGCAAGAATACTGCAGTGGGTAGCCATTCCCTTCTCCAGGGGGTCCCCAACATCTACGACATAATTCAGGAAGGGAAAAGTATAGATGTAACTTAGAAGATCCCCTGGGACTTCTCTTAAAAATGAATGAAAACAGTAATCGATGACATTGAATTGTATTGTTTGCCAATTTCCTTAGAGTAAAACCTCCTCCTGTGGCCAATTTCAAAGCATCAATATGACATTACAGCATTCTGAACAGGCAGTTAAGACAAACAGTAGCCCACCGTTATGTGGTTTTTATACAATACATACAAAGATAATAAATAACCCCAAAAGGATAGATAATATAAAATAACTAGAAAGTGATGAACTTGGGGTATTTATTACATTGTTTTTAATATAATTTATTTGACGGTGAGGGCTTCCCACATGGTTCAGTGGTAAAGAACCCACCTGCCAATGCAGAAGACACAGGTTCAATCATGGGGTCAGGAAGATGCCCTGAAGGAGAAAATGGCAACCCACTCTAGTATGCTTGCCTGGGAAATCCCATGGGCAGAGGAGCCTGGCAGGCTATAGTCCATGGAGTCGCAAAAGAGTTGAACATGACTTACCAACTAAACACCAAAGTCCCACAATAACACATCATCTCTTAAGGAAAACCAGGATACAGCACAATCGGTGACTGCCTCAGGCATCTGACCAACTCTGTTCTCAAATGGAGGTGGGCTTAATTTGTCATCTTCTACTTCTGCAGCAGGAGGGAGGAATATGGAAGGAGGATGAAGCAGAGGAGGAAAGCAGCAGGCAGCCTCTTCAAGAGAGAGCTGGAGGCTCTACTCCTACGTCACTCACTGGTTTTCTCTCCAGATCAGGACAATTAGATGAGAACTGACTAACTAGGAGAGTTGCAGAATCATTGTAACTGCTCTGGAATCCCTGCACACTACAGAATCCAGAATCCTTTTCTTGACATTTCAGCTGGAGCTGACAGCTGCCCCCAGTCATGCCATATGGCAGCTAGGACATGGCCCCAGTTGAATCAGGCAGCGGGGACTTTCAGAATCACCATCCAGCTAGTTCTGCTATCTCACCCAGTTATTTTTAACACAAATATATTCCCCATTTTACAAGAGTTGAGTTTGGAGGGAATTTACTTATAACATTGCAACAGGGGTTTACTGGATTGGACACCAGAGGGAAGTTGGTGAATATTTGTATTTTGTTGGCTTGATTTTGGGCTTCCCAGAATTTGAAACCATTTACTTAATTGGGAAACTCCCACTGTATGAATCTTAGTATGAGGTGGTGCTGATGATGCCCTCAGCTCATCTTCCCAGCCTCCCTCACAATTAGCAGGTTAGGGGCAGCTGGGATGCAAACCTGCCTGTGGTCTGGCACTGAGTGGTATCAACAGTGGCATCTCCACCAAAACAATTCTGCAATGGGATTTGCTGTCCAGCCTTCAGATTCTGTCTTTCCATCTTTCCAGTGATTCCATGAGCTTCCCAATATTTGTTTCAATAAATTGCCTTTCATCTTGGGCTTCCCAGGTGGCGCTGGTGGTAAAGAACCCACCTGCCAATGCAGTAGATGTAAGACATGAGGGTTCAGTCCCTGGGTTGGGAAGATCTCCTGGAGAAGGAAATTACCCACTCCAGTATTCTTGCCTGAAGAATCCCATGGACAGAGGAGCCTGGTGCGCTACGGTCCATGGGGTTGCCAAGTCAGTCTGACACAACTGAAGCGACACAGGCCTTTCTTCTTAAATCAGACAATTGTTCTTGTGACTAAAACTCTCGGTTGATATCATATAAATAATTCTCAGGGGAAGTAGCAGAGTCTTATTCTAACTTCTGGACTAACGACACAGGAAGTAGGGCTGTCCACTAACAGAGTTCTGTGCATGTGGTGGGTTGAAGCGAAATGATGAGCCACTTTGAACAACTCTGAAATCCTTTTTGAATGAGTCTATTTCCAGCCTCGATTTCCTACTTCTTTGGTGAGCTCTTTGAACTCTCTCTGCCTTTAATCTTTCCTGTCATATGGCTTGTCTTCCAGCCACCGTTGTAGAGGCTGGAAGGGAGCTCTTATACCCAAAGTGGCTTGATTCGCCCCGTATTCTTCCTCTCTGTTAATACATGTAAGCAAGGACTGACTCCTTAACACCAGTGGTGAGGGGTTTGGGGACACACATACCAGCACACATACATCTCAAACCAAACTGAGTCAGAAAAAACAACCCTGAAGTTCATAATTCAGAAAAACCAACAATCATCCTAGGAGTAGAACTTTTCATAAAACTTTTATGCCAAGAAGAGCTGTTGTAATAATCAAAGCATTTCTCTTCCCACTCAGGTCTGGATATCAAGTCACACCAATCATCAAGAGTATACCTAGGAACCAGAACAAAATTTTGCTTACATCCATACATTTCACAAAACTTTATAAATTCTCATCATAAAATACATCCCAGAAAAGCCCATGGATAATATCTAACATGACCATATACACATACATGCATATAGTATCCAGTAAGACAAAAAGGCTTTCTATATAAAGACAAGTCCCAACTTCCAGCTAAGCTCACCAATTTCCAAAAGACATCCCTCACTTGATCTAAAGCTAATTTCTTCCCCCAGGACTTTAATCTCTTCTCCTACATGATGCCATTTTAGAAGATTCTCAGCAGACTTTGCACTTTGAAATTCTAATGTTTAGTTTTTCCATCATGGGCCCTGGCTTTTCCTGTTGACCAGCATAGCCAAGGCATAAACTGGGAAGTCCATGATCTTGAATACACCCCCATTCAAATGCAGAAGAGAAAGGATATGGGCCACTGCTGAATGTTTTCACTGTAACACAAAATAACAGAAAAAGTTCTTTGACCTACTCAGGTGCTAAAGGAGCTATCCTTTGGATTACAGTAGTAGCCCAGGGAAAGACACAGAAGACCCTAACAGAGCCACTTTTTCCTTTGGACTCCAGAAAGCTCAGAGCCAACTCTGCAGGTCAAGTTTAGTTATGCTATGAGGACATTACCCTCCCCTTTCTCTTCACCCTCAATTTCTTAATATAATTTTACCTTGCCATATATATTTCTTATTTTTCTGAGAAACAAGGGGAATTTATTTTTACCATATTTAAATTTCAAATAATTACAGAGTCACTGAAAGTTTTAAAGGTATTAGAGAGGCCCTGCTTTTCATTTCCCAAGAGCAAGAACCACACTGCCCTGGCTCTGCCACATTCCAATGGAAGGCCCCTGGGATCAGCTTTCCTTGTCCTGAGAAACCTTCGTGCTGAGGCAAACCAGGCCTGAGAACCGCGCATGGCTGGGTGGCTTTAGCTGTTTCAAAACAAGCGTGTAAAAGCCTGAGAGATTTGACAATGTGGATGCAAACTCTAATTCTCCAGCCAGGCCCCTCGGGATGCAGACCCTGTGTCCTGCATTCTATATGTTTTCCTTCCTGTACCCTATTCATTCTATTTTCTACATTCCCTTGCTGCTTTCTGGAGAAGGCAATGGCACCCCACTCCAGTACTCTTGCCTGGAAAATCCCATGGACAGAGGAGCCTGGTAGGCTGCCAGTCCATGGGGTCGCTGAGGGTCAGACACGACTGAGCGACTTCACTTTCACTTTTCACTTTCATGCATTGGAGAAGGAAATGGCAACCCACTCCAGTGTTCTTGCCTGGAGAATCCCAGGGATGGGGAGCCTGGTGGGCTGCCGTCTATGGGGTCGCACAGAGTCGGACACGACTGAAGCAACTTAGTAGTAGTAGTAGTAGTAGTTGCTGCTTTCTTCATAAGACTCTTTTTTGAAAGGGTAGAAGCCTTCAATGAATTTTTCTGTATTTTTAGCTGTTTAGCCAATGGCAACCCACTCCAGTACTCTTGCCTAGAGGATCCCATGAATGGAGGAGCCTGGTGGGCCGCAGTCCATGGGGTCGCTAAGAGTCGGACACGACTGAGCGACTTCACTTTCACACATTGGAGAAGGCAATGGCAACCCACTCCAGCGTTCTTGCCTGGAGAATCCCAGGGACGGAGAGCCTGGTGGGCTGCCGTCTATGGGGTCGCACAGAGTCAGACATGACTAAAGTAACTTAGCAGCAGCAGTAGCAACAGCCTTGTCTTATGTTTGACCAAGAAGACCCGAAACCAAAAAAGCCCCAAAGAGCAGGGCAGCCTGTTTGGATAATAGGCATTTTTGCTTGTATGTTTATTCCCAAGATCCTCACTTGACTGAGGGGCATGGAGATTAAAGGTTTCATTCTGTACCATTTTGTATGATTTGAATTTTTACCCTATGCCTGTTATTAATTTTTTGTTTGTTTGTTTACAAAGGTATACTTCATCAACTTGTTGTAGGTCATAGCCTAAGAGATAAAGGTTTTCTGGGAAACAAAGATTAAAGCTAGTATATTTTCCCAAAAGTCATACAGCTGTAAATGATACTCATCAGTTCATTCAGCCCCATGTAATTAATTCCTATTGATCTGGATGAAGTAACCAGGTTTTTCAGTAGAGTTTTGTCATTTGTTGGGCTTTCCAGGCGGTGCCATGGTAAAGAATCTGCCTGCCAATGCCAGAGACAAGAGTTCAATTCCTGAGTCAGGAAGATCCCCTGGAGTAGAAAATGGCAACCCATTCCAGTATTCTTGCCTGGAAAATTCCATGGACAGAGAAACCTGGAGGGCTACAGCCCAGGGTGTCACCAAGAGTCAGACACAACTGAGCACAAGCTGCTTTTCACTTACCTAGTTTCTTCCAATGGTTTACACGTCATGTAAATATAGTAAAACACCAAAACCAGGAACTTGATACCAGTACAATGTGTGTGTAAAACTCTAGGTCATGTTACCACATTCTTGTATCTCTGTAACCTCCACTGCAAGTGAGATACAAAAGCATTCCATCTCCAGAGACCTCCCTGTGCCGCCCCTTCCAGTCACACTCCCTCCCGTCCCTCCACGGGCCCTAACCCCTCGCAACCATTAATGTGTTCTCCATCATTACAATTTGGTCATTTTGAAAATGGTATATAATCCAGAATGCCCAACGCCTGGCAACCACTGATTTGTTCCCATTGCTATAATTTTGTCATTTTGAAAATGTTGTATAATTGGGCTTTGTTGTCAGCAAAGGTGAACGTAATTCTGAAGTACAATTATTTGTTTACTCATCTCTTTTTCTCTAGATCATTTCAATTTTCTACTTTATTTGTACATTCACTTATTCAAGTGGAAGAGTCTGGGCTGGGGTAGCCACCACTTGGAAAGAGTTTTTCTTCCAGGATCTCTACTGTCCAGTAGGGCTTCCCTGGTTGCTTAGCCGGTAAAGAATCTGCCTGCACTGCAGGAAGCCGCCTGTGGTGTTAGAGACCAAGGTTCGATCCCTGGGTTGGGAAGGTCTCCTGGAGAAGGAAATGGCAACCCACTCCAGTATCCTTGCCTGGAAAGTTCTATGGACAGAGGAGCCTGGTGGCTATACGTCCTTGGAGTTGCAGAGTCCGACACAACTTAACGACTAAACCACCACCACGTCCAGTAGCTTATAAATGGTTCAGGAGATATTAATAAAAATCAATGAAACTTATTTTGAACTTCCATCTTCCTGAAGGTGAGAGGATAAATTTCTGTTGTTTGAAACCACTGCACACGGTAGTATGTTACAGTCATCAGAAGAAACCAATAGGACAACTAAGAACATCCCTTTCTGATACAAGGCAAGCACTCAAGAAATGTTTTGTGAACTTCTTTGTATTCAGAATAAAAGGAAAAACTCTCCCAAAAGCTAATTCCTGGAAGGCTTCATGGGAGTGAAGGTCATGGGAGTTTAAGTTATTTCTTAAAGTACTCTTGCCTGGAAAATCCCATGGATGGAGGAGCCCAGTAGGTTGCAGTCCATGGGGTCGCTAAGAGTCGGACACGACTGAGCGCCTTCACTTTCACTTTTCACTTTCATGCATTGGAGAAGGAAATGGCAACCCACTCCAGTGTTCTTGCCTGGAGAATCCCAGGGACGGGGGAGCCTGGTGGGCTGCCGTCTATGGGGTCGCACAGAGTCGGACACGACTGAAGCGACTTAGCAGCAGCAGTAGTAAAGAACCGGGTAAATTATAAAGGGAAGAAGTGGAGTGAGAGATCATTTTAAGTGGGAGGAATACAACGGGGAAAGCAAGGACGTGGGCAAGCCTAGGACTCTGAGGGCAACGACCCTGGCCCAGTTTATCTGGGATAGAAGAAGGCCCTTATGGGGAAAAGTGGGAAAGTACTGCAGTACAAATGCCCTGGTTCCCCCAGCCTACATGTGGGTTTTCACCGGTTTTCCTCCAATACAACCAATCTTATCAATAATCTTAAAGACTATTTGTCTAAGACCTGAGTGTAAGCAGTGGTATTCTGTGGTGTGCTGTCATAATCCAAGTGGGTTTTCTTGGGTTCCCTACCAGAAAGCTATCTGGAGTGAAGCAGGAAAGAAAGAACCTTTTTCTTCCCCTAGGAAACGGCTCCATGAATTACTGATCAACTGTTTACCATTGTCTTGGTTACCGTAACTCGCAGCTTAGTGTAGATCTGGTAATGCACATAGCCAACTGATGGACTTGCCATCTGTCTCCCAGGACCCTGACATTCACTTCACTCTCAGCACTCCAAAAGCAAATTCAGTCAGCTCTGCTGTATCCAGTATTCTGCCCAAGCTCTGTTAATGAGGACATCAGTGCGTCTAGAGCATAATGATAATTAGTGTCTGTGCTGTTGCTGATGATCCTGAAATACAATAAGGTCTTGACAGCCCTATGCATTCTCAAAGGCAAAGTCAAATTACTTCAATACACTTACTTCTTTACCAAAATTCTACATTAACCAGAGTATTCCATCTCCTGCTCACATTAAAGGACAGTTTTCCATAATGATGGTTCTAATCAATAGGTTTACCTCAATCCCTGCCTATTTATCCAATATTATTCTTTATCTTTCTTAGAGTAACTGCCAAAAGATTTGGAACTTGAGATAACATATAGATTTTTGAAGTGGAGGTTAACAGATATATAGACCCGTGGAACATAATAAAGATTAAAAAACAGCCACAAATAGAAACTTATTGCACTTTTGAGTGGAAAAATCAATATTATTGCATTGAATAAAAAAGATAACTGAATTAATTAGACAAACTGGATAGAAATATGGATAATAATTAAGCTGAATCTGTACCTCATGTGATAGCATAAAAAAGTACAAATGCCTTGTTTAATATAAACAACAATATAATTAAAGAACTAAATAAAATATAGATCCATATGTTGAGAAAGCTTAAGGTATGATATCAATGCCAGAAACCATAAAAGACTGACAAATTTGAATACAAAATCTAAACTTGCAAATGAGAGAGAAAAGCCAAGTTAAAAGGAAAATAACAAAATCAGAGGGGAAAAATTACAGCCTATATGGCAGAGAATTAACATCCTTTTGAAGGTGATTCTTAGGTTAAATTTAACCATAATTTAAACTTAAAGGAGTTGAGAGCAAATGCTTGCCTACATAGTCCAACTCAATTAAGCACTCTCAGCTTCAGACTCTTCAAACAATGGGAGGAAGCCTATTTATTGGATTCCCTGATCAAAGAAGGAAGTGCCCCCAAATGCTATATTATTATTGTTTTACAGGATAGTCTTCCTTGGAAAGGACACATACAGGAAGCCTGGAAAAGAGACAAAGCAGTAACCATGGGTATAGCAAGGTTTGGAAGGGTTGGAGGGTGAATTGTTTTTTTCCTTTTTCTTGTCTGTATTTTCTAAAAGTTTTCAAATTGAATATATGTTTTTTTGGAATAAGGGGGAAAATGTTTAATCAGCCCTGATTCTTATTTGCAAGCAACAAAACTCAATTCTGGCTGTTTTAAATAACGAGGGGATTTATTAAGAATGCACTGGATTAGAAAATTGTTTTACATAATTTTTAAAATGCATTTGGAAGCTCATTAAGTTATAGAGAAGGTGGAAACCAGACTTGGGCCTAAGTGGACAGAAAAATCTTCCAAATTATATTTGAAAGTCTGAGGAGAAGACAGCAGTGGTCCCATCAAGGACTAGATGGTAATCTTTGGGATCACCTCCATCTCAGCACCAGAAACTTGTCTTGGAGCAAACCCAACTGTCCCTGCAACCAGAAAGAGAGACCAGTGCCATCTCCCCCTCTTACTTTCAGTCCCCCAGTCAAAGTCAAGGGCACAGCTGGCAAAATTACCTGGCTTGGGTCACGTGCCTACATCACAGGATGCTGGGGGAAAACAAACCCTTGGCATTTGCAGCCTCTATAGTGGGTGGATATCTCTTTATCTCATTAAGATACACGAGGCAGAGAATGCCCTAGACACGGAAAAGTGGTTCATAGGCTGGTGGTCAAGGGAAAAGTAATTGGCCACTACATAATACATTTTGGAGATTTTCATAAAAAATATAGAGGGAGGTAGGAATCTGAAAAGCAATAGCAGTTTAGAGGGAATTGTGATGGGGTAACTCAGGCAGCCAAGATGGCTCCTCGTGTGAAAAATTATCTCCTTCTCCCCTTAAAAATAGAATTTCTTCCAGTTATTTTATTACTGTCTCTAAGATTATCTGCTAATAAATACATTATTTGGGGTTAAACATAACTTTTTTAAGTAAAACATTTTATATAGTAGTTAACATGTTATAAATAATTTACAAATATATTCCTTTGGTCATACTGCTTTTTTAACTCCTGTCTCTGAAAGCTTCACCATTACTTTTCTTGGAATAGAGGTGAGGGAGATAAAGGAAAATTGGAGTCCATGTGAGGCCTGGATAAGGGGGTGCAAAATGGAGGATTCAGGGTATGGTGAGAGCATAGGAGGCCAGAAAGGACACGGGCAGTGAATGCACAAAAAGAGCGGAATGGAAGGCAAAAAATACCACAGACAGACAGCGACTTTAAAACTTTGTTTGCAGTATCTGTCAACCAAGAAAAAGGAGAGAGCCATCTGTTAGAATGGCCATCACCGAAAAGTCTACAAATAGCAAACGTTGGAGAGGGTGTGGAGAAAAGGGAACCCTCATACACTGTTGGTGAGGCTGTAAATTGATGCAGGCCCCATGGAAAACAGTATGGACATCTCTTAAAGAACTAAAAATAGAACTGCCATATGATCCAGCAATCCCACTCGCGGGCATATATCCAAGAAAGATAGAAGCTCTAATTCTAAAAGATACATGTACCCCAGTGTTCACAGTAGCACTATTTATAATAGCCAAGACATGGAAGCAACCGAAGTGCTCATCAACAGATGATTGGGGATCTTCCCAACCCAGGGATCAAACCCAGGTCTCCCACATTGTAGGCGGATTCTTTACCAGCTAAGCCACAAGGGAAGCCCAAGAATGCTCGAGTAGGTAGCCTATCCCTTCTCCAGCGGATCTTCCTGACCCAGAAATTGAACCAGGGCCTCCTACATTGCTGGCGGATTCTTTATCAACTGAGCTACTAGCGAAGCCATATACGAATGAGTCTATATACAAACAGAAACAGACTCACAGACATAGAGAACTTGTGGTTACCAAAGAGGGGAACAAATAGCAGTACGGGATTAACAGAAACTATGTATAAAATAGGTGAGCAACAGGAATTTACTGTATAGCACAGGGGATCTCACACAAATCATGGAATCATCTACAAGGGAACATAATCTGGAAAACTACAGAATCACTACGCTATCTACCTAAAACTAACACAATAATGCAAATCAACAGTAGTTCAATAAGAAATATAAGGTGAAAGAAAAATACAAATTCTTCCTCATGGACCCAAGTGGATCCAAAATGTGGAGCATTACTTGATTCAGTCATACCATAGGTTAATTATTCCAAAATTTAGAAATTATTACAAAATAGCTTAAACTTTTACCATCAGGTCTGATGGAAGCACTTAGGAAGACGCACCCTGTGCATCCCACTGCATATCCTGGAGTTTTCACTCCAGTTTGAAATGACATGCTGCACACATGGGGGAAAGCCTGGCCAGCTTCAGAACCAGGAATAACTGCTCTACCTAGTGGGCACAGTGTCTCACATGTGTGATGTCCACTTCCTAACACTGGCTGCTAGAAAGTTCCTTCAAATTGAGGTCAGTTCAAGAAATGTAAGCAGAATATTATAGTGCTTATGGCATGTTTTCTAGATCCCAAGTTGTTTGTTTTTCCTGTCTTTTTAGTATTTACCACTCCTCTTTTCCTCTCCCATATTAAGAAAAAAAATTGCAAGCCACCTTAAAATCCTTTTTTTGTAATGAGGTAGGGCAAAAAGTAATAAATATGCATATTGACATTTGCTTGGGAACCTAAAATGTAAATTCAACGCACTAGCTCCCTATTCTGGTTAGACATCAGATCACAATTAAATCTTCCTCAGATTCTCTGTTGTCCTGGTAACTGCTCTCCGCTTGGAGAACACAGAGGGTGATGTCGCCCAAAAGGGTCTGTGGAGGGAGAGCAAGAGCGTACTAAGGAATTCCTCCTGATGTTCATAACCACACAGCAAGCTGTGGCAGAATGGTAGCATGGAGCGGAGACAAGCCCTCCTCAGGTTACTCCCGTTGCTGTGATGTAGTGGGGCTTTGCTGCAGTTAAGTGGCTATGTACGTTATAATAACAAGATTGGCTATGGCACACCAAAAATATTGACAATGAATAGTACTTTGGATAATCACAGATTGCAAATCCTCTTAAACGCATTCAACTCTAACAGATATATTTAGACTTAGATGAACAGTAGCTGGGGGAATTTCTCAAAGTGTCAACTGGTGTGAATGAATAAAGATGGCTTTAAAGGAGCTATACTGCTTAGGGATTAAGGCCAACTGGAACAATTCACTTTTACAAAATAAGCCTCCAAGCTCAAGAGAGCAGCCCTTCTTTGTTTGATTGAGGCGTATCACTTCAATCCTCAGGACGTGTGCTGGCAGTCCTGTGATGGCTCATCCCTGTCCATTTGTACAAGAGGTTTTAATTGTACATTGATGGGAACTCGCAACTCTGTTGAGGCAATCTTTGTAGCAACGACAAAGAGGGAAAATTTTTAAGTAGCCGTCATTTTTATTTTGGCTTAACAGATTTTAGCAGGAAGATTCTGAATATGAATCGGCTTCATTTTTAAATCCTAAAGAGAATTTCTGAAGCAGCCCAGAAGGTGCCACTTTAGTCGGAGGCAATTAAAAAAAAAAAGCCTAGAATAGCTAGCAAGAAAGAGAATCACACAATTTGTTTGGACGTTGTAGGGAAAAAAGTTACAAATTACATGAAGTCCTTTCCTCCATCCTCCCTGAGTGTATTTGCTCTTGTTTACACTCTTACATACAATTCTTCCTCAGTGTTTGGAGGTGGGGATGGGACAGGAGGTATAATGTAAATAGTAAGAAGAGTTTATATTATTTAAGATACAGCTTGTCGCGTTTTAACTGCAACAAAGTCAAGTGTTGCGGGCACTTAACAAAAGGGCCAGTGCAGTGACTTTCCCGGTGATCCAGGGGCTAAGACTCCACACTCCCAATGCAGGTTTCATCTCTAGTCCGGGAAACAGATCCACGTGCTGTAACCAAGAGTTCACGGGCTGCAACTCAAGGTTCCCCCATGCTGCAACAAAGACCCTGTGTGCCATAACTGAGACCCAGTGCAACCAGTTAATTAATTATAAAAGGGGGGGGATGGTACACTTTTGGATGGTACAGAATCTCTTCCCATAGGGGAGTTGTTTTTCTCGAGTTGAATTCCAGCCTTTAGAAGGTAATGTGGGCATCAGTAGAGAAAAGTAGAAGCTGATTAAGTCATTTCTCTCTAGGTTCCCCCCATCCCCTCACAGTTCTTAAGGACCACCAGAGAATGCATTTTCAAACTTAAATTCTTTATAATGTTGAGCTACCTGAAACTACTAGACATATGGTTCCTCAAGGTGAAATGTCTACAGAGAGTACCCAGCTCCTGGGATTCCCTGCAGGTACCACTTTTAAAGTGGCCTGTACCATGTTCCTTCAGTTTGTGAGAAAGCTACTTAATGATGCATAAAACTAATTATTATAAAATAAGACTGAATCTGTATGGTAGCTGTTCACAATGTGGAAAATCACACTTTTTCATGGCTTATTTTCTTTTAAAATGTATGTCCTTTTCCCATCCTTAATGTGTTCTGTATATGTAAAATAAATACTCTTCGCAGCAGGACCCGGGCTTGGAGGCCTTAAAACCCAATAAAAGAATCCTGTAGTTTAATGGTCCTTAAATGCTCGACATCTTTTTCACTTAATGTAAAATCCATCTGATCTAATAGCCGTGACTGAATTATAGATATATAATTTTTTCTATTAAATGTTAATCTTCTGACTTGGCAGAGCAATAGAGGCTCTAAATTATTAAGAAGGCAATAACCTCTCTAAACTCTTTCCTGAATTCAGAATATTCCCAGGACTGCTATCTTGAAAAAAAAAGAAACTGCAAACCTATTTAAAATATAAAATAAAAATTGGGCCAATTAAGTACAATTTGATGCTAAATATCAGTTATAAGGAACATTATTTTTATAGATGTTTATCTCCTTTATTATTTCACTATATATGTGTTTGTAGGTATGTGTACACAGATACACACTTATAACTGGAGAAGCAACCCTCACAAGTCCTGGCTCTTTTTCATTTACATATGACATTTTTGTAACCTTGCCTTTTTGGTGGAATTCATTCATCATCGATGTTTGTTCATGCAGGCATAAATAATGAAAGTGCCCTCTAATGCGTAAGTGATGCCACGCGTCCAATTATGCTAAACACAGTCTTAATGCCCAGAGAATCTTATTGGAGTGCCATCTTTGCTGAAGTTTTTTTCTTTAAATCTCTACATTTATGATTCTCATGAGCCAAAGATCCATACATGCAGTAGGAAACAGAGCCACGTTAAGAAGCAGGTTAGTATGTACCTGGAGAGGCTAGTATAGACACTCTTGTTTCAAACAGTCAAGCCCAAAACATAAGGAAGAATTTAATTTCCAACAACAAAGTCTTAAATCCAGTTTAGTTGGGAACAACACTGAATGAAGTGGGAGCTGAAATATCTATTTAGCATTTTGTGCACGACATATCTTCTGGTGCCGTTTGCTTTTTTTGTTTTTCTGAAAATTACTCACAGTAATTGTTTTTCCTCTCTGAAATTTATTCACAACATTCAGCAGCCAGGAGCAAGGTCCAGGTTCTTCTTCCCTTGCCATACGTGTGCAACCATAATTTGCACAATTATCACAGGCAATTCTCTTTCGATCCTTATTTTGGTGCCTTTACTTTGATATACAGAACTTGTAGGATGAAAAGGATCACCACAAGGTTGTAGAATCCAGTGATGAGGAAGATAAAGACACTGCAAGAAAGTTTTCTTCCACCATGGGGAAGCAGATGTCAAAAGAAGTCTGTAATCACTACTGTCAATACTGCCCACTTGCATTAGTGTGAGCAGGCACTGATGGATCTGGTCATCATGGACACCAAAAATTAATTGGAAACTCCCCTTTTCTGCTTTGAAACAAGCAAACTGAAAATATGAACCATGTTCTCTGTAGGTAAGAAGCGCGTGTATGAGACCAATATTCAGGTCTTTGTTAGAAGAAAGGTGGTAACACTGGGGGAAGAAAAAGTGCTCATGTTCTAAAGCCGCAAGCTTTTTAAAGCACCAATGATCCAATGCATTCAGAATTACAGAAAAATTTAAACTGTATAATATTGGTTAGGGACAAGAGGAAAGGTTTAAATAAAAAACAAGCTATAAGAAAGATTAGCCTTAATTCCAAGTGGTGCTAGTGTAAGGAATCCACCTGCAAATTAAAGAGATGCAAGAGGCCCAGGTTCAATCCTTCAGTTGGGAAGATCCCCTGGAGTAGGAAATGGCAACCTACTCCAGGAATCTTGCCTTGAAAATCCCATGGACAGAGGAGCCTGGGGGGCTGCAATTCATGGGGTCACAAAGAGTCGGACAAGACTGAGCACACGCACACACACACACGCACACACACACACACACATCTGAAATTTCACAATAGCACAGGTGTAGCTAGTGCTTGATGCTGCAAAAGTGCTGCATTCAATATGACTACCCCAAAGCCTTATGTTCTTTGCAGCCAAAGATGGAGAAGCTCTATATTGTCAACAAAAACAAGACCAGGAGCTGACTGTGGCTCAGATCATGGACTCCTTATTGCCAAATTCAGACTTAAATTGAAGAAAGTAAGGAAAACCACTAGACCATTCAGGTATGACCTAAATCAAATCCCTTATGATTATACAGTGGAACTGAGAAATAGATTTAAGGGCCTAGATCTGATAGATAGAGTGCCTGATGAACTATGAAATGAGGTTCATGACACTGTACAGGAGACAGGGATCAAGACCATCCCCATGAAAAAGAAATGCAAAAAAGCAAAATTGCTGTCTGGGGAGGCCTTACAAATGAAAAGAAGAGAAGCAAAAAGCAAAGGAGAAAAGGAAAGATAAAAGCATCTGAATGCAGAGTTCCAAAGAGTAGCAAGAAGAGATAAGAAAGCCTTCCTCAGCGATCAATGCAAAGAAATAGAGGAAAACAACAGAATGGGAAAGACTAGAGATCTCTTCAAGAAAATTAGAGATACCAAGGGAACATTTCATGCAAAGATGGGCTCGATAAAGGACAGAAATGGTATGGACCTAACAGAAGCAGAAGATATTAAGAAGAGGTGGCAAGAATACACAGAACTGTACAAAAAAGATCTTCATGACCCAGATAATCACGATGATGTGATCACTGACCTAGAGCCAGACATCCTGGAATGTGAAGTCAAGTGGGCCTTAGAAAGCATCACTACGAACAAAGCTAGTGGAGGTGATGGAATTCCAGTTGAGCTACTTCAAATCCTGAAAGATGATGCTGTGAAAGTGCTGCACTCAATATGCCAGCAAATTTGGAAAACTCAGCAGTGGCCACAGGACTGGAAAAGATCAGTTTTCATTCCAATCCCAAAGAAAGGCAATGCCAAAAAATGCTCAAACTACCACACAATTGCACTCATCTCACACACTAGTTAAGTAATGCTCAAAATTCTCCAAGCCAGGCTTCAGCAATACGTGAACCATGAACTTCCCGATGTTCAAGCTGGTTTTAGAAAAGGCAGAGGAACCAGAGATCAAATTGCCAACATCCACTGGATCATGGAAAAAGCAAGAGAGTTCCAGAAAAACATCTATTTCTGCTTTATTGACTATGCCAAAGCCTTTGACTGTGTGGATCACAAGAAACTGTGGAAAATTCTTAGAGATGGGAATACCAGACCACCTGACCTGCCTCTTGAGAAATTTGTATGCAGGTCAGGAAGCAACAGTTAGAACTGGACATGGAACAACAGACTGGTTCCAAATAGGAAAAGGAGTACCTCAAGGCTATATATTGTCACCCTGCTTATTTAACTTATATGCAGAGTACATCATGAGAAACGCTGGGCTGGAAGAAGCACAAGCTGGAATCAAGATCGCCGGGAGAAATATCAGTAACCTCAGATATGCAGATGACATCACCCTTATGGCAGAAAGTGAAGAGAAACTAAAAAGCCTCTTGATGAAAGTGAAAGTGGAGAATGAAAAAGTTGGCTTAAAGCTCAACATTCAGAAAACGAAGATCATGGCATCTGGTCCCATCACTTCATGGGAAATAGATGGGGAAACAGTGGAAACAGTGTCAGACTTTACTTTTTTGGGCTCCAAAATCACTGCAGATGGTGACTGCAGCCATGAAATTAAAAGACGCTTACTCCTTGGAAGGAAAGTTATGACCAGCCTAGATAGCATATTCAAAAGCAGAGACATTACTTTGCCAACAAAGGTTCGTCTAGTCAAGGATATGGTTTTTCCTGTGGTCATGGATGGATGTGAGAGTTGGAGTGTGAAGAAAGCTGAGCACCAAAGAATTGATGCTTTTGAACTGTGGTGTTGAGAAGACTCTTGAGAGTCCCTTGGACTGCAAGGAGATCCAACCAGTCCATTCTAAAGGAGATCAGCCCTGGGATTTATTTGGAAGGAATGATGCTAAAGCTGAAACTCCAGTACTTTGGCCACCTCATGAGAAGAGTTGACTCATTGAAAAAAAGACTCTGATGGTGGGAAGGATTGGGGGCAGGAGGAGAAGGGGACGACAGAGGATGAGATGGCTGGATGGCATCACTGACTCGATGGACGTTGAGTCTGAGTGAACTCCAGGAGATGGAGATGGACAGGGAGGCTTGGCGTGCTGCGATTCATGGGGTCGCAAAGAGTCGGACACGACTGAGCGACTGACCTGACCTGAATCAAAGCTATAGTTCTTCCAGTACTCATGTATGGATGTGAGAGCTGGACTATAAAGAGAGCTGAGCGCCGAAGAATTGGTGCTTCTGAACTGTGGTGTTGGAGAAGACTCTTGAGAGTCCCTTGGACTGCAAGGAGATCCAACCAGTCAATCCCAAAGGAAGTCAGTCCTGAATATTCATTGGAAAGACTGATGCCGAAGCTGAAACTCCAATACTTTGGCCATCTGAGGCGACGAATTGACTCATTGGAAAAGACCAATGCTGGGATAGATTGAAGGCAGGAAGAGAAGGCCGATGCGATGGACATGAGTTTGAGTAGGCTCCAGGAGTTGGTGATGGACAGGGAAGCCTGGTGTGCTTCAGTCCATGGGGTCGCAAAGAGTCAGACATGACTGAGCAACTGAACTGAACTGAAACTGAGCCAGTGCTTAGAGTCACTGGATTATTAAATTTTAAGATGTTCATTGCATTAATATTTTATTTTAAAGGTTCTTTATAATACTAACCCTCTGTTAAAAGGAATGAGCTTTTCTGATGAAGTAGGAGTGATTAAAAAAAAAAAACAACAAGCAACAAACAGTAATAAAGCTTTCAACGAAGGGCTGCACTCCCATAGGGATTCAGTGATTCTTTCAGAGAGCACTCGTATCTTAGACAACTGACATTCCTCTTGGCCTAAGTTCAGACTTCAGTCTTTCTGAATACAGAACAGCAAAGAGACCAGCATCACACATTGTATGTTTCATTTGTTAAGGCTTGTACGAGCTCTGCATTTGACATCCAGAGGTGAGTGAATGAGAAAATGAGGTTAATTCAAGGAGGTTACTTGATATTGCATTCTACATAGCTAAATGAAAATAGGTGTCATGTGATGAACATGGGTTTGAGTGAACTCCAGGAGTTGGTGATGGACAGGGGGGCCTGGCGTGCTGCGGTTCATGGGGTTGCAAAGAGTCAGATACAACTGAGCGACTGAACTGAAATGAACTGATCTGTACTTTGCACCCCATCATTCTCTACCCAAAATTCTCCAAAAATAGCAAATGGACTTGATCACCTTGTAAATCTCTTACAAGGATGTTCAAAACAATATTCCACAGAAAATTTTTTTTTTTTGGATGGCTGAAGACAAAATAAAACATATATAAACCCATACAGGGGTTCCCTTACCATCCCTAATAAGGAAAGTATAACACTGAAAATTATTCAGTTAAGAACTTCTCTATTCCAGAGCTTCAATAGGTGACTTAAAACTCATGAAATAGAGCTCATGCTGAAGGACAACATTTAACATAAAATTTAAAGAATCTAAATATTGCTTATGAAAACTGTGTATACTTAACTAAAGAATTAAAAATAAATCCATTTCTGACTTTTCGCTGTTGTTTCTATATTGAAGAACTATGATAGTTTATCCTTTGGTGGGATAAGTTATTCTGATGGTCCTTTGTCCTTGTAATTGACAAAAATGGGATCAAAAACCTGGTTCAGGATGCTCAAAGATTATTGCTAAGGCACATTTTGCAATTTAAAAAAAAACTTGCATTGAAATGATTCATTTGTGTAGTTTATTTGCTAATAGTCAAATTAGTAATTTTCAATCTGAATTGTAAATAAAATATTAATAAAATAACAAAACATATAAACTTTCCTTAAGGAGACAGAAATAATAAAAATGGTTGGTTATAATATTTACTATAAACATGTCCAATTGCATTATTTTCTTGCTATCTATATTCTTAGAGTTTACTATGTTACTGCACTTTGTCTAAATCCTTAAAGATCTGTCCTCTAAAATCCATTCTCGAATGCTAATTTTGCAAGAAAACTGCCTTTTACATTATTAATCTCATTAGTGCAATTTTCCTATAAATAAGTACAAAACATTTGGAGGATGCATACATAATGAGTGCTTGGTTACTATAGTAGCAAATGTCAGAGTAATTACTAAAAAAAAAGTCTAAAACTTTTGACACTTTGAAAAATCTAGTATACCATTAATCACAGTTTTCTACATACTCTGGCAAGAAAAGTCACCACAAGTGAAAATCAAGATACCATTATGGAGATTATGAGGCAATTTTATTATGAATTCCTGATATATTCCACCCTTGCCTGTTCTTAACCTAAATGTAATTTAGCACTGCAAACCATCTGTGAAATGAAATTTACTTTAAAAGGCATAAATGTTACTAGTGTAAAAAGAAAAAAAATGTGTATCTCCAAAAGAGGTCAAAGGCACTCATTAAGTTACTTGAATAAAAATGGAACTTGGCCAAGTTACCATGTGTTCCTTGAAACTTCATGAGGTCTCATGGCTTGACTGAAGACCTGAAAGATCTTCTGATGCACTTAAAAGAGTCTCCCAACCCAATTAATTTCTCTGGAAGAAACCTTTAAATAATTATTTCCGCCTAACCCCTCTTCAAATGGACCCACTCAGTTGGCTCAGGTTTTACTGGGTACTCAATCAATTCAAACAATCCAAGGCAAAGTGTTAATGTTGTTTGTCTAATTGTAAAATTAACATACACAGAATATAAGATTTGAACTCATATTGAAGAACTCAGCAACATATCTGTCTAAATTAAAAACCTACTGATGGATCAAAATACACTTTATTTTAATTATACTAGCACAGCGAGGCCCAGAAAGGCCATGAAGTTGCGCACAGAATGCTCAGCACCAGCAGGGAAAGCCACTGTGGGCTGGGGGGTGTCGACTAGCACACGAGCCCCTGCCGCATCTGTATGATCTGCAGTAAGGCGGCCTGCACATCCTCATCCATGTGACCCTGGGAGAAAGAGGAGAGGGGAGAAGTATTTTATGTCATCTTCATTCACACACAAATTCTTAAGACACAGGGCTTTATAACAGGTCCTTATTGGTTGTGATTCACCAAATGCAAAATCCTCACCATCGTGGTGACATTCTAAACATTTTATTGGAAAACAGAGTAGAGCTCTATCATAGAAAGGACAATCAATGTAAAAGTAGTGCACACCAGTGACTCTAAATGTCTAGTATCAGAGAACAGATGGACAAACTTCTTTCTCTCTTTTTATTAACGGCTCAGGTGATAGAGGCAGCGTAAGTTACAGATGAGCAAAGTAAACTACTACAAGGAAAAGTTTCTTTTGCTTCTGCCAAGTTTTTTTTACCAGAAAAGTAATTAATGAAAATTCCTATATTTATATTTTTTACACAAGTAGGATCATATATATTATTTTGCAATTTGCCTTTCCACCTAGTGTTACAGAAATCTTTTTCAAGTTACTGCTTATTTTTATTCATTTATTTATTGGACACACCACATGGCTTGTAGGAACCCAGTTCCCCAACCAGGAATCGAACCTGGGTCCATGGAAGTGAAAGCCAGAGTCTTAACCACTAGAATTCCCTGCCTTAATTATTTTAAATTATTGTATAATATTCTACTGTGTGTATGATAATTTCTTTATTAATTCTCTCAAAAATAGACATTTATGGAGTTTCCAATCTTTCACAGCAGGTTCCTAGAGAAGAAATTGCTGGGTCAAAAAAGCAGCCTCAATTTTTAAATTTTGCCAAGTACTACAAAATTTCCCTCTACAGAGATAATGACAAGCTACACTCCTACCAACAGGGTATAAGTGTCCATTTCCCACAATGCCCTGGCCAGTGCTACAGATTATCCTTTTGTTTAATATTTGCCAATCCCAGCAGTGAAAAATGGTTACCTCCTTGTTTATTTCCCCTTTTACTAGTTATGTTGAGGTCTTTTAACATGAATGTTATCTGCTTATATTTAGAAAGAGCACTTTAAAGTTAAAATGATGGCAAGAGGTTGATTAAATGCAAGTCAATATGGTGGGCTTATAACAGCCACCCCCTTCCCTTTTCCTTTGCTTGAGCACTTGAATGGATTTCAGCATAACACTTCCTATTAATATAAAAAGTTTAGCTTCCAAAATCTGTTTCTATAACAGCAGGATGTTTAAATTCCAAACATTAGCCATAGTTGACTAAACTGAATTTCTTAGTTAACTTTATGATGCCAGAAGGCAAGACTATTTCATATGCCAATTGCTTTTGTTATGTTTCATTAGGAGTCAGTAGAAAAAAATTTCGAATTTCTGAAGCATACATGATAAAAAGTTGATAGGCTTGTTAGGTTTGCTGTCTTTCAGTATGCTGCTCCCCGCCTTGGCCAGAAGCAGAGCCAAGCAAGTTCCCCCTCACTAACACAGAGCTTCCATACTTTTCTACCATTTTCCCTCCAAAGAACTCCCCACCCTGCTACCCGTCAACAGTCTTCTCTAGTAATTACAATAATAACTTTCAAACCCCAGCTCATCTTCTATCTACTCAAAAGAAAGCAGCCAAAGAGACTTTTCCATATTATTCGTCCTTTTCCATTGGTTTCCCCTTTATCTCCTACAGAAAAGGCAGGCCTTTTTAAGAAATTGATACTGTAAAAATCTCTTTTTATTTTACCTAGTTCTTTTTCTAAAAATGACCTTCTTTTTTTTTCCCCAGTGTGAACACTTCAAATCCTAAACAATTTCTATTACATCTCACCTCCTATTGCTATTCTAACATTGTCTCGACTGTCTTCCCAAAAAATCTACCCTGAGAATTTTGGAGATGCTGATGGTGTTTCTACAGAGTATTAAGTATAAAACACTTCATATGTTAAACATATTTCTTAGTGTGATTTTTTAAATAGTGTTCTCATTACACCCCTCAAGAAGGCAATCTGTGGTCTTATGCTTCACTGAGATTAAGGCTCAAAAAATAAATACTACTGATATTCTAACAGAACCTCTCTTTCTTGTATTATTACAATTCTGTGCACACTTGTCACTTTTTTGGTATTCTCTACATTTCAAAGAAACACTTCTGAGCTACCAAGAAACAGTGAAGTTCTTCCTCCTCTCCTCTTTCAGCAACAGCCATGTGTGGATGTCAGGCACTCTCTCCAGCTAGCGATACTAGAACTGTGTGCTGCTGTCACATGTTGCCAAACTGTCTACAAAATGAGTGACAAGCAGATGGAGACAACACTAAATTTAAGATGCTGTGTTGCCACACAGCTTTGTAAATTTCTCCGGAAGACATGCAACCCGTGATTAAAAGAAACAATTATTTTAAAATAAGCATATGGGGGTACAACTACTTTAAACATCAGTGACTTTCACATAAATTTACTGGAAAATAAAGAATTATTTTCTCTAAAATGATATCCTATCCAAAGGAGTAGTTCTACTTTACCTGTGCAGCACTAAGAAGGTGTGTCCGATAAATTGCAATTACTTCTTGGTGCTGTCTGTCGGCATCCTACAAGTGTGGAAAGATGGGGAGGTCAGACTATCAGCATTCATGTTTTCAAACACATGGAGGTTTGTAACAATGCTGTCCTCAGGCCTGATGCTTCTAAGCAGTAGTATTATTAAAGTGCTCCTGCTATATTCTGATAACAAACCACCTTGGACCCACCAGATGCAAAATTCCATACCAAAACAACAGTATAAACTTTTCTAAAGAAAGTGTGGGAACATTCACAGTGAAAGCAATGCCACTCATCCTAGGTAATATGAAATTATTGCCTTAGATTACATCTAATGCCAGGAAATTATCCAGACACTTATTAACGTATGCTTTAGATTATTGCAAAAACTTCCCGTCTCATCACCTGTCTCTAGACTTTATTCCTTTCATGCTACTGAGACTCAAGTAACTCTGTCCTCACATCACTTTTCACTCAAAAATCTTGGGTGATACCTCATCAGCTAATACCTAATATTTCATATCTGTAAGAGGGAACTGGAATGCATCAGCTTGATTCTCAACAGCCTCCACAACTGGGCCTCAGACGCAGCTCCCAGGACTGGCCAACCTAGAGGCCTTTCATTGCCCTGAGGCACGCACGCCACTTGATTCCATTTCCAGGCCCTGCTTCACTCTGTTTCCTCTGCCTGAGGGAGGCTCTGCTTTCCTTTCACCTACCAAGACACCATCCGTATACAAGTGCAGCCCAGGTACTCCCTCCCTCGTTCAAACCAGCTCCACCACATCAGTAACCTTTCCTTCCTGGGAGTTCATATCCCTTAGATCCCGGGACTGTAGACTCAATTCTATATCTGATATTTTTGTCTCATTATTTTATTTTTTATGGAGATACACTTTGCCTAACTACCCGGAACCCTTGGGGACAGGGACTGTCTACTCTCTTTATCCCTGACAGTGCTTAGCACAGTGTCATGAACATAATAAATAATAAACAAATATTTCCGAATACTGAAAAATCTACCACATCCTTTTGGTAAGATCCAAATCAGCAATATGTCATCATTAATCTATAGGCCAAGAGTGTTATAAAATGAACACTTGAAAAAATAACTTTCTTCTATTCAAAAACAACTCACAACAAATTCCTATACATTAGAAAAATAGTACCCAACAATTTACATTTGATTGGGCTACATTTTACTTAGCCTCACAGCTCATTCAACTAAAAAAAGGAAACAAGCAAGCAATCAGTTCATATTATCCTATTCTAAGGATGAGGAAGCCAAGGATTAAGGGGAATGTATCATGTCACTCTCTTTTAAGTGGCAGGGTTTAGAACTGAGCTCCCAACTTTACCTTCTTAATCCAGATGTTTTCTTTTAATATATAAAGGAGATACATAACCACACAGGTATTTATGAATGTACATACAAACAGATATTTTCTTTTAATATATAAGGATATAATGTATAAAAACCATAAGAATGCCTACCTTTATTCATAAGGATAAAAGATTATTTTAAAAAGTGTGCCCTGTCATGTCTAACTTTTGTGATTCCATGAACTGTAGCCCACCAGGCACCTCTGTCCCTGGAATTTTCCAGGCAAGAATACTACCGTAGGTTGCCATTTCCTACTCCAGGGGATCTCCCTGACCCGGGGATCAAACCCAGGTCTCCTGCGTCTCCTGCATCGGCAGGCAGGTTCTTTACCATTGTGCCACCTGGGAAGCTTCCTTTAGTTTGAAAGTGAAAGTCGCTCAGTGGTGTCCGACTCTGTGACCCCATGGACTATACCATCCATGGAATTCTCCAGGCCAGAATACTGGAGTGGGTAGCCTTTCCCTTCTCCAGGAAATCTTCCCAACCCAAGGGTCAAACCCAGGTCTCCCACATTGCAGGCAGATTCTTTACCAGCTGAGCCACAAGGAAAGCCTAAGAATACTGGAGTAGGCAGCCTATCCCTTCTCCAGCGGATCTTCCCGACCCAAGAATTGAACAAGGGTCTCCTGCATTGCAGGCGGATTCTTTACCAATTGGGCTATCAGGGAAGAAGTGGACCAGTATTTTAGAGTCTGCAACAGTTGGAAAGCTATCAGATTTGGAGTAAATCCCAGGATTAAATCCTAGCTGTATGACCTCAGGCATATTTTCGTCTTTGTTTCCTTAAGAATTAAATGGGGGGCTAAATGAAACCTTGTAGGACTGTGAAGAAGATCAAGTTTAAAGATCAAGTACACAAAATGCTTAGTATAGTGCCTAGTACACACCAAGCACACCAAAATGATATCGTAGCACTGGTAGAAATAACTTCTGGCAAAAATGATTATATTCTTGGATCTGAACACAGCCACAAATTAATCTGATTTCTAAATAAGATTTTACAAACAAGCAAAGGTGACCCTGCACATCCCAGCATGAAGCCCTGCAGGTCCCAGGTACTCACCGCCAGCTGCTGCTGCAGGGACCTGACCTGCTGCTGCAGGCTGTCAATCAGCTGACTCTGCCTCTTGCTGGGACTCCCACTTCCATAGGTGAGCTGGGAAAGGCCATTGAGGGCCTGTTTTAATCTCTCCACATCATTGAGCAGTTCAGTTATCTTATGGAAAAAAAAAAAAAGATTGTGGGAAAAACACGTATTAGTCATCTATTCACTTATAAGGAACATCTTTACGCAGAGCTCATTCTCTGAGACACAAAGTTTACCTTTATATACCAGAAAATTGACGAATGAATACTGTTAAGATTGTTTCAACAGTATGTGCAGTATATGATTTCCTCCCAGTATGGGGAAAATCTTTCATAGTTAAGAAAATCAAGTAAAATCCTAATATATGTTTGGTGTATGGGTGTGCATGCTAAGTCACTTCAGTCATGTCCGACCCTATGAACAGTAGCCCGCCAGGCTCCTCTGTCCATGGGATTCTCCAGGCAAGAATACTGGAGTTGGTTGTGATGCCCTCCTCCAGGGGATCTTCCCAATCCAGGGATCGAAGCTGTGTCTCTTACGTCTCTTGCATTGGCAGACAAGTTCTTTACCACTAGTGCCACCTGGGAAGCTCCTTGGTATGTAGAATGTGCTTAATAAGTGGCAACAATTATAAGTGGAAATTAATAATTTGTTGTTATATTCATAACTGATTTCCAAACAAGGTGAGGGCACTAAAGTTCTAGGTCATATGAGCAGACATATCAGAAGGTCAGGACTTGTACCACTCGACTGGGCTGAAGCTGTGGCTGTGTCCCTGTATTCCCAGCACTGAACACAGCACCTGGCAGGTAGAAGGCATTTAATAATTATTGGAATGGGTAAAATAAAACTGCATCCAATCTCCCTGATTTCTCATCTTCCTAGTACATACTTTATTCAACTACCAGTTTTGAAAATGTTATTGAGCACCTGTTCTGTAAATTGTACAATGAGGATGAACAGTAAGAAGGAAAGAAAAGTTATGAATCTGCTCTTAAAAACTGGGTGGAAGACCACCCATATCATTCTGACATGGTAATATATATGCTGTAAATAGATGTCAAACCCAAAACACAACATACATTTTAGGAGATGAACCGTTTACTGTAGGCTAGATTGGCCAATGAAGGCTTTAGGAAGGAGAGTTAAGTGATGATGTGGGCATTAGGGAATGTAGAGAATTTAAGCAGGTAGAAAGGAGGCACAAAGACATTCTGTCTAAAGGAAGATAAAATGTACAGTGAGTTGGAGGGCTCAATTTACTGGTATGAGTGAGTTTCAATATTCTGGGAGGCTTCAAATTCTGGGAGGCTCTGCAGTGTCTTCAGCTTCTTGCAGCCCAGAAACATAGTTTAATTTTTTTTCCTTTCCCATTCTTTAGGTGGCCTAAAACTCCCTGGGTTTTGATAATTCATTTTTGAGGCAAGTGAATCTTGAGTCTCCCTATCCGTCCTGGTTCAGTTCTTGGCTGAACCAGATGAGAAAACAAAAAGAAAACTGCTTTTGATTTCTGTTTGTGTAACTTTACCTTCTTCTCAACTCTGTTTTGTTTTTGGCATATTCATAGCCAGACTAAAAAGGTGGCATTTAATGATCACTTTGTCAATGCTTTGGTAAACCTGTCTTGTGGAGTGCTACAGTAAAGAGTCCTATCATACCCTGGCAGTTCTGCCCTGGGGTTGCCAACACCAAGCCACGCTTCCCTAAAGTATTATTATTACCTTATTATCTTTTGCTTCGATTTGTTTGGCAGATTCCTGTATTCTTCTCTGTAGCTCCGTGATGGTTGTTAAGGATTTGTCACATCGTTCCTGCTGATCTTTGATTTCTTGCTCTATGCTGAAATGGAGCAATTCCTTCTCATCTTTAGCAGACAGTTCCTTCTTTTTGGCATGCAAAACCTCCTCACATACTTCCTCATACTTCCTATTCAGATTGGCCAATTTTTCGTTTAAGTCGGAAATCTGTGTCTCCAAATCGCTTTTCGTTGCTTTATATTTCGACAAATCAACCACCTCCCGAGTCTCTAATTTTTTTAACGCTTGTTTAGTATTCTGAATCTCAGACTGGAGTTTGGAGACCTCTTCAGTTTTGTTTTGGCTTTCTTCTTCCTTTTCTCTCAAGCTAGCTTTTATGATTCCAACTTCTTTCTCAAATGCTTCCTTAACCTGCAAATGCTCAGCCAGGGGCACAGAGGAGTTCTTCTGATTCTCCAGCATCTGCCGCAGTTGGGTCACTGTCTGCTGCTCTTTCTCATAACATCTCTGCTTAGTCTTCAGTTCTTCCTTGAGTGTCTCGATTGTACCACTAAGAGATTTTTTCAGGGACTCAACCTGCTCCAGCGGAACATGCTGCTTCTGCAAAAGAGTTTGTGCTGCAAGGATCTCAGAAGTCTGCTTGGCATTTTCCTCCACGAGCTTCTCTTTCTCCTTCTTTGCCTCTGTGTATTTCTGCAACAGGTCTTTTAACTGTCTGTTCAGCTCCTCTGTTTTTCTGCTTAATGCTCTTTCTGTTTCATGAGAATTCTCAATGTGAACATTCTTATCCTTTAGATCCTTCTGAAGAGTGAGGATCTCCTTCTTTAACTTGTCATTCTCTTGCTTGCACTTCTTGGCCTCTTCTTCGCTGGTATTATACTTCTGTGTCTGCTGGGATAACTGTTCTTTTAGTTCTTTCTCAGTGGCTTTAAATTTTCTCTCACACTCTTCCAAGCTGATGATCGGAGCATATTTTAGCTTGATGCATTCCTGTATCGTGTCGAGTTCTCTCTTCTGGGCTGCAATCTCCTCATGCAGGGTGACAATCTCCTCCTGGCTTTTTTTGTAGTTAGCCAGTATTTCAGCGCTGTTGTCCTGGACCTTCTTCATGCTCTTCCTTAGGCCACTCATCTTTTCTTCATGCTCTCTTAGGCTGATGTACTCAGCTTTTACTTGGTTCTGAGTGTTCTCCAGATTTCTTTTTAATATTTCGTTCTCATCTTTTATTTTCACAAATTCTTGATTTATATCTTCACACTTCTTTTTCACATCTACTAATTCTCTATTGGTTTTATCCAATGTGCTACTCAAGGCAGTTTTAATCTCTTCATGGGTTTTCACGGGCACATACTGATGACTCATGGTCTTTTTCAAATCATTGTTTTCAGACATGAGTGAATATATTTTCTCTTGGTCTTCACCACATTTTTTATTAAGTTCACACAGCTGCTTCTTAAGTTCAGTGATATTGGATTTCAGAGCCGTCATCTCTTTTTCGTGTCTCTCAGGAGGTATGAACACAGTTTCCAGGCGGCTGACATTTTTACTTAAACTGGCATTTTCCATAAGCAACTTCTCCATTTCCAACTTCTTTTCTGTATATTTGTGTGTCACATCTGAAAGCTTTTTATTCAAATCATCAACAATTACATCATGTGACTTTTTCATTTCTTCACTTACTTTTAAAGGGACGTAATGATTTTTCATTTCAGTTGTTAAGTTATTTACTTGTTGTGTAAGGAGCTTATTATCCAGGCAGACCTTTTCGATTTCCTTTTGTAACGTCTGATTTTTCGATGTTAACTCAGTGATCCTCTTCCCAAGTTCTCCTGACTTCTGCTCTAATCTGCTCTTGAGCTGCTCATGTTCCTCTGGTTTGACGTGCTGAGCCAGTTTGGCCTTCAAATTCTCAAGTTCTCTCTTTAATGGTCTAGTTTCATTAAGTGATCTTTCATATTCTCTTTCCACATCTATTAATTTTTTTGCCTTCTCGTTTAGTTCATTTGATAACAAGCTCTTCATGTTTTCAAATTTCTCTGCTGGAATAGAAAGGGCCAGCTTGGCTGACAAGTCCTTTAACTGGCCTTCCATCTCAGTGAGCTTCCTTCCTCTCTTCTCTCGCTCCAGTTCACACATGCTCAACTCCTTCTGCAGTCGCTTATTCTCTTCCATCAGCTTGCCCTCATCTCTCTTAAACTCTTCAACTAACATTTCATTTTGTTTGATTTGGTTTCTCAATTTCCCCACTTCTGCGGACGCACCTTCGTATTTCACTTTCATGTCTTTCAACTGATCCTTCAGTTCCTCCATCAGCCTGTGGTTCCCAGTGGCCGCATCACTTGTCAGGTGCTCTTTCAAGGCAAGAAAATGTGTCTGCATTTGTTTCACTTTACCTTCCGACTCATACATTCTCTTCTGCACGTCTTTCAAGGCATCTTCTAGTTGCTTTATCTGCTCATCTGAATCCTCTTTCACCCTTTCACATTCCAATGCTAAGGCCTTGCACTCCGCCACCTTGTGAGCCAGTTCATTTTGGAGTTTGAGTCTGTCTTGTTTTGCTGAATCACAGAAAGTTCTCATTGCTTCTAATTCTTTCTTTAAAATTTCGTTTTCCGAATATGAGGCTTGATTAGGTAAGGCTAGCTCCAGTGGTCTTAACATAGATCGGCTTTGCATATGGACTGGCATGCCTGTGGAAGTACACTGCAAAAATAATAGTAACACAATAAAATATCAATCCCAAAAGCCTAAAGAAGACACTTATTTACCAAACTTTAAAGTTGCCACATCATCAGTAGCCAAAGGGTTTCCAGGCTAGTATATTAGAAAAATATAGCAGTACTGATTTTTGAGGTAAGAAAAACAGTTCTAGGTATGATTTCCTTGATGCAGTGACATTTTGAAAGCCTGTTCACTTTACATGTATTTCTGGCAGACCAAAGAAGGAAACAGTTGTGGCCTCTGGGGACTTTTTTCTCTTTCTCTTTTCACAATATCTACGAATGAATGTCAACTGATCAAAATACATTTACTATTTCTATGTTTTACAGAACATGATGTGCTTAGAACTTCAAATTCTGAAGAAAGTCATCAGAGCCCTTGAGTAAAAACAAGGCTTTTGCAATTTTAAATCTGCAAATAACGATATATTATTATCTAATAACATATATTGACCTCTAAGTTCCCTCAATGCTAACTCAAGTGTAATGTTTAAATTATAAAAATAATACCAAAATAAACCTAGCTAGTTTAAGAATCAAGAGAATGATATTAATCAATTCACAAAATATAATCATGTTTTCTTCTTTCAAACAGAATGATAAATTAGAATTTAGCATACGCTCTTACTACAAAATTGAATCAACATCTTGTTTCTTCTATTAAATGCTAACAAAAAGAAGTATAATTTAAGTTCTCACTGAAATATTTCATAAGTACCAGAATACAGAACATATAACCATGAAATATTAAATTTAACTATTTCTATTTTTCCCTATCCACCATATTACAGCAAGGGCTCTTTTAAAGTACTGATAAAAGCCATGTGCTATGAGTGTGTCCCACTATTTTAATAGGCAGGTTTTACTGTTGTTCACTTCAATTAACACTGCCTTCCCATTGATGAAGAAGAAAACCATGCTGTGCTTAGTCACTCAGTCGTGTCTGATTCTTTGCAATTCTATGGACTATGACTTGCCAAGCTCTTCTGTCTATGGGATTCTCCAGGCAAAAATACTAGAGTGGGTTGCCATTTCCTCCTGCAGGGGCTCTTCCCAACCCAGGGATCGAATCCATGTCTCCTGCGTTGGCAGGTGGATTCTTTACTACTGAGCCACCTGGGAAACCCAAAGAAGAAAATTAACAACATGGAATAATTTCTCAGCCTCAGTCTGCTTTCAACTTACCAGTTATCTTTAGACTAAGACTACTATAATTTACCAACTAATTACTTACACAGGTTCACAATTTCCATACTTATTTTACTATAATCAAATGTTTATCTTATCTTCTTAAATATTATTCAGTTAATTGACATCCATTCTCTCAACTTAGAATCTTAGAAATTTCCAACTTAGAGTGATCCTAGACATCATAAAGGCTAACTCACTCTGCCCATGGATGATGAAGGTATATATATAAAACCTTTAAAAGACCAAATATTTATCAGTCCTGCAGTCCATGGAGGGTGCTAGGAAGGCAAACCTTGTATCCACTGGAAACTAAAAGTGAAGAGCAGTTAAGGAAGAGAATCAGACAACACTCCCTCTCGGAAGCTTTATTTTGAGATAAATTTCCCAAATATAGAATACACATTTGAATTCAAGGAACAATACCTCTCAAAGTCAAAAGAATGCTTTTTGAATTGTTCATACCTGTCTCCCCTGTAAATGGGCAAATACTTAGAGTTGGCCAACTGCTGTTAAAGAATAGAGGCCTACTATCAAAGACAATGAAACTGTAATTCAAATCTTTTAAGTCACTGTCACCAAAAATACTCTAGAGGGCACTAAACACAGCGTATCTGCTTTTATTAAACTCAAGACCACAAGACCAATTTTTCTTTGATAATGAAAACTTAATTCAATGTATATACAGATGATAAATAAACAATGTGGCTTTCCTCTTTTTAAAAAGGCACAAATATTTTTATAAATATTTTCTAAAACAAAACATTACCTGTGAGTCTGTCATGTACATTTGACCTTGTTTAAGAAGCATATCTTCTTTCCCTAAATAAATCCAAATAAAGGATACCTTAAATATCCATACCAAAGAAGGCTAAGCATTAATTTGGTGTTATTATCTCCTTTATTATTCAAACAAAAAAGAAGCATGACTTACAAAATAAAATTATCCTGTTATAAAATGGCCATATTTTTACTTATTTTTCTATATACATAAGGAAAGTATGTATAGTCTTTTGACTAGATACAAAGTTGGCTTTTAGAATTATGTAAAACTGTTAGACTAAATAAGTTAAATGATTATAAAACATGTATATTATAGTCAAAATAAAAATGGTATCATTTGCAATTTATAGGATGAATATTACAACTGCACTTAGCTAAGGAATAATTTAATATTCAATAGGAAGCAAAAAATTAGATTTTATAGAGAAACTTTAAAATTGGAGAATAAACACAGTGAAGATGAATTATGTAAAGTCTTAAAATAATAAAGAAGTATTTACGGAACATCTAAACAATTCTAAAATGCTTACCTGCATGAGGCCATATCCAAAGATTTTTCCAAATCAGAAAACTACGTTTATGTCTCTTTCAATAAAGAGCAAATCCCAAATATCACAGGTTAAATGTCTTAACAATCAATATGCAAATTTGGTAATTTGTACAATACACAATTTAAAAATTTAGGTCCTAAGGAAAATCAGAGCCTTAGTGATTACCAGATTTTCTGCTAAGAGACTATAGGAGTCATTTTAACCTCTTCCCTGTGCCATGCTGAGGTATAAGATACAAGCAGTTGATGAAGTTTTACAGCAGGAGTATCATATATAGTCAGACAAAATAAAGAGGCATAAACATTCTTTTTTGCTTCAACTGGGTGAACTGTAATGATAATCTATACTTTCATACTTACTGAAATGACTTCCTGATCCTAAATGATCACTCTGAAATCAGAAGAATACATTAAAACATTTTAGATGAATCCATTTTGTTAAATTCTGTATCTATTTCAGCTCTAAATGATCCAGCCATAAAACCATATTTTCAACATTCCTTGTTTCTCCTGGGCATTATTCTACTCGAACTCACAAAAAGGCAAAGCACAATTAGCGAGATCAGTTGGGAATAAACTACTTCACTAAGCATTTTAATAAAAGCAGACTAGTATTTCAAGAAAAAACTTTGACTGTTCAAAAGAAAAGCAAGCTCCAAACGAACTGAAACAACTCTGAATACGTACTCTCTGCTGCTTCTTTACCTCAAAAGGAAGGAAATGCCACAATCGCACCAAGAAATCAATTGCTATATCACGGTTGGGGAGCAGAAACCTTACCTCATCAACTATGAAACATTAGCCTAACCCTTTCTTTCAGATTTATAAAACACCAAAGAGCTGAGGCAAAGAGCTGCATACAGTTCATAATAAGCCCACCAATGCATCAGTTAGGAAAAGGAGAATAATAGAGAAAATTTAGATACTCTGAGTTAAAGTATACTTGGATTGCTCCCCATCCCAAGTAAGCCAAGTACAAAGAACCTAACAGAAAGTAAAATACTATACTGTCAAGAGTAAAGATATGCAGATGTACATCATGTTTCTATATTTTTCTATATTCATACTAATGGCTGTGTGTCAAACTCTGATAAGTGACCATGATAAAAACGGCCCACAGTTCAATAACTAAATTAATGTCCCACTAATACTTATTGCCCCAAGGGTATGGAAAAAGATCTGTAAACTAAGGTAAGCTCTGTGTTCTAAATAATATTTAATACTAGAATCTGCAATAGGTAGTAAATGGGCTTACACATGTATGGGTGAAGGGAGGCCATGGCACATAAGAAATTCAAAAAACTTAGTTTGGACATATTACCTTGCCTTGATGACTCAAATGACAACAAATGCATGAGTTACAACATAAAATTAGCATTGTTCTAAAATATCCATGTTTCCCAAACTTGTTCTATAAAAATAAGGAAAATGCCTACATAAAGTACCACACAGTTGCACTCATCTCACATGCTAGTAAAGTAATGCTCAAAATTCTCCAAGCCAGGCTTCAACAATACATGAACCATGAACTTCCAGATGTTCAGGCTGGTTTTAGAAAAGGCAGAGGAACCAGAGATCAAATTGCCAACAGCCGTTGGATCATGGAAAAAGCAAGAGAGTTCCAGAAAAACATCTATTTCTGCTTTATTGACTACGCCAAAGTGTTTGACTGTGTGGATCACAACAAACTGTGGAAAATTCTGAAAGAGATGGGAATACCAGACCACCTGACCTGCCTTTTGAGAAATCTGTATGCAGGACAAGAAGCAACAGTCAGAACTGGACATGGAACAACAGGCTGGTTCCAAATAGGAAAAGGAGTACGTCAAGGCTGTATATTGTTACTCTACTTATTTAACTTATATGCAGAGTACATCATGAGAAATGCTGGACTGCATGAAGCACAAGCTGGAATCAAGATTGCCGGGAGAAGTATCAATAACCTCAGATTGCAGATGACACCACCCTTATGGCAGAAAGCGAAGAAGAACTAAAGAGCCTCTTGATGAAAGTGAAGGAGGAGAATGAAACAGTTGGCTTAAAGCTCAACATTCAGAAAACTAAGATCATGGCATCTGGTCCCATCACTTCATGGTAAATAGATGGGGAAACAATGGAAAGAGTATCAGACTTTATTTTGGGGGGCTTCAAAATCACTGCAGATGGTGACTGCAGCCATGAAATTAGAAAACACTTGCTCCTTGGAAGAAAAGCTATGACTAACCTAGATAGCATATTAAAAAGCAGAGACATTACTTTGCCAACAAAGTTCTGTCTAGTCAAGGCTATGGCTTTTCCAGTAGTCATGTATGGATGACAGAATTGGACTATAAAGAAAGCTGAGTGCCGAAGAATTGATGCTTTTGAACTGTGGTGTTGGAAAAGACTCTTGAGAGTCCCTTGGACTGCAAGGAGATCCAACCAGTCCATCCTAAAGGAGATCGATCAGTCCTGGGTATTCATTGGAAGGACTGATGTTGAAGCTGAAACTCCAATACTTTGGCCACCTGATGCGAAGAGCCAACTCATTTGAAAAGACCCTGATGCTGGGAAAGATTGAAGGCTGGAGGAGAAGGGGATGACAGAGGATGAGATGGCTGGATAGCATCACTGACTCAATGGATATGAGTTTGGGTAAACTCCGGGAGTTGGTGATGGACAGGGAGGCCTGGGGTGCTGTAAACCATGGGGTCGCAAAGAGTCGGACATGACTGAGCAACTGAACTGAACTGAACTAAGGATTACACATAATACAGCAATGCTGGTGGCAGTTAATGAAGACTTTCAAGCGAGATGAGATAGCAGTGGATATTCCATACAAATTATGATTCCTTAGTTTTTAATAACGGCTTTCATAAACACTTTATAATTTTCTCTTGGATGGTTAAAAATCATTTCTAGCATAAAAATTCATTTGATTGGGGAAAATGTCCCCATTATACTGAATGCAAAAACTTATAAAATAGGATGTATAATAAGAATCCATCTAAAAAAAAAAAAAAAAAAGAATCCATCTGATGAATTCATGTGTATAACACAAGTTATGTACAAAGAAGGGGCTTCCCAGGTGGCTCAGTGGTAGAGAATCCTCCAGTCAATGCTAGAGACACAGGACATACGGGTTTAACCCCTGGGTTGGAAAGATCCCCTGGAGGTGGAAATGGTACCTCACTCCAATATTCTGGCCTGGAAAACCCCATGAACAGGGGAGTCTGGTGGGTTGCAGTCCATGGGAGTCACAGAGTCAGACCCTACTTAGAGACTGAGCACACACACACACACACGTACAAAGAAAGGTTTGAAAGGATGGTCAGGTGCTAAGAATGCCGGATCAGCATAGATGGGCCTTGTATCGGCATAGATGAGCCTTGTATCGGCATAGATGAGCCTTGTGTCGGCATAGATGAGCTGTGCCTAGTTCTGCACTTCATAAAAAAGGAATGATGCAGTATGTGCTCTTTGCGTCTGATTTCTTTCATGCAACATTATATCTGTGAGTTTCATCCCTGTCTTTATATTCTTCTTCATAGCAGTACCCGTTCTTTTTTTTATTTATTTACAAAGAAAAAACTGACTTTTGTTATGTATTTTGGAGTTGTATCTCACAATAAAAAGACTCACATCGAATTGGCTACTCTCTTCAGTGACCCCAGTGCTGAACAACATTTATAAAAATATGTATTATGGTCTCGAAAAATACATCTATACAGTTGCAGGTGTGGAGAGTGGTCACCCTTGGTGCAGGGAGCATGAGGAGGCTTCTGGATAAAGGTGATGTGCTATTTCCTGATCTGGGAGGTTTGATTTGTGAAATTTGTGAAAATCCTTCAACTTTTAACATGTACTTTTTAACGTATATTGTATTTTGATTAAAAGTTTTTAGAAAAACATAGTCTTGGAAAAACTAAGAGCTAACTGAGTCAACAAAAGATAAGTATATGATCTGAACCTTATTAACACACTACCCTCACCAAACAAGTTTGTATATGCACAAGGCTCTTTCTGAGATAATCCTGGAATTACCACTATTCATTTAAATGATGCTTTTTATTAATACCATCAGAATCACTGTAATTTTACAGGTAAAAGTATGACGTTTTGAAATGGTAAAAATGGACAAAGAGGAAGGTTGGGGAAGAGAAACTGGAACTGAACTAAATGTTGGTTTAATCAATTTCAATTATTTCATTTAACCTTTACAACAACTCCCTGGGAAAAGGAACAATCACCCCAATTTTGCCAAAGCAGCAAAAAGCTCAGAGACTTTAAATGAATCACCTGAGGTCACACTATAAAAGAGAGAGTGATAATTCAAATTCAAGTCTGACTTCAAGCCCTTTACCACTTCCATTGTAAGTTACACAAAATACTTAAGCTTTCTGTACCTCAAAATACTTAAATCTACTTTTCAGAGCCTCAATAGTTCTTAGGCTTTCTTCATGCTGCTTTTCTTTGGCTGCCAAAAGGGACTTCAGCTTTTCTTTCTGAAATGAAAAGGAATAAACACAGCACAAAATCATACTGTGCTTGAAATACATGTGCGTGAAATGTATTACAGAAAATGTGCATTAGAATTACTTTGAGGACTATCATTAATGAATTCTCTAACCTGGTAGATTTTTTAACTATTAGTCAAACTTCATACCAATATACTAATAATATACAAAATATACAAACAACATTATGAAAAATTCAAATTTCTGTGGTTTGTTTTAAGTCATATTATTTTCAGACATTTTCTTTATAATGCTTAGAATTTTATATCTTTTCATGACAAGTCTCATGGAAAATGAGACAGAACAAAATGCCTATAATAACCCATGCCACTATTCTCAAAACATAATTTTACAGTCACACATAGGTTTTGTTTTTCCCTTTGAACAATTAACCAAAAGATAAATTCTGTCTCCATCTCAATTTAGGACTTAAAACTTCTACTGCAATATTCTCTTCAATTTACATAATATTTTATAGCTTTAAAGTAAAACTTAATCATCCTACCTCACTTTCCAGATCATCAGCCACCATTACTTCCTAAATTTAAAAAGAAGAAGAAATACATTTTCACTCTTGAAAGTTTAAGAAGCATGAGCTTAGCAAATATCTTCTAAAAAGATGTGCATGTCATTAAGCGTGGGGTCAAGGATGTGAGAAGAAAATGCCTGTGCCACCACGTCTGTGCTCTCCACTGTTATTCATTCATCTCACTAACCTTGTTCACAAGCACTTTACACTCTTCTGACAACCTATCAATTCCTTACAACTCTTACTTGCTCTTCCTCCTCACTTCTGCCCATTCCTTCCTCTCCAATCCCACAACTCCAGTGTTACGACCATAGACCAACAGTGTTCTCTGTTCTTAGATTTGACATTAAGTTTCACACAAAGGTCTCAATAAGATATAAGTTTCCTCAAGGGCAATGACCTGATTTTACCTCCTTTAGCATCTGGCACCGTGACTTGCTGGGAGGGTTTGATCGTTAACAATTTGTTATTGACAATGATGAACACTCACAGTAAAATAGTTCTGGATGTTTTTGGTATCGTGCAGATTATTTACCTCATTCAGCTGTAGCTGTAAACCATTGACTTTATCCAATAATATTCTCTGTTCTTGCTGAATTTTTCTCAATCTCTCTTTCAGATCTTCATTTTCAATCTCCAGATCCTTCAACAGTAAAGATAACAGGCGCTAGACCAACTTTAAAGGAGCAACTCTTAAGGAAGAAATTTCTAAAAGCAGCTCACTATCATATACATATACAAACAGCTTTAAGTATAAAGATACAATAATTTCAATGACATTTAAATAACAAAATCTATACATGAGAAATAATGTAGAAAATTACAGTCCTATGATAACTAATAAACACAACTATATATATAAGATAGCAAATCATGATTCTAATAAATAAGAAATAAAAGCATCATCTAGAAATAGAAAATAGAAGAAGAATATGTCATTTTAACTTTTGCCAAACACCTCTCAAATTAATGAGCTTAAAAAAGTGAAGAATATTCTTACACTTTGTTAACCTAATCATCACTTCAGTGCTCTGATAAAACATTTAAGGCTATAGTTCACTTTCTTAACACTACTTAGTAAACTATAAAATCCTCCCAAATTGTTTTTGTTTCATTGTACAGAAATGGTTATTCAACTTATATTTTAATGGTATTTGTCACAAACTAAACCATTTAATTATGGCTCATCTTCCAATGCAACCCAAATAATAATTATTTTTTGAACACTTTAATGAACACAAAAGGTAAAATTACTGTGTGGATAACAAAAAAATTTTTTAGTCAAAATTTTAAAATTTAAGAAAATGTTCAGATTTTGTTTTATTCACAGTGATAATCATTTTGTCATTACAATTAATTTTCTGAAATACAAATGTATGATTTATGGCCTAAAACAGACATATTTATATCAACAAAAAGTTATATAAAGTTATTTACTTCCTAATGTATATTAAAACAATACTTACTGTAAGATAATACTGACACAAACATTCATATCAAAAGTCAATTCATTTAGAAGGAATTATGCAAGAAACAGAATCACAAAACATAACAAGCTTTTCTTTCTGCCCTTACTTATCCACACCACTTCCGATTTTTGCTTCCTTTCTTGTCCCAAACCTCACTACAAACAACACTGGAATTCTCTGCAAAGGAAGATACCAATGTTTTTCTTTTTACCTGAATGTTTTGATGCTCCCTCTGATTTGACTTCGTATTTACTTCATCTAGCATCTGAGACAAATTTCGCTTTGGTAAAACATATGAAAACACAGGTTAGCAAGTGTGAGAATAAAGAAAAGTACATTTTCCTCAATAGGAAATATACCCAATTAGTGATTTTCAGCTTATCCAAGTTCTAATTTTCCTGTGCAAAACACAAGGTGGCAGTGTTTCCACTTAAACTCCAAATGGAAAAGATTTAACACAGGTTTTAAATGAATCAAATGTAGTCTGTTTTTAAATACTAAAAAATAACAGAATTTAGAAATCTCTATTATTAACTATTTATTTTCACCAAAGTCACAAAATTTTAAAAAGAATTTATACTAGAGGCAAAACTCAAGTTATACTAAAAAGCATCAGCTACTATTCCCAAAACAAGGGAACTGGTATTTAAAAAGAGAAGGGAGAGTTATATTAATATTGAAAGAAAATATGGAAATTATTTCTTTGAGTACTGATGAAATAAAATATCAAAGGGTGTGATAAGAAAGAGACAGACAATGCACTGACGAAAGCTACATGAAAGACTTCTAAATGACTTGGCTGGTACATGATCTGTTTCTGTACACTTACTGCTTTGAAACTTTATTCCAGCTTAGAGACTTGCTTTAATAAAAACACAACACAATCATTAAACAAGAGAGAAAATAACCTTTTTTTGCCCAAATTGATCTGTAAATCTACACAATAATTTGAGAGCTAAAAAACCAAAAAAAGTAAATGCGTTAATTCTCTAAAGTAATTATGTTTTGCATTATTTGTTGAGTTTTGTTTAATCAAGTGTTTAAACTATCATTCAAATGAACTTGGATTTGGAATTAGAGTGAAAAAAAGTTCCCATTAAGATGATACTTCGTATCCACCGTTTGGCCCAAACTACATTTCTAGCTTCATTGCTTCTACCAAAGGTCCGTTCTCATGTGGAATCTGATCAGTCTCATCATACCATGTCCTGCCCTCGCCTTCCCTTCTGGTCCCTGGTTCCTGTCCCTCTGTCCCTCTACTGCCCCTTGGATGTGTTAGACACGTTCCCTCGTCAGAGGCTTGGTACTTGCCATTCCCTCTGCCCTTGAGGCTTCACCCACAGAGCTCCTGGCTCCCTCTTCACTTCCTTCAGACCTCTGCTGGAATGTCACTTCCTGACCACACCATCTAAAATAGCTTCCTGCCCTCTGTCTCTGCCTGCCTTCATCCTGTTCTGCTGGTCTTCAAAGCATCTCCTAGGATACTAAATACCTATTTGTTTATTATTCATCTCTCTCACTAGGCTAGGAGCTCCATGAGAACAGGACTTTGAACACTGATATTCCCAGCACTTAGAACAGTAATGGGCATAAAGTCAGTAACTGAATACATCTTATTTTTAAACTATAGGCTTCTTAATAACAAGGATTACATACCCTTTAGTTCAGAAACAAATCCTATTTATAACAGCTATTATAAAATGTATTGAATAAATAACTGAAATGTTTTGTTGTTCTTAGAATATTAATTCCATGAATTCATTTAGATAACTTATTCATTAAGATACCATTCCCATATTAATATTCAATAATTCTTTCTTTTAAATACCTGTATATTTCAGAATCATTTTTCTCTGAATCTGGGTGAGATGACTGGTACAGTTATAAGAGTATACATTTTATTTCCCTCTACCCCAACTTAGGTTATCTAAGGAGACAGCTGCTCCAGATGGAAAAAAAGTGACAGCAGACATGACCCATGCATGGACATATCACTTAATTCTGATGGACTGAAAGGGCAGCATGCTTTCATATAGCTTTCAGATTCAGGTGCAGGCTAGAGAAATGATGCAGAATGATGACAGGATGGCTGAGAAGGTACCTGATTACTTTCTCTTCAGGGTTTTGAAGTGTTCAGGTCCTTCTCACTAGAGAAAAGCTGAAAGCCTGGAAGGGAACAGCCAGCAGAAGAGGAGAGTTGCCTACACTAGCTTTGGGCAAGATGGTTAGAGTGCGTAAAGCAACCCCACTCGTTTTAACTCAGAGATCAGGGGAAATAATCAGACATCTACTGAGACACAAAACCAGGGTTAAGTAGTGATCTGATAATTAAGTTAGTGCAAGGGATGAATTACTTCATGTACTGTGTTTTTTTAAAAGTCAGTGTGAAAGTCGCTCAGTTGTGTCCGACTCTTTGCGACTCCATGGACTATACAGTCCATGGAATTCTCCAGGCCAGAATACTGGAGTGGGTAGCCTTTCCCTTCTCCAGGGGATCTTCCAATCCCAGGGATCAAACCCAGGTTTCCCACATCGCTGGCGGATTCTTTATCAGCTGAGCCACAAGGGAAGCCCCTTTTAAAGTCAAGTCCTCATTAAATTAAATACACACAGCAAAAAAGAAAACCAAAATGTTAACAGTGGCATTGAAATCACATACATAATCTTTGTTGAATTGTTTTCTTCACTTCTTGTTGCACTGACAGAATTTTCCCACATCAGGATATATTTGGTTCTGTTACTAAGCGAGAATAGGAAGCTGTCTACAGTCTGCCAGCCTAACATTCATCATCAAAGAATCTCAACAAGGCGCAACATTTCACACTTGAAAGTGCTGGATGTTCAGTGATCAGGAGGTTGCTTATTGCCCACTGGATATATTCACTGTAATTCAGACCCACTGTCTCAAGCTGAGTGACAGTATCTGTATAAAGCCTCAGGATCTCATGACCTAGGTTCTACATGGGATGATTAACTGAGAAGAGAGAACAACATTAATTTAAACTCAAAACAGTTAAACATAACTATTAACCAGGTTTGCTAAGCACTTCACTTAAATTGTACAATATACATAATTTTTAACCTGTTGTAAAGATGGTCCTTTCTTCCAAAGTTCTCTCCCTGAAGATTTAAAGAGAGGGAAAGAGAGGAGAAAGAGGAACAGTGAGACAGAAGGTTAACTCAGGTAGATTTCCATTCCCTAATTATATAATTAAGTCAATATTAAAGAAATAAATTTCTAAGTTTCTTTATAGCTTACTACCTTACAGTTAAACAATAGTGAAACATCACTTTTGCCTATCTAATTGGTACAGTATTTTTTTCCTATGATAACATCCATGTAGATAATATGCAATGCTAGGGAGGGGAGGGAGGTGAAAAATGAAAAATTGAAAACACTCCTAAATGAGAAGGCAACTTGTTGATATATATCAAAAGCTTAAAGAAATGTGCATAACCTGAAACCACCTGACTCAATTTCTAGGAAGTGATTCTGCTGCTGCTGCTAAGTCACTTCAGTCATGTCCAACTCTGTGCGACCCCATAGACGGCAGCCCACCAGGCTCCCCCGTCCCTAGGATTCTCTAGGCAAGAACACTGGAGTGGGTTGCCATTTCCTTCTCCAATGCATGAAAGTGAAAAGTGAAAGTGAAGTCACTCAGTCGTGTCCAACTCTTAGCCACCTCATGGACTGCAGCCCACCAGGCTCCTCCATCCATGGGATTTTCCAGGCAAGAATACTGGAGTGGGTTGCCATTTCCTTCTCCAGGAGATCTTCCCAACCCAGGGATTGAACCCGGGTCTCCCATATTGTAGGCAGGCGCTTTACCATCTGAGCTACCAGGCAAGTGGCAGAATGAGTGGCTAATTTTACTTGCTGTGTTTTTCTGTAATTTCCAATTTCTCTTTAATAAGCATAGAAATGTACTTGACACAAGTATTCAATAAATCTTGGTTGAATATTTTATATACACGTTTAAACAATGATTCTTTAAAACTTTTTAAGTATAAGACCTTAAATCCCTCACCCCTCATCAAAAAATATGTATTAGTAAAACCCTTTATTTGGGTCTTTCTTTTCAGTTCTTTAATTACTCCACAGTAGAGTAGGGTTGACTGGATAAGCTAGACAGTAAATGTAACACACACTGCCTCAAAATGAGTGACTAAAGTGTAAACCCGCACAGCTCAGGTAGAGAGGGAGATGAACCAGTACTGCTTAAGGTAAGGAGTGTTTTGCCCCTTACAAATACTGTAACTCTACCATGTAAATCTTAAAAAGCTATTCTTTATTAGCACGCTTTATTAACTAGCACTTTGCTAATGACAGAAAACTGCTGGTACCTTTGTTGGAATTTTCCGATGCAGTCTTCAGTAAGGTTAGAATGTCCAGATTGTCACCAATTCTTGCATAGTAAGAACTGTCATGGCCAAGGGCGTCCAGCAAGGTCACGTCAGCACCGTTTTTGATTAAGACTTCTACTGCATCTTTGCAACCATACTCGCATCCTAGCATGAGAGCAGTCCTACAAGGGAAGACGGAAGAATAAAAGACCATAAGGAGGATCCAAAAAACATTTCAGAAATCTCTTTCAGAGGCCCCATTCTTAAAGAACAGATATGACTTTAAAAAGCTATATTGTTAGACACACAGATTTGACTTCATATTTTTATTTTATATTTTAACTCCATTGCATTTATAAAAACATGTGCTTGTGTCTTAGTTTGCAGGGCTTCTCTTAGTTTACAGTGGCTCAGATGGTAAAGAATCCTCCTGCAATGCAGGAGACCCAGGTTCAATCCTTGGGGATCTTCCTGACCCCCTGAGAAGGGAATGGCTGCCCACTCCAGTGTTCTTGCCTGGAGAATTCCATGGACAGAGGAGCTCGGCGGGCTACAATCCATCAGGTCACATAGAGTCGGACGTGACTGAGCACAACACAGCAATGAAAAAGAGACAAACGTACTTGGAAAAACATAAGATCTATTAAATAAGACATTATATACATGGATCAGCCAGATCACACCTCTCTGATCTAAAATTTATTTTTATATCAAATTTTATTAATTTATATAATTTATAATTTATATATTTATATATAATATTTATATATTTTATATAAATATATATATAATTTATATATTTTAATAATTTATAAATTTATTAATCCATGCTTGGAGCCAGATTATAGTATCACAAAAACAAAGTAATATAAAAAAGTCACTTTCTTAAAAATCACACTAATGATTTAACTGCTTAAGAATTTCCTCCTTTGGGATGCCTGAACAGTAAAAACGATCAGAGCTATAAAATCTGACATCCAAAGACTATTATACTTATCTACTTCCAGTGAACTGCAAGCAATAGAATACATGTTTAAAAGAATAAAATTAACTGAAAAGAAACCAATAATTTTACTAGTAATCATCTATAAAAGTCTCAGAAACTTGTCATAAATTATTATAATGCTTCACCTGGTGAAATGGGCATATTTTAGATACTTTGTTGTCAGAAACTCTGTGACTATAAACATCAGAATTACAATATAGCAAGTAGCATGATACACTAAGCCCAGAAAAGAAGACAGGGAGAAATACAGACAGAAATTGTTAGTGGACATCAATTAAAATAACATCAAATACAGATGCAGAAGTAAATGAATGGAATCTGTACTGGGGTACAGAAATTTTTAGTGTACATCAATTAAAATAACATCAAATACAGATGCAGAAGTAAATGAATGGAATCTGTACTGGGGTACAGAAATGAACTCAGTTTCAGAGACGGAGGTGGCATGGTGCCCAGGTAGAAAGGAGAGAAAACAGCTTGAGAAAATCTACACTGAAACATGTCCATCTCCAGGACAGCCGAGAACTCCTTTACTCTCAAAAGATTCACTAATGAAGAAGTAGATTGTAGATGTAGCTTTTTATTCTTCTTCCTTATTTGAGCCCATTTCACTAAAGGTTATTTTAAAAGTTAAAAATAACTAGGATATAATTCCTCTTTCTTCAGTTCTTTGACTCAAACACAGGCCATAGTCATTGCATATATTTCGAGTTCACCCTCTCATCATCCCCTATTTCCCTCTCCCCTCTTCTGCAGCCAATTCTGAAGAAAAATAAGTAGTGAATGCTAATTCCAAGGAAGGGAGAACCACAGGGAGTGGAAAGGCCAGGTCACAGGATCACTGGGCATCCAGCTCGTGTCTAGGGAACCTTGATAAAAGAATTACCTGTTTTGTTTGTCTCTGGAATTAATATCCGCCCCTCTATCTATCAGCAGTTGACATATTGTTGGCCTACACATCTGGGTAGCCAGAACAAGCGGTGTCCGCCCATCCTAAGCAACAAAAAAATAAGACAGCATTAAGACAACAGATCTCCTAAAATGTGAAAGTTAGAGCCCATGAGTTGAAATGACAGTAAACATAAAGTGACTTACTACATCTTTGGCATTCACCGAGGCCCCATGGTCGCAGAGCAGCTGTATGCTAGAAGGACAGTCTGCCATAGCTTTGAGGGACAAAGGAAGATGATAAATGGTGAACATCTGCTGCTAACACGTGGTGTTTTGCAAGACCCTATAATATAAGGCCTAAATTCTTCAATCCCTAGAATACCAAGCTTTACATCCTCCACTCTCAGTTTAGCACTATAAGCATCGATTTTTCTATCTGAAAATGGATTAGACAAGATCATTTTGTAAGTTTTGTATAATTTATTAGAACCAAGGAATACTGTCATTCTTATAGAAGATAAGAATATACTGCTGTTCTAAGGGTAAACACTGACAATGAAAATCTAACTTAAATTTTCTATTTAGAGTATATTTTAAAATATGGCTATGACTGACTGGACCCTTAAAGTATTAGCTGAGGTTTTTTTTTTTTTTTAAAGAATCATATCCTTTCTTTTTTTTTTTAAATAGAAGAGCTACAGTTAATAGAGTATGACTCATACAGTTCACATGCCCTTTTCAAAGCAGAAACTGCAATGTCTGACCTTAATTATGCAAAAAGCAGGGTCATTTTGCTAAAAATTATATTACAAAGTCACATCATGCTTCTCTGATTGACACTGGAGTTCATTTTTGTATCAGGAAAAAATGGTCAAATTCATAAAATGTGTTTATACTTCCCATGAGTTTTTACAAATTTTTATGAGTTGATATTAGGTTATCTGTACAAAACAACTAAGTTAATTTTTTTTTTTTTTTTTGGTAAAATTCAATAAAGTAAAACCAAACATACATTAAAAAAATCAAGTAAATTTTTCATTTCTGATGTCTTTAATCCAGCAATCTTTTATATAAAATATACCATCAACCTTTTAAAAAAGATAAAACTGAAATCAAATACATTAATTCCAGAATTATGAAACGAACAACCATTCAGGTCCAAATAAAAATGAACAAATGTAATGGATAAAAAACTTGAGAGTTATACCATACTGCATAAGTCAAGTCAGTATTAGAGGTGCTATGATGGAGAATGTTAGCTGTTCTCCGTTCTTCCGTGGTAATAACTGTGCCGGTCACAGCGTGGTTCACCTAGACCATAGGTCCCAGTCTCCTCTGCATGCAGGCAAGACTACATGAGTTAGGTAGTGCCAGTTGAGTCTGACTGGAGGGATGTGTGCTACCTTCTGAGGCTAGGGCTGCAAAATGTGGTTATACATTCCTCCATAATCTTTCTCTTTCCTGTTAGCAGGAAAACAGATACCTGCAGCCAGCTTCAGCCTTAAAAGAGGACAACACCCCAGGCAATGGCAGAACTGCAAAATGGAAGAAATCTGGGTCCCTGCAGGACCATAAGGAGCAGAGGAACAAGCCAATCTGATCATCAGGGCTGGGACATGAAAGAAACTGTGTTTTTTTTAAAGCCAATGTTATTTTGTCACAGTGGTAGAATCTTGTCCCTAATCAAGACAAAAATTGCTATTGGGAGTCAGGTGCCGCTAATAACTAAACAAATAACTAAATTATATGTCACCGGTTTACTGGATGGATACTAGGTAGTCAGTAAAATGTATTTCAGGCTAGGAACCTTGTGATTTTTCTCACGCTGTAGCAAAACATTTGCTAGATTTATCTTGTGTTCCAATTTAAAAGGTACACCATGCGACTATGGAACCTTTCTAGGTGAAGCAACAGAAAAGAGCCAAAATTTTAGTACATCTTGACAGCTGCTTACTGCTTTTAGTAAGGGATTTTAAGAAAGTGATGAGGTTAAGCAAGAATTAGTTATGCACACTGTTGGAAGCAAACAGAGTGCCTAGATATTTGGGACCTCACAGGTATAGGAAGCCAATTATTTCTCTATACCAAACAGCAAGATCTAAAATTATTGCTTGGCACAACTTTTCTCAAAGACTGTGCAATAAGGAAAATAAAGAAAGGGGGGGAAAAAAAAGGTCCAGTCCTGGAATAAAGATCAAATTGAGGATACTATATTCCTATACAAGACTGTTATTTCAGATGACTTTGAGACAGCAGTATTAAAATGAAGTAGAGAACAAATGAACTTATTTTCAAAACAGAAGCAGAGACACAGACATAGAGGACAAACTGACCGTTACCAGGGGATGGAGGAGAGGGGTAAACTGAGGTTGGAATCAACATATACACACCACTCTACACAAAATAGATAACTAATAAGAACCTACTCTATAGCACAGGGAACTCTACTTAATACTCCATAGTGGACTATATGGGAAAAAGTCTGAAAAAAAAAAAAAAAAAAGAGTGGCAATATACATAACTGATTCACTCTGCTGTACACTTGTACACTATAAATCAACTATACTCCAATAACAATTTTTTAAAACCTTGTAAATTAATCTAATGTTCTACACTATATGGAACATTTTATAAATAAATAAATGTTCTAAATTTTGGCCAAAAAAATAAAATGAGGTAGAGAATCATGACTCTAGAAATAAAGACAAGAAATAAAGGAGGGTTAAAATTTTTATGTCTAGAAAATAAATGGTTTCTGGTATATGAAAGTGGCTGGCAACAAACAGGCGAGAAACTTACCAAGGTTTTGAGGGAATGAATATACTATCCCCAAATCCAAAAGCCCAGGCAGCTAAACCAATAACTCTTCCTGCACTTAAGCTGCCTTTATAGAAGGCATACCTTCCAGCATTTATTAGTTTATCTGTGTCTTAGAGGACAATAGACAAGTAAGAACCTCCGAGATGGCAGCGCTAGGGCCCACAGATGACAATGACAAGGGATTTCTCACAGGAAACAGAACCAGGGGGGCACATGGGGCAGTTAACCAAGAAATTTACTCCAAGACCTCAGCTGAAAGCCTTTGCATGTTTTGCTCAGCAGCATTTGATACCTGCTATTGATTAGTGATTGCTGTGTATTTCCCAGTTCTCCCTTTTCTGAAAGACACTTTAGTTTATTTATCCTGTTCTTGTTTCATCACTATCTATTATGAAGAGTAGATTTCTTTTCTTTGAGTTTACAAATTGTTGCACCAGGAAGAGCCATTTCAGAGCCAACAAGAGCACAGCACCCAGAAGCCCAACGTTGAGGTGGCCTCAGTAACTGGATTGGTTATGTATCCTCTCCTTGGGGAGGGGGCAAAGGTTCTATATGTGGGAAGTAGGGCTGAGGGAATATTTGGAAGGCCAGAAGGCTGGACTGTGGCGACTGTTACCAATCTGTTCTCCCCTTCTTCTACAGTGGAGCAGCTGGGCCGTGACTAGTTATCTAGAGATTACATTTCCGGGCCTCCTTTGCAGGCCACCAACTGACTTTTCTCTTGTTGATGGATTATGAATAAAGGGCTATTTACCACTTCCAAATCTGGGCCTTAGATCACGGGCATTTGCTCCCCCAGTTCTCCTTCCCTTTGCTGCTAGCTGGAACATGGGTATGACTACAATCCAGCTGCAATGACGTAGCTGAGAAAGATACCAGAGGAAAGTGGAGCAACAAGATGGAAAGAATTCAGTGCATGAAAGCACTGAAACCACGTGCTAACCTATATACCACTCAACATTTTTTTAATAAGCAGCTGGTACTGAAGTTCTTTTATTACATCAACTCAGTCTTCATTCTAACTTCATCAATATACCTAATGAATAAATATTTAGATTTCAATTGGTTAAGTTGTACCAGTTTTTTTTTTAATTTTATTTTATTTTTAAACTTTACATAATTGTATAAGTGTTGCCAAATATCAAAATGAATCCGCCACAGGTATACACGTGCTCCCCACCCTGAACCCTCCTCCCTCCTCCCTCCCCACACCATCCCTCTGGGTCGTCCCAGTGCACTAGCCCCAAGCATCCAGTATCGTGCATCGAACCTGGACTGGCATCTCGTTTCATACATGATATTTTACATGTTTCAATGCCATTCTCCCAAATCTTCCCACCCTCTCCCTCTCCCACAGAGTCCACAAGACTGTTCTATACATCAGTGTCTCTTTTGCTGTCTCGTACACAGGGTTATTGTTACCATCTTTCTAAATTCCATATATATGCGTTAGTATACTGTATTGGCACAAAAATAAACTCAAAATGGATTAAAGATCTAAACGTAAGACCAGAAACTATAAAACTCCTAGAGGAGAACATAGGCAAAACACTTTCTGACATACATCACAGCAGGATCCTCTATGACCCACCTCCCAGAATATTGGAAATAAAAGCAAAAATAAACAAATGGGACCTAATTAACCTTAAAAGCTTCTGCACATCAAAGGAAACTATTAGCAAGGTGAAAAGACAGCCTTCAGAATGGGAGAAAATAATAGCAAATGAAGCAACTGACAAACAACTAATCTCAAAAATATACAAGCAACTCCTACAGCTCAACTCCAGAAAAATAAATGACCCAATCAAAAAATGGGCCAAAGAACTAAATTGACATTTCTCCAAAGAAGACATACAGATGGCTAACAAACACATGAAAAGATGCTCAACATCACTCATTATCAGAGAAATGCAAATCAAAACCACTATGAGGTACCATTTCACACCAGTCAGAATGGCTGCGATCCAAAAGTCTACAAGTAATAAATGCTGGAGAGGGTGTGGAGAAAAGGGAACCCTCTTACACTGTTGGTGGGAATGCAAACTAGTACAGCCACTATGGAGAACTGTGTGGAGATTCCTTAAAAAACTGGAAATAGAACTGCCTTATGATCCAGCAATCCCACTGCTGGGCATACACACTGAGGAAACCAGAAGGGAAAGAGACACGTGTACCCCAATGTTCATCGCAGCACTGTTTATAATAGCCAGGACATGGAAGCAACCTAGATGTCCATCAGCAGATGAATGGATAAGAAAACTATGGTACATATACACAACGGAGTATTACTCAGCCATTAAAAAGAATACATTTGTACCAGTTTTAAAAACAAGGATAATAAAATCTATAATATACAAAAAATTATACACACTTAATGTATACATTTTGATGAGTTGGGACTAAAGCATACATTGTAATACCATCACCACAATCAAGATACTAAACATATGGATCACTTCCACAAGTTTCCTTGTGTCGTTTTGTGTGTATGTGTTTTTGGGGCTTGAGGGGTTTTTTTTTGGTGAGAATATTTATCAAAATATTCTGCCCTCTTAATATATTTTAAATTATACAATATTATGTCATTAATAATATGCAATACATTATTATAGTATATAATTATCTAAATTCTTGTATAATAATTATACCTCAGGTATTTAAAAAAGTAAAAATAACCGGGGAAAGCTGAACATTGAGATGATATTGAAACTATTTTCAAACACACCAAGTGTGATAATGATATTATATTTAGGTTACAAAATAGAATCATTATCTTTCAAAGATAAAAACTGAATTGTTTATGTTTTGGATTTGATTTAAAATATGTCAGGAGAGTAGAATAATGGGTGGTGGTATAAATAAATCAAGATTGGCCACATGATCACAACTGTCTAAATTGGATGAACAGTATAAGGTATTTTAATATGATAGTTAAACATTATGTTTGAAATTTTCCATAATAAAAATTTTTAATAATTTAAAAACATGATTATTAATAAGGTTGGATGGATTAAAAAATAACTATGAACAGGTGGTAGGAGAAGACAAATATCACATGACACAAATTCATACTTCATTAAGCAGCAAAATCATTTTAATATTTCTATCAAGCACAATAAATTAGTGCTACAGAAATGAAGTGTATTTATTTTATGGTGTCAAATTTAAACAAATCTGGTGATTCCATTACTACACAAGCTGATAAGTATATTACATACGAATCTAGGCTTATTTTTTTTAATTACTTAATTATTTTTATACAAGTAGCAATACAAAATTATCATAAAAATAAAAAACTACAGAAACTCACAAGGGTCATTGTGAGGCTCAAATGATAATGTATGTAAAAATTCTTTGCAAATAATAGTACTCTGTTCCAAAATTTTAAAAAATGCACTGTGTAAGAGATTAAACTATCATAAAAATACATATTTTTTTAAAGGAAGAAAATCAAGTTATAAAAGTTTGAAGGAAATTTGAAGTATAATACATTTTTCAAGGGACCACTCTACCTACCACATTATTCCATATACATGAAAGGAAACAGTTTTTTTTTTTTCCTCCTTTTCTTTGAACTTCTATTTAACTAGGAATTTCAGTCTTAGAAGAGTCCAGCCAGGGGTCAGACTATCTTACATTCCAAAACTCCTTAAATATTTAACTTTTTCCATTCATTTTCTTTAAGACACCTAAAGAATAATGCAGATAAACTTTGATATTAATAAAATCCTTGAAATTACTAATATAAATCTCTTTTAAAATAGAGTACACTGCAATGATATCAGATTCAGCACTGATACCTCTAAACCAAAACAAGCACCACCACCATTAATTGAGAAGTTACTACACGCCAGGCACTATTCATGATTCAGTTATAACCACTACTGGGCTTCCCTAGTGGCTCAGACAGTAAAGAATCCGCCTGCAATGCGGGAGACCTGGGTTCGACCCCTGGGTTGGGAAGATCGCCTGGAGGAGGGCTTGGCAACCCACTCCGGTATTCTTGCCTGGAGAATCCCCATGGACAGAGGAGCCTGGTGGGCTAGTCCATGGGGTCACAAAGGGTCAGACACGACTGAGCGACTAAACACACAAGGCAGTAGCATTATTAACTTCATTCAGTAGATGAGGAAAATGAGGCACAGACATGTTCATGAGGTGAATACAGTTTTTAAGAAAGAAAAAAGTCTTCCTTCTTCCATTTCTCCTACCAGTCCCCAAGCACACACATGGTATTTACAGCTCCTTGAGAACAAGGTTATGGTTTGTTCATCTTTGGACTCTCAGTATCTAGCATCTTGGCCCGTAAATACTGTCTGAATGAATCTTTTTAAGCTGTACAATCTACCCAATTTAAAACTTGAGTAAATAAAAAATTCATAACATTCTGTTTCTCCATGGATTACAAAAACATATGTATGTTAAACTCTGAAGTCAGTTTAAATGCCCAGCCATTTTAACAAAGATTTATGTCCAACTGAAACCTTTGCTTACCTGCATCATGAAGTGCGGTTCTTCCCTGCAGGTCTACATGTTCAGTGGGACAATTGTACTGTTAAAACACAGAAATTTAGTCATGTAATAAGTTTTATTTTCAAATTAAATATCGTGATTCAAATGAACAGCTGTTATTGCATCTCAAAAATACTGCATTTATCAAAAACTCTAAAGAGTACTAGACAAGTCATAAATATTTTGACATGTGACAAATACAATAACATTATACTATAAATTTAACAGTATTCCAGCAAACAGGAAAACATATGGTACATTACAATAGCATGGAATATAGAAACGGCTATTGTTTGGGTTTTGCTTTTTTTTCCTGTAACGGTTAAAACTTGAACAATTGAATCAGAAAAAAACAAATGAGCTCTGCTGTGAAACTCAACAGCAAACATGTTAAAGGAAACGTGTGACTAGACTCTTCAACTAAAAACTTAATCTAGCCCACTAGTTCATAGAACTTTGTGGTTGCCCAATTACAAGCTTAGCTAATGATGCTATTATACAGTCTGACTTACTGGTGTTTATACAGAAACATACAGATCCTACGCTGTGCCACTTCATCTCAAGTCATATACCAGACCACAGAAAATTCCAATCTCTAGCTAATGTCAACAGGAAGGTCAAGTCTTTGTTGTTTATTTTTAATACACTGAGTTATGCAATTCACTTCCCTCAGAGTTTTTGCTCTTTATTGTTCACATTCTTTCACAAACGATGGAAAAAATATTATGTAAGCTAACAGTCAAAGCTAGCCTACTATTTTCTTTGATCTCAAGTCCCAAAAATGCATTGAAAACACATCTACTATTTGCAGTCCAAGTAATAAAGTCAAAGTATTAACCACTTTTACTACCTGTAGAAGTTTTTGTAGACACAGTGCATGCCCATACTTTGCAGCCAGGTGAAGAGCATTCCTTCCTAGAAAAGAGATCATTTTAAACATAAGATAAGGGTTATTTTCTTCACATGTGAATTCCCCTTAAAAATGTGATTGATTTTTCCAAAATCAGTTGACAGACGACTTCATTTATAGGCATGCTTTGGGTTTGTGCTTTATTTGCACTGAAGGAAGGACGGCAAAAATCACTCAGACTGTTCACTAGGCAAAACATCCAAAGCAGAAAGAACACAGACAAAAACAAGAAAGACATATGTCGGAGTTGGAATCAGCACAATACACATATAAAGTTTTATGAGTTCTGAAAAGGTATGGTTAGTCCAAAATTTCTAAAAATGAATATTCTGCATCAATGGAAAACACACACGTGTGTGTGTGTGTGTGTGTGTGCATCTGTGTGTAATAAACAGTTTTTTCTTCATTCAAAGGTGGCAAGTAAATAAAGTTTGGTCTTCAATTAAGAGTTTGATGTACCTTTAGGTAAAGATTTACCTCACTAACTCATCTGTGATGTCTCTCTTTCTCTCCCTCCCTGCATTCCATTTCCAAACAGAGCTTTATTGTCCACATATGAAGTCACAGGATAAAACACTAAAGTTGTTAAGGAAACTCTCTGCTCTAGGTCAACTCCCATATTTCATTGAGTAACAAAGTATAAGTTCTAGTGATTGTCTATGTGAATGGAAAATTAAAACATTCACTAAAGAAAAGTGATAGCTATATTCAAACACTTAAAGTCTTCCTGTGATATGCAAACAAACTTATGCTATAGTATTTTAAAAGACAGACATAGGTATGACGAAGTTTAAGCAAGCGGCCTGTCTAAAAGAAATAATTTTTTATAAACATAGCTAGCTAAACAGACCAGGTCTCCTCATGAGACCTGATGGTTAAGAACACCGACTCTGACTGTGACTCATACACAGAAGGACCCTGGCATGTGACTTAACAACTCAGTGCCTTGCAGACTCATTGGCTTGATGTGAGGATAAAATGAATTAGTACATGTAAAGTGCTTAGCAGAATAGCATCATCTATTATCATGTTAAAAAAGCATCATCTATTCTTGTTATGATCACTATTGGTGATGCTGTTATGAGGCAATTAGTTCCCCAACAAGTCTAACCAAAGGCCTTAGGACAGCAAGAATTTATATACTGAATAGTACATGCATGTGTGGTGAGTTGCTTCAGTCATGCATGACTCTTTGTGACCCCATGGACTGTAGCCCGCCAGGCTCCTCTGTCCATAGAATCCTCCAGGCAAGAAAACTGGAGTGAGTCACCATGCCCTCCTCCAGGGGATCTTCCTGACCCAGGGATCGAACCCACATCTCCTACGGCTCCTGGGATTGCAGGTAGATTCTTTACCATTGAGCCATGAATAGTACATAAGTATAAATTAAATGGCCCCTATAGATTCTTTTAGAATCCTGTAACACTACCAAGACAAACCCTAGACTTCAGGTCTCCATCTGCTAATCTGTTCAGTCATGCTTTCTGCTACACTGCCCTCTCCCCCACAATACCTAAACTAATTAGAAACAAAGTTACGGCCTTCGCTCAGTAAATCACATTTAAGTCTGACTGAGAGCGTTATCAGTGGACAGCGCTTGTCTTCTCTGTACTATGGAGGCAAACATACCTGCGGTGTCACTGGTTGTAATATCAACTCCATGTATGAGGATGGCATTCAAACACTCAAGATTTCCCTTTGAGGCCACAACATGAAAGCTAAACAAAAAGAAAATTTTGTTACGCCATGGAAACTACCCAAGGTCAACTTTAATGTTACATTCATGCCATCTTATATTCAATGCTCCTACATACACACACGTACACACATGCATTTTAAAGGCTACACTAAACACCTACATATTTAATACAAGAAAAAAAGAAACTTATTTCACATTACTGAAAAACTCATTTTAATCCATATTTATATCACTACCCCTATAGTTTATCATTTCAATAGCAGAGGCACTGGTATTTAAACCTTAAATGCACTGAAAATTTTCTATCAGATTATTTTACTTAATTTCAAATATACGGAAACTGCCAAAACAAATGAAGATACCACAGAATGCTAAGGCCAAAGAGAGATCAAAACACTTATCCATCTCTTTAGAATTATTATATTAAAGCTGGCATAGAAAAGTTTTCAAAACAAGCTAAGCTATACTTGAAAGCCACAAAAGATCTGGCATCATCTTCTTCCCCCAAAGTACTACCACATAATTCCTCCTTTCACTCAAGAGATCTGTGTGACTGGTTGAAATTTCACACAAACAGGCAGAATTGAACACTTTTTCTAATAAGGCAAGGAAAGCCTACTTAAAAACATAACTTTAAGTCATCAAGTATTCAAGATACAGGATAAAATATCCCAGTGTTTCTTTGATCATCTAATACTTTTTCTTAATGAACAAACACAGAAATACTTTGTGTGCATTAAGAACTGATACTGTATGTAAATACAATAAGACTTATTGGCAAAGGACGTTGAACTCAGGCCATAAACAAGTACAGTAACCACTGTGAAGATGCCAGGAGGTAAAGGCTCAGCAAGGTGCCTGGATACAGACACACTCGGCAGCATACCCTGCAGTAGGGGTCTTCCCTCACCATACCACTTAAAAATTTTATACTTTCCCACTCCCTAAAACCTTAGTACTCCTAGCTCCCTCATCCCTGCTTTCATTATTTTAAATGTAACTATGCATTTCCTAATATATATAAATTCAAATTTTATTTTCTTTATGGTCTATTAATCTCCTCTAAGAAAGCAGGGATTCTTGGCTGTTCTGCTTCCTATTATATTCCCAGAACCAATTAAAGTACCAAACAGATGTATTGTTTTTTATTCACTAAGTCGTGTCCGACTCTTTTGAGACCCCATGGACCACGTAGCCCACCAGGCTCCTCTGTCCATGGGATTTACCAGGCAAGAATACTGGAGTAGGTTGTCAATTTCTTCTCTAGGGGATCTTTCCAACCAAGGGATCAAACCCGTGTCTTCTGCATTGGCAGGTGGGTTCTTTACCACTGAGCCACTTGGGAAGCCCACCAGACAGATGATAGACCCTCAAATATTTGAATAACTGAATGCTTAGAGACAAAATGTAGAGATACCTTGCAAATTCATTTTCAGATATTCAATTATGCCTCCATTAGCATTATGATGAATATAAATGCAAACTAGAGACCAAGCACTAAGTAAAGTAAACCAGGTTTGTGTACAGTTTGAATGAGAGAGAGATACTTCTGATAAAAAGAATATACTGTTCTTAAAAGTCAGATAAGTTCTCCTTATAGTAGAATTAAACTGCAATAAGGCTGAGGGTATCAATTCTTTCTGCAGCACTGAAGTGGGGAATTATATTATGCAATGCACTGAGAGAACTTTTTGAGGAATGGTAATTTCCTTCAAGCAAAGGTTTTTCATCTTCAAACAACTTTGGAGATCTCATTCTTTGTCTACCTGTTTTCACTTCTTAGCTCACAAAATTGGAAAGACTTCTTTTCGCCAAAATAACTTCGCATTATACCAATGATGCACTACGAGGGCAGAAATCAGCAAATCTACAATGCATTATTAATATGGGTGTGCTATGAATAGATGTGCTTCAGAAAGAAGATACATCAACCATTACACTGTATGCAGAGTTGCAAAGGAGATCTGGAAAACTGCTTTATAGAAATATGCTTTTTCAATTAAAAAATCAACTTTTTCTTTTTAAAAACAAGACAAGTATTACTACTATAATAGGAGAGCCCCGTAATTTGGACAGTCCCCAAATCTGAAGACAACCAGAAAAGCATACAAAATAAGAAATCTGCCTGAAGGTATCAGTGAGCTAACATGATAGTGAAAAATTACTAAGACAGTATGCAGGGAAGCACAGAGGCCCAGAGAGCTGAACCTGGAATACAGGGCTACTTTTTCTCTAGGAGCATTTGCTGGTTAGAGAGAAAAGAACTAAGAGGTTGAACAGTCCTTTGACAGCCTGAGGGGAAGGCGAGTCAGGAACTGGAACCCACAGCTCTCCAACAGCCAATAGGGATTCTAGGTGAACTTGCCCCATTTTGTATTGGCAAAGGGCTACATCCCTGGGAAAGAGGTGACCAGGAATAAAATAGATTCTTGTAATGACTATCGCAAAGCCTCAAATATTTCATTTTTGAAACTGTATAGAGATCAAGAGCGGCTTTGCTGATGGCTCAGACGGTAAAGAATCTGTCTGCAATGCAGGAGACTGGGTTTTATCCCTGAGTCGGAAAGATCCCCTAGAGAAGAGATTGGCTACTCACTCCCATGTTCTTGCCTGGAGAATCCCACACACAGATGAGCCTCGAGGGCTGCAGTCCATGGGGTTACAAAGAGTCAGACATGATGGAGTGACTTACACTTTCACTTCAGAGATCAAGAAGGACTTGTTAATTTTGCCTTACCTTTCAAAAATTAAAAACCAAAAAAAAAAAAATTAAAAATTAAACTATTTTTATAACTATAGAAAATATATTTGTAGTATGTCCTGTACTTAACTAAATATGAAATGCTTTAATTAAGAAACCCTTTGTGTATGAATAACAAAAGGAAAATATTTTATCCTGTGAATCCTAGAAAGACTTCTAATTCTATAGAGAATACCTCAAAAATTTACACTACTCAAGTATGTCATAAACTAAAGCTCACAGTTCATCATAAACTAAAGTTCACAGTTCATCATATTACACCAGATTTGCACAACTATGCAGGTCAGGAAGCAACAGTTAGAACTGGACATGGAACAACACACTGGTTCCAAATAGGAAAAGGAGTTCGTCAAGGCTGTATATTGTCACCCTGCTTATTTAACCTATATGCAGAGTACATCATGAGAAACGCTGGACTGGAAGAAACACAAGCTGGAATCAAGATTGCCGGGAGAACTATCAATAACCTCAGATATGCAGATGACACCACCCTTATGCCAGAAAGTGAAGAGGAACTCAAAAGCCTCTTGATGAAAGTGAAAGTGGAGAGAGAAAAAGTTGGCTTAAGGCTCAACATTCAGAAAACGAAGATCATGGCATCCGGTCCCATTACTTCATGGGAAATAGATGGGGAAACAGTGGAAAAAGTGTCAGACTTTACTTTTTTGGGCTCCAATATCACTGCAGATGGTGACTGCAGCCATAAAATTAAAAGACACTTACTCCTTGGAAGGAAAGTTATGACCAACCTAGATAGGATATTCAAAAGCAGAGACATTACTTTGCCAACAAAGGTTCATCTAGTCAAGGCTATGGTTTTTCCTGTGGTCATGTATGGATGTGAGAGTTGGACTGTGAAGAAGGCTGAGCGCCGAAGAATTGGTGCTTTTGAACTGTGGTGTTGGAGAAGACTCTTGAGAGTCCCTTGGACTGCAAGGAGATCCAACCAGTCCATTCTGAAGGAGATCAGCCCTGGGATTTCTTTGGAAGGAATGATGCTAAAGCTGAAACTCCAGTACTTTGGCCACCTCATGCAAAGAGTTGACTTATTGGAAAAGACTCTGATGCTGGGAGGGATTGGGGGCAAGAGGAGAAGGGGACGACAGAGGATGAGATGGCTGGATGGCATCACTGACTCGATGGACGTGAGTCTGAGTGAACTCCGGGAGTTGGTGATGGACAGGGAGGCCTGGTGTGCTGCGATTCATGGGTTCGCAAAGAGTCGGACACGACTGAGCGACTGATCTGATCTGATCTGATCTGATTAATATAAGTAATTTCCCTCAAAACTGAACCTTTGATCAAAAAAGTCTGAACAAAATCTCAAGTAACCATTCATTCAAAACATGCAAAGCATGGGCAGACAAAACTGAAGAAATAAGGTTTCACTGAAGATTTTCATCACAAAGAAGATCCTTTGAACTCTTAACATCATGGCACTTGGGGGAAAAAATACAAAAAACAGTTTTGATATTAAATTTTTACTATTTATACTGTGAGCCCTATAAATGGCTTAAAATTTAGCAAAAATAGAAGCAGGACTCAAAATAACCAGTTTCTGCAGCCATCAAATTGCCTACTTTACAAAACTGAAACAGTACAAAAAATTGGGACTTCTCAAACTTCAATGCTCTTATAAGTAACTTAAAGTCATGCTCTGCTATTTTTATTATATTTATGTATCTAAGCATTCTACATCAAACATTAACTATTCACTTCCTAATATTCATTTCTATATTTAGTATCTGGTTTCTAGAATTAAAAAAAAAAAAAAAAACTCTCTAAAAAAAAAAACTCATGCAAGTATAAGGCAGAGAGGAATTTAAGGAAATGAGACTTTTCACCTCTAACTTTGGAAGGTTTCCCAGATAAGGTTTGAATTGCTGTATTTATAGAAGATAGGAACAGAATCTAGATCTACCCTTTAACCCAACCGCTCCCTATCCTCAACATCAAGGGAAATAATGAAGACTAGGAAGCGGTGGGAGAAAAGATACCTGGTTTATAAGCATATAGACAAGCCAGCAGCCTTCAGTAACACAAAAGGGCAGGATCACTGCCTGTATCTCCCTAAGTCACACCAGTTATTCTGCCTCTCTATTGTCCTAGACGTCTTCATTTAAATTAATTACCCCAATAGAAAAATGGATTGGGGTTAAGGGGGAAAGGCAAAGTAATTTATAGAACTCTTCCAAAATAGAAAACTTGGGTTTATACCCCAGGCTGTGAATTTTAATGAGACTAGACACCAAGTTATTTAGCCTCTGTAAACTTCTTTCAGAAGACCACTGTGAGGATCAAACATGATAAGGAATATTAAAAAAAAGCTTATAAACAAAACTGCACCAAATAACCCAGGCTGTGATTTGCCATAGGGCCCAAACAACTAGACCGCTGGGTAGTATTCTAGTAGTCTCTCTCTCACTTTGAAAATCTTTCATATTGAGGACAATTATTAGTCCAAATTGATGAAAGTCATGTCTGAAAGATTTTAGAGTGTGGGTTTTGATAAAGACTTTTTAAATTGCATGTTGATAACCGTAATCCACAAATTTCATTTGTATGCCAAGGGTGTCCCCTGGAGAGAATTACCACCAGTAATACTCACGCAGATCTGCCTTCTACATCTAGCTTGCCTGGATTGACTCCCTTTTTAGCAAGGATTGAGGACACTTTTTCTACATCTCCCCTTTCTGCTGCTTTCATCAATCGGTCATCGTATTTGTTCCAATCTGCTGCTTGCTACAACAAAGGAAAAAAAAGTAAACATAGCACACTACATACTGTATTAGAAAGGCTCTCCAAAGAGGGAACGAGAAGGGAAACAGTGCTGTCTAATGCATCATTCGGTTGTCAAATGTGTCTCAAATTCCTTTCTCCTCGCTATTCTAACTTGATGAAAAGAGCCTTTCCAAAACACACAATATACAAGAAATATTTTATATATTATATATTTGAGAAAAAGGGGGTTTCTCATGTTTTCTGCCCTGTTTTCTTTGCCTTCGGAGCAAAGAAAGGAAAGGAATTAACTGTTGAATACCTACCATGTGCCAGGTATAAATTACTGGAACAACCCTAGTCAACTAGATTTATCACCTCCATTTAACAGGTGAGAAAAATCAAGGCTCCAGGGATATTAAACGACTTAAGAGGCCAAGCCCAATTCTGACTTCTCATGACTTCCCAAAGCAGTGCGCTTGTTTCCTACTCTGTAATTCATGCTTTTGAAATTGGCCCTGGTTACCTATCGCCCAAGACCTTTAGCGGCAGTGGAATTCTGTACACATTTAAGAACACTCACCCCTCTCCCCTCAGCATCAGTTGCTTAAAAGGTACTACTGCAAATATAATTATAGAAGCAAACTGTACACACATACATGCAATTAGAAAAGCAATCCATTATGCTTATATATTAGGATAAAAAGAAACATATACACAGATTATTTTTTTAAAAGCTCTAAAAATATTAACTACTTAAAAACCCTAAAATTATAGGATCAGAGATGACTTTCATTTTCTTGCTTCTTTACATTCAACATATACTGCTTTTTATTAAAAAAAAAATGTTTGATTTCAACAAAAACAGTGCATATGTATTTCAAAGGAACATTAAAGGCAATTTTTTAAAAAATAGAAAAACATATCAAATGATATATATTTTAATTATATCAAAGTTATCAAGTTTTAATTGAAGAAAATACATTCAAGATATTAGATATTCTGAAGCCAATAACTTTAACCTTTTCTTAGTAAGTAGAAATGTATTACTCAGAACTAAAATATACATTATTTAAACAAGTAAGGTTTTAGCCTTTTAAAATTCTGTACAGTAAACTTATTGCTAAATTCTTCTTTGCTAAGTTCAATATCATTTTTAGAACAAAAAACAATGTACACATCTTTCACTTAACTTACAAAGCAATTCCTATGTCCACAAATACAATAACAAATCTCTGGAGGAAAAAAATGAATCACCTTATATAAAGCAAATGTTTGATCAACAGGATTATTTTATATCCACTCTTCTCTAAAACAAAACAAAAAAGTAACCAATCTTCTAGCTAAATAAGTAATGTATTCATTAAATACTTGAAGTGAAAAATATAAAAACTGAATATGAAAAAAGACAGATATATTAAAATTTTAACCCACCAATGAAATGTAACATTTCAATGGAATCTGGTTCAAGTATCTACACAGACTTCAGAATTGTTGTCTGCAGTCAAATTTGGAGATGAACTACTTCCTTCTAACTTGAAAAGTTCAAACTATCAACTATGATACGAGTCCTAGGAGCCCTACTTACTGCCTCAGTCTAAACAACATTTTCAGCTTCCCCTTTCTTTAGCTTTAAAACAAAACAATCAGTGTACTGGCTCTAATTTGGGGAGTGGTAGTAGATGCAGGCTTTTGTGTTTTCAAATGCCTAAGGGATTAAGTCACGTTTAGCAAACAAACCCTTGCTCTAAATTGATTAGTTTACCCTTGCAGTTAGAACAATCCCAATTTTATTTCCAAGTAAACTAGCCGGTGGAGAAAGGAGCTATCTAAAACACTAGAGCAATTGCAAAATCCCAAGGTAAGGCTCTTTAAAAGATAACTAAATGAGATTAAAGTCTGGTATTAATCCTGTGATTTTCAGTTCTTCTCTACCAAGCACTTTGGTCCACTGTCAGTTAACAGAAATACTGCTCAATTACTAAAATTCTATTATGAGCTTTTTCAATCCAGAAAAAGAAACAAGCACTTTTGTTTTCGATCACTAGCCCCAGCCTGCTAATCAAATAAACTAGAGAGAACAGAGTAAGACAAAGAAACCAAATTTTTAAAAAAAGTAGTACGTTTTAAAAGAATACAGTTCAGAAAGCCTGGCCAAGACGCTTTTGTTTCACTGACTACAGGGATACCTACTCTGTTCTTAGGAGCACAAGAAAACCAACAGCTCATCATAGACAGGATTTAGTTTCTTGTTGCTAACAGCAAATTAGTTCGCATTAAGTTACAAATCACTGTGGCTCACAAAGCGAGCCCTCAGAGAAACTCCTAACTAGTGACTCAGTCCTTCTTCTTAGAACTCTTCCTGTTCTGCAATCTTCATGCTGCACTACACTTAGCTTGGATCTCTAAGGATATTTTCTTCGTCTTCGGAATCCTTCTCCGCCTTCATAACGCTTGAAAATTATCTTCCTTGCAGCGGCAGCACTTGATTAAGAGCAGCCCCAAGTCAGGTACTGTAACTCCTCCTATTTGTTATTTAGAAGCTGTCTTTCTCTGCCTTCCCTTTTCGGGGACTCCACTGGAAAGCTTGAACAGCACTCTACATCCTGCCGCCTCAACACTGCGACACAGACCAGCGTCTGTGCACAATAAAGCTGTCCACATCCGAATCATCCCATAAACAGCGTGTAGACTGTCTCCCATTGGTCAGGATCTATTTTAGATTCCATAGGCCTTGACAGCTGAGTGATGGATAGAGAAGAGCAGCTAAGAATATACTATAAATGCATGCTTCTCCTCTGAGTAATAAACCTAAGGTCTGCGAGGGAAAAATGACTCAAACACATTGTAAAACATGCTTTTTATATCAAAGCAACTTGCGTGACATTACAACAATATTGTTAACAGACAAATTTGGTTATTCCCACAAAAAAACATTTTAAACCCGTTTCAGTCTTAGGATTGTCTAAACAGAAGTTATAATAACCTTGATAAACAGAATATAAAATTCTATTTTTGGCAAATAGAATCACACTTTAAGGAAACACACACACAAAGAAACATTTTCAGATTTTTCTCCATTTTCCTTGTACCCCCTCAGTCTCATTCTGCATGCAACCAGGTTTCAGCTTACAACTGCTGCCAGTCTGTCTCCTAACATGTTAAATGAGAAGAGCGAGGCACTGCCAAGACATTAAATAGTCTGCATTATGATGAATACTTTTCAACAAATTTTAAATTTAACTCACTGCTCTTAATTTCCAAGTTTAGCACCCTGCCTGATATAGCAAGTAAATATTTTATCAGTGGAAAATCAAATTATCTGGATTCAGGGATTTTAAAAAACAAATAAGATGATTAAATATTAAAGGAAGCAAATGCATATTAACCACTGAGCTAGACTGTAAATAAAACTCCACTTGGGGACAAAGTAAACAACCTCTCCACGTCCTCCTCCTGATGTTTTACCTGCTTGTACTACAACATCCCTTACATTATCAAGGACGGTGACAAATTTCCACAAGCTCCAGGGATTGTTTCTGTTCTAGTTCCCGCATTGGCACAAGAGTAATTTACACTTCCTCCAAAAAGTCAGATTTGGGAAAACCATTCCATGGGAATGAAAAACCGCCCAATACAACTGTGTACAGGAAGGAGGCAAGGGCTACACTGCAGAGCATGCCGCCAGCTAAACTCTGTTACGAATATCATCAAGAAAGCCATTTTCTACCATGCGAAATATTAGGCACATATTCTGAGATATATAAGATCATATGCCATCATGTATTATTTTTGAAACAACTTTTTTTTCCCCCCAAATCACGTTAGACATCACAATGGATTCTTGGCTGGACCCAGAGACTCTGCCCACTCCATTTCACCCTTCTTCAGAGGAAATCTGGGTGGGATAGAACTCAGGCCCCATCCTTTGGTTAACAAAGCAAGCACATCCTTTCTAGAAATAGGACAGCAAAGGCAAAGCAAATAGAAAGAAAGGGGGAAATCTGCAAGGAGTAATAACAGCTATATATGGAGCTGTCTTCTGTAATAACTAAGGCTCAGGAGACAGGATGATGGACCCTCCTACACTGTGGATATCCTGAACCTCCTCTGTTTCTCAATCTCCTTTTCCTACTCTCTCTCTCCTTCTCAGCTATTTCCCAAGAGCTCAAGACAAATTCCCACCTCTGCTGTCCCCTGTGCCAATAAGGTTCTTCCCTTACCTTCATTCTAGTTCTTAAATACCACTTCCTCAGAGAACTTCTCAAATACTGTATCTACAGCACTAGCCCCATGCTAGCCTTGCCGCTCTTTATCTTTCGGCCCTGGTTCATCCATCTTCATAATACTTACCAGTATCTGCCAGCATATCATATGTTTACCCATTTATTAGCCTACTTCCTATTTCTGGTATTTACTTCAAAAATAATCAAAATAATCAGGGGAACAGACTGAATTCAACAGCACATGGAAAGGATTATACACCATGACACCACATATACCAATGCAGGAGACATGGATTCAATCCCTGGTCTGGGAAAATCCCACATGGCCATGAAGCAACTAAGCCTATATGCCACAACTATTGAGCTCATGCTCTAGAGCCCAGGAGCCACAACTACTGAATCCTGCATGCCCGTGCTCACAAGAGAAGCCATGGCGATGAGAAGCCCTTACACTGCAACTAGAGAAAAGCCCATACAGCAATGAAGACCCAGCAAAGCCAAAGATAACTAAATCATAAAAAAAGAAGGAAATTACCTCAACATAATAATAGTTATATGTGAAAAGCACATAGGTATCATCATATCCAATGGTGAAACACTTCCTCTACCATCAGGAACAAAATAAGGATGCTCACTATCACTATTTTTATTCAACAAAGTATTAGAAGTTCTACCCAGAACAATTAGACAAAAAAAGGAAACAAAAGGCATTCAAATTGGAAAGGGAGAAGTAAAATTATTCTGTTTGCAGACGACATGATGGTATATGTTGCTCTTTGTTGTTCAGTTGTTAAGTTATATCTGACTCTTTTGCAACCCCATGGACTGTAGCCCGCCAGGCTCCTCTGTCCATGGGATTTCCCAGGAATGAATCCTGGAGTGGGTTGCCATTTCCTTCTCCAGGGGATCTTCCTGACCAAGGATTGAACCCAGGTCTCCTGTATTGGCAGGCAGATTCTTTATCATTGAGCCACCTGGGAACTTGATGTTATATGCAGAAAATCCTAAAAATTCCACAAGAATAAAAAATTTAGACCTAATCAATGAATTCAGCACAATTACAGGATAAAAAAGCAACACACAACAATTATGCTTCTATATACACTAACAAGGAGTAATCCAGAAATGAAACTAAGAAAACAATTCCACTTACAATAGCATCAAAAATAATACAATAATTAGGACTAAACCAATAAAGTGAAAGACTTGTATACCAAAAACTACAAAACATTGCTGAAAGAAATTAGAGAAGATAACAAATAAATGAAAAGACAGTTCATGTTAGACTGGAAGATTTACTATCATTAATGTCAATACTACTCAAAGCAATTCACAGATTCAATATAATCTCTATCAAAATTCCAAAGGCATTTTTTTTTTCAGAAATAGAAAAATTTATCTTAAAATTCATATTGACTTTCAAGGGAACCTAAATAGCCAAATAATCTTGAAAAAGTTTGAGGTCTCACATGTTCTGATTTCAAAGCATGCTACAAGGTTACAGTAATCAAAACAGTATGGTACTGTCATGAGAACAGATACATAGCTCATTGGGCTTCCCTGGGGGCTCAGACAGTAAAGAATCCGCCTGCAATGCAGGAGACCTGGGTTTGATCCCTGGGTTGGGAAGATCCCCTGGAGGAGGACATGGCAACCCACTCCAGTATTCTTGCCTGCAGATCCCCATGAACAGAGGAGCCTGGTGGGCTACAGTCCATGGGGTGGCTAAGAGTCAGACACAACTGAGCGACTAAGAACACACACAGCACAGATCTATGAAGTAGAATAAAGGACCAGAAATAAACCCTAATATATAAGGTCAAATGATCTTCAACAAGGGTGTAAGACCAGTTGACGGTGAAAGGACAGTCTCTTCAACAATTTCTGTTGAGAAAACTGGATATCCACGTGCAAAAGAATGAAGATGGACCCTTACCTTACACCATATAGAAAACTTAATTCAAAATGATTAAAGACTAAATTTAAAGACCTAAATTTAACATTCAAACATAAAACTCCTAAAAGAAAATACAGGGAAAAGCTTTATGACTTTGGATTTAACAGTAATTTCTTATATATGACAACAAAAGCACAGGCAACAAAAGCAAAACTGGAACTAGATCCAACTTAAAAACTCCCGTATGAAAGACAAAGAATGAGAAAGTATTTCCAAATCATGTATCTGATAAACAGTTAATAAGGAGACTATATAAAGAACTGTAACTCAATTATAAAGAAACAAATAACCCAATTAAAAATGGGCAAAGGAGTTAAATTAGACCTTTCTCCAAAGATGATATATGAATGACCAATAAGCATATAAAAAGATGTTAAACATCCTTAAATTAGAAATACAAATCAAATCGTAATAAGATATCACTTCACGCCCATTGGAATGGCTACGATCAAAAAATTAGGAAATGGTAAGTTCTGCTAAGAATGTGGAGAAATCTGAACCCTTCCCATAGATGGTAGAGAAATCTGAACCCTTCCCACAGTTGGTGGGAATGAACACAGTGTAACCACTACAGAAAACGAGATGAAGATTCCTCAAAAAATTAAAAATAGAACCACACAATCCACTAATCCTTTTTCTGGGTATATATCTGAATGGATTGAAAGTAGAGTCTCAAAGAGGGATCTGCACGCCCATGTTCACTGCAGCATTATTCACAATAGCCAAGAGGTGGAAGCAACGCAAATGTCCATTGATGGGTGAACTGATAAACAAAATGTGGTATATACGTGCAATGGAATAGGAATCAGGCATAAAAAGGAAGGAAATTCTTCACGTATTACACCACAGATGAATCTTGACATTATGCTAAGTGAAATAAACTTCAGCCCTCCAAAGACAAATACTCTATGATTCCACTTATGAGGTATCCAAAGTGGTCAAATTCAGAGAAACAAAACATAGAATGGATCTGGGGAAAGAGGGAAATGGGGAGTTGTTATTTAATGGGTGTATTTTAGATTTATAAGGTGAAAATTTTCTGATGATAATTTGCACAACAGTGTGAATATACTTAACACGACTGACATGTTCACTTAAAAATGGTTAAGATGGTAAACTGTCTGTGCTTTTTACCACAATTCAAAAGAAAACAAAAGGAATGCAGTCTCACAATATCATTACCATGATTTACATTAATTAATAAACTTTTAAAAACAAAATTAAGAGGGTGAAGATAGAGATGAAATGAGATTGACCACAGGTCAATAATTGTTAAAGCTGAGTTACAGGTTCATCAGGGGTTCACTAGGCTAAACTATTCTCTCAACTTCTGGTTCATGCACTTTTGACACTTGGTCCAATAAATGTGGTTGATGTATAAATTTTTTAACATGCCTCTCACCAAGGCCCTTCACTGATTCATTAATTTGGCAGGAAACACAGTATATCCTTTCCACTCAGTCCTCTCTGGATTAAAATGAAGCCATTTTCATTCACAGCCATATACTTACAAGATGAGTCCTGTGCTACTGAATGAAAGGATTCTGAAAAGAAGCAGTTTTTTTTTTAAAGCATTAAGTATTTACCACATATTATAATAAATGTTTCTGTACTTCAGTACTGTACTGTTTGAAAAGAAGCTATTCATTAAACTCAGAATGTACCAAGCCAACACATCTAAAAATCAAAATACAGTTGTTTCTAGAGAATAAATAAAACATTCTAACACAAAGATTCTAGGTAGACCTAAATAGATGATACCTTTAAACACTAAATCACCATAAAGAAAATCACTTAAAAGTTTCAACAGTGATTTCCTCATACTAGCATCAACTGCAAATTCATAACTTTTCAGAAATTAAATGAAATTTTAAAAATGTTTACATAATACATATCTAATGTAGAAAATTTGTAATACATTTAACTTTACATATAAAAATAGAAATTCCACCACGCAGAAAAAAATTACTAAAAATTTTGTATACTAACCTCTAATTTCTTCTCTGTTAAAAGGTCTGGTTAAGATTTTTAAACATAAATGAGTCCAACAGTTGCTTCATTTATTCAATATTTAGGAAAGAAGGTCTCTTGAGAAGAACTTTATAGAAGCAAATAAGCAAGTAGACTTTAAAATATATGCAAATTCATATAAAGTATTTATATATTTAAGGGGTAGACTCAATAGGTCACAGGTAATATTATTTAAAGACCAGTTTTAGCCTAAAGGCCATTTTAGATGCATTATCCAAAAGAGAAACATACAGAAAACTTTCACAGATTACCACAAAACTTTCATAGAAACTGCTTAAAACCAAGAAAAAGACATGCTAAACTAATTCACAGTTGTTGATCATTCTAGTGTCGCAGACCCCTTCAAGAATGAGATGAAAGGAATGGACACTCTTTTTAAATGTATATATAAGCACATAATCAAAATAATTTACATTTATTTTTGGAGGATCACTGATCTCTCTACAAATATGGAATCCAAGAACTCCAAGTCAAAAACCGCTAACACAGATAAGGAGAAGCAGCAAAGGAGTTTTGTCTTTCATTTCTAAAATACTGAATAACTGTCAGAAAATGGGATAATTTATTTTGTTCAGTAAAAATTTACCAAGCATTATGTGTAAAGGGATATATTTAAATACTCGACTCAGGATTTAAATACACATTATCATTTGGTATGTGCTATGCCACAAGTCAGGTGCAGGATATAAAATAGGGAACAAAACATACATGAGACCTGGCCTCAGGCAATTCACAGGAATAAAACCCAGTTATTTTCTTCAATTGCTCTCACAATATGAAAAAGACAGATACATATGTAAACATGCAAATAATCATAATACACTGCCATCTATGTTCTATGCTCAGATGCTCAGTTGTGTCTGACTCTTTATGACCCCATGGACTGTTGCCTGCCAGGTTCCTCTGTCTATGGGATTCTCCCTGCTGTAATACTACATTAATTACATGGAAGGTATAGAAATAGTCCAAAGAGAGAAAATCAGAAAAAAAAAAAAATTGTAGGAAAAAAAGTAGATAGTTTAGTAAACTACCTACTAAAAGATGAGTAGGGAGACAAGATCAGAGGCCGAACTCAGGATCTAACAAGATGGCCGGGCTGCCCCACAAGATTATCAAGGAAACCCAGCATCTGCTGGCAGAACCAGTTCCTGGCATAAAGCAGAACCAGAGAAAAGCAATGCCTGTTATTTTCATGTGGTCGCTGCTGGCCCACAGGATTCCCCCTTTGAGGGAGGGACTTTTAAACTTGAGCTATTCCTTCCAGAAGAGTACCCAATGACAGCCCCTAAAGTACATTTTATAACCAAAATTTATCATCCTAATGTAGACAAGCTGGGAAGAATATGTTTAGATATTTTGAATAGGTGGTCCCCAGCACTGCCATATGAACAGTTCTGCCATAGATCCTGGCTTTGTTAAGTGCTTCCAAACCAGATAATCCATTAGCAAACAGTATAAGAGCACTGGAAGGCCAACGAAGCCCAAGCCATAGAAACAGCTAGAGCACGGACTAGGCTATATGCCATGAATAATATTTACATTGATCCGATCATCAAGTCTGCATGACTTCTGTTCTGCCAAGACGTCTTCCTTTTTTGTTTGCATTTAATGGACACAGTCTTAAAAACATTACAGAATAAAAGCCTAGACAGGTTCAGTCCTTTGGTGATTAAATACACATTAGCAAGTCTATGTCTTGCCCTGATTCACTGTTGTAAAGCCTGAGTAGAGGCTACAAGTATTATCTGGATGTTGTGAAACATTAAAAAGCAGTGACCCCTCTCTGCTTTTACTCATTTCCCCCATCATGGTTTAAATAGAAAGCACTGTGAATAAAGGTGGTGGTCAGGGTTAGCAGCAGGGGTGCGGGTGTTATACTTTTTTTTGGTGAGGGAGAAGGTAGTTTTAGTTTATTTAATGTGTTCCTTTCTCCCGTCTTATGGTGATCTAACTGCATTGGGTAAAAACAGCTAGCCAGTTTTTTAGAATATGCTCTCCAGCCAAGTCTAACTTTATTTAGACACTGTAGATGGACAAGCTCTATCATTTGAACTAAAATGGAAACATTAAACAAATATCACAGCCCTTATTAGTAACACTGTGACCTTCCTGTCAAGTGTAGAATTCTCCCTTCAAGAAAAACCTTGTGATCATTTTGTGTGGCTTGTCTGGAAACTTTTGTAAATCTTATGTTTTAGTAAAATATTTTCTGTCATTCTAAAAAAATTAAAATTAAAAAAAAAAGATGAGTAGAAAAATCACCAGGTTTGAAATAACACCACAAATTAGAAAATTAAACACAACTTGTAGACAAAGCACTTCATCATATTGTAATTAAAAAATCTGTTCACATACGACTGCCATATACACATCTGCAACCCAGGCTTCTCTAAGCTTCAGGCCCACATATTCAAATTTCTTCTTGACAATCCCTCTTCAGTGTCTTAAAAGTACCTCAATGTTTCAAACTATAAACATGTTCTTCCTCCTGAAACTTGATCTTACTCCAACTTTCACTAACACAGTAAATGATACTATTATCCATCTAGCTGTACAAGACAGAAATATAGAGATGAGTCTTGACACCAGACCCTCCTTGTTCCCCTGGCACCAAATCTCAGAGACTTTCAGTTCAGTTCAGTCGCTCAGCCGTGTCCAACTCTTTGCGACCCCATGGATTGTAGCACGCCAGGCCTCCCTGTCCATCACCAACTCCCGGAGTTCACTCAGACTCACGTCCATCGAGTCGGTGATGCCATCCAGTCATCTCATCCTCTGTTGTCCCCTTCTCCTCCTGCCCCCAATCCCTCCCAGCATCAGAGTCTTTTCCAATGAGTCAACTCTTCGCATGAGGTGGCCAAAGTACTGGAGTTTCAACTTTAGCATCATTCCTTCCAAAGAACACCCAGGACTGATCACCTTTAGAATGGACTGGTTGGATCTCCTTGAAGTTCAAGGGACTCTCAAGAGTCTTCTCCAACACCACAGTTCAAAAGCACCAATTCTTCGGCGCTCAGCTTTCTTCACAGTCCAACTCTCACATCCATACATGACCACTGGAAAAACCATAGCCTTGACTAGACGGACCTTTGTTGGCAAAATAATGTCTCTGCTTTTCAAAACGCTATCTAGGTTGGTCATAACTTTCCTTCCAAGGAGTAAGCGTCTTTTAATTTCATGGCTGCAGTCACCATCTGCAGTGATTTTGGAGCCCAAAAAAATAAAGTCTGACACTGTTTCCACTGTTTCCCCATCTATTTCCCATGAAGTGATGGGGCCAGATACCATGATCTTAGTTTTCTGAATGTTGAGCCTTAAGCCAACTTTTTCACTCTCTTCTTTCACTTTCATCAAGAGGCTTTTGAGTTCCTCTTCACTTTCTGGCATAAGGGTGGTGTCATCTGCATATCTGAGGTTATTGATAGTTCTCCCAGCCATCTTGATTCCAGCTTGTGCTTCTTCCAGCCCAGAGTTTCTTACGATGTACTCTGCATATAAGTTAAATAAGCAGGGTGACAGTATACAGCCTTGACGTACTCCTTTTCCTGTTTGGAACCAGTCTGTTATTCCGTGTCCAGTTCTAACTGTTGCTTCCTGACCTGCATATAGGTTTCTCAAGAGGTTGGTCAGGTGGTCTGGTATTCCCATCTCTTTCAGAATTTTCCACAGTTTATTGTGATCCACACAGTCAAAGGCTTTGGCATAGTCAATAAAGCAGAAATAGATGTTTTTCTGGAACTCTCTTGCTTTTTTGATGATCCAGGGGATGTTGGCAATTTGATCTCAGGTTTCTCTGCCTTTTCTAAAACCAGCTTGAACATCAGGAAGTTCACGGTTCACGTATTGCTGAAGCCTGGCTTGGAGAATTTTGAGCATTACTTTACTAGCGTGTGAGATGAGTACCTCCCCATTATTCAAATCCAACTGCTCAGCTCCATGTCAATCAACATCACCCTACTTCAAGTCAACACCATCCTTCACCAGGATTACTGCATTAATTTCCTAAACAGTCTGTCCAGATTCATTCCAGCCCCTTCCCTTGTATTCTCCACACTGTAGCCAAAGGGATTTTCAGAATGCACACCAAATCACACCACCACCACTGCCTTTCAAACGCCCTCTGCCACCTCACTGAAAATCTTTCAGTAGTTTCCTATTCTTGGAGGAGAAAAACAAATTCCTTCATGTCCTGTTGTTGTTCAGTTGCTTAGTCATGTCCGACTCTTTGCAACCTCATGGACTGTAGCACACCAGGCTATGCTCATGTCTACAAATCCCTGAATAGTGTTATCCCCACTAACTCCTTCAGCCTCCTCATATTGAAATGCTAACTGATTCTCATATTATATATGCAGAAACTGAGTCACTGGGAGATTATGGGATTCTGTATAAGGCAATTGCAGTTAGCTGCAGAATGATTAGAGAATTCTTTTGTTAGACCTGTCCACTGGTTTCTACTAATTAAGAAATTTCAACTTCTCAAATCATCTGAAAATAAATCTTTGATGTAAAAAGCAAGTGTCTTTTAAAAATTTAAGCCTCAGAAACTTAGATGTCCTTTACATCAAAAAAATAAAAACTTCCATATTTGCATACACAAACTTCAATGAAGCACCTAATATATGTCAGGCATGGCACCAGAGATATAGAAGTGAATAAGACAGCCAAAATCTCTCTTTTTTAAACCACTTTATTAAAGTATAATTGACATGTAAAAAGCAGTACATATTTAAAGTACATAACTCAATGAGTTTAAGGCTTCCACAGTACACTACAATTATCACCATTCTCATTACTAAACCCAAGACAAGCCCCAACTGAAAATGGAGCGAACAGCAGAAAGCAAAGCTCATGAAGCATAAACATTCCTTAAAGATTAGGCTGCACAATTAAGAACTGTTCTACAGTTCACTGGATTGATGATAGTTAGAAATATTTCCCCCATTCCATTTAGTCCAAAGGTTATTTACTCTTCTTTCTTATATAACAGCAAGTTAGATCTTACATAACAGAAAAAGAAAAAAAAAGAGAGAATGTTAAAATAAAACAGGAAAACAAAAGCTGTGCATCCAGTATCTTTCTCCTAGATGCCAGGCTCTCTTCCCTTTCTGATTTTTCCTTTTCCTTATTTAATTAGGCCCCATCTTATCTACTCAAGTCTTCCACTATGTCATCTGAAAGCACTATTTAGTCAGGACTCACTGGAACAATTAGAGGAAGGGGAAAATTTATCCTGTCAACCATTTTTCTGACCAAGACATTAACAGGCTAAATCCTGCTTTCCTGAATTTCTCTACATAAAAATGTCAAGAAAAATCAACAATAATTATTATTATTACTTAAATAACAAATCTAACATCTTAAATACTGAAGATGCTATAAAATTTTAAAAATAAATAAATAAATAAAATAACTTTAAACAAACTACAGTCTAAAAGACTCAGCACTGCCTTGATAAGATTTCCTGACCACTCCGTTTGATTCTATTCTAGTCTGTCGTATAAATACCAGACTGTCTACCACGAACTATTGCAGGTATTTGCTCCTTTATTAGAGCTGTCTAGGGGCCCAAAACAGGTTGTTTAAAATAGATAGGAAATTGCCTCTCCGATTTTAATATGTATCATTTTTTTCATAATATTACATATTTCACCCTTCCTGTTTTATTTTAACATTCTTCTGGTAACAGAAGAAGCGTCAAATTCTAAAGTAAATATATACACAGATCTTGAACACAACAAATTATAAATGTGTATCATACAAGAATAGAGCTCTTAGGCTGGATATAAAAGATCTTATTTAAGATCCCCTTTAAAATGCTAAGCAATTGGTTATTTGGGAGAAAAATTTCTCCCGAGAAAATTTTAGAGAAAAATGTATTCAAATTAGTTCTAACATCTAAGTGTCATGAGTGAATTTTATTCAGTATAAAGGTAAAAACCAAGAAGGGTCTATTATGCCTCCTACCCCACCTTACACACACCAAAGAACACAGTAATACTTCTGGTAAGTTTTAACAAACATTTCTGCTAATGTCTGAAAACAGGACAGATTTAGGAAACATTCTATGTTTATTCTTGACGAAGTAAAAAGCAAAACAGATACACTTATAAAAGAGCCTCTGATGCTATTTGACTACAGTGAAAAATAAAGAGATATTTTTGTTTCTTTGGTTTTCTATTTATTCTTGGCTTTGCAGAGAAACAGCTAAATAAAAATATGTTTGCTAGAACTAAAAAGACCCTTCGAGAATTAAACTGATAATAAATCTTACCCTACTAGCCAGTATTTTTAAAATTGAAAGTTGGAAATACAAAGATATGTAGACAGAGGGTCATAAGAAAATACATGTTTTTACAAACACATTAGAAGTTAACTGCTTTTCTTTTTAACTATGAAAAAGATAATAGTTCTACATATATGCCTAACTCTTCCTGCACAGTTATTTTACACAGGATTTGTTCCCAATGAGTCTTAATATGTTTCTCTTCATTAAAAATACATGACAAAATTAATAATGAGGACGAATGACTACTCTGATGATATTTAAGCATACAATAATAAAACACAGCATTTAAAATAAAGATTCAATTTCAAAATTCTTTAAGAAATACTTCGAAGTGCTTTACAGACATAATTGTTACACTATAAGAAAAACTCTCTAAGTCACATTGTTATTTCTACTTTCCAAACGGGGCATAAAGGAACTAAGCAACTGATGGTGTTAGCTTGGGCAGCTACTATTAATTCCCTCCTCTCCTGTAAACCCATCCTTTGCAATATGACTTTGCCATGATTCTCATCAAAAGATGGCATTTATTTCCTCATCCCTTAAATCTGGGCTGGACTTGACAAGTTGAACTGTGGCAGAAGTGATCTTGTAGAACTTTGAATCTAAGTCTCAAGAGACCTTGCAGCTTCCCCTCTGGGGCTGCTCTGACACAGTGTAAGCAAGCTAGCCTCCTAGAGCATGAGAGATCTTACGAGAGGAAGAGCCCAACCACCCAGTCATGCAATCTAGCAAAAACTGCCAGACACATTAGCGTGGCCAACTTAGACCACCCAGCCTTAGAGGCACTACCAGATGACTTGGCAGCCACATGAGTAATCCCAGACAAGACCAGTGGAACAACCAAGCAGCGGAACCCAGCCCAAACTGCTGACCTATGGAGTCAGCAGCAAGTAAAATAGCTGTTGTTTCAAACCACTACATTTAAACCAAGGGCTGTCTGAATCCAGGACCTAGACTCTCTCTACCTACTAAAGCTGCAGCTTATTATTTGGCTGGCAAACAAATGTATCTTGTAGTCTGATTCCATTTTATAGATAAAGAAGCAAATTAAAAAATAGCTTACTTTTTTTTAATCCATTATCTAAAAAAAGGGGGATGAGCTGGGCATAGAAATATACCTTTTTACCATCTTAAAAGAAGGAAAATAGAGACAAACAATGAATTCTGCAACTGTAATAATATGAAGCTGACCAAATTTTGTACAAAAAGTACTTTCTCTTCATTCCCAAAGATACACAAGTGTTCATTTAAAAACTAACAGCATTCATATATATTTTATCCATAAAAACTGAATTCAGCAAGTGATCTAAGAGAAAATTTGAATGTCCATGCAAAGAAAAATTAAGAAATTATTAAATTTTATGAAACTAGTAAAATCTGTGGCTTTCAACAACAAAACATTGCTACTGTAACGTTTAATAAGTATACATTCATACTTGAAGGGAAATATTGAACTAGGAATGAACCATAACAGAGAAGAACCACAAGCAGCATTTCTATGTACTCTTTAAGCACTGGCAAGCACTTTCTATACAGGGCTAGATGGTAAGTACTTCAGGGTTTGCAAGCCATGCAGTTTCTCTTATAACTGTTCAACTGTCACTGCAGAATGAAAACAGCCACAGACAATATACAAAAAATAAGTATTGCTGTGTTACAATAAAACTTCATTTATAAAAAAACAAGCAGTGGGCCACAGTTGCCAACCACTATTTTAGATGCTCAAACATCTTCAGCCAAAATACATCTAGTTTATTAGTTGTGATCAAACTAATTTGTTTGCTGCCTTATCATGAGATTTATTAGAATGTACTTTCTGTATTCATATTCCACTCTCTTCAAAACAGCACATGAGTCTAGATGTTGCTATGAAGGTATTTTGTAGATGTAATTAACATCTGAAATCAGGTAAAGGAGGTAAAGGAGATAACCCTTGATAATGTGGGGTAGGGCCTCATCCAATCACTTGAAAACCTAAAGAGCAAAATCTGAAAATTTCCAAAGAATAAGCAATCCTGCCTCATGGCTGTAACACAGAAGTCCTGCCTGAGTTCCCAGTCTGCTGGCCTGCCTTACATCAGATTTTTCAATCCCATATTCACGTAGGCTAATTCCTTAAAGTAAATAAGTATCTCTCTCTTAGATACAGATATCTTTGAGATAGAGATATATAAGTATCTTCTATTCTATTTCTCTGGAGAACCCTACCTGATTCAATAATGGGGTTTTCCTGGTGGCTCAGTGGTAAAGAATCCACCTGTAATGCAGGAGACCCGGATTTGATCCCTGGGTTGAGAAGATCCCCAGGAGAAGGGAATAGCTACCCACTCCAGTATTCTTGCCTGGAGAATCCTCTGGACAGAGCCTGGCTGGCTACAGCCCATGGGTCGCAACGAGTTGAACATTACTGAGCAACTAACACTTTACTTTTACATACTCCCACTTTAGATGCCAATCACAACTCCAGTCTTTTCACCAAGTTGTCTAATATTTTACACCTAACCTTTTTGTTTACCACTACATTATGTGGTTTGCGCTTACAGTTTCCTTGCTGTCCCATGTCCCACCCCCTGGCCTCCATGCCTACATCATATATTTTTATTATTTTTGGTGGTACTGGTACTGAAGGTAGCACCCTACTTCTGGTTCCAGTTCCTGCAGTGTTCATTTTGTTGTAATAATTACCTCCGAATTTCAGTGGTTTCTCAAAATAACAAACTTGTATATCCTATTAACATTATGTTGTAGACTGTGGGTCAGCTCTGTAGAAATAGCCTGAGACGCCCCTCCAAAACCAAGGCTGAAAGAACAACCCTTATAGGAAGGGCATTCTTTTGATAAAGTATTGAAACAAGAAGGCTGGCCCAAATTTGGCCAAAGCATATGACATGAGCAGTCCCCAAATCAATAACCGTGGGAGGTCTAGTCTTTGTGAGATATGCAAAAGTCATACACGTGGGGATATATATTATACACACACACACACAGACACATATATGATCATCTTCAAGGAAGCAGGGGATTGGATAATCTGAAATAATTATACTGTCTACCACAACTTTCTTACAGAGTTTTGGATAACATACAAAAATCAGAGTATCCTTTTTAAAATTTAAGGTCATTATTACCTTAATGTTGCTGTTGTTTAGCTGCTAAGTTGTGTCTGACTCTTCTGCGACCCCGTGAACTAACCAGAGCCACCAAGTGGGAGAGGAGCATCTATAGTTCCACGACTGATCCCTGAAACTGTGAGGTCTGAGCTAGTTCTGGGTAGTGCCAACACTGAGTTATTGTATAGGACACCCAGCTGGTATCCAGAGAGAACTGCGTGGTGTGGGAAAAACCCACACATACTTGGGAATACAAAACTATTCAGTGAGTTGTGAGTAAAGGAAACAAATGTTTTCCTTTCACCCAGTAAACTCTTTCAGTGGAACAAAATGGCTTGGAGGGTAACTCCCCACAGGAAGAGACTAAGGATGTGGTGCCAGAGAAGCCTGATAAGCTCAAGATAATTGTACTGATGTCTAGAGAAAAATGCATTTCTCAAGGAATTGAGGATTAGTTCATAGCACATGGATCTGACTGAAATCAAATAGATAAAAAGACAAAAGACAACTTCCAAAACAATCCCTAGCCTGAGTTAACAGTCTATTACTCTCCTAGATCATCATGGGTCCCCACATTTCTACAGGTGAGAAGCAGGCCAGGAAAGCTGCTCACCATTTACCCATTCCCCAGCTGAGAAGGGTATACCCTCCAACACTCTGTTCCAATATGGATGAGTATATTAAAGGAAACACTTCACAGACGGCACAGCCAACGGCCACAGAAAATGATGACCTAGGGAGCCTCACACAGGAGCACAACCAGGGCCTAGTCAAGGAGCATCCCCTAGTGTGAAGAAAAGGAGGCCTCACTGTATTTACCCAAGAATATTCTTATAACTGGGGCTGCCCAGGTGGTACAGTGGTAAAGAATCCACCTGCCAATGCAGGAGACACAAGAGATGTGGGTTCAATCCCTGGGTCAGGAAGATCCCCTAGAGAAGGAAATGGCAACCCACTCCAGTACTCTTTCTGGGAAATCCCATGGGCAGAAGAGCCCGGTGGGCTATAGTCCATGAGGTCTCAGAGAGTCAGACATGACTGAGCTACTGAGCATGCGTGACACACGCAAGCGCGCGCGCGCACACACACACGCACACGCACACACACACACATACACACACTCACATTCTTACAATTGCTAGGATCCAGTGATTGCTGTACCCAGGCAATTCTAAGAATGTGTTGCTATGGCTTCCTGGTAGCTCAGTTGGTAAAGAATTTGCCTGCAATGCAGGAAACCCCGGTTTGATTCCTGGGTTGGGAAGATCCCTTGGAGAAGGCATAGGCTACCCACTCCAGTATTCTTGGGCTTCCCTGGTGGCTCAGACAGTAAAGAATCTGCCTGGAATGCAGGAGACCTGGGTTTGATTCCTGGATTGGGAAAATTCCCTGGAGGAGGGCATGGCAACCCACTCTAGTATTCTTGTCTGGAGAATCCCCATGGACAGAGGAGCCTGGCAGGTTGCAGTCCATGGGGTTGCAAAGAGTTGGACACAACTGAGCGACTAAGCACAGCACAGTGATTGCTGTGTGCCTCCATTCTCCCCCTTTCTTAACAAATGGGTTTACTGTGGACAGCCTATCCCTGCTCCATCATTGTACACTGGGGAGACAGAGGGTGGAAGATGACTTGTCTCTGGATCAAGAAAATCTACATACAGAAATGATGTAGAAATTTTAATGTGCTTCAAGACTTTAATATGATTGGAAGAAATTCATGAGCTATTTTTCTTGAGGAAAGGATAAATAAATCTAGTACGCAGAAAGGAAGAAAGTTAATATTTGTAATCAAGAGGCGAGATTGTGGCAGATTACATTACTGTTCACTCTTTACCATACCCATCCTTGGAAAAGGCTCTATATCCCTGCTCATTAATTCTAACTTGCCTATACCCTCCAGTGGGAACAATATTTGTCCCTGTGCCTCACTGACTTTGAACCTAATCATGTGACATGTTTTGGCAGTCATGAGGCACTCCACACCTGAACCGAAGCTTTAAGGGCTATCAGAAGTTTCAGTCAGCCCTCTGAGCTCTCAATACCATGCAAATTGCAAGTCCAGACAGAGGCTGCTCCTTCAGTCTGGGTCTTAGACTGAAAACACGTGGAACAGGGCCACTCTGCACAGGCAGCCCGAAGTCTTTGTGTAAGATAATTTGATTATAAGCCACCGAAATCTGGGAGTTATCTATTTCTATAGCCAAGTTGATTAACACAGAAATCAAATGAAGCAAAAGGTAAAAAAAAAAAGGTGGAGGGATTCTGTGATGCGAAGCTATTACTTTAGTAGCTGAATACAGGGCAAGATACCTATGATTATAGGCTAGCACAGTTAGTGAAAGATGTGTATTTCTCTAGCAGCTGGGGGTAGGAGTAAATATAGAGTCCATAAAGGATAAATCAGTTCAGTTCAGTTGTTGGAAGTGAGGTTGCAGCAAAAATAAAATTAAAGTTGCAAACCCGATAAGTTAACATTTATTATTAATAATAAGCACTTCACATTCCCTTCACATAATCCTCAACTTGAGCAAAAAGACTTTTATTTACCATCTTCATTTTCCATGTAAAGAGAAAGAAAATTAGAGACATTCAGTAACTTGCCAATGTGAAACAGCTACCAAATGACAGAGTAAAAATTCAAATTCAAGACTCTCTAATTCTAAATTTCAATGTTTTTGTATACCAATCTGTCAAAAAAAGGGCAAAGATTATCTAGTCATCAGTCCATAGAAGAGTTATCTTGGTTTTAAACTTTTTACATTTCTACAAAATGGATGCAAGAGAAAGGTGATGCCATGAGCTCAGTTCTAAATCCAAATCATATTAAACATATTATTCAGAATGAATTTTTTCTTTTATACTCTAAGATGTCCCTATTAATATGACAACCAAGAATCTAAAATAATACATCTTTTATTTCTACTGAATATATTTTCTTAAATGTAGATTATAGTAACTCAAAATTTTGAAGATTCAGGTTAAGTAATGGCCTAAATTTACCTAGTTAATATGAAAAAGATTTCCCAAGCAAATCAATAATGCAAGAAAATGGTGATGCATTTTAGATTAGAAGAGCATTTAAAACACTTTATGAACCATTTAATAGCTCTTATCTCACCCATATAAACAAAAAAATGACAGCTATTTTTATCATATAACACACAAGTTATACAAGACTAATATAAATTCAAGAAAAGGGTAGACAAATTATACAAGACTGATGTAAATTCAAGAAAAGCAGAAAAGACAACCCAGCAAAACCACAGTTAAAGAGATAATAACAACTTTACATTTTGTTACACATCCTTCCTCATTTTCAATACATAAACATTTACTTTTAAATCAAAATACACATATTTCATTTACATGGTTATTTTTAATATGAGTTCAACAGAAGTGCTTGTAAATGAATATTCCTAACTTGGAGAACTCCACTGTATTCAAATACCAGTCTTTCTGGCTCCCTCTGCTGGACACTAAGAGAAGCTTTTTATTATTATTCATTTTGTTTAAAAACTAACTCAGTCTCAGAGAAGCACTCATTTATCATTATTAAAAACATCTTTGACAACTTGTTTGAATGTATAATTTGGCCAGAAAGAGTACAATGGCCTATTACTGAGTGTGCTCCTATTAGCCAAAAGGGATTTAGCATCAGAAAATCCTCGACTGAGTTCCCAGCAAGTTCCCAGCTTGATAACTTATTTGCTAATGACCTTGGTCAAATTATTTATCCCTTCAGAGTTTCAGTATCCTCATCTGTAAAATGAAGCTAATATCACTTAGCATTTATAACCACCCAATTAGTTATAAAAATTAGAATCAATAGACTAAACGCAAGATACATGGCAGTTAAGTATTACTGCTATTACCATCACCACCACCACCAAGGGGTTAAGTCGGGATTAGACAACATACCCTCTAAAGAACTATTAATACTATACAGTTATCAAATTCAAATAGATTAACTTTTAAAATGTAAACGTACTGTACTTACTCTCCGCTACTTCCCACTGCTCTCAAGATCAAATTCCTTAAAATGATCGCTAAGATTCTTCATGGTCTGGCCCCTTCTAACTTCTGGAGTGTAATCTTGAACTTGGATACTCTCCCTTCAGTCCTCCAATCTCTTTTCATAGTGAAGTTCTTCAAAAGTACCAGGTTCCTTCACAGAGTACCTAATTACAGCATTTCCTTCCTCGATGCTGCTTAACAATAACTCATTTTTTTAGATCTCAGTTCAGCTTTTGCAGAGACACTTGCTCTGCCTTCCCAGACCAAGTCAGACCTTTCCTATTATGTATTATCCCTATTACGTATTACCACACAGAGCTGTAACTGTATATTTAAATGTGTTAGCCCTGTAATACTGCCTCCTGACCCACCCTTGTCTGTCTACAAGTTCCTCAAGATCAGGGAGTAGTATTCTGCACCCTCATAGCCTTGCCACTTGGCTGCATAGAGTAGGCACTTAAGTATCTGTTGAGTGACTGAATAAACTTAATTAACAAATACTGAAATCAAAGAATTCTTTCTCAGCCTGACTACTTCACACAGAAAGGTGGCCATATAAATGTAAAACAACATTATGGATATTTTCCTTTGTATAACTTCTCAGGCAGGCTGCTTATAAAGCCTGTTCATGAAGTTAGACAATAATACACAGAAATATCTTTAACTAAGGTGTACACTTCAAAGAGAAGAATTTTTAAGAACACAGAAACCTAAATATATGATAATCCTTTAATACTTATGATTTAATTTTTTAATTAATGTCTGTGGCTTGCTTTTGTAACAAATATTCAATTGAAAATCTGTCTAAAATTGAGTGTTTTACACTGTATTAGAATTTTACTTTTCAAGGGAATTTGTGCTTGGCAAATTAGTTGAGCTAGCAATAACCAGCTAAAAGCTGTGCTTCATGGTTTCTTCCAGAAATATGTATATTGCTGCTGCTGCTGCTGCTAAGTCGCTTCAGTCATGTCCGACTCTGTGCGACCCCATAGACGGAAGCCCACCAGGCTCCCCCATCCCTGGGGTTCTCCAGGCAAGAACACTGGAGTGGGTTGCCATTTCCTTCTCCAATGCATGAAAGTGAAAAGTGAAAGTGAGGTTGCTCAGTCGTGTCCGACTCTTAGTGACCCCACGGACGGCAGCCTACCAGGCTCCTCCGTCCATGGGGTTTTCCAGGCAAGAGTACTGGAGTGGGGTGCCATTGCCTTCTCCGAGTATGTATATTGCACTATTTTAAACCAACACCTACCTCCAATTGCCTTAAAGAGTGTGACCTTTCCATAGATTTAACTCCTTCCTTATATAGTAAACGTTCCCAAGTATAGAAGTTTTGCCCCAAACAGCTTTTCCTCAACAAGGAAAGCCCCAACCAAACAAAGCAATGTTTGCAACACACCTCCCAGACTCAAATCTTATTTGACAGAATATCTGATAAACTCATTTGACAGATGTGTTGGATAGATTTTTCTCTTTATTGATGATTTTAGCAGATCCTATGACTCCAAAATATGCTTCCCTGGTGGTTTGATCCCTGGGTTGGGAAGATCTCCTGGAGAAGGGAACAGCTACCCACTCCAGTATTCTGGACTGGAGAATTCCATGGACTGTATAGTCCATGGAGAGCAAAGAGTCGCACACGACAGAGCAACTTTCACTTTTCACTTTTATGACTCCAAAGCTGCATTATGACATATAGAAAATTAAAAATTATTTCCTTGTTACATTAGGGAAAATCAAATTTTAAAATAAGCTCATATATATAAAATAGAATCAAGCTGTTGGGGGATCATCCAGTTCAGGAATGGTAAATAATTAGCATTATATGTGGCCACTCCCATGGCAAATATAGATAAGTCAATCTTGGCCCTCTTTCCTTTAGACCAAAGATGTCCACAGACCTCCCTGAGAATAAAGCAGTAGTCCAAAATGTGAGAAAAACATGTGCTTTTAATTGTTACAGGAAACATTTGCTGCTGATGGTTGTGACAGGAGGGAGATAGCCAACAAATTCTGGTAAATCTCCCTCCTCCATGTTTGAAAAGGAAATCCTTCAACTTTCTTGATGGACTTTCAGCCTTGAGGAGGATCTCTGGTGATAGATCTCTTAATGCACCACAGTCTCCACAGAGGTGGACGGGCCGTGATCAGGCTCAACCGTGCCTTTCCTATGTTGTCATTTAACCAAAAAATAGGAATCAAGAGTGAGAGGCACAACTAAAGTCACTGTGAACAAACTGGAACAAAAGGAGAGGTGCATTAAGAGGGAAAGTTTCAGAAATTCAGGTACTGACCTTGCAAGGAAGATGACAGGACACCAAGTCATCAAAACACAATGGTGGCTTCAAACATTGGAATGGTATGACTCATTCCCACTCTTCTGATACTGCCTTCACCAAGAAAGCTTCTGATCAACTTGCTTCCCTATAGGGAAAGACTGGATGAAGTATCCAGCCCACTAGTCAGCTGCTTACTTCTTATAATACAATAAGATGACATTTAATACTTCAGTGAACTTTCAGTGTAACTCAGCATCTTCAAATCCAATCAAGATTGAGCTTCTGCTCAAACAAGCCTAATGTGAATTTATCAAGGTGACAAAAAGGCTTCCCCTGACAAGAGGAAACTGGGTCTCCCTTAACAAAACTTGAAATTCACACTTTTACAAGACATGTATGAGCAACACTGAGGAAATCTGTAAAAACTGAAAATAGCACCGATTTTCTCACTAGCTTAGAAGCATCCTCTTTGCTGCTCTTTTAAAAATAAAACTAAATCTCTCCAAAATTCAGGTTTTAAAAGTACATACCTACTAGTCTCTCCAATTCTCGTTTCACTTGGCTTTAATTTTCATCTGAAGTAGAAATAAGATCAGAGAGCTCAGTACACTGAAAAGGCATGCAAACATTAATCTAGGTTGTAAGATCACAATTTTAAGGAATAAACATTCAGAAAAATAATGAAAGGAAATAGCAAAACAGTTAACAACTATGGAATGTGGGATTAGAGAAGACCTGAATTCTTTACATTTTCTGTATTTTCTACAATGAATATTGTTTTATTCAAGCTTCTTTACTTGCAAGAAAAAAACACCCATTCAGTAGCCTTAAGAAAAACTGGATTTATCATAAAGCTATATAAACAAAGAGCTGGAAGAGCAATCTCACAGAAAATGACAGCTGAGCTGAGCTCTACAAGTCTGGAGCTAGGGTGAACCTGGCATCAATTCTGCTCCAGAAAACTCAAGAAGAGGTCTGAGTGAAGCTGCCTACCAAAGCTCTGCCACGTACATTGTTCAATTCTAGTCCATGCATGTCTTCCACTCTGTCAGCCATGGACATGCTTTCTTTGCTTCCACCTTAAAGTCCAAATTTCCTTCATTTTAAGCAGAAGGCTGTGTGTTTAGGTATAAGAAGGTTAGGAAAATAAGCAGCTTTTGCTTACGGACTGAATTGTACTTTTTTAGATTATGTGTTGAATACACACACATGGTTTTTAGACAGAGCCAACATTACAACTTTCCTGGTGGCTCAGTGGTGAAGAATCCACCTGCTGATGCAGGAAACAGAAGTTCAATCCCTGGGTTGGGAAGATCCCCCTGGAGAAGGAAACAGCAACCCACTCCAGTATTCTTGCCTGGGAAATCCCATGGACAGAGCAGCCTGACAAGCTACAGTCCATGGGGTGGCGAGAGCCAGACACGACTTAGTGACTAAAGAACAACAAGCCAGTATAGAGAAAGGACTACAAAAAGGAGAAGTCTCCCTCTCCTCCCCGACATTTGGAGGTGGGGAGGAACAACCAATAAAAGGAAAGTTAATATTTATGTTTCTAAAAATGGTAAAAATATTATTTAAGAAAGCACAATATCCTTAGTTTCTCCTTTTACTACATAAACAATGATTATACAACAATTAGAAAATGCACATAATCAAAACAGATTACTTTGAAATTATCTGATACTGCATCACATATATATAATATGAAGTACTATAAAACTGATTGGTTCCCTTTTAAATAGATATTTCTTCTGAACTTTACTGTCCAAAGAGCAGATTAATTTATATTGGCAATCTATTTATAAATTATGTGAAATATTTCATCATGGTAGAAACATCTTCTTTTCTAACACACTTTCCCATCCTGCTCAGATTAAATTGATTAAAATGAAAATAACAGAAAATGTTCTCAAAAACTAAAAACTCCAAATATATGTAAGGTAGAAACATTTAAGTTTTAATTACTAAATACCCTCAAACTGTTCTAGAACTTCTACTTGATGTGGACAGCAATCTCAGATGGTGGTTTTCAAATCTTTTTAATTTCAGAAAAATTTTTCAAAGAAGTCCTGAAGTGAATCAAGAAGAGGAGTTTCTCTTTGAAAATAGGGTCCCTTTGCTGACTGTTTTCTTTCCTTTGTCCTCTACCACCTAAGATACTCACTCCATAGAGCAGTTCAGCCCTGCAAGCTGAGCTGTATGTAGCAGGTAAGCCATCAGCATCAAAATAACCTGGTACGTGAGTTTATTCAACACACAGAATGATACCAAATCTAACCCACCTCTTAAAGTGTGGTGCAGGAGTATCTTTGAGAACCCCATATTCCTGTACTCCTTAAATATAGGAAACTACTTTTAAGAGTTTAATAAAGAATTTAGTATATATTTTTCCAATTAAAAACAAAATTCTCTACTAACCAAACTGCTGCTAAGTCGCTTCAGTCGTGTCCGACTCTGTGCGACCCCATGGACTGCAGCCTACCAGGCTTCTCCGTCCATGGGATTCTCCAGGCAAGAACACTGGAGTGGGTTGCCATTTCCTTCTCCAACTAACCAAACTAGGATTATACTAATAGGCTATCCTCCAACTTGCTTTTTTCACAGAATAAATATATCTTGGATATCTTGACATGTCACATATATGTAAATATGATGATTTCACAATCTAAATGTTAATCTCTAAGGATTACAATTTTCTATAATCAGAGAAAACAAAGTTTTTAAAAAGGAATGAATAACAAATGCTTCCATTGGTGTTTCTGTTATTTTGAGTACTGTGAATTGATTTTAGAGTTTAACGTTAGGGATTATAACATTAATACTGTACCGGAAGGTACCTTTATGGGAAACATGCCTGGTTTGGGGTCTGGACGTTCACTGAAAGTGAAAGTGTTAGTCACGTCCGACTCTTTGTGACACCATGGACTGTAGCCTGTCAGCGTCCTCTATCCATGGGATTCTCTAGGCAAGAACACTGGGGTGAGCAGCCATTCCCTCCTCCAAGAGACCTTCCCCACGCAGGGATCGAATTCAGGTCTCCTGCACTGCAGGCAGATTCTTTACCGTCTGAGCCACCACGGAAGCCCTGGCAGATTTCTAAATTGGATAATTAGTTTAATTATAGTCTTCATGTTTTGGAAATATTTAATAACTCTTACTAGCAATTTTGAATTTTTCACATATTTTACATCAGTCATGTAACTGCATATGAAGAATAATTTGAATTTAGCACGAATAAGTAGTTTTCAAATTAGTATGATTTAAGTATTATTTTATAATGAAATTATAGCAAACTATTCTAACTGTATTTCACTATACAATTGGAATTGGGATATTTTGTATTGATTTTAATAAAATAGTGGCATACTCAACAGATTTCAAATAATACTCTGTACTTATGAAATTATGGAGCTTAAAGTTCAGTATCTTTACTCTCATCTTAACAAAGGATTGTAGTTACTTCTATTGCAGTGATTATTCCAGTTGGAGTTAATAAATGTTTACGTTTATAACCTCTCAGTTGACAGTGACAAAGCTCATGACTTTGCTAACGGCAGGGCTAGGCGCTGTGAGCAGTAAGAGTTTCAGGTCACTGGTTCTCACATGTTGCCCAGTGATCCTCTCAGGCACTGTGAGAGGTACAAGGGTGGCTCATATTCATCACCATATTTTTCTGAATTTCAAGGATGTTTAATGAGGCGGAGATCTAAGATCTAGCACAGCTGCGGTGCTTTAAAATCACTACTGTTCAAAGCTGGGAAACAAATCTGAATAGGCAGCTATCAGGGCTCAGAGTGTGAGACTGAGAAGACTGTCTATCCCTTTGGAGTGCAGCAGGACCCTTTTTGGGGACCACTTTCATACTGTGAACAAATCAAGAAGAGCAAGCTATTTCATCTGAAGTCTTATATAAAACATACACATTAAAGATTTAAAAAAACCTGTATTCTCTTGAGGTAAAAATCTTAAACTTTATTACATTCTTCCTAATAAGTTTTATTCAGTTTTAAACTTGCACAGTATTTTTTTCCTATATTCAAAAACACTTGCTAAATCTACTTACTTATATGTATTTATACAATATAATTATTTTGTTAAATACGAGATGGTTCAATTCTTTTTAAGAATATCTTTTGTACTTCAATCACAGCCTTTTCCTTAAAAATGAAAGAATTTCTTTTAAAAAGAACAAGTTCAGTCATAGTACTTAAATACAAAGCAAGCCAAACTCAGAGGTTCACTCTTACAATAAAAAATTTGCTTAGACTTTTCCAACAATATAGATATAACACAGCCTCACACATTTTATAGTTTGTTATTCCATTCTCATCTTTCTCTTTAACGTTTGGAGGAAAGATGAGCTTTTAAATAAACCCATGAGTTTATTATTTTAAAAGGCCAATTTTTAAACATTTCATTATTTCTCAAGTGAGAGTATATGGAAAATACAGAAAACGTTTTAAATAGCCTACAATAAAATTGATTTCTATTAATTAATGGCAATAAGAAGAACTGGCACAGTGGTAAAGAATCCACCTGCCGATGCAAGAGACACAAGAGATGCAAGTTCAATTCCTGGGTCAGGAAGATCCTGTGGAGGAGGAAATGGCAACCCACTCCAATATTCTTGCCTGGAAAATCCCACAGACAGAAGAGCCTGATGGGCTCCAGTCAATGGGGTCACCAACAGTTGGAACCAACTGAGCCACTGAGCACACGCACATGTTATGGTTTTGCTCGGGAGTTTTGTGTTTTTTTTTAGTTTCTGCATCACTGTGGACTATGACGATAATCTATGAATTGGCCTCCCCACTCTATCTGTGCCCCTTGACTACTTGTAAGCTACAGTTTACACTCTACACAGTAGTCAGAATATTTTTTAAAATCGAAGTCAGATCATATCACTCCTTTGCTATTACTGGAGGCAGTAGTTAGTATTCTCAAATATTTAACCTGAAAGTGATATTAGGAAACAATCAAGACAATTCAAACTGTGGGATGTTTTGTAAAAAGCAAACAAACAAACAGAAGAATTGGCCTACTGGACTTTTTAGATTGGGATCCAAATACAATCCAAAATCCTTACCCATGATCTGTACCTGCAAGAGATCACTGACAAAATTTCCTTCCACTTTCTCCCCTTTGCTCACCTCACTTCAATTTTAATGGTCTCCCTGTTTTTAAATTACAAAGAAAACAAATACAATTGCATCTCAAGGCTTTTAAACAAGACATCTGCCTAGAATTATTAATAATTAGAAGAAAAAGCAGATACATTCATTCCCTTCAAAAAGCTTACTATGATAATTTATCAGTTTTCCACTGCTGCAAAACCAGACAGAGACTTAAAATAGCTACCATGAATTAATATTATTGCTCATGAGTCTACACGTCAGCGGGGCAGTTCTGCTGTGCTGGTGAGGCTGGGTAATCTCAGCAATGCATGTGTCTACCGTCAAATGGCCTGGCTGGCTGGACTGGGATGGCCTCTTTCCCATGTCTGGTGATTGCTGAGATGCCTTCTGGGACAATAGGAGCAACTAGTAACCAGCAGTCTAGCCAGGCAAGTGTGGGCTTGATCACAAGAGAAAACAGAAGCCATGAAAGGCCTTTTGAGACCTAGGCACAACACTGTGCAAAGCAAGGCGCTTGTACAACCTATATTCAAGAAGCAGGGAAACAGGCCAAGTCACATTGCAAAGACTATGGATACGGGGAAGGGTAGAGAATGGAACCATTTTGTAATCAGTCTACCACACATCACACCTGACAAGAGCACGATTTCAAAACGCTGGTTCATCTAAGATGTGGGGGTGAGGAGAATAAAATATACACAGGATGATATAAACTATGTGTTGCTATAAATCCTATAAAGCATGCTTTCTCAACCTTGGCACTATTGAAACTCTGCGCCAAGTAAGTATCTGTTGTGAAGGGTGTGTCCTATGCACTCTAGGATGCTTAGCAGCATGGCTCCCTGGCATCTACCCACTACACACCAGTGGTACACTCCCACGTTGTAGTAACCAAAAGCGTCTCTGCTGCTAAGTCGCTTCAGTCGTGTCTGACTCTGTGCAACCCCATAGACAGCAGCCCACTAGACTCCACTGTCCCTGGGATTCTCCAGGCAAGAACACTGGAGTGGGTTGCCATTTCCTTCTCCAATGCATGAAAGTGAAAAGTCAAAGTGAAGTCGCTCAGTCGTGCCCAACTCTTAGCGACCCCATGGACTGCAGCCCACTGTCCATGGGATTTTCCAGGCAAAAGTACTGGAGTGGGGTGCCATTGCCTTCTCCGAAAAGTGTCTCTAGATATTGCCAAATATCTCTCAGGGAACAGAAACCACTCATAGCTGCGAACCACTGCTAAAAAGGAATGAAATAAAGTATGGACAACTTGGTCTTATTCCTGCCAATATAACCTAATTTTACTTTAAAAGGCCATTCAAATGAGTCTAAAAGGTAAACTTTATTTACGGATATATAAAATGTATACCAAATTCTTAACAGTTTACATATTAAAAATTCAAAATTTCACTGATAATACTTAAGATTCCTGCTAATTTAACCAAAAACACAACCATATTTCAGCAATCAATATGAAAGAAGTTAATTATCAGAAGTTCAACTAAACTAATAGTACTACCTCTAGGATTTGGCAACCCACTGCAGTACTCTTGCCTGGAAAATCCCATGGACAGAGGATCCTGGTAGGCTATGGTCCATGGGGTCACAAAGAGTCGGACACGACTGAGCCACTTCACTTTCACTAGATTTAGTATGGTGCATAAATAAATCCCAGATTGGTTTATTATTTATATTTTACAACAAATAAATACCAAGAAATGGTGATATTTCTCTCCCAATCTCCAAAGGTAAAATTCTGTCTCAAAACTACAGTTCATGTCCAATCCTCTCTCTCCCCCTTTCAAGGCAATGGCAATATACATCCCATTTCCACCCCTCACTCTAACAGCAATTACAAAGATGAAACACACCATGAAAACCTCTGTCATAAATTACAGGAGTACAAAGTCTCAATAAAAGAAGGAAGAAAATAACAAATCAGAACATTCCTGGGCATACTGGAAGACCTTGCAGTCACAGTCACGAAATATTTATTGATCTAAACTGTTCTGACAATATTTATGTTCTGGAAATGCTACATACAAGCCAAACTACTTCAAATGCATAAACTAAATATCTTCTAACTTATATTCATATACATATCGGTGATAGCATTGGCCAAGTGAAGTCATATATACAAGAACCAACTTAAAGACCCTCCTTTTGGATTCTCTGGGCAAAAATCTAATAATTTCTCCTTCAGAGAAAAGAAAATGGGATAACTTGCTAACCCAGTGATGCACCAATGAGCAGGGCTGGGACCAGGGTAAGGGGAGTAAAGTGCTAAGGACACCAAATTTAAGGAAGGGCTCATCCTAATGGCCAGGTAATAAGCTAAAATGTGAGGAAAGCAACTGCTGTTTTAATCTTACCTCCGGTTCAGCAGGGATTGCACTTAACAGCAGGAAACAGCACCCTGATTTCCGCATCTCCAAGTTCTGTCCTGTCCTGAGCCTTGGCACTTATACCTTTCTCCTTATCTCTGAGAGCCCTCAAAGAACCACAGGGCCTGCCTAGACTGTCAGTCTGATGGTACCAAACAAGGAACTGGGGAATCCAGCAAAAAGAGTCACCCACATGGATACAACTGGAACACCTAAATTTTGAAGGTTGGGGGAAAAAAAAGGGGCATTTCAGGAACTCCAAGATTGTCCTTTATAAAGTTGGCCTTGCGTTTATAAGTGGTTTATAATTTTTAAGCATGTGTATTAACACTTTCAATGGAAATGTTATCATTTTCAACATCTTTTCCCAATTATCACTATTTAACTGAATCAGTGTTATCAACTAGAAACACTGAAAAGCAATAGAATACCTTGTGGTTAGCAAAATTAGTTTTAATAAATCAGTTTCAATCCAAAAATAACTATAGGGTAGGAGTTCATCTTCATGATGCAATACTATTCTTTTCCTACTTATGGTCTTCAACACTACTGAGGAGCAGACAAAGGAAATTTATCTTATAAGTTAGAATCACTGACAAGAAAAACCCTACATGATAGTCTCATTACATAAAACGAGACACTTTTTTGTCTCAGGAGTAGACCCAAACACACCACCACGCCCAGAAGTGTTTGTCAAGGGTCCTAAGTATAGTTCCTTCCTCTTTTGTGACTCACCCTTTCCCACACTATCAAAACAGTTCAACAGCAGGAATGCTATTAGATCTAAGCAATTAGGAAAACTGCTGTTCCATTTCCTCAACTGTGCAGAGAAAGAGTTCTGATAACAAAGCTTACCTTGCCCAACCCCCTGCAATAATGCCAGTTATTAAGGCTAGATCACTTTAAGTGCCTTGGAGACCAGTAATGTTTGGTACAAGTCCTTTCACATCTTTATTTTAAAGGCCACATGTAAGCAATTTAAATCTATCTTTTCAACGGCCACCTCATGACCCCTACACAGAATCTCTTTTCCAAAACTGTGCAGGCCTATGTGTTCCCCTCAACAACACAGGACAGCAAAGGCTACTTCCTCAGCAAATCAGTGATGGGGTGAATGCTAAGGAATATAGGGGTTTTAGCTTATTGCCAATGGGCTCTTTCTACCAATTATCTTAATTATATACATTCAATAATTAAGGCAAGGGAAACCACTCAGAAGCTTTTTACATGTAACACTTGCCAGCAAGAGTCTTTGAGGCCTATGGACTTACATGTTCCCAGTAGTAAATCCCCAAATAAAATTAAGCTGTTAGTTTTCATAAATAAGTGTATTAAAATTATATTAATATAAATCTATTTTAATTATAAAAATTAAAATCATAACAAAGAAGTGAAACATAAAACCTTCATAATCCATAACGATGATCACCTTTGTGTATTCCCCTGCTGGTCTTTTCCCATGTGAATTTTTATATGACTATTATCAAGTTGTACCTATATTTTTTATTCTGATTTCTTTCACTTATAAGATTTCCATTTCTTCCATAGAATTCATTTATATAGCAAAATAAGACTATGGCAAAAGTCTTACATTGTTCTACTGCTGTGTAAAAAAAATTACTACAAACTTAGAGGCTTAAAAACGAAACTTATTTATGAGTTCACAGGTCAAGTCCAGTGGGGTTGACTGGGTTTTTTACTTAGGGTCTCTCAAGGCCAAAATCAAGATGCCAGCCAGGCTGGGTTCTCGTCTGGGAAGAATTAACTTCCGGTTCATTCAGGTTATTGGTAGAATTCCGTTCCCTGAAGCTGTAGGTCAAGGACTCTTGTTTCCTTGGTGGCTGTCAGCACAGAGCCTCTCTCTCAGCTCTTCAAGGCCTCTTGCATTCGTTCACACATGGCCCCATCCATCCTCAAGCCAGCAACAACATACCAAGTCCTTCCTGTCCTTCAGATCTCTCTGCTTTCCAATTCTGCTGTGAGCCAGAGAAAAATCTGTTTTTTAATTCTCATGTGATTAGAATAGGTCCACCTGGTTAAACTCCCTATTGTCTAACTCAAAGTCCAGTTGTTAGTAACCTTAAACTACATCTGCAAAATCTCATTTGCCATGTAACAGACATAACCATGGGCATAATATCTCATCAAATTCAAAGTCCTGGGGATTAAGGTGGGAAATTAGGGAAAGCCATTTTTAGAATTCTGCCCACTACCTCTCTGTCACAATAGAAAATGTATTCTAACTGTGGATAACAGTCAAACTTTAAGGTCCTTTCTAATCCTAAAATGCTTTTTAAAAATCTAATATTTAAACAAATTACAGAGATAAAGTGAAGGGCTATTTTAAAACTCATTAAGAAAATCAAATTATATGAATTTAAAAATTAGTTACATTAAAAAGGGAACTGAACTTTCCCCTAGTTTAAAAAAAAAAAAAAAAAAAGACATGTAAGACATGTTTTTGCAAAATCATCACCTTTTGGAGCCAATTTTCTACACCAAAAGGCAAAGCATGGCTATAGAAATAAAGGTTAGTGCCAAATCATAATGACTGGGTAAACCAGACGTGAAGAACCCTAACACCAGTGACAGCTTCTATAGTACAAAACTCCAGTCTGATTCTTGCTCTAAAGAGCAGAGGAGTAAACCGGCCAAATGAAAACCTGGCTCTTAGGCTATTCCACCCAAGGTTCATTAAGGAAAACGACGACTAAAGATACAACCCAGGGATCAGGGTAGCAGCGCATCTCAGAGGGATTCAGCCAACTGACTTTGGTATGAGACAGTCATGCCCACCACAGAAATCTAGCCATAAAAAAAAAAGCAAAGGGGAGGAAAAGCAAAGAGGAAGCGAGAAGGAAGGAACCAAACCAAACCAAACCAAATCTGGCACAAAGAAAGTACTAAATAAATATGTGTTGAATGAAAGCATAACGTAATAGACAATAATATGTATGTTAGCCTTCAGGAACTTCACTCCTCTGAACAGAGAAGACAAGTCTTTTAAATCTCAGCTACTAATGGGCTAACCATTACCAATAGGCTACTGATAGACTGACAGTGGGGTCCAAGGTGGGGCAATCTGCAAGGGACTGGAGAGCAGTTCCTGAGAGTGAGAGAAGAAAATGAGGGCAAACAACAGAAGTTTTAAGCCCAAGAAAGAAAGTCTGACAAATATGAGCGGAACTGAAATTTTCAGTCTCAAAGTAATTATAATTTATACAATGGCGGATATATCAATACAAGTAGATATAGTATGTTCCACAACAGAATTCCAAAGATTTGTTCCCAGCAAAATAAGCCAGATTCTGCCTATCTGTATTAACCGGTGGGAAGAGTACACTGATAGATATGAATGATATCATGGAATGATAAGCTCATACAGTGGTAAATATAAAATACTAACTATAATGTGATGCAGTGAGGCCAAAAAAAAAAAAAAAATACCAACTATAGCTTCAACTCTATCAAATACAAGAGTAATGTCTTCCACGGCTAGCAAAATGCTCTAAATTGAGGGTTCTTATAATGCTTATAAGAATTATACAAATTGCTTATAATGATTATTATAAACAATGTGTGCTTATAATGCTTATAATGTGCTTATAATGTTTTACTAACATAGCATGTTAAGCTTTCAAAAGTATTTTTCAAACAATATCATCAGAACTTTGAACTATTCATCCAAACTATGAATCAGTGTACTTTAAAACAAGGCTAAGATGTTAGGATACAGGAAGATGGAGATGGCATTCTCTCCAGCCACCCCTCCACTCCCACCTTGAGAGTTACTACCTCCAGTCTGGGACTGTACCTTCCCCACACTGCATCATCAGGGGCAGGGGGCTTAGTGGGACTTGCTCAAGGCAAGTTAACTGTATGACTGGCAAGTCACAGCTTCTCTGGTCTCAGACAACCCATGTTTCTCTAACGTATTCTCTCTTCTCTGTCCCATCCAGCACTGTTATGATTCAGGCCCTCACTAATCCTTGCCTATCCTATGGTAGTAGACTCATAGACAATCTGCCCACCTCTAAGACAGACCCCCTCAAATCCATCCTGAACACAGCTACACAGTAATCCATCTAATAAAACACCTGTGATCATATGATTCGCCACTTCTGCGTACACAGGACAAAGTCCAACACTAACAACTGGCCTATTTTAAGCCATTCCAAGATTTAGCCCCAACCGCCCTTCCTGACTAGCTCCCCTTCAATCCCTTGCTGATTATTTTGGTGGCAAAAAGCTGAGCTGACAATCCAACTGCCCCTTCCCCCAACTCCAACATTTCTTCCCTTCATGCCTCTGTTCTTGCTGTTCCCTCTGAAAGGAATGTCTTCCTTTCCTGGATCACTCCTACCCACTTCTTTTAGCTTCAGATGAAGAGGCTCATCCTGCAGACTGGTGGTTGGGGCTGCCAAGGGGTAGGTGAGAAGAGCTGGAAAGCAACTGCTTAATGGGTACAGGGTTTTCTTCTGGAGTGATGAAAAAGATTGGGAACCAGAGATGGTGCTAACACAATACTGTTACTATATTATATGCCATGGAATTGTTCACTTTAAAATGACTTCTGTTGTGTGACTCTCATCTTAATTTTAAAAAAAGCAGCAGCAGCCCAGCCTACAAAAAACACAGAAAACCTTCACCGACTCCTCAGCCCCAGACTGGTTCAGCACCTTGTAAACTCCTCTATCACAGCACTTATTACTTTGTTTTATCCATTAATAGAGTTCCCACACAGTATTTTGAGCCTCTTTATCTTCCTCATCTTCTCATCTCCCTGTGCTTAGCCTAGGCCCTCAAGAATTAATTTTTAATCAATAAAAAATAGAGATACCACTTATCTCCCTGGGGGCAAAAGGCTAGGGGCAAACAATCTTTTGAAGATCTCAGTTCTATAAAAAGCCTACAAGAGCATGTATTAATTGGAAAGAAAAAGATCAGGAAGACTGCTATTTATCTAGTTATAAAGGACAAAAATGGAATGAGCTCAGGTGAGATTTTTCAGGGAGTAATGAAAAGAACCACCATTTATTGAGTTAACTGCAATTATTAACCCCACATTCCAAATAAGGAAACAAAATATATCGAAGTAACTTGCCCAAGGTCATAAAGCTGATTATTGGGAGCAGCAAGATCCAAGTTCAAGTCTACCAGACTGCAGAGCCTGACCCTAGGACACTGCCACACCAGCTGCCCCTTCACACTGCTCCAGGCAAAGTTTCAAAAACTATGCATAGTTGGGCCCACAGTGTGCCTTTTCTGAGGCTGAGAAAACACTCCACATTCCACATTTATCTACTTATCCATTGCCATGAATGTTGTTTATATTTTATAAAGTGTTTTTAAAATACAAAATGTTAATTTTTTAAAAGAATCCAACAGTCAAAAAAATAGAGGTGAATCATAAAAAAATCTCCCATTTAAAAAAAAAAACTTCTCATGTGTCATTCAGCGAGTGTTTGTGAGCTATTTCTCATGTACACAGCAGAAAAGATCAGAGTGCATCAGTCTCACTAGAACCACAGGCATAAGACTCCCACACTAGAGAGGCTGCGGTATTTTCATGATACCCCAACCTCTACCAGGCTAAGTATCATGTGGATGAGAAAACCACAGAATAACCAGAACAAGCTAGAAGAAAATTTACACACACTTTTTTTTAGTTTAGAAAGCATGATTGTTTTATGTCCTTCCTCCCTTCCGCTCTTTAATAATACCAGAATCTGGTAAGAAAAAAATTAACCAGAAGTCAATGAGACTTTTTAAAACATGTTTGTGCATCCAAAAGGAAAAACTTTACTACAGAAGTAATGTCGACCTTGACAACATATCAATAAGGTCAATATTAAAAACATATCTCCCCCCACCCCAAAAAGCATATACCCTTTTAGACACACATGTACACAAGCATGCACTCACATGCACACACATACACACACCCCTTTCCAGACAGTAAGCCAACAATTTTTAGTTCTATTGGACACTCAGGACTTACTTCACCCATACATCCTCCAACTAATGCTAAAGCCAAGGATGATGGGATAATCTATTGGGTGAACATACACATATATACAATAGCAAAAGGCAAAGAGGATACAATATGACAGTATTAATATCAACAATTCAAGACAAAATTATAATGGGACAAATTCAAGATTTTTATAATAACTAGTTAGACTTTACAACGAATATAAAGTAGCCAGGAACCTTAAAATATCAATTAAAACAAAATTAAGTACATAAAGCAAAAACTGTTTGAAATATAAAGGGGAGAGGACAGAAACGCAACTATAGTCAAAGATACACTACTCTCAAAGCTATGATGGGCCATAAAATAGCAAAAATAGAGATATAAAGCTCTCAAAGATCAGGCATCAACAGAAAGAAATGGTCAAATAACATGCAAGTGCAAGAGCCAATAATCACAAGAATATTGTCGCACTCCCTGGAAAATAAAGACACAGATTAAAGCAATAATATTTTGGCTGATAAATAAACATGTTTTAAATCATAGTATGATTATTGGAAGGGTATGGGGAATGCAACTGCTGGATAGAACACAAAATGGTTTTGAGACTTACCATAAAAGGTCTTGCTTCTGCCCAAATACCCTGCCTCCCAATATTTTAGGTCTTTGGCTTAAGACACAAATGTCATAGCTTTCAGTTTGAAATTGTATCAGTTCACGATGGTTAAAAACATGGTTCCAGAGTCAGACCACCCGGCTCTCCACTTTTAGCCATAGCACCTGGGCAAGTAAATTATTTAACGTCCATCTATAAAATGATGGCAACAGTACTCACTTCTTAGGGTTAATGTGAGGAGTATGTGAGTTCATGTAAAGCACTTAAAATGATGCATGGACATCCACGTTCAATAAATATTGGCTATTGGCACTTGGACTTCTTGTATGTCATTTATTTTTAAGAAAATTCACTAGCATTTACTGAGTTCTTCTAATGGGACATTTGAATCTGCTCAAAGCATTTCAAATTATTTGTAGTTTTAAGTACAAAATGTCTTAGAATCAAATATTATTCAAAAACATACACATATCATTACTGTGGCATTAAGGTCACTAAATGCTAAGTGGATAACAAAGAGGTACTATGGAATCTTTCAATAAATATCATTACCTGTGGTTTAAAATCTGATGAACAGAACTACAATTGACTTGTTTTGTTCTTTATCTTCAATTATATTTTGTTTTCTAAAATGAGCATGTGTGACTTTTATGGGGAAAAAAAGATTTTTAAAATCTATAGCCATTTATCCTCACTGGTTCAGTCTAATATCTACTCTCTCTCAAGGGCACTGCCAGTCTGATTCCATTACATAAACACAGCTCATCAAATCCCAGCCTCGGTCAGAGCTTTAGTCACGCAACTGCACTGGTTCATGTTTTACACTTCATTTTAGAGACTACACTCTGTGGAAATAAGTTAGTCCACATCAACAATAATCAGGATTCCTGAGAATAGAAAAAAGCCCAACAGACAAAACTGTTTTTGTAACTACAAACAAGTGAGTTTACCCTTGTGTTTTTGTGTTATATTTTTAAACCTTAAAGACCTATTACTTTTTCCAACTACATAAAAGCTATGTAAAGCTTTTAAATGTTGTATGACTTAGGAAGAGACACAATGCATATATTAGCCTATCATTCTGCTTATAATTTCAGGAAGTACATTTCAAACATCTATTTTTAGGCAAATTCATTACAGAAATCAATTTGATTTCGCTCACGCAGATAGCTCACGCAGGTAGGAATTTTCACCAGTCTGTTAGATCCCTTATGTGAGGACAGACAAATGTTTGCATGATCTGTAACAGGACACTAAAGGTTTCCATATGATACTGATACAGAGACCACATGAGTTATGTTTAAATCTAATATTCTGGGATCTAGATTTCTTCAACAAGGATACAACCATAAGTGAAACAGGGCTGATGAGAACAAAACTTTGCTGGCTGTTAGCTAATTCTAGAGGAGAGGGGATGAGAGGGAACATGAACTTGTTATTAACAGGATAATTTCTGAAGATGAAACTTAAACTGACTCTAGTCAGAGATCCCTCTAAACAATGGTTAAAACTTGTCAAGAAATTCGAAGTTTTAATTCAAGGCAAAAAAAAAAAAAAAACGAAAAAAGAAAGAATAATCTTCCTTTCACTCTCCTCGCAAGCTGTCACCCTCTAACTCCTGACTTGCACTGAAATCCTTCTCAGTAACTCATCTGCACCATCCTTTACACGAACACCAAATTTTGTTTTCAAACCTAATACGCCCACAATTGGCTATATAATTTCACGACTCCAAAACATTGTGCTCACTTCTCTTTTGCCCTCAATGCCCTTCGAACTCTGTCTGACCATGTTCAAGCTTCACCTTTCTACCTTTACCCTCGACCCCACCCTATACATTTGTGCTCTCACAGCAATGTATACACACCTATATTACGGCTCTTAGCATACTAGAGTACTATTTTATGTCTGGCTCTCTGAAACTTCATGAAAATTATGATTTTATCTTTCTTATTACAGAAGTTTTAAAACATATACAAAATAGTATCACAAAAGTAAATACAACAGTATCATTATCCAACCGGTTACAATAATTATTAACTCACAACCATTCCTATTTCAACTATATCCCCCACTTACTTCTCCCACCCACCCACAGATTATTTTGAAGCAAATTCCACACTCCACATCATTTCATCTGTAAATAGTATACTCTCAAATGTTTCTCTGAAAGACAGACCTCTTTATAAATGTAACTGTGTTACCAGTGCTGTCACACTTAAATCTTTTAAAATAATAATATACTATCAACACAAATTCAGATGGTGTTCACATTTCTTCCATTGTCTTATAAACTTTTATTTTTACAGTTATTTAATCAGGGTCAAATGAGGTCTACCACCGTAGTTAGTTAATATGTCTCCTAAATCTACTAATATATAGATTTCTCCCCCATTTTTTTTCTTCTTCTTAGAATATATATTTTTTAAGAAACTAGGTCACTTACTCTAGAGTTTTCCACGATTAGAACTTTGCTCATTGCACCCCCATGTTTCTCTGTCCTCTGTATTTTCTGTAAACTGGTGGTTAAGGTCTAGAGACCGATCATATTCAGGTTTGGCATTTTTGGCAAGACAATTAGTAGCAATGAACATTTCCATCAGGAGATAAACTATGTCCAACTGCCTTTCTGAGACATTAGCAGCCACTCATAAATGCCTGTTGGCACTCTATAGCCATTGATTCATGAGGAGCTAAAAAACTATGATATGATTCTATCATTCCATCTTAATCTATTAGCTGGGGTAAAATACCTTTAGTTACCCTGAGAAAAAGCACTAGTTTCATTCTTTCTCTTTATTTTAGTCCTGATCTTTGATGACTTCTTTGCCTTCTAGTGTGATGAAGGATGCCATGGTCATCTTGCACATTTTCTGCTCCCAGTTTGGAATTATCCATATCTTCAAAGAGGACCTAATTATTAATTCAGTCTTCTTGAGCCTAGCTTATGTGTGCCATAAATGTGCCACAAATGTAAAAAAGCAGTTGCCTTATTACTAATGAATTAAAATTTGAAAAATGTGTATGATGTGGAATAAATAAATGCACAATCATTACTCCACTGTTATTAAAAGAAGTAATTAAAATGCTTAAGTACTCATCATTTAAGTTCTTGGACTCATTATATACTAAAAGACATACCAAAGCAATTCAACCTTCCTGCTTTGGTATTATAATAAAGTTCAGCAATTAAAGTCAGCACGATGCTGAGCAAAACTGCTGCTGGGTTGAAATCCAAAAGTATAAAAAGAGGGCTTCTTTACTGCGATCTTCCTGCAAGAAATTCTTCCTGCAAGAAACCGCAAGAAATACAACACAGGAATAATCCTGGGAAACTATCTGAATAAAGTTTTAATTAAGGTAAACATTTTGACTAAAGGTTGGCATCTTTAATGAAAATGAGTAAACACTGCTCAATTAAGTATCATGAGTTTAAAAACAATTTGTGATCTTAATTTTCTTATTACCACAAAATCATCAATACAAAAATAACAATAACATCCTTTCAAACACACCCATATCACCAAGTGGAAAACACAAATGCCTCATTCTCAAAATTACAACTAAAACAAAGTAATGCTTAATCCTTTATGCTTTTCAAAACATCTCAAACTTCTGCTCTTGGTGGGAACCAAAAGAAGGTTTTTGAAGATTTTTCAGTTGCTATATTTATAACTCCAAATTCTTTTAGAAATACCAAAATGTTTTTCAGGGTACTGAGACATTAATGAGATGCTTTAGAACATATTTGGTTGCTGATTTATAAAATTGATTGCCCCATTTTAAGAGCGGCCTAAAGAAATGGCAGCGAAAATTGTCACTGCGGAACTTCCCAGGTCAGAGATTAGTAGTATAGGTACAATTTAAAGCGGAACCTCCTTCCAAAATGTGTGCTTGCAATACGGGTTTGCAGTAGTCCTTTTAATTACTACTCAAATTTCCTAATCTGAACTAGGTAAAAATGGAACAAGCCTCTTCTCATTGTACATATAATTGTACACATAATTGACTGTACATATAATTGACTAGATCTGAAGTAGCATTTATAGTTATTTAATTATCCCTTTCAGAAATCTGAAACTCCAATTTAGTAATTAAAAATAAATCTGACAACAAAAATTGTCTTATGATTAAAAGATGCAGCTATCTCTAGATTTAGCTAGTAAAGGACACTTACATGTATTCTATGCACAATTTAAAATTGTGAACTATATTTATTCATGTGTATAAACACACCCTTTTTTCGTGAACTCTAAACTCACTGACATATTTATAACCACGGTACTACTCAGAATATTTGAAATTCCTTATATAGCATATAATTATAATTTAGCATGTTATGTTAATATGCTGTATTTTTCATACTATAATATCATAAAATATTTACATAGTTCATTTCTAATGTGTCTCCAGATAAATACCTTAAATACTATAAATGCATGACAAAAACTATTTATGAAATACACTTTTTAAATCTTTAAAGTTGTACAAATTGTGATCATCTCCATAATGATTAAATGAATGCTTTAAGATTCAATTAGGCAGCCACAAGGGGGAAATGGAAGAGAAGGAAGAAAACAAGATGTATACCTCTTATCTTACACCAGAAAAAATTCTATATGGATTAAAAGTTAAATATTTTTAAAAATGAAACAAAGACTAGATGAAACCAGGGAGATTTTTCTTTATTTTTGTTTAATATTGCAGAGTGGAAAGGCCAAGATAGAAAAAGTCACAAAATAAAAGGCTGATAAATTCAACTGTATAAAAATAAGCCACACTCTGCATAGCAAAAGCCACCATAAACAAACTCATTAGACAAAAAACCAATTAAGAAAAAAAATTCATATTGAAAAGGCTAATTTCCCTGATATAATGTACATACAAATGAAAGAAATTGACAACCCAATAGAAAAATGGAAAGAGTAAACTCTTCACAGAAAAGAACATGGAAGGGGCTCTTAAAAACATGAAAAGATGCTCAGCTTCACCCACAGTAAAAGAAATGCAAATTCAAACTATCCTGAGGTACCATATTTACTTATCAGGCTGACAAAACTTAACAATTTGAACAAACTTTAAATAAAAGCATGGGAAATGATACTTTCTTATACACTGGGTACATGATGCACAGAGGAAATTCAACAACATTCTTTAAAATCATACATGCACATGTCCTTTAATCTAGCAATTACACTTTCAGGAATTGATCCCGCAAGTATACACACACATGCTTGCATATACACAGGCTTACTCATCATAGCATGATGTACATTATAGCAAAGATTTGAATGGGGATGCTCTAAATGGGCCTAGATTCTACAGTTTAAAAAAATATATGGAATAGCAAGTACAGTGTATTACCATTTACATAAAGGGTGAATACTTTTATTAATATTTGCTTGTATATGCTAAACTCTCTCTGGTGGGATATACAAGCAATTGATAACACCAATGGCCTCTGAGGAATGGTGGGGGCAAGCAGAAGAACTGAAGTACACAGGTGGGAGAAGGGCTTTCTGCTGTAAATAATTTTGTTCCTTTTAAATATGTTACATTATCTATTTAAAAACTAATAAATTTTAAATAACTCTGAAAGCAAAAAGATTTTTTAAAATGCTCAATCATAACAATACATACACATGTGACCAAATAGAACATTAGGGTTTATGGTTTATGCACTGAAAAGCAGAATCTATTTCCCCTGTTCCTTTATTAAACTCTATCAATGTTTAGTTTGGTTTTATTACTCATCACACTTACATATTTTCATTTAAATATTTTACAAAATGTATTCGAAAATTTAGCTAAGACTGAGAGATGTTCACTTTTTCTAAGCAGGTAGGTTCTATTTTTTTATACCATGTACTCTTCTTTATTTTTTATGACATTATTTTTTAAAAAACAACAATGCCCAGTGTAACAAGTGCTAAAGATTTACACTCAGAAAGATGCATTTTCTGCAAACCGGCATGCTGGTAATATCAGTAACAACTAAATACTCTGCATCTCTAGAAGAGAAAACAGGCTAAAATTAAGGTGTACAAACTTAGTGCAAACCAAATGGGGTAAACATTGTGAATAATGCTAGAAAAGTAACTGTTAAAGCTGAAAACAACCTGCACTACAAAGAAACTGAATCTTCAACTCAGCTATGTACAGTGATCTGATATCACTAAATCACTAATCTGTCAATTATTTTCTTTTAAAAAATCTGAAAGTAATCGTCCCTTCTATGGGCTACTTAAACGACTTCATGCCATATTAACCAACATCAAAGCATCAAATATCATGCTATCTGAAACTATCCCCTCTTTTTTTTTTTCAATTGGGAAGTAAAGAGCCAAGTTTCACCACAATTTCCTTTAAGCCCAAGTAAAATCATCCTAGAAGTAGTCAAGTAGAGAGAAGGGCATAATTCTGAATTCACTCAAAAACCAAAGCAGATTAATGAGTAGTCTCAAAAAATGCATTTAATCATTTGGTAAAACCTATGTTAAATTATTAAAATCTGTTTTATGACTCCACAGGGACAACCAGGCAGTTTGAGCATTACACCTCGTAAACGTTTCTGACTCTCAAGACTTTTAAAATAACGTTTATTCCAACAACATATAATGTGGAAGATATAGCCATTCTTCTACTTGCCAAATTATCTAAATCCCAACATCTGCAGTCAGGCTGTTTCTCAACATTTCTGTTCTCCTGCCAACTGAAGAGAGGCCCTGAGAACTTCTTAGCTTGCAAAGGCCGGGCTGCGGATCAGCGCCGAATGCAGGTCTGCCGGGGGTCTGTCTGTCCCACAGGTGAGACTTAATAAGACAATTTCCCAACTTCACCACCACTTTCAGGATCACCACCCATTTGGGGCTTTGTCTTTACAACTACGCCAGATGCATCTGCATCACTCAGAAATCAAACTTCTGCGTGTTTGATTCTGAGTCCCAGTGACCCAGCGACAGCGGCCAGCACACGGCGTCCACCCAGCCCAGCAGCGCTCACCCACGAAACGTCCGGAGTCTGGACGGGGCGACGCCGGGTCCACTGCTCTGCCCACCTGGACTGTGGGGCGCCAAGCCCCCGCCGGACCCGCAGGCCCGGGGACTGAGGGGCGTCCGCTGTGCCCAGCAGAGCCGGGACGGGCCTGAGCGCGCGTGGGGTGCGGGGGTCAGCCGGGGAGAGGGCAGGGACTAGGGTCACCGGAGAAGGGCCGAGGTGGTGGACAACCCCGAAACACCGACTTGAGTAAGAGCGAACAATTCGATCCTAAAGGCCAGGAGCTGGGAGACCTAAGGGTGAGGGGTGGGGAAAGGGGCCCAGAGAGCCCCGGAGGCAGCGGCGGGGAGGGTCCCCGGGGTCTCCGGGCCAACGCGGAGCCTTGGTCTGAGGAGGGAGGAGGAGTCGCCGGGGCCGACCCAGCGGGACACTGTGAAGGAAAGCCGAGCAGAGACGGGCTCTGCGGTTCGCCGGAGGGCAGCGCCGGGCGCTCGGGCGCGCACTGGCCATGGAACTCACCGCGCTGACGGCGGCGGCGGCGCCGGACGGCGCGGGGCCGGGCGCGTCCTGCCTCCTCAGGCGGGACTTCAGGCTCTTCATGGCCAAGACCTGGCAGTCCCACTCCCGCCGAGCGCGGCGCCCCCGACCTGCGCGCGAACCTTAAAGTCCGCCGGCTGGAAACGCACGGAGGCGGCGGCGGCGAGGGCGGTCCCGGCCCCACCTGCCACCTGGGGGCCGCCGGGCGGCCGTCGGCTCCAGGCCTGCGGCGGGACTCCACTCCCACAGCCAATCCGCCCATGATCCTGGTGGGGATGGGGCTGGCTCTGACCAATAGGAATCCGGGAAGGGGAGGGACTTCCCTTTCAAACTTAATAACACCCTTCCTCTCCCCTCGGGAAAAAGTTTGGAACTTCAGCTAGGGAAGCGGTGGAGGTGAGCAGCCGGCGATGTGGAGTGACTCTAGACGCTCCAGGCCGTGGGCGCCACGACTACCTGGATGATGGAGCGTCACATCTAGAGAGAGCATGGAGTCTATCCGACACCAGCTCTCATCTACCCGGACTCCCCTCCTCTTCCCACCCACGTGCTCTTTCCCAAGTAAATTTCTCTTTCTTCCGTCTGATCCCAGAAAAGACTCTTGGTCACCTGCACACTCACCGGCTTCCAAGAACAACTTCCCTTACATCAGTTGATGTTTCGCTAGACAGATCCCAGTATCTGGAAACAACTACTCGCATCCAAAACTCCTGGAAAAAAAGAAAAAGAAAAAACAGACTTTGAAGAATAAGGTAATAAGGTTGTACAGAAGGATTAGGAACAGACTGAAAACGTTATAGAAAATCAAAGCACGTGTCATGTGCTCAATAATTATTTGTTGAGTCCAGAATCTACTGCTTTGGAGGGTAAGAGTTGAAAGTTGGACGGGGAGAGCTTTAATCAAAAATGACCCACATGGCCAAAGTGATACATAAAAAGCTGTCAAAGAAAAAAACATTGTCTTTTTTCCAAAAAAATGATGGTGTTTCCTGTAGAAACACGTTACAGGTGAAAGTATACAATGAAATTAATTCATCCTGTCCAGAAATCTGGATGGATAAACAGGCAGGTGAGCAACACCCAATAATTTGCTGTTATAGTGACATCTTCAGAAGTCTTCCTGGGAGTCAGTTTTTCCCAGGAAAATATTTATTCTAGCATTCACCCATTTGAAAAGATAAACAGTCCACATTTCCCACTAACAAAGGACTCTTTTTGTCTGAAAGGTCAGTTGCTTCTTTGGAGTTTCCTTAGAATAACTAAAGATTTTATTCAAATAGTGTAAGAAGGTTTTCAGAACTGTTTTGGAGAGACAACACCCCTGTGTTTACCCTTAACAAAACACTAAGTAACAGTTAACTTCTTTACTTTAAGAGAAAGTTATTAAATTTTCTCTTGATTAGTTCTATGGAAGTAAGTTTTCTTCCACCTCCTTCCTCAAGATCTGCAGTCATTCAGTTTTGTTGGCTCTTTATAGTGTCTGTGGATGGCTAGTTACTCTCTGTCCTCATCTGCCACTGCAGATCCAAAATAATCTCACACCTGGATGTTATAGAAGCTTTCCAACAGAGGTTGCTGACCTCTGAACTACCAATCATCACAAAATTTTACAAAATAGTCCTTCTTCGTTCAAACAGCTTCAGGGCTAATAAAATTTAACTCTTTTACTTGGCATTTAAGGCCGTATAATATGTACCCAATCCTGTTCTCCAGCTGATACTCCAAGCAAACTCTTCAGCCCATTCCTCAAACATGGATCTTGCCTTTTAATTTTCACATCTTTATGCATGCTAATCCTTCCTCCAGTAATTTCTCTCTGTCTACATTCATCTAACAAAATTCTACTGCCCCCGCCAAGAATGATCAGAAGAGAGCACAATGGGAACTTCTGGAGTATTGTACTAGTCTATCTGGTTATATAACTAGTGTGCGGATTACATAACTAATGTGTTCAGTTTGTATAGAATCAGTTAGCTTGTAGTCTTTATGATATGTGCACTTTTATATATACTTGAATTTAAAAAGTTTTTTAAATTCATACATCCATTTCAAGTGTCCTCCCCTGTAATAGAGCATTTTCTGATCGCTCAACTGAAAGTGATTTCTCCAACTTCAGAATGATTAAATTGAACTACTCAGATGATACTAACACATATGTTCTTAACAAGCATTATTTCACTGCTGCTGCTGCTAAGTCACTTCAATCGTGTCCGATTCTGTGCGACCCCATAGACAGCAACCTACCAGGCTCCCCCATCCCTGGGATTCTCCAGGCAAGAACGCTGGAGTGGGTTGCCATTTCCTTCTCTAATGCATGAAAGTGAAAAGTGAAAGTGAAGTCGCTCAGTCGTGCCCGACTCTTAGCGACCCCATGGACTGCAGCCTACCAGCCTCCTCCATCCTTGGGGTTTTCCAGACAAGAGTACTGGAGTGGGGTGCCATTGCCTTATTTCACTACTAGACTTCAAACTCTTCAAACCCAGGGAGTAACTGATACATGTTTGAATTCCCTAGAGTGCTCAGCTGGAGAATCCCAGGGATGGGGGAGCCTGTTGGACTTCCGTCTATGGGGTCGCACAGAGTTGGACACGACTGAAGCGACTTAGCAGCAGCAGCAGCAGAGTGCTCAGCATGTGTCAGGTGCTTGATAAATATTTCTGAATAGATTGATGCATTTTTTTTTTGTTACTAACTGCATTACAGTTTGTTGTGTGTATTCATGTAACACAGGATTGGTACCTGCCCTGTGGTGAATGCTGGGTGTCTCTTGAGCATCCAAGTTCTCGGAGTCCTAGTAACTGGTCTCTTTTCAGTTGTTACTGGATAAAGCAAAGGAAGCAGACAGAGCCACAAGTACAGCTTACATCAGTTTCCAAAAATGCGTGGGCAAGTTATTTTTATAAACTGTCTGCATGATGTCCCCATGGTGTCTGTGTTCAGTGGCCTTTGTGGATTTTTCCAGGCTAGAAACTTGATAGCTGTTGTCTGCGAATTCCCATTCGAGAGCTGCTAAGTAAATAGCACTGGTTTGAATGTGCAGTACATCTTTTTTGTATTGATCTGGAAGCTCCCCACATGAAGTAAAGGCACTTTTATTAGTATTCAGCCAGATAGGTTTTGTTTTTTTTTTTAACCATTATCACTATTATTTATTTTTTATCTCCCCTTCAGAGCAAAAGACACTTATCAAATCTAGATGGAATTTATTTGGTACCATGCTGAATCTATGTGATTTTTTGGTTGTTGTTTTGCTTCTTATAATATGTGAGATCTGGAAGGGAAATGCGTTTAAAATTATTTTAATAGGTTATACATTCATAATATAAAGACATCTCAAGTAATACAGAAGGGGGAAAGTGAGTCTCCTTACCACCTCTACTCTGGCTCCTGCAATCAAGGAACTTGTATTCTAGTCTGCGGGACAAAGCTAACATACACAGCTCAACTGGAGAGCAACTACTTCCTAAACTATGGTAGAGTGCAGATGTGGGTGGTATTTAGGGAAGGAAAGATCAGGAGAAAGATCGGGAGAATAGCCAAGGTTGGGAGAAGATTCAGTGAGTGTACTGAGAAGGAACACCAAGAAGGCAAAGGATTCCCTGGGGACCAGCCAGAGCAGATAAGAGAGTTCCGTTGGGAGATGCTCGTTGATAACCATGTGATGATAATGGCAACATGATGACAAAGACAAATTAAGCACAGAGAATCAAAAATTTACAGTTAAAATGATCTACTTTTAATCGTGAATTTTATGAATTTTATGCCCAACAACTTCCCTCTTCATTTTCAGAACTTCCTGTCTCCCCTGGTAACCCCGGGGAACCCTGCCAACAAAGTCAGTCAGTAATTCCGTGGAGAATCCCAGGACATCAGTCATTGTCTCCCAGCTCAGATACCAAAGCAGATTAGTGGCAGACCCACATGTGGCCACAGGGTCATGAGGAAAGGCATCTGCACCCACAACTTACAGGGCAGCCCCAGGAATGAGAGACCTGAGGCAGTTCTCACACCCTCTTCTCTTGCCACAGTCAAGACTATAAAACACATTGCATAAGACAGCTTTAAAAAAAAATAAATAGGTCATCTTTGGCACTAATTTTAAACCCATCTGCATTTCTAGTAAGCTCTCCAATGACTCCATCCTGGAAAACTAGAGTGGGAAGAAGAAAAGTAGGGAGAGGCGGTAGCTGCTCCCCTCTTCAGAGACGCTTTAATCTCCTGCTGAGGGCTGTTTTGCGTTCTGCTGTAGCAAGCTTGAGCCTACCAATTATCTCCTGAAGAGGACTGCTTTCCATCTCCCTGTCCTCCTTGGCGTTTACAGACTGTCATTCATGTATGACACATCAAATGTGTCATGAGCTTCAATACTGAAAGAGGGAGCGAAAGAGCAGGGAGAGGCGTTGTCAGGAACAAAACCAGACTTCCCTGCCATAACTGAGCTTACACTTAAAAACAGCCATAACTTTTTCTCTGAACTCAGTCAGAGTTAAAGTCAGAAAATCCAACCCATCTCCTTTGGTGAAAAGTAGCCTTTATTATTGAGTCTTGATTACACAAAGCTCCAGAAATACCACTGGCCTCTCTCTGTGAGACTGATGGCCCTCAGTGTGAGTGGTAGAAGGTCTGGATTGCCTTTTTTAAAACAGGCTACTCAACCTGGAACCCAGATAAATGCAAGGCATTTGGTTCAGGAACCAGTAATCATCCGACTTCCATGATAAACTTTCCTGGATTCCAGACCCTGGATTTTTCTTATCTTGGCCAGCACACCAGGATATTCACAATGAGCCAAAAAACTCTCAAGACTTCAGCACTGTTGAAGAGGAATAGAAAGGTTTCTTGCTTTTAAATTGAAAATATGGTAAATAAAGAATATCTCTATAGAGTTTAAATGATATTTTTGATTGAATACTGACTAGTAAATTATGTTACTTGTATACCATAAGTTGTTCCATGCCAATCTTTGCTACTTAAGCTAATGAAAGAACATCCCAGACAATAAGTCAAGGTGAATCTCACATTCAAATATGCTTGGTAAAGGTCCCAGGCTTTATGATACATATTTAACAATGATCTTACAGTCATTTGAATTAAAACTATAGTGGTTTAGGTTATGCTGAAAGAAAGGTCACAGCAAAATGCTGGATAAATAGATGTTCTAAAAAAGTTATATGTAAACACAGCCTATTATGTATATTAGATACTATATCATTATATTTCACATTATACAAGATTATATTATATTATTATTTTTAAGCATTATTTAGGACCCATTTTTTTTGAGGCAAGTAATAGTGACTTTATTCAGAAAGTCAGCAAACTGAAAATGGAATTCTTCATAAAATAGCTTCACAAATTAACAAATCTTGATGTAAGTCCTAATTTTCGTATAAAAAACTGAACCATATTAGTGTGGGTAAATTTGTATTTCAAAAGGTTAATCTTCAAAATCAGTTACTTGCACAGTATCATACAGGATTTATGTATTATGTGTGTTTGGATTTGGTTACCAAATGACTCAGACTTTTGCTTCCTGTATGAGAAAAGCTTGCAAAAAATTTTTGTCTGTACCCTTTTTTCAAAACTACTTGCATCAATGTTTAAATTACTATCAAAAACTAAACTTTAATTTTGTATCAAATTTCTAAGTAATGCTTAATTACAATGCTTATTTGAGAGAAAAGTTTAAGTTAAGATACAGTTCTTGTGTACAGTGGCACTATCCCACCCTGCACATAAGCAGTAAGGGCAGTTTTAAAAGCATTCTTTAACTATTCAAAGAGATTTGTCCACCCTCATGCCCTCATGAATTAACCACGTATATATTCTTTACATCAGTGATATCAATTTACTATAAGCATCAAGATATTCAATAATAATGGATCAATTTATCCTTTACTTACATAATTGCTGTTTTATGAATGCTGTTGCTACAAGCAAAATACATAAAATAATTAATCAATTAAAATATCAACACACTCTGGACTTCAGAGTTACATTCTAATTTTGTAATACTAAGGAGAAGCATTACATATTATCTTCCATAAACTTCAAGACCATCCCTAGACCTAAATAACAATTAAGAACTATTCCTTTGAATCTTAGGAGGGTGTAGTTCATAAATTACCCTAAGTTCAAGGCATAGCATTTTAAGGCTAAACTGAAAGGCATCTTTCTTCCGCTCCTGAGACATGAAGAGAATAATAAACTCTCAAGTGCATCAGCTTTTTGGCTCATAACCCTGAAGTGACATTCATTGAGTCAACAAATACAAATAAGCCTGACTACCCTAATACCTGAAGGGTTGGGCTCTGATTAGCCAAGTAAATCCTAATTAAAGTGACCTTGGGGAATCCCCAAATATGAATCATAGCAAACCCCTAACAATAACAAAGTTCACACTGCCACATGAGCCCTTATGGCCAGAAAGCTCCCATCCAATATCTCATTGCTCCAAGTAAACACTAGATGTCCACGCTTTCAAAGCTGTCGTTTAAATCACACTTCTCTCCAAAAAGAAACTAAGGTGACATAAAAGCCTTCCCTGATGGTTCAAACAGTAAAGAATCTGCCAGCAATGCAAGAGACCCAGGTTCCATTCCTGGGTCAGGAAGATCCCCTGGAAAAGGGAATGGTTATCCACTCCAGTATTCTTGCCTGAAGAATTCCATGGACAGAGGCTGTTGGCTGACTACAGTCCATGGGGTCACAAAGAGTCAGACATGACTGAAAGGCTAATACTCACTTTTTCAACAAATCTCACTACCGTACTTTCCTTAAGAAAAGTAGGAAATAAACCAGAGGAAGGGACTGTTAAAACAACTATTATTGCTGGCCTGTTTTTTTTAATTCTTCTTCTTCTTCTTCTTCTTAATTTATTTGACTGTACTGGGTCTTCACTGCAGCATAAGGATCTTTAGTCATTGCATACAAACTCTTAATTGTGATATATGGGCTCTACTTCCCTGACCAGGGATCAAACCCAGGCCCCTTGCACTGGGAGCATGGAGTCTTAGCTAGCCACTGGACCACGAGGGAAGTCCCACTGTTCTGGGTCCACAGCTAGGGCAAAACAAAAATGGAAACAATCAGTGACAGCTTTAATATGAGGAAAGAAAGAGGCACAACAGGTTCTTCCCAGAAGTCAAGTTTCCCAGATGCTGCATTCTAGAATATATTTCTCATATGGGTGTGGCGTCGCATCCAGAACAGTGAGCGGTGTGGTGGACAATCTCCTCACTTATGTCTACTCTTGCAGTATTTAGAAATACCTTTGTTAAGCATCCAGGATGTTCAATCATTCACTCAGCAAGTGTTAGTTAGTCACCGATGACGTGTGAGACAGTGCTGAGGAAACAAAGGGGAGCAAAGTGGACAAGGGACTCGCTCTCATGGAGCTTAATTCTCGCAAGAGTGGTGGAAGGGAGGAGAAAATGTAAACACACAAATAAGTGACCAAGATAAATTCAGATAGTGGTACATGAGGAAAATAGGAAGAGTCATGTGCTAGAGAATAAGGGAGGAGGGGGTTACTGCAGATTGGGTACTCAAGAAGGTCTCTTGGAGAAGTGAATTTGACCTCAAGTTTGCATGAGATCAAATTAAGCCTCCTCAAACAGGCTTAAAGGAGCCTGCCAAGTATAGATATGGACAGGACTTCCCTGGCAGCCTAGTGGTTAAGACTTCGCCTTTCGATGCAGGGGGTGTGGGTTCCACCCCTGGTTGGGGATCAAATATCCCACATGCCTTGTGGCAAAAAAAAAACACACCATAAAACAGAATGTTGTAACAAACTCAATAAAGGCTTTTAAAATGGTCCACATCAAAAGATCTTAACTAAAAAAAAAAGTGTAACTGTGGAGGCAGAGGGAACAGCAAATGCAAAGGCGGAGGTCCAGGTTAGTCTGCTGAAGGAACACACTGAAGGCCAGCATGACTGGCACATAATGGGGAAAGAATATGAGCAAGATGAGTGTGGAGATGCAGGCTGAAGCCAACACAAGTAAGGCCTCTCGGGCCAATGTAAGGCTTTGGATTGTTTTCTAACAGGAAGCTAATTAAGCAAGAGATGATGGGATCTTTTTTATATACTAAAAATATCTTTCTATTTATGGGGAAAGAACTGATCATAAATGACCAAGAAGGAAAGCAGGAGGGTATGAACAGGACTGGAACACAGTCTAGAGTTAGAACTAACTTGCTAGTAGACTGGATACAGAGAGGAGACATTAAGCGACTAGGTGGATGGTGGTGCCATTTACTGGGTGGGAATGACTACAGGAGTTCTGTTTCAAAGGGAAACTTTGAATGTTATTTGAGTGTTATTTTTTGGTCATGCTGTTTGAACTTCCCATTGGGCATCCCAGTGGGGATATATTAGTTTGGCCAAAAAGTTCATTTGGAGTTTTCCCATAAGATGTTATGGAAAAACCATGAATGAACTATGTTATGGAAAAACACCAAAAGAACTTTAACTAGACAATCTAAACAGCAGTATTTAACTAGACAATCTAAACAGCCAGAGTAAAACTCACTGGAGAGATGGGGCTGGAGACACAGATTTGGAAATTAAAAGCTAATAAATGAAATGTAAGGCCATGGGACCAGATGAGCTCTATTATGGAAGAAGAGGGCCAAAGGCCAAGAACATGGATACTGCAGCACTTAGAAAACAAGAGAGGAGAGGGTGAGGAGGAGGAGACTGAGAAACAATGGCTAGAGAGCAGGCAGAACCCCAGAGGGTGGCGATGCAGCAGCCAAGAGAGGATGGATTTCCAAAGGTCAGCTCTGCCAAACAGTGCTGAAAGATGGAGAAGCGTAAAGACAGATGAGAGACCATTGGACTTGGCATCAAGTACAGTAAGAATAGCCTTGACAAAACAATTTCCATCAGATTTGGCTAAAATAGGTTCAAGACAGAATGGAAAGTAATGGGGTGGAGATTATGACCAACATGGTGTAAAAGGGAGCAGAGAAATGGGAATAATAGCTAGAGGGCAACAAGAGGTCAGTAGAAGTCTTTTTAAGGTGGGAGCTATTGCTACTGAAGCTTTTCTGTAAGCTGGGAGGAGAATGATCCAGGAGAGGGGCAAGGACTCATGAAACAGAGAAGGGAGCTGTTCATAGGGATTACGTCCTTGAGAAGGTGAAAAGGGGGTCTGATTCCTCAGACAGAAGCCTGAACTCATCATCTGTATTAACGGGAAGGAAGGTAAAAAAAAAAAAAAAAATACAGGCACAGGTACACAGAGGTTGGTATATTTAGAGGAAAGAAAAATAGAAGGTCTCAAGTGGGTTACATCTATTTTCTTATGAATCATCATCAGTTAAAGGGAAGATGAGCAGTGAGGAAATGGGGTTTTTGGAAGTCTGAGGAGAAATGAGAAGGTGTGAAAGAGCCAATATCTTTCAGTCTTACGACTCCAAAATATCAATTTTCTCTGCCTGACCTGAGATCCTCAATGTTATTATGGGAGCATGAAATAACTATTCAACTGATAAATTTCTACTAGTAAAGGGACCCACTCAGACACGGTCCCCCAATATCTAAAGCACCAAGCAGCACATATTGGTTAATTTGGGTTCCCAGGCTGTAAAGCAGGGATGGGTTAAAATACTGAGCCACCAAAGGACCACATCTCACCTTTTTGTGTATGTACCCCACCGCACAAAGTGCTACTAATGAGTACTACTATTACTGTGCTCGTGTTTAGTTGCTCAGTCGGTCCGACGCTTTGCAACCCATTGGACCATAGCCCACCAGGCTCTTCTCTCCATGGGATTTTTCAGGCAAGAATACTGGAGTGGTTGCCATTTCCTTCTCCAGGGGATCTTCCTGACTCAGGGATCTAACCTGCATCTCCTGTGTCTCCTGCACTGCAGGCAGATTCTTTACCTGCTAAGTCATCAGGGAAGTCCAAGTGGCTTTACTACATGAGTCAAATGTATTGAGGTACCACCACGTGCCAAGCACAGTGCTAAGTTCCTTACCTATGTTGTTTCTTTTAATACTCCCAACAACTAAATGAGCAGCACATACTATTATTATCTCAGTTTTATAAGTAATGCATATGAAGCTTACAAAGGCTAAATTGTATCAACATGAGAGACGGTGAAGTTGTCCATGAGATGGGAGAGACAGAGAGTCAACCATTATTAATCATGCCATATAATTAGAAAAGATGTTGTGTAAATGAATGCAAAACCAAATCTATTAGTAAATAAGGTATTCGTGCTTGTTAATAATTTGCCCACAGGGGGGGAAAAAAACTATAAAGCCAAAACTGAAATAAAAGACCTATACCTATAAAGGTATACAATTTGCTATAGAAAGTTAAAATCCTTCAGAAAGTCCAACATGGATAAATGGGAATTTAGAAACCCCAGTTGATTCTACAAAGTCTGTCAAGTGACTTTGTAGAAGTGATTCAACTGGTGGTGCAGAATTGGTAAAATGTTTAACAGTTGGCTTTTTAAATTTTCTTGTGGGGTTAATGGGTTTGCAGTAATTGCTCAATCCCATAGTGTAAATAATCCCACTTTGGAGTTCAAGTCAGCATGGAGTTCAGCTTGTAAAAATTCCTTAAAATTTAAGAATCAGCTCTTATAGCACACCATTGGAAAAAGTTAGTAAGAGACCTTCTGGGACCATCAGACCTCGTGCTTCCTTGGGTATGTTTAGCAAGGATGACTTTGAGATCTCAAAAGTTCAGTTGTTCTGAGATTATAGCACCCCTTCTATGGGCTAAATGAATAAAATAAAAGGAAATCTCTCACTATAAGAGCACTGATTCTAATATACTTTTGATACTAGGATTAGGAATAGGTGTAAGAGATTATCTTGTTCCAGTGTTTGCATTTTGTTCAGATCTTCTGTCTTTTTCCCCAAAATATTGAAATAATGAAATGAATAAGGTATAATGACATATAGAGAGTCAGAGTGGTCACTTTCTGTGTTTTAATATATCTGTATAATTTGAGGCCTACAGCTTCCTCAAATAAGTGCTGAGAAGTTGGTGTTGACATTGGGTAATGTAAGCGACTGAGTTTTCTGTCTGAAAACAACTCACACACAAAGATTTAGGTTAATGTCACCTTAAACAAAGGATTCATTGACCATCTTGTCTCAGGTTTAAGATTATGAATACTCACCAAAGTGGTGCATTTATAAAGTCGCAGGTGATTGGTGATTGGTATGTGAAATTCCAAAATTATGTCTTCCCGCTTTCATTCCTGATTCATGTCAGAACAAGCAGGACTTAGAGTGTAGGGTTGAAAAAGACTGTTCCTGGTATTGTAGGAGCCCTGCATTCTTTTGTCCACTTTAAGCAAAAATCTAGCCAATGCTGTCTAAAATTGAGATTCTACATAAACATTTCAAAAAACAATTGAAATAGCAAAGAGCATCATTAAAAACAGGAAAAATTAGCAATATGAGAGTTTGTGATTGAGAAAATGGAGTCACTCATTCATTCATTCAATACTTGCTGAGTACTTTTCAAGTGCCAGGCACTCTTCAGACTCCTTGAGATTAATCATTGTTCCTGAAGGACAAAGAACAGAAAGTAAAACGTGCCCATGTGACTGGAACAACATGAAAAAGGGCAAGAGATGGATATGAACTGAGAGAAGTAAGGTGGAGTAAAAAGTTACATCATGTAGTTCCCAGCAGGATATTGTAAGGGCTCAAGACTTTTCTCTGGTGCTGAGCTAGAGTTGCCTATAACGCATCCTTATCTAGCAGCACAGAGGCTATTCTGGTCTGGAACTAAAGATAAAAATCTCAGGTGTTGTCAGCAAATATAAATGATAATCTGAACCACAGGAATAGATAAGAAGGCCCAGGAGGTATGTAGAGTAAACCATAGGACAGAGCCTAAGGAATGGTAGTCTTTAGAGAATGGATTCAGAAATGTAGGCCAGCAAACTTTAGGGTCGAGAGGCCAAATGCCAGTAAATACTAAGTGCAAGTGATACAGATAGAAGTCAACAGCTACTTTTCTACTGTCATTCTCACAGAGCACAGCTTGTCAAACACTCAGAACACTTCTGAGCCACACCCTATCTTCAGTCCTGAGAGAACAGAGAAACCTAAGGCACCCAACATGGCCTGACATGGCAAGACTGAATTTGCAGTTGATCACAATTATTTGGGACATCTGTTTGCTTTACTTCTTGGTATTTCAATTAAACAATGTGCAGAGAAGTTATTAGAACAGTAAATCCTCTATTCTAGCAAACTCTCAACCCATTGACATGAGAACCACAGGTGTATCTACATGATGGAGGAGGTCCGTGCAATGATGTTTCCTCAAAGAGGCCACAGGAGATTCAGTGACTCTTGGAGGTCCTGCATGCTGGTGTCCCTGCTCTCTGTCCTACACGCATGACACATCCATTGCCAATGGACTGGCTCAGTTCAAAGCTGACGCTAGCCAATTCGGGGTCGAGGGACCATTAGTCTGTTTCTCACCTGTAGCCACATCTTGGACTATTTCCTTTGCACTTTATGTGCAACTTCTGTCCATGGTTCAACATTCGTCTCAAGTCCAGCTGCCATCACAAACCTTTGCTTGACCATTTCAGTCTTTGGATCTTTTTCCTTCCTATGAACTTTTATCACTGTTTCTGTTGTTCACCTGGTTCTTGATAATATCTGGTCTGAGATTAACTTCACTCTTAATCAAATAACTCTGAGTTATTTGCTGTCACCAGGAAGGATATGGAAGGCCTTGATAGCTTCTAGTCATTCTCCTGGAAGCTCACAGATCCACCTCTGTCCTTGGCATAGATATAACTAATAGCGAATGACCATTATTATATATATATATATATTTAGAATCATATGTAAATTTATTCTAGATCTTACATGATTGTGGCATGTTTAGAGTGTTAAGGTCAAAGGTCATCTCACTCAGAAGTAGTTTCAGTCTGAAACAATTTGTTAACTATTGAGGAAGGCATAGAAAAATAAGCTGAGATCATGTCTAGGCTCCGTACAATACAGCTGATTCGCTTTTTCTCTTACATTTTAATGTAAAAACTGAACAAATCAAAGAGTCACACATTATATACTGATGATGTGTCAGTTATTGACTTATTGCTTCTCATCTCCAAATTCACCCTTCATTACCCAGCAAACTGGACCCTCTAAAACATCCCTCTTTATCTGACAGCATGATGGAAGCTTTGACCGCAGAGGGTTCTGGAGAGAGACCGTGGGAAAGTAGGGGAAAGGGACTTCTTTTCCTGGTTCTAGTGTGATTTCTTTCCTTTTTTAAATTTTCTTTTTTTAATCCTACTTTAGATCTTCGTTCCCCAACCTGGGATCAAACTTGAGCTCCCTGCAGTGGAAAGCTCGGAGTCCTAACCACTGGACCACCAGGGAATTCCCGGGTGTGTTTTCTTTTCTACTTACTCCTGAGGCTTTCTTGTGGAGACAAGGGGCTGGGGGCATGCTCACCTCAGGTGAGTATCAGGAGCGCCCCACAGGCACATCTGTGGAATTCCACCAGCACCCAAGCTGACTTCTCCGTGAGACAGGCAGCTCCTCGATGAGTTTTTCTAGTACCCCTCACCTGTCAGCCCCATTCTGTAATACCCCAGTGAATCTCTGTGCCATTGGTCGGGATACAGCTAAAGGTCTTTATTTCAGCCTTGGAAGTGGGTATTCTCCAAATGTGTTCCTTCCTTGGGTACTCTGCCTCAGCCCCTGGGGCAGGCCCTAAGCTGTTCCTTCTGTCTGTGGTTCCAGTATTCTTAGAAGTTTGCTTTACCCCTGAGTTGCTAGTTCCTTGTTATTAGCCAATAAATCCTTATACGAAACCTTCCCTGTTCCTAGTACGGTGTGGTTTCTGTCTCCTACCTTGAATGACAAAGATAGAATGAAAAAGAATCATTTTATATAACTCCCTCACTTTATATGTAAGGAGATTAGAGCAGAGGGACCAGAAAAGTAAATGCCTTGCCCAAGTCACAGTGAGCAGTAGAATCAGAGGAAGTCACATCTCCCAGGGGTCTTTAAGTAGTGACTTCACTGTACTAAGCCAGCGAAGTAGATACATTTTGTGAGTGGATTCATGGATTCAGGCTCTGAGAATAAGGCTTCATTGGGGTAGATCAGGAAAGAGAAAGTATGAAGCCCAGGAGTCTTTGATAGTAATAAAGGAAGTTATCACTGAAATAAGAGAAGTGTACAGTTAGGAGAAGCCAAGAATTTGCTAGATACTTCACAATGGAACAAGCTAAACCAATGGCTTGACTTCAGGCCACAGATGCCCAGGGGATTGGAGGTAATTTCTTAAAGGTATTTGTCTTCCAGGTTCCTGAGCCTGGAGCATCCTTGGCCGTAAGTCCTGTCTGTGTATCCCAGTGACCACCCACTGTCTTTTCAGATCACCCAAGCTGCCTGAATATTCAGCAGATGGTGACAGTTTCCTTGGAAGGGTCCCAAACTAATTGGTTTGTGGTATCCTAAAGGAGGCAACCCTCTCTGTTGTGGGTGAAACCTAATGGCAGTGGAGAGGGCCCCTCCAGAAACACCCCCATCTCCCACCATGCTCATGAGATCCCCACAATCCACAAAGCAATGGTTTGGTTTTTGTATTAATAGTTTGTATTTTACAAGATGGCTTTGGCATAGTGGATGCCAATACACAGTCCCTTTGAAGCATTGGCCAAGGCCCAGAAGTTGCTTCTAATTTATAATTGGGGCATGTTCGGATAGCAAGAGAAGAAACGCATGTCTAGCACTGAGATTAGAAAAAGGAGGAGGTGTGAATGGTTAGCCTCAGGGAAACTTATACACATTGTTCTGGAAAGTTTGATAAAAGGGAGGGAATTCTATGGGTAACAGGATACAGTAGAAAGTACACTAACCTTGAAGTCCAGCTCCCAGGTGTCAAGTCCCAACTGTGTTACTAACTGGTTATATGATCCTGGATGAGTCACTGCACCATTCAGTTCAGTTCAGTTGCTCAGTCGTGTCCGACTCTTTGAGACCCCATGAATCGCAGCACGCCAGGCCTCCCTGTCCATCACCAACTCCCGGAGTTCACCCAAACTCACATCCATCGAGTCAGTGATGCCATCCAGCCATCTCATCCTGTGTCGTCCCCTTCTCCTCCTGCCCCCAATCCCTCCCAGCATCAGAGTCTTTTCCAATGAGTCAACTCTTCACATGAGGTGTCCAAAGTACTGGAGTTTTAGCTTCAGCATCATTCCTTCCAAAGAAATCCCAGGAAGGAAATTCTGATCTCCTTCAGAATGGACTGGTTGGATCTCCTTGCAATCCAAGGGACTCTCAAGAGTCTTCTCCAACACCACAGTTCAAAAGCATCAATTCTTTGGTGCTCAGCCTTCTTCACAGTCCAACTCTCACATCCATACATGACCACAGGAAAAACCATAGTCTTGACTAGACGAACCTTTGTTGGCAAAGTAATGTCTCTGCTTTTGAATATGCTATCTAGGTTGGTCATAACTTTCCTTCCAAGGAGTAAGCGTCTTTTAATTTCATGGCTGCAGTCACCATCTGCAGTGATTTTGGAGCCCAAAAAAGTCTGACACTGTTACCACTGTTTCCCCATCTATTTCCCATGAACTGATGGGACCAGATGCCATGATCTTAGTTTTCTGAATGTTGAGCTTTAAGCCAACTTTTTCACTCTCCACTTTCACTTTCATCAAGAGGCTTTTGAGTTCCTCTTCACTTTCTGCCATAAGGGTGGTGTCATCTGCATATCTGAGGTTATTGATATTTCTCCTGGCAATCTTGATTCCAGCTTGTGTTTCTTCCAGTCCAGCGTTTCTCATGATGTACTCTGCATATAAGTTAAATAAGCAGGGTGACAGTATACAGCCTTGATGTGCTCCTTTTCCTATTTGGAACCAGTCTGTTGTTCCATGTCCAGTTCTAACTGTTGCTTCCTGACCTGCATACAAATTTCTCAAGAGGCAGGTCAGGTGGTCTGGTATTCCCATCTCTTGAAGAATTTTCCACAGTTTATTGTGATCCACACAGTCAAAGGCTTTGGCATAGTCAATAAAGCAGAAATAGATGTTTTTCTGGAACTCTCTTGCTTTTTCTATGATCCAGCGGATGTTGTCAATTTGATCTCTAGTTCCTCTGCCTTTTCTAAAACCAGCTTGAATGTCAGGAAGTTCACGGTTCACATATTGCTGAAACCTGGCTTGGAGAATTTTGAGCATTACTTTACTAGCATGTGAGATGAGTGCAATTGTGCGGTAGTTTGAGCATTCTTTGGCATTGCCTTTCTTTGGGATTGGAATGAAAACTGACCTTTTCCAGTCCTGTGGCCACTGCTGAGTTTTCCAGATTTGCTGGCATATTGAGTGCAGCACTTTCACAGCATCATCTTAGAACAAGGACTTCACTTGTATCTATAGAGGTATAAATGACCCAAAATGCTTTTTGTGCACATTCATTAAATTATTCTCTGAGCACCTTCCAGGCCTGAGGGAAGCAGTCAAGTTCTGATTACTTGAAGATTCATACTCAGAGCTCTCCTCTACAAAGCCTTCCTGCTCACTGGCACACTTTCCTTCTTTTCTGTGCTCTTACCTTTTAGTGTCTGTTCAACTCATTTCATAATTCGTCCTATAGGCCTGTGGAGTTTAGCAATCCAATTGTTACTTTATATCTCAAGCCTTTCTCTTAGAGCCTTCATTCATTAATCCATTTATAGAGACATATGTCCTGTCTCTACTAACTGTGAGACCTCACAAGTAGGAACTGGATCTTACACTTCGTATCTCCCACAGGATCAAGTTCAGTGTCCTGGATATGGTTAGTGCTCAATTAAAGATCCTTGATTAATTGGTCCATTTAGCATGGTGGATGTACAAAGGCATGTTAGAGGAAGTTCTTGTCCTCAGGGAGGATTCAGTCTAAATGAAGAATACAGTCCAACCTGAAGAGCTGTGCGACAATGCAAGCAGTACCCTTGACCTGTGATTCATTGCAAATAAATCCATAGACCAGTGATTCACAAACTTTGGACCTCAAATCTCTTGTAATTTATGGGTTGAACGAAGCCTCAGAAATCCACATATCTATAAGATGACTTAGACACATCTCAAAAAGTACACATATTTACTTTTCAAATACATATTATGATTGGTGAAATACATAGCTATTTGCCATGCTATCCTTTGGTCATCATGAATTTTTATAATAGGTACTAAAAGAACAATTATTGTGATGTAGGTTATGCAAAGATTTTTTGAAGTTAAAAAAGAGAGATGATCATACCCAAATAGGATTGTTCAAACCACTGGTATAGACAGACCAAGTTTAGAAAAGAAAGTGAACATGTTAGCCTAGGTGGGTCAAAGGATTTTTTTTTTCCTACCTGAAAGAGATAGGATTTGAATTTATCTTTGAATAATGATTAAGTTTTTAACAGCAAGAGCATATCTGAGGTTCAACCCACTTCAGGAGTCCTGGTGTATGTGAAGGACTTTCGTGGTGGCTCAGTGATAAAGAATCTGCCTGCCAATTCAGGAGATACTGGTTTGATTCCTGGGTGGGGAAGATCCCCTGGAGAAGGAAATTGGAACCCATCCCAGGGTTCTTACCTGAGAAGTCCCATGGACAGAGGAACCTGGCCAGCTATAGTCCAAAGGGTCACAAAAGAGTCAGACATGACTTCTGACTAAACAACAACAATGCATGTGAAAGGAGAAAGGCCACAAGAAGCGCCCATACCTACATGCTGCAACTCCCTCCCTGACAGGTCATGATACTTCAAGAGCAGGAAGCACACATGTGGATTGGAGCATGGGTGGATGTAGACCTCAGGGTAACTTAAAGAGCATCCAGACAAGTTGCAAAGACATAAGAAATCATTCACCTTAGTAATGTATGCCAATCAGTTGGGAGGCTTTAAAATTTAACTTCTTTCAGATTTTCTTAAGTGCACCTTCAAAGAACTGTAGACAGCTACATACATCCTCAAAACTTAATGAGGGAAATGTATACAAGGAATCACATATACAAAGATTGTGCTGAACTGTTACACAATGACTTTTATTTATCATCAACTGTGGATGGAAATATGGGTACTAGTCCAACATTTTCCAACAAACTAGCTGTGAGTCACTTCTTGGGTAAATCACATCATTTGTCTAGACTTTGATCTGACAAAATGAAGGATTGGACCAAAGAATTTTTCAGATCTCTTTCTTTTGGCAAGTTTCTGCCTTTTGGAAGGTGACTGTGGTAGGAAGAGCCATCTGTCCACAGGGGAGCTGACTGCTGTGCGTTATCCATAATGGTGAGGGGAGGACTAGCAGATGACTTTCCAAACTGATCTGGAAAAAGTCCCAAGAGTCTCATTCCTATGACTTTTTTTGTGAAAATTCTTCTCTCTGTGGGCTTTTCTGGTGGCTCAGACAGTAAAAAATCTGCCTGCAGTGCAGGAGACCCAGGTTTGATCCTTGGGTCAGGAAGATCCCCTGGATCTTCTCCGGGATTGTTGCCTGGAGAATTCCACGGACAGAAAAGCCCGGAGAGCCACAGTCCAAAGGGTTGCAAAGAATTGGACATAACTGAACAATTAACACACTGCAAAGATAATGCTTCATTTTCTCCCTTTCTGACTTTTTCCTTTAAGTTACTATTTGCCAAAGAATTTAATTTCTTTTTCTTTTTCTTTGAACTTGGTTTCACGCACATCAAAATGCTGACTGCACTACTGGGAGCAGATCACGAAAGATGACCCAGGTCTTTTGGAAAGTTTTTTGGCAGGAAGGCTCACAATGTTTAAGAATATTCATAGCCTTTTATCTTATAATCCTAAGATACCAATCTTAAGGATGTAATTCTAAATGTCATTAAACATTCAGGCATAAAGATGTTCATCATCAACTTGTATAATTTATAGTTGCAAAATATCAGAAACAACCTCAAAAGAGGGAGATGGAAGGAAGTCAAGATGGTTAAGGAAATCATAGTTTATTGAAGCAATGAAATACTGTGTTGACAAATGATTTTAAAGAGTTTGAAATAAAAACTTGGAGACTGCTTATTTTGCAAAGTGATAAGTGGAGAGGGTGGGAGACAAAATTGATTGTATGGTATGATTTTAACTCTGTAAGCCAAAAAAAGAAAAATTTTTAAATACCTTAAAAAATTATCGGGTTGACCAAAATGTTCATTCTAGTTGTTTTGTACCATTTTACATAAACCAAAATGAACTTTTTTGCCAACCTAATATGTCAAAATATTAGCAGTGGTATTTCTGGGGGCTAGGATTCTTCCTTGCTCATAATCATCTTTTTTTATCAATAAGTTTTATTATTATCAAAATAAAAATATGATTTAAATATAAAGAAGCAAACCTGAACAAAATATTAACAACAAAACCTCCTAACAAAGGGAATGAATTGTTATTTTTTTCTTTATATTTTTCTGCATTTTCCAAGCTATATATCATTTGTATAATCAAAGGAAAACAATGCAAGAAAGCCCTTAGCTCAGGAGACCCTCTCGGGATGATTATCAGGAGGCTCCCACATACTCCCCACCCCGTTGGTGCTGAGAGATGGTGCAGTACAGCTCATCAGCAGCTCAGGGGCCTGCCAGAGTGACCCAGGCCGGAAGGTGCTCTACTGTGCTTGTCTCTAAATTTAGACTACAGGTGGCAGGAAGGACACAGGAGGAAGGATAAAGATCCAAGGGGGTGGCTGCTTAGCAGGTCTCAGAAACCTAAATCTGGGTTGTGCTGTTGAATGGAAACGGCGCTTGCAAACATCTTGGCCAACCAGTGCAGCTTGTTTATCCTGAGAACTGGAGGTGGACTCACTGATCCCCACAAATGCCCAGCCCAAACACCACCAGCAAGAGTCAGCTGAGGCCAGCTGCCAGCTGGACAGGTGACTCCACTAGAGATTGTCCCTTCCCTCTGCTGCTCCAAAGACTGTCAGACTCCAGCTGCAGGGAGGTCAGATTCCCAGCAGATTCCAGGCTGAACAAAACCCAGGAAACGCTCAAGGCTTCTGCTCTTCATCTCAAACATCTGGCCCTGAGGCGAAACACAGGGGCTCTGCAATGGGAGTCACGCTTGTCCTCTAGCTCTTCCATTGCCTAGCTGGGAGCCCTCAGACAAGCGGCTTGATTGGTGCCTCAGTTTCCCCATTTAACCTTGAGATAGGACCTGGCAGGTAGCTAGTTAAAGTGTTAGTCGATCAATTGTATCTAACTCTTTGTGACCCCATGGACTACAGCCCACCAGGCTCCTCTGTCCGTGGAATTCTCCAGGCAAGAATACTGGAGTGGGTAGCCATTCCCTTCTCCAGGGGGTCTTCCCAACCCAGGGATCAAACCCAGGTCTTCTGCATTGCAGGCAGATTCTTTACCATCTGAGCCACTAGGGAAGTAGTTGATGCTTGATAAATGGTGTTGAATGAATGACAAGGGTAAGGTAGGGTAGTCTCATCCAACAGGCCCTTGGGGAAGGCTATGGGAACCTCTCCCCTTTGAGAAGAGGCATATGGGCTGGTGCTCCCTTCCTTCCATACCCATACGCCACTTACTGCAGACCAGTTCTCTTCCATCCATGAAGGCACTTTTCTGGATTTCCTCTTGGTGGGCGGGCACAAAATGGACAACCTAGCCTACAAGTAGGCATTATTCAGTCTTGTCGCCAGTGTCACCAGCACAACTTCACTCAATACCTGCTCAAATGCATGTTAAAGGCAACGGTCATAAGCAGAGCTGGAAGCATAGATGAAAGACCCAGTCCTTGTCTTTACCAAGCTCATTTTTCAGTCCAAGGAGAGAAAACTAGTTATGATTCAAAATCCTAGGTATAAAGCAGAAGCCTGGGGACTTCCTTCGATGATTAAGAATACATCTCCCAATGCAGGGGACATGGGTTTGATCCCTGGTCAGGGAGCTAAGACCCCACAAGCCACAGGGCATCTAAGCCCACTCACTCTGCTGCTGCTGCTACTGCTGCTGCTAAGTCGCTTCAGTCGTGTCCGACTCTGTGCGACCCCATAGACAGCAGCCCACCAGGCTCCCCCATCCCTGGGATTCTCCAGGCAAGAACACTGGAGTGGGTTGCCATTTCCTTCTCAATGCATGAAAGTGAAAAGTGAAAGGGAAGTCGCTCAGTCATGTCCGACTCTTAGCGACCCCATGGACTACAGCCTACCAGGCTCCTCCATCCATGGGATTTTCCAGGCAAGAGTACTGGAGTGGGGTGCCAATTGCCTTCTCCAACTCACTCTAGAGCCCAAGAAATGCAACTAGAGAGAAGCCTGTGCCCTGCAACAAAAGATCCCTCATGCTACAACTAAGGTTTGACACAGCCAAATAAATAAAATAGTGTTCATTTTAAAATAATAATCAGTTCAGTTAAGTCACTCAGTCATGTCCAACTCTTTGCGACCTCATGGACTGCAGCACACCAGGCTTCCCCATCCATAACCAACTTTCAGAGCTTGCTCAAACTCATGTCCATTGAGATGGTGATGCCGTCCAACCATCTCATCCTCTAATGTCCTTCCCCTTCTCCTCCTACCTTCAATCTTTCCCAGCATCAGTGTCTTTTCCAATGAGTCAGTTCTTCAAATCAGATGGCCAAAGTATTGGAGCTTCAGCTTTTAGCATCAGTCCTTCCATTGACTATTCAGGACTGATTTCCTTTAGGATGGACTGGTTGGATCTCCTTGCAGTCCAAGGGACTCTCAAGAGTCTTCTCCAACACCACAGTTCAAAAGCATCAATTCTTTGGTGCTCAGCTGTCTTTATAGTCCAACTCTCACATCCATATATGACTACTGGAAAAACTATAGCTTTGACTAGACGGACCTTCGTTAGCAAAGTAATGTCTCTGCTTTTTAATATGCTGTCTAGGTTGGTCATAACTTTTCTTCCAGACACTTGTTCCTTAGAAGAAAAATAATAATAAGCTTAAAAAAAAAAAAAAGCAGAAGTTGGCACCAAGTAGTCCCTGGAAACCTCGAATTGGGAGGGGTGGGGGAGGAGGATGGGAAGGCTGAGGCCAATCTTCACCTTTGAACAGACACTGGCAGAGAAGCGATTTGCCTGACAAATGATTCACAGTTAAATGAGAACTAAAGGAAGAGGACCTGGTGCCTCATGGCAGAAAAGGGGTAAGTCTGATGCTGAGAAAGGGAGAAAGTGCCAGGGATAGAGTGAAGGGATGCAGGGGCAAGGAGTGGAGACCCTAAGTGTCAGCAAGAGAGTGTGCTGGATCAGGAAGAGAAGCTGGAGCACCTGTCCAGGAGTCCAGGCATGGGAGATGGAGATGGTGCGGAGATGCTGTTGGGAAACCACTGGAGGGCTGAGGTGAGCCTCTGTTGTTGTCATGGGGCTAAACAGAGACATGCTGCAAGAAGGACTGCAGACATAGAGAATGGACTTGTGGGCACAGTGGGGGAAGGAGAGGGTGGGACAAATTGAGAGAGTAGCATTGAGAGTGTGTGTGTGTGTATATATACGTGTGTGTGTGTGTGTATATATATATACATACATACACTGCTGCTGCTGCTGCTAAGTCACTTCAGTCGTGTCTGACTCTGTGCAACCCCATAGACGGCAGCCCCATGTGTAAAACAGATAGCTAGTGGGACCCTGCTCTACAACACAGGGAGCTCAGCTTGGTGCTCTGTGATGACCTAGAAGGTTAGGATGGGGTGGAGGTGGGAGGGAGGCATAAGAATGTGGGGGCATATGTTTACTTATAGCTGATACACATTGCTGTATGGTCGAAACGAACACATTATAAAGCAATCATTCTCCAGTTAAAAATAAATTGAAAACAAAAATTAAAAGAAAGAAAGACTGCAGATGCAGGGAGCAGAGGAATCTTGGGAAATAAGCCCCAGGACTCTTAAGAAATCCCAAGGAGAGCTTTGTTGTCACAGGCAGAGGGGAGGTCAAGACCTAAGCTGGTAGAGTTGGGGCTGCAGAGCCTCCACCACTGGTGGGTCAGGTAGCTTTTCCCCATCTGTCTCACAATCTTGCTTTCTCTTATATACTGAGCGACTGAACTGAACTGAACATATTTCCATTCTCATCTTAAGCATGATGTTATTATATTATCTTTAAAGATGTGGAAAAGTCCCCCACCCCCATTTCCCACCAGCCCTACCCTGCTACACTGCTTCTGGTCACACACACAGTGGGGTCCAGTCTTGAGCCAAGTGTAACCAGCCCACAAGAGTCAAGGGGACCCCAGGGGACCTTAACATTAAAGGAAAAATAACAGCACATCAAGGCCTTCCCAAAGAGCCAGCCAAGAAAATGCTGAAGCCCACGCACGTTTCTTGAAGCACACTGAGAGGTATGGAAGAGCTTCCTTGGGTGGGCCTGAGGGGAAAAATAAACAGAAAGGAAAATCAGCATTCGGGCGAGCCAAATGCAGGGAAAATGGCAGGGTTCCCTGTGAGGTGGAACAGTGCGTCCACAGCTCGCAAAGTCACTCTGGATCCAAGGCTACAAGTGCCCCTGGTGCCACAGGGGCTTCCCTTCAACCGCTGGAGTAGAGACAGGGGCGCATCAGGAGCCAGCCCTGGCGACCGGTCCACGCTGGGAATTCAAGAACGAAGGGCACGTTGTCAACCGATGCCTGGACTTTGTGGATGTAGGGGGCGAGGGTGTGTGTATAAAATGGAGTTTGCCCGTCTGCTGATCAAGCCCATGAGCAACAACTGCAGCATCACTTTCTCTGAGTCCACTGCAGCTTATTTTAGTCATCTGTCTGCTGGAATTTAGTTAAAATGAAATTTTAGTAGAATTCTTCATGTGGGCGCTGTGGTTAAACAGAAATTCCTTTTAGATGAAGTCTGAGGAGTGAGGCAAAATAAGCAGAAAGCCAGGGATGAGTAACTCCAGGATGGTGCATGAGCTAGGTGGGGAGGATATCCACGTGGGAGAGTACAGGCCAAAGTCAAGGTGATGGTGGCTCCCCCAGCCTCAGCCCAGGGCGAGGCATCCTTCCCTCTCGCCATCCCACCACCGTTCTATCGGCATTGGGTCTTCCTTCCAGAATTCTTGGGCATGACTGAACTTCAGCAGTCGTAGTCAAGCGATCCTTTCTGTCAAAATAAAATTTCTTTTACTGGCTTTTTCTTTTTGAAGGTTTTTATTTGTTGGCTGCGCTGCGTCTTCGTACCGGCTTGTGCTCTTCTCTGGTTGTGGCCCAGCAGTTGTCTGGAGAGGGTTTAGTTGCTCCGCAGCATGTATGAATAGCATCTTAGTTGCCTGACCAGCAATATAACCCAAGTCTCCTGCCTTGGAAGGTGAATTCTTACCTTAGCAACCAGGGACGTCCTGTTGTTTTCTTTTTAAACAGCACCACTGCTCATTAGAAAAAGTGAGAAAATACAGACAAGTGAAAAGAAGAAATGGTCAAATATCCATAATCTCACCTGTTTTAAACAATTACCATGTAGTAACACCATGTTAGATAGCTAAAATATCCCCCTATATAAATAATGATATTAATTTTTTTTATAATTGGTATAACATTTTACACTATTAACACCATGTTAGATAATTAGAATACCCTCCTCAGTAAATATATATATGTATATATGTATGCTGCTAAGTCACTTCAGTCGTGTCCAACTCTGTGCGACCCCATAGATGGCAGCCCAGCAGGCTCCCCCGTCCCTGGGATTCTCCAGGCAAGAACACTGGAGTGGGTTGCCATTTCCTTCTCCAATGCATGAAAGTGAGAAGTGAAAGTGAAGTCTCTCAGTCTTGTCTGACTCTTAGCGACCCCATGGACTGCAGCCTACCAGGCTCCTCCGTCCATGGGATTTTCCAGGCAAGAGTACTGGAATGGGGTGCCATTGCCTTCTCCATATATATGTATACATGTTATTATATATAAGGAATATATTGTACTATATAAAATACATAATGTACTATATATTATATATAATATAATTATATACACACACACCCCAAATGTACTTTTTTCAAGCAAAAATGGGTTCATCCTGTTTATACTGTTTTTGTAATTTTTTCCCTGCCCCTTACCTAACATTTTATGAGGCTATAGATATATTTCTCAACATCATTTTAATGCCTGCATACATTCCTACTACCTAAATTACTCAGTTTATTTAGCCAGTTCTTCATTGCTAAACGCTTACGTTATTCCAACTTTTTCTCTATTCATAAGAGTGTTGTAATGAACATTCATGCAGCTAAATATTTGCATAAATGCTTAATGCGTTTTTGGAATCCATTCCCAGAAGTCAAATTGCTTGCAACTTTTTGATCTCCATATGTTGGGAAAATGAAACCCAGAGATTGGCCAAAAGTGCTACAAAAGGAATAAAACCGGGGGGTGGTGGCAGAATAGACCGCCCAGGCCCAGAGCCCAGACCTGCTGGCTTCAGGTAGAGTGCTGTCTGTGCTGTGTGAGATGAGGAAGGGACGCACCAGATTCCTCCGACTGTTAGTGTCAGAGGAAGGGGGCCAGCTGTGCACACAGGGGACACGATTGCACTATAGCTTCTTGTAAAAGCAAAGGCTCTTAATTTCGTGTCATCTATGGGACTTACTCACCTTCTAGAGCCCCAGGTCCTGGGTACTCTTGGGCTACTCGCTTACTTCTCACTTCACACCTCTGCCCTGAGAGGGCTCAGAACAGAAACACAAATTGTCGGATTTGTTAGAAAGCAGGACAGCAAGGAGATCAAACCAGTCAAGCCTGAAGAAAATCAACCTTGAATATTTATTGGAAAGACTGATGCTGAAGCTGAAGCGCCATCTGATGCTCTGGCCATCTGATGCGAAGAGCTGACTCATTGGAAAAGACCCTGATGCTGGGAAAGACTGAAGGCATGAGGAGAAGGGGACCACAGAGGATGAGATGGTTGGATGGCATCACCGACTCAATGGACATGAGTTTTGTAAGCTCTAGGAGTTGGTGATGGACAGGTAAGCCTGGCGTGCTGCAGTCCATGGGGTTGCAAAGAGTCAGACATGACTGAGTGACTGAACAACAACAGGGTAAGATTCTTCCCACTCACCATCCCCACCCCCAACTTCCTAGTATAATTTATTTATTTTTCACAATTAAAAAAAATATATTTATTTTTGGTTGTGCTGGGTCTTCATTGCCGCACTCAGGCTTTCTCTAGCTGTAGTGAGCCAGAGCTACTCTAGTTGCAGTGCCCAGGCTTCTCAATGTGGTGGCTTCTCCTGTTGCAAAGCACCAGCTTTAGGGCGCACAGGCTTCAGTCACTGGGACATGTGGGCTCTGTAGTTGCAGCTCATGGGCTTAGATGCTCCTCGGTATGTGGGATCTTCCAAACCAGGGGTAGAACCCATGTTCCCTGCATTGGCAGGTGGACTCTTAACCACTGGCCCACCAGGGAAGTTTCCCTAGTACAATTTAAATCGAGCTGACTCTTTAAACTAATAATCTTCCCCACCAAGGAGGGAGGTGGCTGGATAGGGAATGGGTGCTGGTGCCGGCAACAGGTTTATAAAGGAATACTGGTGTGGGGAGGGCTTCCCAGGTGACTCAGTAGTAAAGAATCAACCTGTCAAGCCGGAGATGCAGGTTCGACCCCTGGGATGGGAAGATCCCCTGGAGAAGGAAATGGCAACCCAGTCCAGTTTTCTTGCCTAGGAAATCCCACGGACAGAGGAGCCTGGCAGGCTATAGTCTGCAGGGTCACAAAAGAGTCAGACGTGACTTATTAACAAAACAACAAAAGGTGAGGGGTATAGAAGAAAGGAGAGGGTATGCAGTGAATCCACAGCGTGTTACGCTAGGAGTGAGGAGACAGGGTTCCAGTTCTGTCAATGTGCTGTGTGGCTTTGAAGAAGTTGCTTTCCTACTCTGGTCCCGTTCCTTCATCAGTTAACCAGGGGCACCAGACCAAATGAGCTCTGCTATCCTTTTCTCCCTTAGCTGCTCCGCTGTTTTCCTCCCTCATGTGATGTTTATTTAGTAACATGGTTTGGAACACTCCTTTTGTGACTACTCACAACCTTTTGTGCTTTCTGAATCTTACAGGTGAGTACTGACCCTACACTAATGGCATGGAGAGATTGCAAGGCAAACTTTGATGTTCTGATGTTGAGTGTCAAAATCCTTCAGTCACCTCTTCTATAGCCACAAGCTCTGCTTTCTAAGATCACGCCCCCTGAATTTAAAACCTAGCACATGGGAGCCTTTAGGAGAGAGGAGTGTCCACCTCACATGTACCTGAATACTTTCCCACTTCTTCCTTTCTGCAAGGCCTTTGGGTCACAGGGAACTAGGGAATTAACAGAGGGATTTCATTCAGCATGGCAGCCTAATTAAGGGTTATACCGAGAAGGATGCTAAGCCGCTCCCATTCTCAACCATAGAGATTGCCATGTCTGCCCCAAAGAAGGAATGTGAGAAGCAGCAGTACCACGATCTCTCTCCCTCCCTGACCTTCTGTATGAGAATCAGTATATTTGTTCCAGTTCCAGCTTTCCAACGGGTTTCTGTGCTCTAGGATGGTGATACAGAAAACCAGTTCTCTCAAGAAAAATGAGTTTAGGGAGAAGGAGCTGACTTGTGCTAAGGAGCAGACCTGCACAGCACCAAAGCCTTCTAGCAGCACGGAGGCAAGGACTTCGTCAACTCGCTTTTTACTCTTGGATGTGACTTATCCTCTCCAAGCCTTCTCTTGATGTTAATTTAAAATTTTCTTCTGTATCACATTTTGTTTTGAGGAGGCTCAGTGGGTAATCACAGAGCCATTGGCTCCAGGCCCCTATTTTTCCACCAGGAAGATGCTGCCTGGATCATTTATGGCTCGGAAATTGGAACTTCAAAGAGAATCCTCTATCTTCTGGTGACAAAAGATTTAGAAACTGGTGCACAGGGAAATGTTTGATATTTCCCTTCAATCTTTCCATGGAAATGAAAGTAAAGCAACTTTTAAATGGCTATTGGGGCTTCCCTCGTGGCTCAGTGGTGAAGAATCTGCCTGCCAATGCAGGAACCGTGGGTTTGACCCCTGATCTGGGAAGATTCCACCTGCAGTGAAGCAACTAAGCCTGTGCGCCACAACTGTTGAGCCTGTGCTCTAGAGCATGGGAGCTTCAACTACTGAACTCACCTGGTGGAACTACTGAAGCCCCTGCCCCAGAGCCCGTGCTCCACAAGAGAAGCCACCATGATGAGAAGGGCACACACCACAAATAAACAGTAGCCTCTGCTTGCTGCAACTGCAGAAAAGCTTGAGCTGCAATGAAGACCCAGCACAGCTGAAAATAAAAATAAATTAATAAATACTTTTTTAAAAAAATAAATGGCTATTAGTAGTGTTACTGAAAGAGTGTGTAGGGTCCAATTGCTTGCCACTCAAAAGTCAATAAACAGGCTAGGTTGGTGGAAAGGAAAGTTTGCTTTATTTCAGATGCCAGCAACTGGGGGGGGGGATGGGATGGGGAGGGCAGATGTCTGTCCAAAGGCTGATGGCCCCCAAGAAACCAGTGGGAAACCAGTGGGGCAAGAGCTTTTATAGACAGAAGGAAGGGGCTACATGGAGAAATAGCACAATCAGCTCTGACTGTCATCTTCAGATTGGTCATCGGTGGTCTGACCAGAGTCATCTTAATTGTTTTAGGTAGTTAATTTTCAGTTTCAGGGTCTTTTGTTCATTCTAGGGTCCGTTTGTTCTTTGAGGCCAGTTCTCAGAATTGTGGCACCTCATGTCCTGGGTACAGTCTGGTCATCATGTAGTTAACTTTGCCACCTGTGTGTTTTAGTATAAGACAGCTCACAGGATATGGCTCAGAATATTGTCTATAGCCCTTGAGAAAGAACTAAAGGTTCTTGACTATGCTAAATGATTACATTTTTATTATCTAGTCTCCTTTGATTGTTTTCCCTTGTTTCTACATTTCTCACTGCTCTGATTAAACTTGTTCTTTGACCAAAGTTGCCCACAGACAAAAGGCAGGCAGAGGACATGGGTGGGGAACAAGGACCATAGGACCCTGCTCCGTTTCAGTAGAACTATTAAGGTATGGAGTAGAAAACCCCAGCAGGATTTCAAAGCAGGGTTCCTAGACCTGGGAGGAGGATGCAGCTCAGTTCATGGCTGAGTAACATATTGGACATGCCGAGATCTAGAGTGGGAAAGCTGGAGCTCTACTTTCAGCCTTTTCATTCACTGAGAAAGTCACTTCCCCTCTCTGGTCCTCAGTTTCCCCATCTGTTATCTGCCCTGCCCACCTCAAAGGGTTTTGGGGATGATCTAATGAGAGGAAGGATGTGAATATGCATTGGAAAGCAGGCTCAAGAGCTATATAAGTGGAAGGGGTGATTGTTTGTTTTCCTAAGTGGAGTTGTCTCTTTGCCATCACCGCTGGAGAGCTATTTGGACAGTAAGTATTTGGCCTCTGAACTTTCACTCTGCACTGGAGCAGCTGTGGGTGGCAGGAATGTGGGGAGGGAGGAGAGATCAGAGTTAGCAAGCCTGGGCCTCAGCCTAGGACTTGGCCAGGTTTCTAGAGGAAAAAAAAAAAGCCTGAAGTAGCTCTTTGTAATCATGAAGACCACACTTCTGTGATTGTTTTGAACGTTTTAGAGTCTGAAGAAAAGCTTTAGAGGACAGATCACAATGGACAACAATAGCGTTACTCATTCAACCAAGGCTGCATAGATCACATGAAATGGAGAATAGAAAAAAATTTCTGAATGATTCAACACTCTTCTTCCTTCTAGTATGTACACACATGTGGGCATAGAGGCAAATGCATCCATCATGATTCAAATAGCAGTTTGGGGACTTCCTTGGTGGTCCAGTCTGCCTTGCAATGCAGAGGACTCAGGTTCGATTCCTAGCCAGGGAACTAAGATCCCACGTGCCACAGAGCAACTAAGACTGTGCAAAGCAAGAAAGATCCCACATGATGCAATGAAGTGCTGCAAGTAAGATCCAAAGCAGCCAAATAAATAAATATTAAAAAAAACAGCAGTTTGAATTCTTCCCTCTTTGCACCTAGTCAGAGCCTTTCCAGTCTTTAAAGTTCTTCCAGATTTCTTTGTCATTTTATACGCTGTGCCAAGCATAGTATCTGCCAATCAGTAAGTTCCTGATCAATGAAGTACCAACCAATCTGGGGTGTATGGTTACAGAAATGATCCACAATGAATCATGTCTCTCCGAGTCCATGTCCTTGTATGTCTTCTACATTGACTCTGGGCTTGGCCACATAATTTGCTTTGGCACCTATGGGACCTTAGCAAACATGATACAACACGGGCTTGAAAAGCACATCAGAACATGCACACCACATGAAGAAGCCTGAGCCAGGCTGCTAGAGATGCACAGTCCACAGCCAGCTCTAACCACTGTTCATGTGAGTGAGGCCGTTTTAGAACCTCCTGTCCCTACCAAGCCACCAGATGGCTGCAGTCAGACAAAGTCGGAAGAAGACTTGTCCTGCTGAGCTGAGTTCAAGTTGCTGACTGACCCACAGAATCAAAAGAAAATATAATTGTAGTTTTAAGCCACTGATTTTTGGGTTGGCGTGTTATACAATAAGAGATAACTGAGATACTACTTCTTTGTAAATATATATATATAACTTAGATCAGCAATGATAAACAAGTTACATCCCATCTATCAATTTTATTGATTGGTAGTGTCTTTCTGGAGGCTGTGTTGAGAAGAATTTGAGGACAACTTGGTGGAAAAGAAAGCCAAGATTCTAGCAATGTGTACAAAGAACATGGGTGGGCATAGAGGCAATATGTCTGCCTTAGATGTGCCATCCTTGTTCCATATTATCAGTCAGTGGTCAGTGAGTAAGGAAAGCAGAATCATCAAAGTTAAATGTTAATGGGTCAATTGGAAAGGGGATTTTCCAATGAATTAGGTAACATTTCCTGGGAACAGTGATGGTGAAGGCAGAACCTGAGTGAACTCAACCAGACATTATTCAGGGCCAGCCTCCGGGCCACAGACTGGTACCTCCTGTCAGATTAGTGGTGGCATTAGATTAGAAATAAAGTGCACAATAAAAGTAATGCTCTTGAATCATCCTGAAACCATCCCTCCACCTCCACCCCCCATCCGTGGAAAATTGTCTTCCATTAAACATATCCCTGGTGCCAAAAAGGTTGGGGACCGCTGACATCACCAGGGAACACAATTCTGTGACTAAGGAAACCCAAGATTTGGGACTCTAGCTGGCAATCCAGGTTTGCCTGGGGCAGTCCCAAGTGACTTTACTAGAGCCACAGATCTCTTCACCAGCTTCACAGGTCCAGAAGTTCATTGTTGGTAGTGCATCTGGAGCTGCTTGGTCTCTTGGGAGGAAACCAACAAGAACCACATTTGTGAGATACTGACAGCAAAATAAAACGTGAGGACTCTCTGAGGGTATAATGAATCTTATCTGCTCCCGAGACTAAATTGGTCATCACAAAGACTCAGTCCCATGAAGAGGGTGGAATGAGAGGAAAGTAAGTGGGAAGGCTCAGAGCGACTATTTCACACGAGTCAGAAAAGGAGGATGAAATGCCTCTGTCTGACAACAGTGCCCTCTCCCCGACAGTGGGAAAACCGCAGACTCTCCGGTCCAGTGCCTGTCTCCCTTGAGAATAACAGGAGGCACACTGACAGCTTGTAGACAGGGATTCCTCTTCCAACATCTCTGCAGATCCATTCCTTTTGGGAGACATGTTTCCCCAGACTGGTGAAGCTCTTGCTACTGTTTTACTCAGAAGCACCTTATGGGAATTCAACTTTAAAAAATAAACAAACAATTACTTACTTCTTTCTTTTTGGCTGTGCTGGGTCTTCGTTGCTGTGCCTGGGCTTTCTCTAGCTGCAGGCAGTGGGGCTACTCTTCTTTGCGGTGCACGGGCTTCTTTTGCTGTGGAGCAAGGGCTCCAGGTGTGCAGGCCCCAGTACTTGTGGCCCACGGACTTAGTTGCCTTGGGGCATGGGGATCTTCCCTGACCAAGTTTTAAACCCCTGTCCCCTGCAATGGCAGGTGGATTCTTAACCACTGGACCACCAGGGAAACCCTGGGAATTCAACCTTATTTAGAGTTTGTTTTCTCAAGTTTCTAAATATCATTGCCACCTTGATTTATAAGGCATCTTACCATCTTCAAAGATTTCTACGTAATGCATTGATTTTGTCCATCCACCCATCCATTCATCCACTATTTCACCTATTTATCCTGTAAATACTTAAAATACACTCAGGTGCTAGGAGACCCAAAGAGAAATGAAGCATGAGCCCTTCAGGGGGTCACAAAGGTGGGAAAGGAGATGAGAATTTAGGAGCGAGATCATTCTTAGACAAGTCCAGGAAAGACATGAGGGTACTCTGACTGAGACTGAGCAGAGGTGACTGGGAAGCTGGGGCAGACGTCAGAGAGAGGAAGTGTTAGAGATGGAAACTGGAAGGTGACTGTCTAGTGGGTGGGAGTGAGGGGAAGGAGGAGGAGACCAGAACAATAAAAATGTTTGATAACTACTATGTAGTGTTAGTCTCATCACCATTATTATCAATCAGTTCAGTTCAGTTGCTCAGTCGTGTCCGACTCTTTTCGACCCCATGAATTGCAGCACGCCAGGCCTCCCTGTCCATCACCAACTCCCGGAGTTCACTCAAACTCAGGTCCATTGAGTCAGTGATGCCATCTCATCCTCTGTCGTCCCCTTCTCCTCCTGCCCCCCATCCCTCCCAGCATCAGAGTCTTTTCCAATGATGCCCTGGACACACAAAAAGCTCCTAAATAGCAGTAAGAAAAAGACAAAGAACCCAATAATAAGAAGTAATTCAGAGAAGAAGCATAAATAATCAAAAAGGGCAAAGAGGTGATTGATTCTGTTAACAATAAAGTAATGAAAATCACAATAAAATAGGACCTCTTGTTTTTATGAGATCCCTAGAAACAAACAAACCAAAGCCTAGTCAAGGCTATGGTTTTTCCAGTGGTCAAGTATGGATATGAGAGTTGGACTGTGAAGAAGGCTGAGCGCCAAAGAATTGATGCTTTTGAACTGTGGTGTTGGAGAAGACTCTTGAGGGTCCCTTGGACTGCAAGGAGATCCAACCAGTCCATTCTAAAGGAGATCAGTCCTGGGTGTTCTTTGGAAAGACTGATGCTAAAGCTGAAACTCCAATACTTTGGCCACCTCACGCGAAGAGTTGACTCATTATTATTAATAGCTGGTGTTTATTGAGCACGTGCACCACGCCCGCTACTATTCTGAGCCCTTTATAGGCACAAATTCATTTAATCCTCACAATCCATCAAGACAGGAACTATCATGATGCCCATATTTCAGATGAGGAGGTGGAGGCACAGAAAGACAGGTCACTTGTCCAAGGTGACACTCAGAGGTGGAGTGACCCTTAGATGTCCAGCTCAGGGTCCACAGAGGGAAGAAATATAAGAGGAAGATGCACAGAAAGGTCTTGGAAATGTGCAATGTGGGAGGCCTGGACCATTTTAGTGGACCCTCCCATAGGGAGGTATGTGTATAGGACAGAATCTGGGGAGAGCATCGGTGCTGGAAACATAAACTTGGCCACCGTCAGTGTCCACAGTCATCGGAGGAAGCCACGGGTGTGGTGTGGAGTGTCAAGGACAGGGCTGAGGTCAAAACCTGAGAGAGGCCCCAGGAGTGAGGGAGCATTTGGAGGAAGAGGAGACAGGTGGGGACTATGGAAAAGAATGAGTCAAGAGTCAGGATATGAACCGGGAACAGAGGGCTTCACAGAACATGAGGGAGTGAAGAGATTCAAAAAAGAGGCCATGCTCCTCTGAGTCCCAAACCACCAAGAGCCGGAGAATGAGGCCTGGGAGCAGCTAGTAGACTGAACATTCAGAAGGTGTGACAACGAGTGACCTCGACAAGCATAGGTTTCAGTAGCATGCACTCCAGCTCCCAAAACACCTGGATCAGTGGTTCTCAAAGGCTGGTGCAGAAAAACCTCCCAGCAGTTTATTAAAAGGCAGATTCCTGGGAACTACCCCCAGAGAGCTAGATTCAAAAGGCTTGAATTTGAGCCCTGGAGTCTGAATTTTTAACAAGTCCCACCTCCCGACCCCCATTCCCAGGTGATTTTGATATGGTTGGATCACAAGCTATATTTTGATAAGCACTGCCCTGAAGACATAAGAATTTCCTTTCCCACCTGCCACAGGTTCTGGCTTCCTGTTAAATGAACCATAATCTCCTCTGAGACCAACGCTGAGAGTGACCAACCTTTTCAGTTCACGCCTTCCCATGAGGGATTGCCCCACAGACCTTTGTGGCATAAATCATATTTCAACACTGTAATCAGTAAAACTTTCATACATACCACAAACTTTCACACACACATTCCTAGGCATACACAGAATAAAGAGAAACATTTGTCTCAGAGACTTATAAGCAAATAAATATAAACACACAGGACTAATTCAATAAAGGAGAGGAGGAAACTATTATACAATAACAAAAAAGGCAATGCTCAAGAGACTCAAATACCACCAAAGAGAGCACCTAAATGAGGTTGAATTGTGTGTGTTTGTCGCTCAGTCCTGTCCAGTTCTATGCGACCCCATGGACTGGAATCCATCAGGTTCCTCTGTCCATGGGATTTCCCAGGTAAGAATACTGGAGTGGGCTTCCATTCCCTTCTCCAAGGGATCTTCCTGTTCCAGGGGTTGAACCTGGGTCTTCTGCATTGCAGGCAGATTCTTTACCATCTGAGCCACGAGGGAAGTGATGAATGAGGTTATAAACATTTATATTTACTCCTGTTTTTTTTTCTTTTTGGCTGTGCTGGGTCTTTGTTGTGGCATGGGGGCCACAGGTATGTGGCATCTTAGTTCCCTGACCAGGGAGCGAACCTATGCATTGCAAGCAAGATTCTTAACCACTGGGCTTCCCTATATTTACTTTTATAATACATTTATATTTCCTCTTAGGAAAAAGGAGCCAAAGGAACACAGAAGAAGGGGTAACAAATTCAGCTTGGAGGACACGGTTAAGTCATCCTTGAGAAGGTGACGTTTTAGTTAGGCTTTGAAGGGTAAATAAGAATTCCCAAGGAAGAAAGGGAAGAGAATTCCAGGCAGAGGAACAGCAAGCGTGAAAGTGGAGAGGCAAGAAGGAGCACGGTGTTTCCAGGAAAGGTAAGGAGATTAGCGTGGCTGGAACAGAGAAAAGAGGGTGGAAGGAGGGAGAAGCAGATGCAGTAACAACGGACTAGGGTGAAAGCGACCCTGGGCCGCCCACCCTTTGGAGGCTCTTTGATGCGTGCTACGGAATTTGCCCTTGATCTTGGAAGAAATGGAGAAGCGTGTGGTTTTTTCTGTAGGGGCTCTGTCTGCAGTTTCCTGGAACTGAGGATATGACAGTGGGGAAGCTGGCAGATCTCTTCCCTTCCATCTAGTACAGCATCCAATTGAAGGAAGATCTCTAGTAGAAGCAGAATCCTGAAGTCACATGGTCCTTGCAGACACAGTTTCTGAGTTTGCTTCTCATGGGCTGTGGAACCTGAAGAACGTCATTTGGGAGATAAACCATGGGGAATGAGGAGAGAGAAAAAGGGGTGGGGTGGGGTGGGGGGCAATTACCCTCAACTCCAGTTCCCCAAATGGACAGAAGAGAAGTATGAGATCTCTTTGTCTAAACACGGATTTTAAATAATCACAAAAAATCAAGTTTAGTTTCTGCAGAATGGCCGGGGAGTGGAGAACCAAAAATGATCAAAGAACAACAAAGCAGAAAAAACAAGCAGAGGAGGAAAGAATATAAAAACAGGAAGTCAGTGGGCAGCAGTTCCCCATGAGGTCATTGGCACAGCCCCCAGGGGCTGATTCTCTGGAGGTCACGGGGTGGTGGCTGGGAGAAAGCAGGGGTACAACCCTTTCTCACAGCTGTGGGCACTAGAGCAGGCCAGAACATGGGGTCAATGCCAGACACACCTGGGAAATTTCATAAATTATTTCTGTGTGGGCTGGAGGAGGGATCGCTCCAAGCTGCCCAGCTGAGCCTTGGGTGAAGTAGGAGGCAGAGGCTGAATTCAGGTCAGAAGCTGAGCCCTGTGTCTGGCAGGTCTCTGTGACTCTGGGCAAGGGCGTCTACCTCTGTAGGCCTGTTTCCTCATCCAGGATTTAGTGTGGTTGGCCAAGCCTCTGTGCCCGGTGGCCAGAGGACACTTGAAAATCCAGCTGTACACTCTGGTGTGAGCTGTGACCAGGAAGAGTGTTTTATTTTTCTAATTTACACCCAAACACCATTCTGCCAGCCAGAGCCAGAGCCACAGGGCTGTGACCACTTAGAGAGGTGCCTTTTTCTTATTCATATGTAGGTGCTTCATGGGCTGATGGTGGCCCTGCCTGGGGTGTGGATGGAGGTGCTGTGGACTAGCTTGAAACAATAGGCTAGGGCCACCCCATGCAAGGTCCTGGATGCATGCCGAGGAAATTGGATGTAGACTTAAAGGGAATGGAAAGTAAATTTGCTCCAGCCCACAGGCCTCCCACCAAGCTCTTTTCCTGTCCCTGCTCATTGGAGAAGCTGTGCTGTGACTGTCCCTTACCTCCTAACACAACAGACTGCCTCAGCCATCCTCGGGTCATTTTCGGGTTTGGGCATGACCTTTATTATGTCCCCCATGATCGGAGGAACTGAAACAACCCCTGGACACATGTCCATCCAGACCTGGACTCACTGAGTCTGGCCTCAAAGCTGCCCAGGGGGCCCAGCTACACAACCCATAAGTTCAGTTCAGTCGCTCAGTCACGTCTGACTCTTTGCGACCCATAAGTACAACAGAGTTAATGCCCCACAGGCTGAGTTTTGACCAACAAGAGACCCAAGACAGGGAGGAAGCAACAGAGATTCCTAAGTCTTCTCCCGAGCAGACTGTTCCTGGGTACAGTGACTTCACATGGTCTTCCAGAGACATTCAGCATGGCTGAGCCATTCGTTCAGTTTCTCGTGGCACCACAGTCAGTTCAGTAATGGACCGCTTTGCATGTGCTTTGCTCTTTGTCTGCCCAGTCCTAGTTCCCTCAGTATCTGGCCTGGGATTAACTCACTCCCCATAAAGCTTTGGCATATCAGTTTGCCTCTTGTTTTCAATTGGAAAAATGAGCTTAGGTGAGAGCTCCCGGTAACAGCTGGTACTAGCATCTTGCTGTTAGTATATGACTTCTCCTGCGCCTGCACGTGTTGAAACAAACTCATCCTTGTTATAGCCATTTGGGCTATAGAATCAGAAGGGCATGGAGCCAAACAGCTGTGCTGCGCTCAGTCGCTCAGTTGTGTCCGACTCTTTGTGATCCCCTGGACTGTAGCCCTCCAGGCTCCTCTGTCCATGGGGGTTCTCCAGGCATGAATGCTGGAATGGGTTGCCATGCCAGGAGATCTTCCCAACCCAGGGATCGAACCCAGGTCTCCCGAACCTCAGGCAGATTCTTTACCATCTGAGCCACCAGGGAAGTCCAAGAATACTGGAGTGGGTAGTCTATCCCTTCTCCAGGGGATCTTCCCAACCCAGGAATTGAACCAAGGTCTCCTGCATTGCAGGCAGATTCTTTACCAGCTGAGCTACCAGGGAAGCCCAGAGTCAAACAGAGTGGGGCTCAAATTCTGGCTCCATTGCTCATTAGTCTCACACATAAACTTGGGTGGTGACTTGACATCTTTATATCTCAACTTCCTCTTTTATGAGCTGGAGATCATAAAACTTACTTCATAGTGTTGGGGATGATTAAATGCACTGAGATGAGGTATGCAGAATATTTAGCATATTGCTGGACACATAGAATGAGCTCAGACAATGCTGTTTTTGTTACAATGATTAGGGCAATTGAAGAGCAGGCACCCAGGAGGCCTTTGAGTCAGTGCCCAGCAACAGCATCTCAGAGGGGGACACACTCAGCCCGAGGCAGGGGCATGACTGTGACGCCAAGGCCAGCCTGAAGACTTCCTGGACAAGATTCTGAGCATGAGGATTCTCTGCTCTTCGAACTTGGAGAGCGACTTGAACATTACTCCAAGCCCCCTCTAGCAATTCATTTCATCTCCAGGCAGCACCTGCCCATTGGCTACCCACTCTGGCCTCGGCCCGGAGCACACCCACCCATCCCTCACCCTGAGTGCTCCTGCCTCCGTTTGATCTCAGAAAGGACAGGCTTCTTGCCTGGCTCGTGTCCACTTGGGCCTCGGTCTTGGAGACTGAAGGCGAGATTTGGCAGGAGGCGAGGCCAGGGGTAACCTAGGACAGAGGCTTTCACTGCCCACAGAAGCCTCCAATGCCAGCTCGGATGTCAACAGCTCAACCTCAAGGTCACTGTCACATTTGCTCAGCAGTGCTGCTGCTGGGGCCCTGCGTCTCCTTTCTCTGCTCCACCACTGAGTGGTAACAGACCACTGATAGGGTGGGGAGAAGAAGGGGAAGGGGCTTCTCCCCCTCCCTCACCCCCTGTGTCTCTACACCTGCGCCCCATCTGAAGCTGAGTGCTTAGGAGTGAGGGACCTGAGACAGACTTGAGAAAGGGCTACAGTAGTTTTATTTTGTTTTGTTTCATTTTATTTATTCATCTGGGCGTGTCAGGTCTTAGTTGTGTCATTTGGGATCTTTTGATGTGGCCCACAGGCTACCTAGTTGCAGCATGCAGCTTCAGGAGCTATAGCGCTCGGGCTCTCTAGTTGTGCTTTGGACTCTGGAGGGCGAAGGCTCAGTATTTGTGTTGTGTGTGCTTAACTGCTCCGAAGCATGTGGGATCCTAGTTCCCCAACCAGAGATCGAACCCCTGTCCCCTGCAGTGAATTCTTTACCACTGGACCACCAGGGAAGTCCCTGTTTCATTTTTTTTTAAGATGGGGGAGTTTGCACGTGGAAAGAGCCAGAAAAGCAGAGAGAGATGAAAGCTGGTAGAGCGAAGCCCCAGAGGAAGCCTGGGAGGAGCTGAAGGCTCTGGAAGCCAGAACATAGGCAGAGAGAATCTGGTCTCCATAGAGTGAGACACCTCTGCTCTCTGACGTCACTGGGAGGGTGTGGGGGGCCACAGACATAAATACCTTTGTAGGAGGGAAGCTGGAAGTTGAGGGATTTCGTGGTGCACAGTCTCAGCTTTCTCTGGGAACTAGGCAGCAAAGCCATCTGCTGACAAGGGGAGTCAGGATGGAATGAGAGCATAGTGGTGAGGATCTAGAACAGTCAACCTGGAGAAGGGGCAGGATACTTCCTAGAGACATAGCGAAGGAGGGCTCAGATGCCCTGAAGACTGCATTTATGATTTCCTCTCCAGAGCATCCAGCAGTAGAAAGATTTTAGTCACCAGTAGGCCATCCCCACGTGCCATCTCTGCCTCCTCTCCCCTCCAGGGTCAAGTGACTGGCTCCCTGGTCAGCTTGAGTGCTGCAGGAGCAGATGGCAAGGGAGGCAGTCCTGCCCCTCTGGCCATGATGGATCTCCTAGGGCCCAGTGTTCCAGAAGCAGCACGCAGCCGAGGCAGGGTGGAACCGCCCATCGCCTGGAGTACACACTCTTTAGATACTAAGATGTAGATCTCAGCCTGTCAATCAAACACTGCTCATGAAATGTCACTCCCCTGCCTCTCCAAGCACCAACATGTGGACAAGAAATCCTACCAAGCTTCCCCAATGCCAAGGCCAACTTCATTAAAGGGGCTTGCCCAGAGGTTTTATTAACTGATGTATGTACTTAGTTACTCAGTCGTGTCTGACTCTGTAACCCCATGGACTATAGCCCCCCAGGCCCCTCTGTCCATGGGATTCTCCAGGCAAGAATACTGGAGTGGGTTGCTGTTTCCTCCTCCAGGGGATCTTCCCTATCCAGGGACTGAATCCATATCTTGTATTTCTCCTGCATTGGCAGGCAGATTCTTTTACATAACTGACTGTATCTTTGTTTCCACAGATTAGCTGTTTCCCAAAATTCCCCAGGTGGTGAAGAGAGCGAGAGACCAGCGTAACTTGAAAACATGTTTTCTGGCAGAGGATTATTGGCAGAGCAACCAAACTGGGGCCACTTATTGTCCTTACATGTAAAGTAGCTTAGTGCTTGGCCCTGGCCTACCTTCTGGAAATGCCATGAGCTCACATTTGTCAACCAAGGAGCTTAGCCTCCTAGGAGAGAGATGAGCCATGTGAATTCACTGCATTCTCTTTTTTTTTTTAAACCACTTTGAATTTTGTTGATCCACTTTTTTGAAGGGATAAATAGAGACTTCCCTGGTGGTCCAGTGTTTAAGCATCTGCCTTTGAATGCAGGGGGCACGGGGTTCGATCCCTGATCCAAGAACTAAGATCCCACATGCCGCGAGGCAACCAAGGCAACAGAGCCCTCGAGCCACAACTACTGAGCCCTAGAGCCTGCACTCCGCAACAAGAGAAGCCACCGCAGGAAGAAGCCTGCTCTCTACAATTAGAGATAGCCTGCGCAGAGCAACAAAGACCCAGTGCAGCCAAAAATGATAAATAAATAAAAAGGATAAAGAGCGGAAAACAAAAGCCATGGCTCCCCTCCCCACCATACACCCATACATCCAAAATATGCTGTTTTTTACCTTCAGCTTCTGCTGTTCATCCCTTTTTCTGTTTTGGCGGAGTTGAAACACTGTTCTAACACTGATCTTTTGTAAGGTCGCCATCTCGTGGTAGAAGAGGGAAACGGCCCATTAATGCTCTGCTGAAATAATTCATTATTTCAACAAGTACTGTATCTGTTGAGAGTCCACTCTCTATCAGGCGCTGTATAGTAACTGCAGCCATTTCCTTATATTAAAAATAAGAGTCTGCTAATGCGGTGGGAAACTTTCACTGGGACGGATGATAGCAGTCATTCCAGACCCTCCATAAGGGCTGCATCATAGGAACCCAATAACCTCCCTCTTCACTCTATTTGAAATCTCACTGAGACTCTTGGAAGCTGAAAGGAGCCTGATGGAACTAGACTGCCTGGGGCTGCAGAATTCATTCCAGGGGCAACAAACGTGACCTTTTCCAGCTGTGATCATTTCCCACCCCCCACACATCCGTGATTCTCAGCCCTGCTGCCCAGCAGAATCACCTACAGGCTTTTAAAAACAGCAATGCCCAGATCTCACTCCCAGAGATTCTGATTTAATAGTTCAAGGGTGAGGCCTTGGTATTTTTAAAGCTCTCCAGGTGATTCTAGTGTGCAGTCAGGATTGAAAGATGCTGTAAAAATTGGTGAGCACAGGTCAGACATCACCCTTTTTATTGCTATTATAACTGGGAGAATTACTCCCTTACATACACATGCTTTCCTCACTACCCCCTTTCATACAGGAATTGAGAGCAGCATGGGCCCATCAGCTAAGAATTTCATCCATCTCTCACATTGCAAGGAATATGTTCCAGGTCTCCAGAGGGGGTGGTCTTTGAGAAGCCCCACAAGCTACTAATAAAAAGTATATGGCCAGTCGGCCCCTTTTCTTATTCTTAGCCAGACTAAGGGAGTACAATTGGAAAGAAGAAAGGGTGGAGAAAGCGTTAAGCATGGAAGTATATTCTGGTCACCAAAAGAATGCTAAGTGAAATTTCAAGGGGGCAGCCTTGCAAAGTACAGGAAGTTAGGGGGAAAGTGTTTCTTTTCTCCTTAAGGGTCTATAGGTACTCTATGCTATCCTAGGAACTGGGCTTCTCTTGTGGCTCAGCTGGTAAAGAATCTGCCAGAAATGCGGGAGACCTGGGTTCGATTCCTGGGTTGGGAAGATCTCCTGGAGAAGGAAAGGGCTACCCACTCCAGTATTTTGGCCTGGAGAATTCCATGGACTGTATAGTCCATGGGGTCGCAAAGAGTCAGACACAACTGAGCGACTTTCGCTCACTCACTCATGGTGTCCCCACATCCCCCACAGCTTATCTGGCTCTGAAGGACTTGGAGGGTCCAAGTGCATCCTGTATGACTTGGCTGGGCCATTCTGGATGGAATAACTAAAGCCTTGGCTTAATGAACTCCTGGGGAGTTGCATGGGGGTGGGTGGAGATCCCTGTGTCAGACCAGTGCCTATAGGTGGGAGGTGGTATTTCTTAAACATGGGAAGGCATGCACACCCCAGAGCTGAGATGTTTTGAAGAGGAAACTGCCTCTCCAAAAGGAAGGCAGATCTAAGATCAAAGGAGCAAAATCAGATTCTAGAGAGCCCCCACCAAAAGAATTTCCTCCTATAAAACATTTAATTTCTTGGATGTTTTTCCAGGAAAAATGGTGTTAATGGCTGCTTAAAATTCTGTCTAATTTGTTGTAACTTTAATTCTTAAAACCTTTAGTAAAGTCTGTAAGTGTGAAAGTGAAAGTGTTAGTCACTCAATCGTGTCCAACTCTGTGACCCCATGGACTGTAGCCTCCAGGCTTCTCTGTCCATGGGATTACTCAGACAAGAATACTGGAGTGGGTTACCATTCCCTTCTCCAGAGGATCTTCCCAACCCAGGAATCTAATCCAGGTCTGATGCATTGCAGGCAGATTCTTTACCATCTGAGCCAACAGGGAAATGTGAAACATTTATTTATTCGTGATTGTGTGATAATATTGTGGAGAGAGAAGAGACACATATCTATGCCTTTCCCTGCAGGTAGACCATTATTCAGTAAGCAACAGGATGTTGGGGGTGATCGCTGACCTGAGTCGTGACCCACACAGAACCCAGAGCCAGGAAGAGAGCCAGACTCAGAGGGACAGAGGGCAGGGAAACTCAGACATGGGACAAGGGAAACAATGCTTACTCTCCCAAATATAGAGGGAGGCAGGGAACACTTACGAAGGAAAGGAGGGCTATCATTTAGGTTGTACCATAAATTCCTTCATCACTGAGATAAAAGGCGGGGAGAAGGATGGTTGACTGAGAGGGCTGATCCAGAGGTGTGATTTTTAACTTGATTGTTTTGGTTTAACAGCAGGACTTTCAGGAAGAGACTTCCCATAGATACAAGGAATGGTGAGTAGAAAGTCAACAATTTAAGACCAAAATAAACATTTGAGCGTCTAAGCAGGTATGGGGCTTCCTTCATATCTCAGTCGGTAAAGAATCTGCTTGCAATGCAGGAGACCTGCAATTTCTGGGTTGGGAAGATCCGCGGGAGAAGGACATAGCTACCCACTCCAGTATTCTTTCCTGGAGAATCCCATGGACAAAGGAGCCTGGCGGGCTACAGTCCACGGGGATTGCAAGAATTGGACACGACTGAGTGACTAAACCACCACCAAGCCAGTATAGGAATTTTTGGAGATACAGATCACGTTCTAGTTCTTAATTTTCCATAAGAGGAAACTGAGAAGCCTGGGGGGCAAGGGTCACTGACATCTGAGATCTGTGTCTAGAGCCCTCCTCTCCTGACATCCAGATCAGGTCTTGTATTTTTTGTTTTGTTTTTGATTAATTTATTTATTCGGTTGTGCCAGGTCTTGGTGGTGGCATGTGGGGTCTTTGATTTTCTTTGAGGCATGCAGGATTTTTTTAATTGCTGCATTCAGGATCTAGTTCCCTGACAAAGGAATCCAGTCCTGGGAGGACCTCTGCATTGGGAGCCCAGAGGCTTAGCTATTAGACCATCAGGTAAGTCCCCAAGTCTTATTTTTGTTCGCTATTTTCCTAGGTGTATCTTGGTCCTGTTTCCGCTTTAAAATTGACTCTGATGAACACATTGAAAGGCAATGCATTAGATGTTCTGGGGAACTCACCAACCAAGACTCCTGCACTGGGTTTTCTGGTGCTAATTAAAGGAAATTTTTATTTTCAGTTTTTAAAGTCTATTTTTGCCTTGTTTTGTTTTTAGCAGAGTGATTACCAATGTTTGTGTAGGCAGAGAATTAAATCCCTGAGTCAGAGACTCCACTTTGTTTTCAGTAAACTCAGTGACTAGGATCTCATGGGCAAAGTGTCTCCAGTGGTTCCATTTAAAAGGGAACTTGAAATTGAGCCACGGAGCTTGGCTGCAGTCCTCACGCTAAGTGATTCCAAGAGGAGACATTCGCTCATGACCAAGGTGACCAGGGCTTTGAAGAGGAGAAACAAAGCAGGAAAGAGGTACAGAAACAATTCAGGAACTAAATGAAATGCCCCCTTTGAATGGGAATTGGCTACATGGGGGAGACAAAAAGGAAGGAATCCGTGATGTGCAGGCTTAAACCTCTCTCTCTCTCCTCTCTCTCTCCCCCTCTCTTTCTCTCTCTGTCTCTCTCTCACAGGATTAATATCTGTATAGCCATTTTGTTGGTATTTGAGTTGGCATTTTTGCTACCAGCCACAGGGTCCAGCAAATAGACACTTCTATTGGTGCTTAAGCATCATCTCTTTTCTGCATTAAATGAGAAGACACTAAAGTGGTGACTCATGGGCCTTCCAATAGTCTCATTTTCCAGTGCTTTCTGAGGTCAGAGGTGCAGGCCCTTCCTGTGATGCTCTGTGCTCCACGGTTGAGCCTCCTTTATCCAGGGGGAGTCAGGATGACATAGAAACAAGTTCCAGTAGGTGTTCAAACTTGCCCGGGGCCTCCTGAGTGGTGTGTTTATAGCAACAGGACCCACATTGTAAACTGGCTGTAAGGCTCCTGTGGTCTGGGTTGGATCACCCTGTACCTGGGACCCTCAAGAAAGCTTGGAGACACCACGTTTGTTTATTCTGAGACAGAAAGCCAAGAAAAGACATCGAGAGCAGCCCTGACCCTTCATCCTCAGAGTTAGCTAGACATGGAAATTCTCTCTAACCGCAAGACAAAACCACATTTTAAATGCAGACTGTTTTTTGTCCCTCCCAGTCCTCAGTCCCAGTTCAATGTTCCAATTATTTGGACCTCTCTTCTCAAGCTATGATAACATTTCTTTTTAATCAATCTTTTTTTTGTAATGAAAAATCCCTTTTCCCATAATTCACTGTTACAGATTCATTTTCCACATCGCGGCACGAACAGATTCCTTTCCAACTCTTTCTATGGCTCTCCATGGGCTCGCCCTGCCCTTCTGTCTGAATTCACTGTATCTCCTCCCATCCCCTAGCTCCAGCCACACTGGCCTTGGTACCAAGCGCTTCAGGTCTGGGGGACTGATGAGGATGGGCTTCCCAGGTGGTAAAGAATCTGTCTGCCATTGCAGGAGATGCAGGTTCATCCCTGGGTGGGGAAGACCCCCCAGGAGAAGGAAATGGCAACCCACTCTAGTATTCTTGCCTGGAGAATTCCACAGACAGAGGAGCCTGGAGAGCTACAGTCCATAGGATCACAAGGAGCTGGACATGACTGAGCATAGCACAGCTAGCCAGCTAAGGATGGATTAGGTGGCATATACTCATCAACCATTTTCATTACTTTTTAAAAAAATTTACATACAGTAAACTCCATTTTTGTTGTTGTTCAGTCCTATGAGGTTTTATACATGCATAGATTTTTGTAATCACTGCCATAAACAGGATACAAAACAACATGTACACCCAAAAGAATCTCCTTATGCTGCCCTCGTATAGTCAGTTTCTGGCCCCTCCCCATGGCAACCATTCATCTGTTCTTACAGTTTTGCCTTTTCCAGACTGCGATATGAAGGGTGTCATACAGTATATTATCTTTTGAGGCTGATTTCTTTTACCTAGAATAATGCATTTGAGAGTTATGCAAGTTGTTGTGTGGTAGCAATAGCCCATTCCTTTTTTTTTTTTCCTGACTAGTGGATATATTGGAGAAGGCAATGGCACCCCACTCCAGTATTCTTGCCTGGAAAATCCCATGGATGGAGGAGCCTGGTAGGCTGCAGTCCATGGGGTCGCTAAGAGACGGATACGACTGAGCAACTTCACTTTCACTTTTCACTTTCATGCACTGGAGAAGGAAATGGCAACCCACTCCACTGTTCTTGCCTAGAGAATCCCAGGGACGGGGGAGCCTGGTGGGCTGCCGTCTATGGGGTCGCACAGAGTCAGACACGACTGAAGTGACTTAGGAGCAGCAGCAGTGGATATATTTCTATATTCTATATATATTTCTATATATCCACAAATATATTTCTATTTGTGGACGGATCACCATTTTTTTTCCAATCCATTTACTCACAAGAGAATATTTGAGTCATTTCCAGTTTGGGAAAATTATGAATAAGGCTGCTGTTAAAAATTAATACACAGGTTTTTGTGTGGATATAAGTTTTCACTTCTCTGTAATAGATGAATACCTACAGAGGAGATAGCTCAGTCAAAAGGTAAAATATATGTTTTTAAGTATATTTTTATCTTTATAAGAAAATACCACACTATTATCTAGAGGCCTGTCCTGTATCATATTGCATTCTCGCCAGCCATGTATGAGAGTTCCACTTGCTCCATATCCTTGTGGACATTTTGTATTATCAGAATTTTTATATTAGTTGTTCTGATAGGTACGTAATGGAACATCACTGTGGTTTTTAATCTACATTTTTGTGATGACGACTGATGTGGATATCTGTTCATATATTTACTTGTCATCTGTATATCTTCTTTGGTGAAGTACATGTTCAATTCTTTGGTCTGTTTAAAAAATTGGGTTGTTGGTTTACTTACTGTTGAGTTTTGAGAGTTCTTTATATACTCTGGATGCCAGTCTGTGGCTTATCTTTTCATTGCCTTAACAGTGTCTTTTGTAGAGCAAAAGTTTAAGGTGTTAGTTGCTCAGTCATGTCCGACTCTTTGTGACCCCATAGACTGTAGCCCTCCAGGCTCCTCTGTCCATGGGATTTTCCAAGCAAGAATACTGGAGTGGGTTGCCATTTCCTTCTCCAGGGGATCTTCCTGACCCAGGGATTGAACCTGGGTCTCCCATATTGCAGGCAGATTTTTTTACTGTCTGAGCCACCAGGGAAGCCCCTTTAATTCAATAAACTCAATTATTTAAAGGATCTTTTGTGATCCAAGAATCCAAATATTTTCTCATATATTTTGAATCTAAGAGTTTCATAACTTTTAAAATTTTACGTTTATATTTATGATGCATTTTCAGTAATGTTTGTATATAATTTGAGGAATAGTTGAGGCTCAAATTTACATATGAATATCCAGTTGTTCTAGCACTATCTGTTGATAGACATCTATTGAATTGCTTTCAAACTGTGAACAGACACTTCACAAAAGAAGATATACCGATGGTAAATAAGCATGTGAAAAGACATTCAATTTCCACGTTAGGAACATTCAGATTAAAACCACAACAAATAATCATCATGCACTTTTTAGGCTAGCAAGAGTGTCACAGAGCTGGAACTCTGCTGGTAGAAATGTAAAATGGTATAACAACTTAGGAAAACAGTTTGTTAGTTTCTTTGAAAGTTAAACACACAGTTCCCATATAATCCAGCCATTATACTCCAAGATATTTACTCAAGAGAAATAAAAGCATATTTCCATACAAACACTCATACAGGGTATTCTTAGCATCTTTATCCCTAAAAAGGAGACTAGGTAAGCCCTGAATGCCCATCAACAAGAGAATGGATAAGCATAGTTACAACGGGGTACTGCATAGCAATAAAAGGAATGAACTATTGATAGATGCTACAACACGGATAATTCTCAAAGTGATTAGATCACATTCAAGAGGCAAGACAAAAAAGTACATTCTGTGTGATTCCATTGATATAAAATTTTGAGAACTGTAAGCAAATGTAAATGACAGAAAGCATATTGGTGATTGCCAGGAGATAAGATGGGGAGGTGGAGAGGAGAAGACATAAGGCAACCTTTGGAGATAAGAGATATGTTCATTACCTTGATAGATGTGATGGTGTTACAGATGTATATGTATGTCAGATTTATCAAATTGGACACTTTAAGTATGTGCAATTTGTTATGTCAATTGTACCTCAATAAAACTACTTAAAATTGACCATATTTTATGAATCTATTTTTGAAGTCTCTATTCTGTTTCACTTTTAGTCAATACCAAGGTATTTTGATCACTGTAGTTTTATTATATATATATTAATTAAATATATATATATTATATAATATATTCAGTTCAGTTCAGTCACTCAGTCGTGTCCGACTCTTTGCGACCAGGCCTCCCTGTCCATCACCAACTCCCGGAGTTCACTCAAACTCAAGTCCATCAAGTCGGTGATGCCATCCAGCCATCTCATCCTCCGTTGTCCCCTTCTCCTCCTGCCCCCAATCCCTCCCAGTATCAGAGTCTTTTCCAATGAGTCAACTCTTCGCATGAGGTGGCCAAAGTATTGGAGTTTCAGCCTCAGCATCAGTCCTTCCAATGAACACCCAGGACCGATCTCCTTTAGAATGGACCGGTTGGATCTCCTTGCAGTCCAAGGGACTCTCAAGAGTCTTCTCCAACACCACAGTTCAAGAGCATCAATTCTTTGGCGCTCAGCTTTCTTCACAGTCCAACTTTCACATCCATACATGACCACTGGAAAAATCATAGCCTTGACTAGACAGACCTTGGTTGGCAAAGTAATGTCTCTGCTTTTTAATATGCTATCTAGGTTGGTCATAACTTTTCTTCCAAGGAGTAAGCATCTTTTAATTTCATGGCTGCAATCACCATCTGCAGTGATTAAATTATATATATAATATATATTATAGAAAGCCTTCCTCAGCGATCAATGCAAAGAAATAGAGGGAAACAACAGAATGGGAAAGACTAGAGATCTCTTCAAGAAAATTAGAGATACCAAGGGAACATTTCATGCAAAGATGGGCTCGATAAAGGACAAAAATGGTATGGACCTAAAAGAAGCAGAAGATATTAAGAAGAGGTGGCAAGAATACACAGAAGAACTGTACAAAAAAGATCTTCATGGCCCAGATAATCATGATGGTGTAATCACTCACCTAGAGCCAGAGATCCTGGAATGTGAAGTCAAGTGGGCCTTAGAAAGTATCACTACGAACAAAGCTAGTGGAGGTGATGGAATTCCAGTTGAGCTATTTCAAATCCTAAAAGATGATGCTGTGAAAGTGCTGCACTCAATATGCCAGCAAATCTGGAAACTCAGCAGTGGCCACAAGACTGGAAAAGGTCAGTTTTCATTCCAATCCCAAAGAAAAGCAATGCCAAAGAATGCTCAAACTACTGCACAATTGCACTCATCTCACACGCTAGTAAAGTTAATGCTCAAAATTCTCCAAGCCAGGCTTCAGCAATACTTCCAGATGTTCAAGCTGGCTTTAGAAAAGGCAGAGGAACCAGAGACCAAATTGCCAACATCTGCTGGATCATCGAAAAAAGCAAGAGAGTTCCAGAAAAACATCTATTTCTGCTTTATTGACTATGCCAAAGCCTTTGACTGTGTGGATCACAATAAACTGTGGAAAATTCTGAAAGAGATGGGAATACCAGACCACCTGACCTGCCTCTTGAGAAATCTGTATGCAGGTCAGGAAGCAACAGTTAAAACTGGACATGGAACAACAGACTGGTTCCAAGTAGGAAAAGGAGTACATCAAGGCTGTATATTGTCACCCTGCTTATTTAACTTATATGCAGAGTACATCATGAGAAACGCTGGGCTGGAAGAAACACAGGCTGGAATCAAGATTTCCGGGAGAAATATCAATAACCTCAGATATGCAGATGACATCACCCTTATGGCAGAAAGTGAAGAGGAACTAAAAAGCCTCTTGATGAAGGTGAAAGAGGAGAGTGAAAAAGTTGGCTTAAAACTCAACATTCAGAAAACGAAGATCATGACATCTGGTCCCATCAGTTCATGGGAAATAGATGGGGAAACAGTGGAAACAGTGTCAGACTTTATTTTTGGGGGCTCCAAAATCACTGCAGATGGTGACTGCAGCCATGAAATTAAAAGACGGTTACTCCTTGGAAGGAAAGTTATGACCAACCTAGATAGGATATTCAAAAGCAGAGACATTACTTTGCCAACAAAGGTCCGTCTAGTCAAGGCTATGGTTTTTCCAGTGGTCGTGTATGGATATCAGAGTTGGACCGTGAAGAAGGTTGAGTGCCGAAGAATTGATGCTTTTGAACTGTGGTGTTGGAGAAGACTCTTGAGAGTCCCTTGGACTGCAAGGAGATCCAACCAGTCCATTCTGAAGGAGATCAGCCCTGGGATTGCTTTGGAAGGAATGATGCTGAAGCTGAAACTCCAGTACTTTGGCCACCTCATGCGAAGAGTTGACTCATTGGAAAAGACTCTGATGCTGGGAGGGATTGGGGGCAGGAGGAGAAGGGGACGACACAGGATGAGATGGCTGGATGGCATCACTGACTCGATGGACGTGAGTCTCTGGGAGTTGATGATGGGCAGGGAGGCCTGGCGTGCTACGATTCATGGGGTCGCAAAGAGTTGGACATGACTGAGCAACTGAACTGAACTGAACTGCACTGAATATATATTAAATTATGTATAAACATATATATTATATTTATATATAATATATATTATAATATATAATATATATTAAAATCAGGTAGTAGAGTCTCAACTTCTTTTTCAACTTTGTTTTGGGTATTTTAGTGCTATAAACAGCTTATCTATATCTATAAATAATCATACTGGGATTTGTTTAAGATGATCTTAAATTTATGGATCCATTGGTTGAGTGTGACATATTAGCTATAACGAACCTTCTAATACATAAACAGAATATGTCTTCCCATTTATTAAGGTTTTCTTTGATTTCTTTCATCAGTGTTTTGTGGTTTTTACCATATAGACCCTGCACATGTTTTGTTAGAGGTATAGCTGAGTATATGATATTCTTTTGGATGCTATTATAGGTGTTAATGTTCTTAAAATTTTGAAAACCTTTTGAATGCTTTGAATTTCAGTTTCCAATTGTTCATTTGTTGGTATAGAAAAATGGTTGATTTTGTGTGTTGACCTTGATCTTGCTAAACACACTTAGTTCTAGAAGTGTGTTTTATAGATTCCTTGGGATTTTCTTCATAAACAATAATGTCATCTGTGATCCCAAACAGTCTTATTTCTACCTTTCCATCCCAATGACTTTTATAGGCTGTCTATTACTTGCCAGGATTTCCGGTGCAATACAGAACAGTTGTGGTTAGAGTTATTATGCTCCACTGATCATTTTTAACATAACAAAGACAGAGACAGCCAGACAGCAAGCAAGTCAGTTTTAACATGATGCACAGTCAGCTATGAGGTATTTTTGACAAAAAATTGAGCCTGAGACCAATCAAGCCTTTAGCCAGAGCTGATACTAGGGGATGCCAAAAAAGTCAGTGATCAAGATAAACAACATTTTAATGCAGGTTTTTAAAAATAGAAATTACTGCAAAACAATTAGGAACAAAATAGTTTAAATAAAGACAGAATCAGAATCACTGATTTCTCCTTTGCCCCAGGCTCCATTACGGCTCAGCACCATTGCTGATTTGACCCTGGTCTAGAGTCTGGATCTAATGACCACCTTAGAGAACAGATAGAAATAGAAGAAAGATTGAATAGGTCTGGTATGTGGGAAACTATAAAACAATGAGATATTTCTTTAATAAATAAATTGCCAAAGAAGAACCCTGAAGTGCCAGAGTAGTAGTTACACAGATGTGTTCACTTAAGGGCTCTTCAGCCAACTATAACCTTATGATAAAGTGTACTTTTCAACAGTATGTTATATTGTAATAAAAATATTTTTTAAAAGATGGAGGAAAAAGCGTCTAGGGACTTCCCTGGTGGCCCAGTGGCTGACTCTGCACTTCCACTGCTGGGGGCACAGCTTAGATCCTTGGTCTGGGAATTAAGATCCCGAATGCTGCGTGGCAAGGCCAAAAAATAAAAAATACAAAAAGAAATAAACTGTTTAATAGAGAAATAAGAAAACTCACGTCTCCATTTTTTTAAAAAAGCACCTAAATTCAAATAGTCACTAAGTTTGGGTGACTAGATTATAGCTATTACATAATTTAATTTTTAATGTTGTTTTATAATGTTAATTATTTAATAATTTATAACTTTATAATAGTATATATAGTTTCTATAACTATTATTAATATTAACATGTAAGGTTATGTTGTACTCTCATATGTTTATAATTTATACAGTTTTTATGAATTACAAACTTATTTCAACAAAAGTTAAAAAAAAAAAAACCTTACCTAGCCCTTAATTATTACAGATGCATACTGAAGAATGTAGGGGTGACGTGAATGAAATCTGGAATTTATTTTTAAATATTTCAGAAAAAAAGAAGAAAAAAGGAAGGGAAAAATGAAAGAAAATCAGAATATGGCCAAATGAAATAAATGTGGAGAACACTGACAATCGTTAAATCTGGGGAATGTACTAGTATTCATTGTACTCTACTTTTGGATTTCTTGAAATATTTTCATTATAAAAATAAATATAATATACAGCCTCTCACCCTCACCTACTGTCATCTTCTACTCCATTACATTGTTATATTTTTAAAACTATTATCTGAAATTATCTCATTTATTGGTGTATTGTCTGCCTCCTCCCAGAGGAGGCAACTACAAGCACCACATACACAGAATGTACCTGAGCCATATTCACTTCTTTACTCCCAGCACAGTTTAAAACAATGAACTTTATCAGCATCTTACATCTATTGTGATTGCCCAAATAGGTGATGTGTTGAGTTGGTAGGTATTTTATTTTTGATACTATTTAAAGAATGGGCTTTCCCGGTGGCTCAGACAGTAAAGAATTTGCCTGCAATGAGGAGACCTAGGTTCAGTCCCTGGGTCAGGAAGATTCCCTGGAGAAGGGAATGGTAACCCACCCCAGTGCTCTTGCCTGGAAAATTCCATGGACAGGAGCCTGGCGGGCTCCATGGGGTCACAAAGAGTTGGACACAACCAAGCAACTAACACTTCATTTAAAGAATAAGATCTCAGGATGGCCTCACTCTTTGTCTCAAAGTGATCCCAGCCCTTCACACACACGCCCCAGCTCTTTTCTCCTTGGATGGACAGCAAGGATTATGATGATGTAGGGACTATGTGCCCTCCAGAAGCTCTTCACGGTCATTTCATGGCCCTCAGATTTGGTTATCTGCCAATATGTAAAAGGCACCAAAGCCCAGCACTTTCATCTGACCTACTGTTAAGTTCCCCTGTGAGGTTGTTGATTTCAAAGATGTTTAGGTTTTATAGGTTCTATCTTCCTTACATTGTTTCAAGGCTATACACGAAGAACAGATGGTGTGCTCTATAAATCTGCAATTAACAGCGTCTAATCAGTCAGTTCTCAATGCCAAATTCACCTTCCCCATCTTGAGAAGGGGCTGTGCAACTCACAATAAGCACATGTCTCTTCCAAATTTAGGTAGTTAAAACTGAAAACACAGTGGACATTTCTGCGTATTTATTGTGCTTAAAACTAATCTATTTGTGTCATTTATTTCCTCTTCTGGGTTTTGGGTTTCTGGACTTGTGATATTAGAATAATCATTTTTGGATAAAGAAAATATTCATGTTCCTAACAGTTCCTATTCATTCTCTCTGAAGTCTGCCCCATGGCCACTCAAGACAACATTTACAGACATAAAGATATGTGTATAATGGAATTCATCCGGGCGCTTGTTAACTGGGGTTGACCTTTCATGTGTACTCCAGGTGCTTCAGGTTAGGACCATCACCCTCTTTTTATCGAGAGAGGCAGCTTGGGTGGTCTTTTGGTCCTGACTTCCAAAAGTCTCTATTGCATCGCCAAGTTCCCCTGCATCCATCCTAGGGACTCATGCTCATTTTCAGATTCCTCAGTGATTCAGAGCTCAAGAGTCCCCATTCCAAACTTAATCACACAAAAGATGCTTTTCCATACCTTTGACTGGATACTCCAAGGTGGAGTCCAGGGTCAGAGTATTTCAGGACAAGGTGAAGTTGTCAAATGGTGCAGGAATGTAGAGCCCTTAGAATCTATATGCCCTGCTTGGATGTTTGGAAACACTGAATTTATATTATAGTGCACAATAATTTTAAGACTGGAGAAAATAAGTTTTTATTCGGGATCCATTCAACAACAATTTCCTGAGCTCCAGCCATGGACTAGATTCTATAAGATGTTTTGAGATATTGATTCTTACCTTGTGGTTCATAATCCAGCAAAGAAATGGGCAAAACAACTGCTATAATGCAAAGTGATTAGTGCTATGAATAAGTCTTTCCCACTCTTATTAGGATGAGTTTACGGCCAAGAGTTATGATTATGATGTACTTTGGGGAACTGTTTGTTTTTTTTTTGGCTGTGCCTGGTCATTTTGGTGTCTGGCTTTTCTCTAGTTGCTGGCAGAGCACAGGCCCTAGGGCACACAGGCTCAGTAGTTGTGGCTTGGGGGCTTTTGCTGGCAGCATGTGGGATTTTAGTTCCCTGACCAGGGATTGAACTCAAGTCCCCTGCGTTGGAATGGTGATTCTTAACCACTGGACCACCAGGGAAGTCCTGATGAGCTATTTATTCACAGAGAGAAATTTCCATGTATTGCAGTATCCCCTTTAATCCTTACAAGAACAGTGATGTTGTAGTATTATCATTCTCATTTTACAGATGAGGAAACTGAAATTTAGAGATATGAGACAGGCCTCATAATTTGACAGATGGCAAGATTTTCATTTGTTTCTCAACCATGAGAATACGCGCTGGACTCGGACTCTGCAGGTGCCAGGTTATGCTCCCCTTAGACAGGGCTATGTCCCAATCTGGACACTAGAGGGCACTGAGAGAGTATAGGAATGAGAAGAATTTGCCTCTGGGCTACCTCTCCGTGAACAGCTACAACAAATTGCCCTTCCCAAAGTCATCTTTGAAGGTGGATTAACTGTAACTACAACAGTGAGAAGGCAGGTCTGAACCTACCGCACATTCCAGTTACAGAAAAGGGCAAGGTTCACTTAGGATTCATCTTTCATCCAAAGCACTTCAGCTCACTACTACTTTTACGCATCGTGGGGAATGTGTGTCGAATTTAACTGATGTTTGTGTACAATTACAGTTTGTGTACAAGCCTGTACACCACGACAGGCTTGCTTATGCTCATCCTGTAGCTGATGCCATAACAGGGCTGTTATGCAGACAGTTGATCAAAAAGAAATTCATCCAAGCAAAAGTAGCCTAGTTCATCTGGGGGCTACATACACTCTCCTGAATCGTCCCCCACAACCCCATTTATTCCAGCTCCCAGAGCAATGAGTGGCTGGCATAGCCCCCATTCCATTGGCAGCATTTAAAAGACTGTCCATCAGCATGATTCTCAACCTGAGGGATGCTCCACAGGGAGGAAGTTCTCAGGCTGTCACCTGCAGGATTACCTCTCTGCTTAGAGAAGGAGCACTCGATGGTATCAATCAGTATTGGAAACAAGAAGTCAACATTCCCTGCTGTTTCAATCCTTTCCTTTTTAGAAAGTCAAAGTGGTAGTTGCTCAGTCGTGTCTGACTCTTTGCGACTCCATGAACTGTAGCCCACCAGGCTCCTCTGTTCATGGGATTCTCTAGGCAAGAATACTGGAGTGAGTTGCCATTCCCTTCTCCAGGGGATCTTCCCAACCCAGGCATCGAACCCAGGTCTCCCACATAGCAGGCAGATTCTTTACCATCTGGGCCACCAGGGAAGCCCCTTCCTTCTTAGAGCTTTGCCATTAGTTGCTAGGTATTAATAGCTTTTCCAGCATGTTTACAACTCATAAGCAGAATATGTAGCTGAAAACTACTGGAAAAAACTAGTTCACATTTTAGGGAGAGGATTTAAAAACAATCAGTGACCAATGTATCTTCAAAAAGTACTTTCTCACATGGTTCAGTCCCGCATGGCAAAAACCAAACAGAGCCTTCTCAACCCACCACACCCTGGGGTGATGCAATAGTAAACAAGACAGAGGCATGGACATGTTTCTGGATGTGAAGCTGGCCAGCAGCTCAGGTCACCCTACAGTCCAACAGGCTGTGGATCAACCAAGCTAACGATCAGACTTCCCTCCAAGATGAAAAGCATGGCCGGAATTTGAGGCAGTTCGGCACTTATTCTACGTTCAGGAAAGGGGCAGCCAGCAATTTTTTAAGTAGGGAAATTATGCAAACAGAACTCTCCTTTAGTAAGATGGGTTTGGTGGCACGATGGGGGATAGATTAAAAATGGTGACTGAAGACAGGGAGGAGGGTATGTGGATGTAAGTAAGCACATGGGAAGGGAAAGAACATGTAAGGAACATTTCAAGGATGGAACTAACAGTTCTGAGTTGTTGATTGAATATGGGGGAAAAATGAAGAAGGTATAAACATGATGACCTCACATTCTTGGAGCATTTACTATATGCCCATTCACTATGGGCTTCCCTGGTGGCTCAGACAGTAAAGAACTCACCTGCAGTGCGGGAGACCTGGGTTCAATCTCTGGGTTGGGAAGAGTCCCTGGAGAAGGGAACAGCTACCCACTCCAGTATTTTGGCCTGGAGAATTCCACGGACAGAGGAGCCTGGTGGGCTAGTCCATGGGCTGGCAAAGAGTCGGACACCACTGAGTTACTTTCACATGTGCAAGATAGTTTGCATTTTATGGGAACTGACTCATTTAATTATGACAAATTGGAGGTGGGAATTATCATCCACTTTTCCTGGGACAGGAAACTGAGGCACATAGAGGCTAAGTCACTTGTCAAAGTGACTAGGATCTGAACTCAGGTTGTCAAAGTCCTGAACCTCCACTTATCACATCGCACAGTCTCTTCTCCAGTCTGGGGGATGAGGATGACAGTGATGTCACTGGCTGAGATAGGAAGTCAGGAGCAGTAGGCGTCAGTGTGTGGGTCGGTGGGAGTGGGAGGAGGGCAGACAAGGTGATGTTTTGGACTTGTGAGGAATCTGGATGTTCTGCCAGCACCTCGGGCTTCCCTGGTGGCTGAGTAGTAAAGAATCTGCCTGCCAATGCAGATGCAATCCCTGATCTGGAAAGATCCCGTGGAGGAGGGCATGGAAACCCACTCCAGTATTCTTGCCTGGGAAATCCCATGGACAGAGGAGCCTGGCGGGCGACTGTCCATGGGGTCGCAAAGAGTCCGACACAAATGAGCAACTCAACAAGAAGCTGGCACCTCAAGTGCTGATGTACAGCAGGCTTCAGGTCCCAATTTGGAGAGGGAGCTGGTTTTCATTAAAAATATGAAACATCTGTAAAAATGCTGTTGGCTGACTTCCCTGGTCAAACTATTCCAGAAAGTCCTGTTATGCTCACAAACAGGAAGCCCATGCCCCAGCTGAAGGTTTGGCCAGAAATTTAGGAAGGTCAGGTTCATCAGCAAGGTGCTCAGGGTCTCTGGGCTGCAGAGAGGTCTATAAAGGAGACCACACCCCAACCTGAATAAGGGGGAAGGATCGGTGTCTCTGAGACTGTCAGTTATCTCAAGTCCTCTCCTTGTTCCAACGAAGCAGTGCTTCTCAACCCTGCCCACTCATCAGAATCACTCAGGGAGATTTAAAAAGCACTGATGCCCAGGCTGCACCCCAGATCCAGTTAAATCAGCCTATGTCAGGGTGGGCACAGGCAGTTTTGAAAAGCTCTTTAGGTGACTCCCGTGTGAGACTTGAATTAAGCACCAGAGCACAGGAGGAGGACTCCGTCTGGAGATGATCAGAGAGCAGGGAAATGACTAACATCTATAAAGTACTTTTCAATTCATAAGAAACTTTCACATACATGGCCTTATGGCCTTTTTTAAGGAGTATCGTCTCATTATCTACAAGTTAGAAGGGGAAACCATGACTTAAAATGAGAGAACTGACTTGCTCAAGGTCAAACAATGACTGACTGGAAAAGCCATGACTAGAATCCAGATCGGCTGAAGTCCAGTCCAGAGTTCTTTCATAAGGCCACACAGGGCAGCGCCACAGAAGGAAGGCCAAGCTCATCTGCATTCACATAAAAAGGTGAGAGTGTAGCTACCTTTTAAAGTAATAATGATCGCCCAGCTCATCCTATGTGCAGCCAAGATTGAGAACCCCTAGCTTATAACTTTCAGTTTCTCAAACAACTGTCCTAATTCATTAAAAAAAAAAAAAAAAAAAAGGAAATAAAGTAATAATGATCACAGGAGCAAATCTTAAAACAAGAGCTGCAGCTGTGGCCAGGGCATAAAGGAGTGGGACACCGGGAATGTAGCCAGGCCAGAGATAGTTGGTGAGGTCTGGGCGTCCCATTGTCAGGGGGTGATGGGAAAGGTCAGGGAGACGGTGAGTGGGACTGAAGGTAAGAGAGGGAAGCCCAGGGCAGGACCCGGTGTGGCACTGTCCAGAAGGCCTGGGGGCCTGAGCTCCAGATATGAGTCTTGGGCGACCTCAGTTGTAGTGGTGGAAACAGCAAATCTGAGTAATTCCTGGAGGCATTTACCAGTTAATAGGAATTCTTCTGGAAATTTAGGGACACATCATCTTACTAGCCAGATAACAATCACCTGCTAATTTGCATCGAGCTGTGTAATTAAGAATACACTTTCTCCATTTTCACAGTGGCCTGAGGTATTATCCTGCCATAGCAGCTTCATGAGTAAAACTGTATAATAATTCTTCATGGAGACACAGAGGATAAATGAAAGGATGTGTCTAGCTAAACGCCCAGCACATGCTGTGCTGTGCTCAGTAGCTTCAGTCGTGTCTGACTTTGCAACCCCATGGTCTGTAGCCCACCAGGCTTCTCTATCCATGACATTATCCAGGCAAGACTACTGGAGTGGGTTGCTGTTTGCAACCCAGGGACTGAACCTGTGTCTTTTGCGTCTCCTTCATTGGCAGGCAGATTCTTTTACGACTATGCCATCTGGGAAGCCTGCCTAGCCCATAGGAGGTGCTGAATACATGTTAGCTCCCTTTGTGGTTGCTTCTTTTTAGGATGTGGATGGTGAGGTCCCACATGCTGAGTCCCATCTGGTAGTGAAGAGTGTGGGCTCCACAGCCAGACTGCTAGCTTCAAGCCAGCTCCGCCAATCATCTAGTCCTTAAACCTTGGACAAGTTAGTTACCCACACAGAGCTTGTTTCTTCCAGTAGGAAATAGAAATAACATGTGAATCTTTCTTGTGTGGTGGTTGGGAGGGTTACATGAGATAAAGCATGGAAAGCTCTTGGCATAGTCCCTGGCATCCAATCGCTGTTCAATAGTTGTTGACAAATTTCATTAAGGATGACTTGCCTAAAATACCCCCAATAGCAAGTGGATTAGCCAACACGAATCTAGCACAACACTCTTTCTGCTACACTGTGGCAGCTTCCATTGAAAACGAGCTAACATCGATGGAGGACCACCATCTCAAGACACTGACATCAAGGCAAAGCACTTCATAGGGATATTATGAACTGAGGAGGGGCGAGTAAGTCTCAACGTCACAGAACTAGTTAGCTGGGAATATGGGGGTCAGACTGTCTGACCTCAAGTCCCACAACCACTGTCTATGGCAGTCACTCTTAAAATTCTAGTGTGGATCAGAGTCACCTGGAGGGCTTGCTAAAATTCAGATTACAAGCCCTTCTTCCAGGGATTTCATGGGGTTTTTTCTTTCACTTCTGAAATTAAAAATGGGTTTTATTCCTACGAAGGAAATATGGCTCTGATCCTACTACTACAGTCTTAACAACTTTCAAATATACAACAGGGTATTACTAACTACAGTTACCAGACTGGACATTGCATCCCCGGGACTTATGTATCTTATAGCTGAAAGTGTGCACCATCTTAAAAAGTTTTTTTTATTGGTGTATAGTTGCTTCTCCCAGAGTTTTTGATTCAGTCAGCCTGAGGTAGAGCCTGAGAATTTGCATTCTTAACAGGTTCCCAGATGACGTCAATGCTGCTGGTCTGGGCACCACATCTAGAGAATTTGGCCTATACTAAGCTGCCTTTGTTGGGTACAATTCATTGTGATGAGAGATTGTGGTGGTCTACCCTGAATAGTCATTGGAAGGACTGATAGCTCCAATACTTTGGCCACCTGATGCGAAGAGCTGACTCATTGGAAAAGACCCTGATGCTGGGAAAGATTGAGGACAGGAGGAGAAGGGGGTGACAGAGGATGAGATGGTTGGATGGCATCATTGACTCAAAGGACATGAGTTTGACCAAGCTCCGGGAGACGGTGAAGGATAGGGAAGCTTGGGATAGGGTGCTGCAGTCCATAAGGTGACAAAGAGTTGGGCACAACAGAGACTGAACAACATCTGCAAAAACTCCGCTGACCTCTCAGGCTGCTAGGAGCCCCAAGGAGAGCCCTGGGGCACATTCAGGAAATGTGTCTCTGTTAAGCTCCTTGGAGCCTCATGACACCACCGACACCTTGTCAGATGCACATTAGGCACAGTCTATGGGTTCAGAGCCAGCACTCCCCGTTAGGTGTTTTATTATTTATTCACTTGACAGGAAACATACATTTGGTCATATAAAACACCATGCTACTGGCTTAATTCGTTGCGGTTGTACAACAGAACTCCTTTGGGCATTCAGGAAGCCCTTGCATGGCCAACTGAGGACAGCTCAGTCACTGGAGAGAAGAATCCTGCCCCGAAGAAGAGACCCACTGCCAGGCCCTCTCTGGGCAGCCTCTGTCCCAAAGCCCTGCAGAGCCATTCACACAAGTTGGGTATTATCAAAATAATGGTCATGCTGGGAGGAATGGGTGTTCTGAACTAGAAGATGGTCTTAAAACCAGAGCATACCAGGCAATTCATATATATTACAAATATATAAATTAAGAGGTCTACAGGTATACAAAATCTTTCCAAGGGGACATTAATTTCTTTCAATGTCATGCCAGGTATTTGTCAGAACCTTGAAAACAAAGGCGATGTTCAGTGGAGCTGGTATTAAAATTAGAAGGTATTTATACACAGGCCCTGCTCCTCTCGTGTCCACCATGGAACCCTCTGGTGTTGTCAGGGCCTCTGGGCAACCTCAGTACCCCCACAGGTAGCCCATCTGCAGTCTGCATCTTCCGAGAGAGCAAGGGACTCGCTCGAGGGCTCTTCTCCTGCGGCCCCATCTCGGCTTGACGGCGCCTGCGAACCCAGGGGCTGCCAGAGGGAGTGACGCTGCTGTCCGAGGAGTAGTCCGCGCATTTGCGGACGATCTCAGGACTGGCGCTTGTGTTCGGCCTGCCTTCTTCGGCCAGTGGGGATTTTCTGGAGACCCCTTTGCGCTGAGCCAAGGGGCTGCTCCAAGGACTGGAGCACGGGGAGGCATTGGGGCTCAGAAAGAGATTCTGGTGGCTGGAAGGGCTGAGCTTGTTGGAAACGGCATGTCGCCGGCCAGCCATAGGGGATGTCGGATTACTCTCAGGGTCAGAGGAGCTGTTGGCGGAAGACTCGTCCCCCATGTACTGCAGCTCCTCGACTCTCCTGTTGAGGGACTTATTCAGGTGGATGCTCGAGGTGGGTTCTTCGTCCTGATTCTTCTCTTTGGATGGTTTCTTTTTGGGTGGCTTCATGCCAATCAGGATAGCTTTCATGCTTTCCCTGCCCTGAGACTCTGTGATCATGAACTCGTGGGCTTTGATGGCTGCTTCCACCTCCTCGAACTCCACAATGGCACACTCTTGGGTCCCCACTTGGCTGTACCGGTTGCTGATCCTGCGGATATCAGGGGGCAGCTCTCGCCCGGGTTTGAGCATTCGCACTGACGAGATGACTCCGAAGGTCCCGAAGAGCTTGAGCAGGTGTTCCATCACCTTCTCCTGAACCCTTCCATTCTTCTGGGGGGTGGCCAGGGCCCACAGCTTGGGGGACAGGTAGAGGTCATAGACCAGGAGCATCTTGCTGGGGAGGTTCTCGTTGGGGAAGAGTGGGACAGGGGTGGTCCTCCTCACCTTGCGGTGGTCCTCGTTCAACTCCAGGGTCACTGAGTACTTTAAGGCGTGAGCTGTGGTTCTCCAGTCCCGGGTAAGGTGTTTCACCTGAAGAACACAGAGCAAATTGGAAATGGTACCTATTGTCCTTGTCCCCTTGGCGCCCTCTATAATCGCCTCCCTCCTTTCCCTACCCCCGTAACACCAGGATCTGGAATCACACCTGGTGTGTGCAGGCACTCAAAAACCTAGTGAGTGAACGAACACACTCTCTATAATTATGAACAAGGTGGGATGGTTTAGAGCACTGATGCCCAACAGACCTTTCTGAGGTGATGGAAATATTCTATTCTGTGCAGGTGGAGAGGTTAAATCCAAAACAAGTCTATTGGATACAAAATTCCAAGGTCCACCTCTGGCTGGCAGTAAGACCTGAAGACTAATTCAGTCTCTCACTACCCCAACTTTCTCATTTGTAAAATGGATATATTAATATTGCCTACCTCAGAGAACTGTCATAAGAATTAAATGAATAGAGAAATATATACATATCTACACCCAGATACACATTTATATAAAACTTAGGGCAGTGTCCAGCTCACAGAGTATTCAATAAATATTATGTGGTATCCATATTTCAAATATTACATGCTACCGTTTTGACAGGATCTGGAGATTTTAACATTCGAATCCTTCTCTGAAGTGATATTTCTGCATTTAATACACAGAAGGTGCCAAAAGATCTTTCAATATCTCCCTCACTCCTCTTCTTTTAGTGGAAATTGTGTGTATCAATGCTACAGCCCAGGGAAGCTATATTTATACTGTAAAACAGTAATTTTCGAGAGGCCCACTTCCGGGAAAGGGAATGCCATGGAGAATGAGTCATCTCAAAGAGCCAGCGGAGGTGGGTGGGGTGGGTAACCTGAGCCAGTGCAGACAGTGGGCAGAGGCACCCTGACTCAAACAGAAACTTCCCGGAACGAAGAAGGGAGGGCTCCCAAACAGGGCAGGTGTGGGAACTGGTACTGCCAAGCTCCTGTGGAGAGGGCACTGTCCACTGTCCTGTGGCCTCTGGGTGAAATGGCCCAGACTGGGGCTTGGGATTCGGGAATCACGTGTCACCTACAAACAGACTCAGGGCTGATCACGGTAGCATGAGCCAAGGGCAGAGAGAAGCAGATCCAGGCAAAAGGTTGGACTTCAGGTGGACAGAGTCAATGAGGGACCCAGAAAACGTGAAGAAAATGACCAAGGGACAGTTCTGGGTCATGGGACACCCACACAGTGGCTCTGTGGAGTGAAACATAGGGGAGCCTTGTCTGTTGCTGGTCAGGGAGGGAGAACTCAGGAGAGAGGTGAAGACAAGGAGTGTTAGGGGAGGCCAGGGCAAACTGGCTTTAGAGGGCTGGAGAAGCTGCTGGAAGACCATGCCCAATCCAGAGAGAAGCAGGACCCAGCACCTGCTGCTCAAAGCCAGGAGTCAGGGCCACTAGAAAACCTCAGTTAGGACCAAGCATCCCAAGCCTGGGTCTGTGAGCCTGGAGAAGGAGTGTCCAGGTATAATTTGGGAAGAGGAGCCAGGCAGCTGCCATCTTTGTACAGTTACTAGAGCTTGGTAAGACTTTGTGAAGCTCTGTGATTGCCCTGTTAGTTACCTTTGTAACGCTTGGCAGGTTAAGTTGCTTCAGTCATGTCTGACTCTTTGCGACCCTATGGACCATAGCCTACCAGGTTCCTCTGTCCATGCGATTCTCCAGACAAGAATACTGGAGTGGGTTGCCATGCCCTCCTCCAGGGGATCTTTCCGACCCAGGGATTGAATCTGCATTTCTTACGTCTCCTGCATTGGTAGGTGGGTTCTTTACCACTAGTGCCACCTGGGAAGCCGCTGCTGCTGCTGCTGCTGCTGCTGCATCGCTTCAGTCGTGTCTGACTCTGTGCGACCCCATAGACGGCAGCCCACCAGGCTCCCCTGTCCCTGGGATTCTCCAGGCAAGAACACTGGAGTGGGTTGCCATTTCCTTCTCCAATGCATGAAAGTGAAAAGTCAAAGTGAAGTCACTCAGTCGTGTCCGACCCTTAGTGACCCCATGGACTGCAGCCTACCAGGCTCCTCTGTCCATGGGATTTTCCAGCCAAGAATATTGGAGTGGGGTGCCATTGCCTTCTTTGTAGGAAGTCCCTACCTTTATTATATATGCTTCCTATTATGATTAGCAGGAAATCTTTTAGAATGAAAAAGGTCTTTGCTATTATTTTGGAGCTGTTGGAGAGTCTGTGTCTATTCTGCAGCCAGTTTTCAACAGAGGAGAACGCTCCTAAACAGATCCAGTTAAGTGGCAGCTTAAAAGTGAAACAAAATACAAGTCAAGTGCGTCGCTAAGTTGTGTCCGACTCTTGCGACCCCATGGACTGTAGCCTGCCAGGGTCCTCTGTCTTTGGGATTCTCCCGGCAAGAATACTGGAGTGGGTAGCCACGTCCTTCTCCAGGGGATCTACCCAACCCAGGAATTGAACACAGGTCTTCTGCATTGCAGACAGATTCTTTCCTGACTGAGCTACGTGGGAAGCATGAAACAAAATTAGGCTCACTTTAAAAGTCCCTGTGGAGGAAAAAAAGGAAGGTACAGGATGATTCCACTGGGGTCCCCCACAAACACCTTCCATGTGAGGGCTTGCTCACTGTTCTCTGGGCATGTGTGATACTGTGATTTACACTAAGAAATATATTTATTTGGTCTTCATCCCTGGTATTAGCACTGAGTTCCTAAGACCTTTGTAACTTTTCTGAGTGATAAGAGCACAAGAAGCAGCTTTCCAGAGGATGCAGTGATAAAGAATCCACATGCAATGCAGGAGACTTGGGTTCGATCCCTGGGTCAGGAAGATCCCCTGGAGAAGGAAATGGCAACCCACTCCAGTGTTCTTGCCTGGGAAATCCCATGGATAGAGGAGCCTGGCTACAGTCCATTGGGTCCCAAAAGGGGCAGAAGTGACTCAGTGACTAAACAACCACAGGAGCATCTTTTGTTCTAATAAGGTGACTCTGGGTGGGCTCTTGGATGGGGCAGGGCTGGTTACCAGAAAGACCAGTCATGATTTGAAGCTTGGAGCTTTCAGCCCAGCCTGCCATTCTCCAGAGAGGGGAGAGGGGCAGGAACTGCAGTTATAACTGATCATGACGACTTGATGAAGGCCCAATAAAAAGTCCAAACACGCAGGGTTTGGAGAGATTCTAGGCTGGTGAACACATCCAACCTGCCAGGAGGGTGTCACAGCCCAATTCCATGGGGACAGAAGCTCCTACACTCAGGACCCTCCCAGACCCTGCCCTATGTGTCTCTGCATCTGGAGGTTCATCTGTATCCTTTACCTTATTCTTTAATAAACTGGTAAATGTAATTAAGCTTTTTCCTAAGTTCTGTGCGCTGTTGTAGCAAATAATCAAAGCCAAAGGGTCATTAGAACCTCTGATTTGTAGCCGGGTTGGACAGAAGTTGTAGATTCTAAGGATGTGCTACTTGTGATTGGCACCTGAAGAGGGGTACAGAATCCTTAATCTGTGGGACCTGATGCCATCTCCAGGTAGATGGTGCCAGAACTGAGTCAGACCACAGGAGATCCAGCTGGTGTCGCAGAATTGCTTGGTGTGGGGAAACCTCCTTTACATCTGGTGGCAGAAGTACTGTGAGGAGGCAGAGTGGGCTGTCCTTCATAGCCTGAAATGCCCCTTCCCTTCTCCTCTACCTTGAAAACTCCTACTCATCCTCCAAGATCCTATTTCAATGTCACCAGTTCTGGGAAGGCTTCTCAATCTTCCACGCAGGGTTAGCTGTTCTGATCAATTAGCTCCAAACAGTACTTTGTTCTTTTCTGTTGCAGGTTGATGGTCTATTGTGATTACATTGGTGGCGATCTCTTGATGTGATCTATTGATGGTCATATTGTGATCCTTCGCTGGTTTCTCTCTCTTACTGGACTTTGCCAGGGCATGGAGAATGCCATATTCATTCTGTATATCCTATGACTAACACAGCACTCAGCATATAGAATAAATATGTTTGGTGAATGAATAAAGGAAGGAGATCAAGAGAAGAGGGCAGAGAATTCTAACAGGCAAGGCAGAGAAGAACTCTGGGAGGAAAGCGCCCTCCAGGGCTCTCTAACCAAGTACACCAGCAGCATAGGCTGGGACCCACTCGTTACACATCCCGTTATGCAACAGGCCACACGGGCTTTTCCATTCTAGTAAATACACTTCCCCCAAGGGAGACACCGAGTTCTTACTCCAACTGGCCTGTCACCTCATCAACAAGTAGGAAAGGTACAACCCAGTTGCTGGATCTATACAGCAGAGAAATAGATGAGGATGTTGGCATTACACAGCAAAGGTGGCTGAAGTCTTGGAGAAGGCCCATCTCCCAGACTGAGATGGGCCTTCCTGAACCTGAACCTCTTATTTACTCAATTCCACAAATGAAAAGCTTAGATTTCATGTATTTCTAGGCCTGGTAGCTGAAGCTCCAATACTTTGGCCACCTGATATGAAGAGGCAAGTCATTGGAAAAGACCCTGATGCTGGGAAAGACTGAAGGCAAAAGGAGAAGGGGGAGGCAGAGGATGAGATGGTTAGATAGCATCACCGACTCAATGGATACGAACTTGTGCAACCTCCAGGAGACAGTGAAGGACAGGGAAGCCTGGCATGCTGCAGTCCACAGGGTTGCAAAGAGTCAGACAAACTTAGCGACTGAACAACGACAAGGCCTGGTAGGTGTCTCTCAAGGCCTCTGAGCCCCCCTGTCCTGGCAAAGCATGCTCCCGGCCACCCACTTGCCCAGCAAGAGTGCTTAAACTTTGCTAAGACAAGGAATGTCATGTTATAACTGCTACCAGCTGAGATTTATCTCGATACCCAGGACCCTTTCAATGGTGTAGGAGGACATTCTTTTCATTTATTTATTTGGTTGTGTAGGATCTTAGTTGCAGAGCACAGGCTCAGTTGCCCAGTGGCATGTGGGATCTGAGTTGCCCAACCAGGAATTGAACCTGTGTCCCCTGTAATGGAAGGCAGATTCTTAACCACTGGACCACCAGGGTAGTTTCTGGGAGGACATTCTTAATAATGATCCTAAATTCCTTCTTTGGATCATTTTTTCCCTCTTTTTCAGGGCTCAGAGGAAATAAAAAGTTGTTAGTTATCAGGTTTCAAGGGGGTAAAAATATTTAGAACCACAACCCACAGCACCCCTGAAATCCTCAGAGCAGCTTCTGAGAATGAAGCCTCACCTTTTTGAAGGAGGTGAGTAGCTTGACACTCACATATCCCAGCTTGTTCCTCCTCACGTGCTTGAGCAGGAAGGCGTCTTTCTCCAGGTTTTCATCAGAAAAGTAGAATTCGATCTGGTCCACCAGCTTCTTGATTAACTCCTCGTCCGGCGGCTGCCACTCCTGCTCCAGGTCATCACGTTCATTCTCGCCCCCACTTGTCGTGGCGCCACTGAGAACCAGAGGGGACATGAAGTGTTAGGGGTTGAACTCTAATCTCCCCAAGTTTCATATGTGGAAGTCTCAACCCCCGATGTGTCAGAGTGTGATGATATTTGGGAAAAACGTCTTGCAAGTGTAATGAAAGGATGAGATCATACTAGAGTTGGGGGTGGGCCCTATTCCACTCAGAGTAGGGAGAGTACCCTGTGAGGATGAATGAAGGCAGAGGTCGGGGAGGTGTGGCACAAGTTGAGGAGTGTCTTAAGATTGCCAGCAAACCACCAGAAGTTAGGGGACAGGCCTGCACAGACCCTTCCCAGCACCTCAAGAGGTAGCCAGCCCCTGCTGATGTCTTGATCTTGGACTGCCAGCCTCCAGAACTCTGAAGCAATACACCTCTGCTGTTCTAAACCACGCAGTTTGTGGCTCTTTGTTAGAGCGGCTGCAGGAAACTGTAATGGCTCATATCTGAACTGGACTCCTCAGAGGTGAGAATCACATGACCACAAGGGGACAGTTTGCCCCTAACTAGCTAAGAAATCAAGTTTTTGTTTAACCGTCTATTAACAGTTATGTTGCTCTGCCGTTGACAGCATGCTTTTCATACACCCTGCTTATTCTTCCCTCCCCACTCCACCCCACAAATCCCTATTTCTACAAGACTGTTCAGCAGAGTGACTAAGAGCCCTGAGGTTCTAGAGTTAGTGCCTGAGTTTGAATCCTGACACCAACATTTATTAGCTGAGTCAACTTAGGCAAAAACTCCACTGCCACACCTCAGTACTTACTAGCTGTAAATCGGGATTCAAGATTATCACTTTCTTAATAGGGCTGTATGAAGATTAATTAATTTGTGGAAAGATCTATGAACACCCTGACAGCTCAGTAAGTGATACATTCATTTATTCATTCATAAGTGCCAGATAAAGGATTAAAACTCAAATTTTCTGTCTCCAAAGTCAGCTCAGATGATACCTTCCATATTATGTTGGGACACTGCATGGAATCTGGAAACAATCTCATTCACTGGGGCCCCTCTGAATGAATCCCTTTCCCCAGCAGCTCCACCTGGACACACTTCCTCTCCCTCTCTCCCAGAATATTAGGACAGGAGGACTAGGCAAAGAAGTACTGGGGCAAAGCTTTTTTAAAAAGGCCAATATTTCATGAAGAGACTACAAAATCTTCATAATATTTTAAGGAATTTCTGGTTATCCACATCATAGTTGATACCATTAGAAGTTATCAAAAGTGAGTTCTCTTTTGTATATTTAATTACCAAATTATGTATTATAAATGCTGTATTTATAATTCAATACAAAGGATTGGTTAAAATTACTTCCAGAGAAAAGAAAAAGAACTGCTCTCCTTTGTGGCAGTTTGATGTCTAGGACTTTGATGTCTAGGACATCAGACCCAGGACTTCTGTCAACATGTTCTGAGCAGAGAGCATCTCTTGGGATGGAGGCACACACTTAATCCCCTAAATGATCCTACTCTTTCTAAAGCACTCAAGGCACTTCCAGTGTGTTGGGAGAACTTGCCAGGCTCCCCAAAGGGCTTGGTGGGCGCATGCGTGCTCAGTCGCTCAGTCGTGTCCGACTCTTTGTGACCCCGTGGACTGTAGCCTGCAAGGTTCCTCTGTCCATGGGATTTCCAGGCAAGAATACTGGAGTGGGTTGCCATTTCCTTCTCCAAAAGGAATTAGAGAGTTCATATAAACAATGAACCAATTAAAAATGAGGTTCGTAAAGTAAAAGAATCTATGAATGTGACAGTTGATAGTCAAAAAAGACTCATACACATAAGTCCTTCAACTTCAGTAAAATTTTCACTGGCTCACAACCTTAAAAAAAAAAAAGCAATTGTGTAAGAGTCAAAATGAGAACAAAAATCAAATATTCTGGCAGGAGAGGAAAAAACTAAATAAATCTACCTTAATTTTTCAAATCCAGAAATTATATTTAGCATAAAATACAGACATTGGTTGATTTTTAAAATGAAGTGTTTTATTTATTTGCCTGTAGATAGTTTGGAAGTGGTTTTTTAAAATACCTTACTGATGTCACAAGACAAATGTGTACATTTGTAAAGAAAAAAAAACAACAACAGAGAGACTAATTTTAAGAGTATGTTTTTTAGAAAGGCTTTTTTAAAATGTGATGATAAACTAGGGGCATACATTAAGGCAGCCCATTAGAGACAACAGGTCAAGTGCAACTTAAACAGATAAGCTGAATGTTTCAGAAGTCCTAAAGGGCACCTGTGGCAGACACCAGTCTGACTCACCTGACGTTTAACAGCAAACTCTTTCTCACTTACCCTCCTTTACTATGGAGGCTATGAAAACTAAATGCTCACTTTCCCGTCTCTCTTACACATGGCAGCCATTGGTCACGTTATGGCCAATAACATACCAGTGAACATCTCTTGGCCTTGTCCTTTCACCTTTTATCTGTTTTGAGTGTGGATGTAATGGTTGGAGCAATAGCAGCAATTTTACTACCATAAGGAAAAGGCTAAGAGAATCAGCTTGGTCTGGTTTATTTTCATTATTGGTTTTCTGACATTACCAAGTTACTGAACCAACTGATACAACTAACTACTTGCAGAACTATTATTATAAGAGAAAGATAAAATTCTGTTTAATTCACTTGTTAGTTGGGTTTTCTCCTACTTACAGCCAAATCCTAGGATAGTAAACTACACTGAGAAAAGAGGTCTTCAAAACATGCCACAGGAAAAATATCAGTGGGACAATGAAATGAAAAAGGTAATGCAAGATGGAAAGATAAATTTTCATTTTAGAGAAAGTGTCTATTGCCCTAGACAATAGTTAAAATAGAGCAACCTAGATGTCCATCAGCAGATGAATGGATAAGAAAGCTGTGGTACATATACACAATGGAGTATTACTCAGCCATTAAAAAGAATACATTTGAATCAGTTCTAATGAGGTGGATGAAACTGGAGCCTATTATACAGAGTGAAGTAAGCCAGAAAGAAAAACACCAATACAGTATACTAACGCATATATATGGAATTTAAAAAGATGGTAACAATAACCCTGTATACGAGACAGCAAAAGAGACACTGATGTATAGAACAGTCTTTTGGACTCTGTGGGAGAGGGAGAGGGTGGGATGATTTGGGAGAATGGCATTGAAATATGTATAATATCATATATGAAACGAGTCGCCAGTCCAGGTTCGATACACGATACTGGATGCTTGGGGCTGGTGCACTGGGATGACGAAGAGGGATGGTATGGGGAAGGAGGAGGGAGGAGGGTTCAGGATGGGGAACACATGTATGCCTGTGGCAGATTCATGTTGATATATGGCAAAACCAATACAATGTTGTAAAGTTAAATAAAATAAAATTTTAAAAAAATTAAAAAAAAAATTGAGGCTGAATATACAAGGTAAAATAACTACAAATGCACACGGAATTCTAGGCCCAGCTGACAAGAGTGACAATAACTAGCAGGGAATGTGGTGATATGTGCGATAATGACCAGCAAAGAGTTTTGGGTGGACTCAGGGGTATGAGCAAAATGACCAAAGTTATGACAAATGGCTAATATCAGAGGTGACCAGACCATCGGAAGGACCCACAGACCAAGAAGTCCTACTCCCAAACCAGAGCAGTTGATGCTATCACTAATCAAATAAAACACAGCAAACAAAACATAACGGAAGGAAGATGATGTGCCTTCTCCGTTTCTTCAGTGCCTATGCTAGATCTTCCCATTCTTCCCAAGGTTGCTATTCCCATGGGAAGACTTTATTCTCTGCAGATGATTCTACCTCCAACTTGACTGAGAAAATAAAATTCATCCAGTCAGATTGCCCAGGCCTTCCTCAAGCTTATCTGCACGTCTGGACGTCCACCAAAAGATTCATTCGCTCTACCTGGGTGCCTTTTCTCCATCTTAGTCTCCCACCCCCAGCTATAGGATGGGAAACAGTTGGTCACCTTCTTCTTGACAGTCTCCCTCTGGACTTATATGAGTTGTTCTTTTCTAGTCTTTCTCCCCATTTGACTGCCCTTTCAGGTTTATCTTTCTCCTCCCATTTCTAAATGCAGGTATTCCCCAAGAATCTTTCCTTGGGTTCTTTATTCCCTGGCAATCTCCACACTTAAGCTGCTGGTTGGTTCATCTGATTCAAGTCTGCCTCTCCTCCCACCCCTCCATCCTGCTCTCACTCAAGTCCACTCATCAATTCCCAACTGCTGGCCGGATGTTTCCATGTGGATAGGCCGATATTGCTTCAATATCAATATATCCAGAATCAAACTGTCACCTTCTGCAGAACTCAGCCTCGGGTAGGACTGAGCCTAGGTCTGCTCACCAGGAGACATTCTACATGGGCAGCTCCTCTTATTTTCACACAGTCTCTCAGTAGATAATCCATAATGTGTTGGGAGGTGACTCCTAGGTTATTTGCACCTGGTGAGCAAGTAACCAGAAATTCCAGAGCAGGTGGGCAGTACTGGAAGGCGATAAAAAAAATCCCTGTATGAGTGCAGAGGTGAGCTGCTTGTACTCAGAGGACCCCTCCCTCTGCATGGGTGCTGTCAGAAGCAACTGTGCACCTCCCAAGGGGAATCATGGAAGAGCAGGAAGGCCTAGTTTAAATATGGGAGCCTGCTGCACTATTTCCTGGTTCTTGTGACAGCCTTTGAACACAAAAGACCATGTATCCTTCACAAACATTAAAGAAGTTTATAGTCTTTATATACGAACATTGGCAACTTTTTAATCATTGTGCAACGATCCTGTAATAGCCACATATCTTTCCTCCCAAATTGTCCCGCCACTTTCCCTATACTCTCTTCTCTGTGCTTAGACTCAAAACCTAAAATGCATTTTTCAGCCTCCTCTTTTGCCCCCAAATTGAGTCGTTATCAAGTGCTGATTTTATTCTGCAGTGTCTCCCATCTGTTCTCTCTTTTTCATTCCAACTGTTCTCATTACTTTTCCCTTGGACCCTATTAATAGCTTATAAAAAATAATTCTTAAAATTAAAGTAATACATATATATAGAAAAAATTAAAATAGTAGAGAACCTGGAGAGAGAGCAACAATCTCCCACTCCACCCCTTCCTAGATGCAACCTCTGTTCAACCATTTAATTTCTATAGGAGATCCTTATAGTTCTCTAGACTTTATTTTTCTGGGCTCCAAAATCACCGCAGATGGTGACTGCAGCCATGAAACTAAAAGACGCTTACTCCTTGGAAGGAAAGTTATGACCAACCGAGATAGCATATTGAAAAGCAGAGACATTACTTTGCCAACAAAGGTCCGTCTAGTCAAGGCTATGGTTTTTCCAGTGGTCATGTATGGATGTGAGAGTTGGACTGTGAAGAAGGCTGAGCGCCAAAGAATTGATGCTTTTGCACTGTGGTGTTGGAGAAGACTCTTGACAGTCCCTTGGACTGCAAGGAGATCCAACCAGTCCATTCTGAAGGAGATCAGCCCTGGGATTTCTTTGGAAGGAATGATGCTAAAGCTGAAACTCCAGTACTTTGGCCACCTCATGTGAAAAGTTGACTCATTGGAAAAGACTCTGATGCTGGCAGGGATTGGGGGCAGGAGGAGAAGGGGACGACAGAGGATGAGATGGCTGGATGGCATCACCAACTCGATGGACGTGAGTCTGAGTGAACTCCGGGAGTTGGTGATGGACAGGGAGGCCTGGCGTGCTGCGATTCATGGGGTCTCAAAGAGTCGGACACGACTGAGTGACTGAACTGAACTGAACTAAAGTTCACAGCTCTACATACCACTCGGCAATTTCCAAAGTTCTCTGTTCACATCCTATTATACAAAATGATTTTGGGGGGTGAAAGCCTCCTCTTCCAACTTTTAAATTTTATGCTATTTTTGGTTTTTTCTATTAGCCTTCCCTGTGTTTTTAAATAATATATTTAAAATTCTGTTTCTTATTCCACCAACATTAAAAAATATTTCTCAGTTCCTCATAACATACAATGTGCATATTATTATCTCTCCTTTTCCTTCATCTCTTCTTACATTTCCAACTTCCCAAATTTTATCAGATGTGCCTTTATTTCCTAGCATCATGGTTCTTGATATTTATTGTCTCTTCCAGAACAACTATTTCATTCTTTGTCTATATTTAGTAAACACTTAAAAGTCAATCAGTTGTAGGTTATTATTAATATTATGACTACATAAACACTGGTCACCACAGGGAGAAGGCATTTGCTAAGATTACACTTCTTTTCTTAAAATACTGTTAGTTGGTTGACTACTTGTGTTGATCCTCCACATCTATTATTTTCACTCATATTTTGTCTTTGAATGTAAATCCAAGACATGCTAAGAGATTTCCTTGACATTATTTTCTAACCTTTTCCAGTAAATTTTAAAATTTCAGTAATTATTTAGTCTTTAAAACATTTTTTTATTTCTTCAGGCTGTTCCTTTTTAAGAGCATCCTGTTTTTACATGTATGTCTTATTTTATTTCTCTTTTTTCAATTGGAGTATAATTGCTTTACAATGTTGTGCTGGTTTCTGCTGTACAACAAGGTGAATCAGCCATATGTAAACACACATCCCCTCCCTCTGGGGCTTCCCTCCCATCCTCTCCCCAGCTCACCCTTGCAGGTCATCTCAGAGCACCGAGCTGAGCTGCCTGTGCTACACAGCGGTTTCCCATTCACTATTTTACACACGGTCCTGTTGCTGTTTCATGGATACAATATCTTAAATTCTCCCAGGGCACTAACTGGAGTGTATGTAATTTTTAACAGTCTCCTTTGTTTCAACAGTGTTGCCTCTATATCCTCTGGGGTCAGTTTTCCCATTTAATTTTCATGTCATTGATTTCCTTCACATGACAGGTAAACAAGTCATCTTTTTCTCTAAAAGGTTTTTCTAAATTAACTTACTTTAGAATAGTTTTAGATTAGAGTTTAGAGAACTTGTGAAAATAGCATAGAAGTCCCATATATGCAACACCAGAAGTCTCCTATTATTATCTTGCATTAGTATGGTACCATTGATAAACTAGTATTGATACATTATTATTAAAGTCCACACTTTATTTCTTAGTTTTCTTAGTTTTCACCTGATATCCTTTTTCTGTTTCAAGATTTCATCCCATACTACATTTAATCACTGGGACTCTTTTCTCTCGGCTATGACACTTTCTCAGACATTCCTTGCTTTTGATGCCCTTGACAATGTTGAGGAGTACTGGTCAGGTATATTGTAGAATGTCCCTCAATTCAGATTTGTCTGATATTTTTCTCATACTTAGACCAGAGACATGAATTTTTGGGAAGAGGGCCACAGATGTAAATGTCTATTCTTATCATGTCATATGGTAATACTGTCAACATGACTGATTATTGTGGATGCTGACCCTGACCACCTGGTTGACATATTTGTCAGGTGACTCCACTGTAAAATGACTCCTTGTTCTCCCTTTCCATACTGTACACCTTGAAAAAAGTGAAGTCGCTCAGTTGCTTCCCGACTCTTTGTGACCTCATGGATAGTAGCCTGCACCAAGCTCCTCCGTCCATGGGATTTTCAAGGCAAGAGGGGGTTGCCATTTCCTTCTCCAGGGAATCTTCCCAACCCAGGGATCAAACCCAGGTCTCTCACATTGTAGACAGATGCTTTACTGTCTGAGCCACCAGGGAAGTCCTTGGAAAGAAGTCCATATATAAGGAGTATGGATCTATGGTTCCATAGCTATTCATTTTGAAGAATGAAGGTCTAAGGTGTGCAGGCTCCTCTCGCTGTATGCTCCTATTCCTTTTCTACCTTAGGTGGCTCTACATATGTGGGTGGGGCATGCCAAATGGCAGACATTGCTTCAGAGTGAGCAGGAAGGGAATCATTAAGTAGGAGCCTTAAAACAGGTGCCAGCTCTATCTTAGCAGCCCTAGATCACCAGGTAGTTCATTCAATTCCTTTAGAAAATTATCTGGTTTCTTTTTCCCTGGGAAGTAAAAGGGCATGTTGCTTGCTATCTTTCACTGACAAGCAGAGAGACTGGGCAACTGTTCTAAAGGAAGAATTTCAATTATCTCTCAGATATCAGCATCCCTTTTCACTGTTGCATCCTCTGCATACTTCCCCAAAACAGCCTTTCTAGGCTCCCACCACCTCCTGTTGTATTTTGGGCTACAGTCTCTTCTATTTTGTGTTTTATTATACGTTTTCAAGACCAGCTATAAAATACCACTGCTCTGCATTAATACTAATAATTTTTCTATTTCTTATTAAATAAAAGCACAATCCTTAGCTCTTTATTCAGATGCACTTAGAGTCTGGCTATAACCAGCTTCCAAATTTACTTCTGTCTACTTTCATGCAGATCCTTTGAAGCAAATAAAAGACTTATAGTTCCCTGTAAATAGCACAAGGTTTCTGGACTCTATGCCTTTGCACATGCAGCTCTCATCTCCGTGAATACCCCTCTCTCTCAGGTCTGAATCCTAGCCACACATCAAGATCCATCTCAAATGCAACTCTTTCCAGGAAGAAAATAATTTCAACTTCTCCAAGTACTTGTGTCTACTTGTATTAGAGATACTTGTGTGCATATATTAGTGTCCTGAGTTCTAAGTTCTGGGATGGTAGGATTCATATTGATTTTTTTCATTCTACCCAGAGTCTTGCACATAGCAGAAACTTAAAAAGCATCACCGAGGTAAGATGAATTGTTTTTGTATGGGCAAATCACTTATCAGGATTCCTTTAGAGATAAAGTATGGTTTCTAGTGAGTATGTCATTAGTGGGTTTCACTGTGAAAAAGTTTTATGCTTATGTTATTGTTTTGCTTTAAATAAAACATTATAAACTGGGAGTGGTGATGAGTTATTATATCATGACTGTAAACCTGCTAGAAATGGAAACAAAGCATAGAAATAAAGGATACATTTTAAATAGATGACTGGGCTGCACAGACCAGTGGTGAAATATTTATTACATTTGTAAATTATTTGGAGGAACAACCCTGGGGGCTCAGATGGTAAAGAATCTGCCTGCAATGTGGGAGACCAAGGTTTGATCCTTGGGTTGGGAAGATCCACTGGAGATGGAAGGGCTCCATGCTATGTATGGCTGGTCCATGGGTTCCTACATATGTATTACAGAGATCAGGACCTTCCTTCCTCTGCAATCCTGTCTTCTGCTATGGTGTTCTGGCATATTTCCTAGGGCCTAGGAAAAGTATAGCAAGTGAATGTCTCTCCACATCTAAATAATGGTTTGTGGTGCGGAGCAGAGATAATGTATACAAGGTACATAGCGACAACCCTGGCCCACAATTGGCATTAATAAATGCTTCTATTAGCATCACCCAGAACAAGGGAAAAGACAGCCTTGTGCAATGGCCCTGAAACATCACAGAGAGAAAGAAACCTAGATGTTTTTGTTTGTTAAATGAAGGGCAGGTATGCTCAGTGGTTTTATTATTCATACTGATATTTAGAATTATATTTTAAATCATTTTTACATACTGTAAGACAATGCAAATAAGTAAATGTAATGTTACCAAGAATCAGATTTTCAGTATTAAAAAAACTAAATAAAGCAAAAACCCTGAAATGTTAAATCTGAATTGGAATTATCAATATACTCTTAGTTGTTAAAAATATATTTCCTAGCTCTATTGAAAGGACTTGAAAGCAATGATGCCCCAGTAGAGATTAGCACTTTTAATTCCAGGCCTTGGGTTCTAAATACCTCCCACCTAGTATTTGAAAAAACAGGGATTCCTGTGGAAATGGATACATATCATGACAAAAGTATAAATTAAGCCTAGACTATCTAGTATCAGAAAGCAAAGAAGACACAGAGATGGCCAACAGGCACATTAAAAAATGCTCAGTATCACTACAGGGACATACAAATCAAAGCCACAATGAGATATTACCTAACAGCTGTCATAATGGCTATTATCAAAAAGACAACAAATAACAAGTGTTGGCAAGGATATGCAGAAAAAGGAACCCCCATGCACTGCTGATGGGAATGTAAGTTGGTGCCACCACTATGGAAAACAAGATGGAGAGTTCTCAAAAAATAAAAATAGAACTACCATATGATCTAGGAATTCTACTCCTATTTATTTGAAGAAAATGAAAATATTAATTATAAAAGATATATCCACCCCTATGTTCACTACAGCATAATTTAAAATAGCCAAGATATGGAAGCAACCTAAGTATCCATAAACAGATGAACAGATAAAGAAGATGAGGAATACATACACACACACACACACACACACACACAGGAATTTCAATCATTAAAAAAAAAAAAGAATAAAATCTCCTCGTTTGCAACATGAATGGAACTAGAGGGTATTATGCTGAATGAAATAAGTCAGACCCAGAATGACACACGCTGTATGATTTCACTTATATGCAGAAGCTAAAAAACAAGTGAACAGACAGAACAGAACAGATTCAGGGAACAAACTGATGGTTGCAGGGGAGGGGGCAGAGAAGGAGAGAAATGGGTGAGGGAGATGAAGAGGTGCAAACTTTCAGCTGCAAAATAAATGAGTCACGGGTATGAGATGTCCAGCATGGGGAATATAGTTACTAATTATGTAATATCTTTGTTTGGTGAGAGATGGTAACTAGACTTAAGGGGTGATCATTTTGAACTGTTCAGAAGCATTGAATCACTACAATCACTGTGTAACAGGAAATAACATAGTGTTGGAGGTTAATTATACTTCACAAACAAGCTAACAAAGTCAGAAAAAGAAATTAGACTTGTGGTTACCAGGGGCAGAGGACGGGTGAGAGAAGGGGGAATTGGATGAAGGTGATCAAAAGATAACGAACTTCCAGTTATAAGATAAGTAAGTACGAGAGATCTAATGCACAACATGATAAATATAACTAACACTGCTGTAGGTTACATATGAAACATGTTCAGAAAGTAAAGCCTAAGAGTTCTCATCACAAGGAAAAAATTATTTTCTATTTCTTTAATTTTGTATCTACATGAGATGATGGATATTCACTACACTTACTGGGCTAATCATTTCACGATGTAAGCAAGTCAAACCATTATTTTGTACACCTTATACAATGCTGTAGTCGATTATATCTCATTGAAACTGAAAGAAAATAAAAATAAACTTAAATAAACTTTAAATAAATGAGGGGAGAAAATAAACTGAGGGGGAAAAGGAAAGGAAGTGCTCGTTTCTGCTTGCCTCTTTTTTTTGTTTGTTTTTAATTGTAGGATAATTGCTTTAAAATGTTGTGCTGGTTTCTGCCATACAACAACACAAATCAGCCATACATATATGTGCCCTCCCTCTTAAACCTCCCTCCCACCTCCCCATCTGCTTGCCTCTTTAAAAGGAACACTTGTTCAATCCCAGATGATCAGGGAGTGCTCTATTTTACATAAGAATGTCAGCTAATAAATGTACCAAGAATAATAAAATGAGAAAATCATCAATGTGTAATTTCCAATGAACTGACTCAAGTAAGTAAGCATCGATCATCCCTGGATGCTAACAGCATTAGGTGAAAAGTCAAAGAAAATCCACAAGAAGCCCAGATGTTGTTAATCACAATGGAGGGATCACCTTAATCAAGAAGTCGTTTAGCATCACAAATGCTGGATGCTGCCTGTGGTCAAAGGACAAGTTCATGGCAGTGCCCACAAATTGTTCTTGCCAAAATGTTTAACTGAATCTAACCAGTCCTTTAGCACTAACTTGAGCTCATGGGAAACGCATGGTACAAAGGAGCAAGTTAAGCTAGAGGATGAGAACATAACCAGACCAGTTCAAAGAGTGAAACATTCATCAAGACATCTGGGCTCTCATTTCTAAACTAGGAAACCATTTTAAAAAGTGGGGATGCTCTAGATTGAAAGATTCTAAAGAGAGATAATAGGCGACTGTTTTGATCTGGCTTGTGTTCTGGTTTGAAGAGGAAAAGAGCAGCTGTAAAATGTAATGTGGGACAATTAGGGAAAACATGAATATAGAACTTGGCTATCAGATTATTTTAGGGATTATATTAGGTAGTTATGAAGCTGAAGCTCCAATACTTTGGCCACCTGATACAAAGAGCCAACTCAATGGAAAAGATCCTGGTGCTGGGAAAGATTAAGGGCAGGAGGAGAAGGGGGCGACAGAGGATGAGATGGTTGGACGGCATCACCGACTCAATGGACACGAGTCTGAGCAAGCACCGGAAAATACTGGACAGGAAGGACAGGGAAGCCTGGTATGCTGCAGTCCATGGGGTCTCAAAGAGTCAGACATGACTGAGGGACTGAATAACAACAGAAATGGTTAATTTTCTTAGTTGCAATAGCAGTATCATGATTTTATAGGAAAATGTCATTATTAAAAGCTACAAAATGAAGTACTTAGGGGATAAATCTTGTGTACAACATACTTCAAATAGTTTAGGGAAAAATCACACACATTATATATCCAACAAATAAATATGGCAAAATACTAACAACTGTTTAATTTAGATGGTAGATATACAAATGCTCACATTATTTCTCTTTCACATTTATGTCTGATTTTTTTATGTTAAAAAGGTGAGAATAAGAGAAAAGACACTTTTTTAGTAAGCAAGGTGAGGGGTAAGACTAGTGAACATTTGGAGGTTATAAAGATTTTTCCTTAATTCCATTTTTCCCCTGTTCCCCAGGGATAAGTCAGGAACTGGGCTAGGTACTGGGGATATGAAGAAGATTAAGACAAAGTTGCTACTTTCAAAGACCTCACTGTCTAGAAGAGGAGAAACACACAACTATTTCAACTTCCTGGAGTGACTGTGATGAGAGAGACATTCATCCAACAGATATATACAGAGCACCCACGAGGTGCCAGGTGCTGTGCTGGGGAGCTAAGGATACAGTGATAACAAGGTCAATGTGGTTCCTGAATTCATGGAGCTCATATTCTTACAAGGGAGACAAAATTAGCACCGTGGTGTGTACAGAGTATTAAACAACACAAAGAAGAGAACACAAACTCGGCTTTGGGGTAGGGACTGAGGATGGTGGGGATGATGCAAAGTTTTAAGGTGACTAGAAATTAATCAGAGGGATCAGAGGTGGGAGTGCAAAGACAGATGGACACAGAACAGCACCCCGTGTTCAGGGCTCTGGAGGGGCTCAGCACTGGGGAGCAGGAATTGTTAAAACAGGCAGGGAAGGAAGCAATGGGTTGAGGGATGATATGGGTGGATGCCCACCTCAAGGAGCGGGTTTAGGAACCTGGGCTTTCTCCTGCAGGCTCTGGGAGTCCAGAAGTATTCATAAAGGGCGGTGGCGGCTGCTGTGCCAGGCTGGCCCAAACAGGGGACAGCATGGTTCCTATTCTTGGCTGCACTCTCCTTGTGCTCTGGGTGTTTGCCGGCTGGGCTCTGTCAGCTCCACCACCCTGAAGAGCCCCAGGGATTATCTGGGGTCAACTCTATGCCAGCGGGCAGCAGGAGGGTTCAGGCTGAATACTCCACGACACTCCAGCCCTGGAGCTGGGAGAAAGGATGGCTCTGGAGGGAAAGCGTTAGGGGTGAGGATAAGAAGCCCCTGCCCCCTGAAAGAAGGGGGGCCCGTGTTCTCCTAGGGCTCCCTAGGGAAATAAGGAGGGCTTTGATCCCTGCTAATGGTACAGTCTCAACGTGTAGTCCCCAGGATATGTAACAGCTCTTTGCCACAGTCATAGGCAAATAAAGGCAGCAGAATAAGTCACTCTGGGTTATTTGACACAAACTCTGAAATTATTTTGACTAGGTAGCTGCCTTTTTAAGACTGTGAGATGTCAGTGACTCATTATTTTTATACTCTCAATACTCAGCATGGGGACGTCCATGGTGGTCCAGTGGTTAGGACTCTGCACTTTCACTGCAGGGGGCCCAGGTTCAACCCCAGCTCAGGGAACTATGCTCTCTCATGCTGCAATCAAAAAATAGGAAAGAAAAAAAAAAAAAGGACAGAGCTGAGTGAATGATTAAATCAGACCTTACAGTAAAGTACTGATATTATGTACTAATCTCTTGTGTCATCTGCTATGGCCCAGCTTTCCTGCACTAAACTGCTGGGCTGGACTTTCCTCCTAGAATACTCTGGGTCCTTAAACCCAGATCTCTTCCACTAGGAAAACATCAGGTTGTGAAAGGGAATAGTTTTGGCCCCTGTATCCTCAAACCCTTGAGTATTCTCCCTGCCAGGGAATAATGCTGCAGAGCTCTGACAGCTCAAAGTGTGTGCACTGAGTCCCTGAAGAAAGAGGGCTCTTAAGAAGTGCCTCGTGGAATTTCCCAGAATTTACAAGTTGTAGCACTGACCTACCCTCATTTCTATGGATGCTCCATACCGCATCTCCTGTCAACAGCAGTTAGAAAAACCACAGTCCTGAAAGGCCTGGGTGTTAGTGGAGGCAAAACTAAGGTCTCTGGCTGATAATAGAGATGAGGGCCCAGAGATGAGGTTAGACAGGTGGTTTCTTGCGCTAGACTGACCACCCATTACCCAGGAACCCCATGCCAAGGCAGCAAGATGATGATGCAAGCTCAGAAATCTGTAGAAGGTGAATGAAAACGGGAATCCCCCAGCAGGGCAGGATGAAGCAGCATGCCCTGAACTGATCCCAAATCGGGGCACGTGAGCTCTCTACATCATGAAATCAACTGTCCTCGGATCTCCCAGCAGCAAGTGTCAACTCTGCCTGGCCTGCCCCCCACGCCCCAGCCCCATTCGGACCGAGAAGCACACAGGGCAATGGTGCCAGTGAAGGCTAGGTGGGACCACTCTCCTGGGGAGGCCGGGCGGCTCCGGAAGTGAAGGCTGGGCTGGGTTAGGCTTTTTTGGAGGGTCTTTGGTTGAATTCAGCAGGCAAGCAGAGTCTCCTCCGGAGAGAAGATGGCGAGGCTGGCCCAGGAAGGACTTACCCCGGGTCCCAGAGTATGCCCACGTCCAGGCCCCTCAGATCCCCGTCGCCAGCCCCGGGAGGCTTGGTAGGATTCCCGGACGGCGGACCCGGGCACCGACTACCGCCCAGAGCCGCTTCCGACTCCGCGGGACGGCCCGGGGCAGCGCCCGGGCGGCGGGGCCGACGACCCGCCGTGCCCGCGGAGTTGTGGCCCCCCAACTCGGGTTCGACCAGGACTCGGGGTCGGCGGCTACCACCCCGGCCCGGGCCGCGCCTACCTGTGCCCGCGGCTCGGCTCCTCCTCGCTGGCGCTGCCCCAGCCCGGACTGAGGTACCGAGCCGGGTTCCCGGCGCCCCGCGCCTCCGCCCCCTCCTCCTCGTCCTCCGGCTCCTCCACGTCCTCGGCCTCCTGGATGGCGACGCGGATCTGCACCGCGGTCTCGGGCCCTGGCAGAGTCTCCTCGCCGGGCTGGGCCATGGCTCGCGGGCCGGCCGGGACTGCGGCGCGGCCGGATCCCCGCGCCGCGAGGCCGAGCCAGCCGGGCGGCGGCTAATGCGACGAGGGGCGGGGGCGGCGCGAGCGCTCGGCCCCGGGAAGGACGGGGGTCGCGGCGCCCCGCCCCGCGCTGCAGCCACCACCCCGTGCGCCCGCGCAGGCGGGGCCGCGCAAGGGGAAGGCCCTCTCTGCTGTCTTCCCGCAGGGGGCTGTCCGGGACCGATCCCCCGACCCCCGATCCTCACAGTGCGCGCCCGCGGCTTGCGCGGCCCAAGCCCGCGAGGACGTGCCGGGGCTCCCTCCTCCCGCCCGCTCCTTTCCAGGCTGCCCGGAGGAGGGGAGCGGCGCGGCACATCTGACTTCACAGTTTGTGGATGAATCTGAGGGTGGCAGGCACAGAGAGGAGCTTAAGGGGCTTCTGTGCTTCCTGCGCGTCTCCCCGTCTGCCTCGCACAGACGACTGAAGTTTCCACCTTAGGTCTCTTTGGCATAACCACCCTATACTGTGCGTCCTGTGAAGTCAGGAATTTGGCTCTGGCGGTGCTCCGGTGCAGTGGTGCCCGGAGTGTGGTCCCCAGACTAACAGCTTGAGCTTTACCTGATTAGGAAGCTATCAGCATGATTCAGAATTTTGTGTTTTACCAAGCCCTCCAAGTGACGTTGAAATTCACTAAAGTTTGAAATCCACTGCCCTATATATGCCTCTTAGAATATGCCCTGCACATAGCTAGTAAGCATCCAAATATTTGTTGAATGAATAAATGAAGCTATTGAAATGCCAGTATGGTCGAAACCCTGCCACTTTTCCACCTTTAGCTTATATTGAATTTTATCTCAACCCTTCAATTGTGACCCAGAATCTAGGGACGGGGCCATGCTGCTGCTGCTGCTAAGTCGCTTCAGTCGTGTCCGACTCTGTGCGACCGCATAGACGGCAGCCCACCAGGCTCCCCCGTCCCTGGGATTCTCCAGGGAAGAACACTGGAGTGGGTTGCCATTTCCTTCTCCAACGCATGAAAGTGGAAAGTGAAAGTGAAGTCGCTTAGTTGTGTCTGACTCTTAGCGACCCCATGGACTGCAGCCTACCAGGCTCCTCCATCCATGGGATTTTCCAGGCAACAGTACTGGAGTGGGGTGCCATTGCCTTCTCCCGGGACGGGGCCATAGCTATGTATAAAACCTCAATCTGCTTTCACAAAGCTCTTGATTGAGTGACTTACGCATAATCTGTTGTGTTAATTTGCCACTGTAGGGCTTCAGAAGAATACCTTTGGACTCACGAAATGGGGTCTTGGAAAGCAGCATCCTTGAAAAAGAACACCACACAGGAGGCTCTTGGCATCTGAGCTGGGCCTGGAGAGACCTGGGGCTTCCCTGTGGCTCAGCTGGTAAAGAATCTGCCAGAAATGCGGGAGACCTGGGTTTGATCCCTGGCTTGGGAAGGTCCCCTGGAGAAGGGAAAGGTTACCCACTTCAGGCTACCCAGGCCAGTATTCTGGCCTGGAGAATTCTGTGGACTGTATAGTCCATGGGGTTGCAAAGAGAGACTTTGCAACTTTCGCTTTCAGGAGAGACCCAGGGGTGCAATAGAATAGCCGCTCAAGATCTCATTGGAATCTGCATCCCTTTCTTTTTCAGATCTCTCTTTTAAATTTTTTTTTTTAACTTTTTATTCTCTATTGGGGTATAGCCGATTAACAATGTTGTGAGAGTTTCAGGTGAACAGCAAAGGGATTCAGCCATACATATACATGTATCCATTCTCCCGCAAACTCTCCTCCCATCCAGGCTGCCACATAATATTGAGGAGAGTTCCCTGTGCTATACAGCGGGTAGGTCCTTGTTGGTCATCCATTTTAAATATAGCAGTGTGTACAGGCAACCATAAATTCATTCTCTGAGAGTCTGTTTCTATTTTGGAGGTAAATTCATTCAGTATCATTTCTTTGTAGATACCACATATAAGGGGCATCATATGATATTTCTCCTTCTCTCTCTGACTTATTTCACTCAGTATGACAATGTCTGCTGTTGTTCAGTTGCCCAGTCATGTCCGACTCTTTGCGACCCCATAGACTGCAGCGCACCAGGCCTCCTTGTCCCTCACCATCTCCCGAAGTTTGCCCAAGTTCATGTCCATTCCATCTGTGATGCCATCCAGCCATCCTTTCCTCTGATGCCCTCTTCTCCTGCCCTTGATCTTTCCCAGCATTGGAGGATTTTCCAATGAGTCGACTGTTCACATCAGATGGCCAAAATGCTTGGAGCTTCAGCTTCAACATCATCAGTCCTTCCAATGAGTATTCAGGGTTGATTTCTGAGGATTGACTGGTTTGATCTCCTTGCTGACAATGTCTAGGTCCATCCATGTTGCTGCAAATGACTTTATTTTGTTCTTTTTAATGACTTTTTAATGTTCTTTTAATTCCTTTGTGAGGCTTCCCTGGTGGCTGAGTGATAAAGAATCTGCCTGCCAATGCTGGAGACCCAGGTTCAATCCCTGGTCCAGAAGATCCCCTGGAAAAGGAAATGGCAGCCCATTCCAGTATTCTTGCCTGGAGAATCCCATGGACAGAGTATACCACATGTTCTTTGTCCAATCCTCTGTTGATGGACATGTAGGTTGCTTCCAGGTCTTGGCTGCTGTAAATAGTGCTGCAGTGATACATGGGGTGCATGTATTCTTTCAGATCTCTCTTTTGAAAAAAGAGGTCCTAGAATGAGTAAGTGAAAGAAGAGGGAGACCCTTGGTGTTCTGCTCCAGAACAGCTCACAGCCTGCAGTCTGAGCTACTGGAAGAGGCAAAAAGTTAAGGGGATCTTTTTCCAACTCAGCTGTGCCTCCCTCCAGGTCTACAGTGGTTATAGGACCTCTGCACACCTGGTTCACAACTGCAGTGAAGAGCAAGAGAGAGATTTGTAAGCCGCTCCACACATCCTGATCTGATAAATTTAGTTCCTAAATTCACAAAACAATATGCATCTTCTCATTTGAACTGTTCTGTGTGACAAAGACTTCAGGGATTATTGTCCTTACCCATGATAATGGCTCCATTGTTTTAATTTATGTAGAATTTATGCATACCTTATATCAGGGTTTCCAATTGCCTGATCATAAGAGTCCCCTGGGGACTGTTCTGAAAATGCCAATTCCTAGTCCCCTATAATTTGAAAACTGGCAGCTGGTAAGTATATTTGATCCTCAGAAGTGTTTTATTTGGTTGGAGTTTTGAAAAAATAAATTGAATTTATATGTCCTTGAGTGTGTGTGTGTTAGTCAGTCATGTCTGATGACTGACTAAGCTCAGTCTCTGTTCATGGAATCCTCTAGGCAAGAATACTCAAGTGGGTAGTCATTCCCTTCTCCAGGGGATCTTCCCTACCCAGGGCTCAAACCTGGGTCTCCTGCATTGCAGGCAGATTCTTTACCGTCTGAGCCCCAGGAAGCCCTTAGATCCAAACTGTCTACCTATGCCCATTCTGGTATTTTTTATTTCTGACTCTGAGTAAAGGAATTTTGGATTTAGAAAGGATGTAAGACACCATCCAGCCCTGAGTTCTTCCTGTTCTGCACTGGGTACAGCAAGAGTACAAACCTTTCTGCCAGGCTCCCACTGAGAGAATCAAATGCAAAACTTGCATGAAATTTTTAAGGCAACTTCACCTTTGATTTGATTAATCCTACCCACACACCTCATCATCTTGCGTCACTGATGAAGGAACCATGCCTTTTAAAGGGCCCCTTCTGGTTTCCAGCTTCTTCCTTCACAGGGCTGTGGCCAGGGAGTGAGGCCAGTTCCACCCAGGCCTGTGTTTAGCATCATTGCTGGCAGTTTGCATCAGTATTGAGATGATTAGCAAAGTCTCCTTCAACAAAATCATGACCTCAGCTCACAGTTGGCACCATTCCCTTCTCCTGGAATCTTGAGAGCTCATTTTTATAGTAAACTCAAACTGGGACATAGCTTTTTTCCATAGTTTCTGAGGATAAAACAGAAGGAAAAACACTGAGAAGGCATAGAGATGGCCTGAGGTTAAATTAAAGCAAAAACTTAACTCTGAAAGACCCTTCCAATAACTGTAGGTGCAGGAGGCATTTTATTTACTTATTCAATCATTTGTTTAAGCATGTAACAAATACCAGGCCCTGTGCTGGCCTCAATTTTGTAAAGTGACTAAGACATGATCCATGAATACCAGAAGATGGAGGAAGCCTGGAAAAGAGAGCCTTCAATAACAAGAATGTGTCCACTGCAATAAACGTTGTAGCAGAAACCTGAACAAAGAGGCACAGCCTATAAAAATATCACCAGGGATGTCTTGACACTTATTAGAAAAGCAGCAGAGTGTAGTGGAAAAAGTACTTGCTCTGTTATCAAATAGACCTGGAGTCAGACACCAGCCTTGCCACATCTTAGCAACATAAAGCTCCTGCTGCTGTTTTCACACCTGTAAAATGGTCTGAATGATCCTTATCTCATCAAGTGAGAGATACAGATTAAATCAGGGTGTTTGTGGAAAATGCCTAGCACAGCACTTGGCCCAGATGAGGTGCTCAGTGTATGCTGGTATATGCTATGATACGGCCTTCTAAGTACTTTCTTTCAAGGAAAGTCTTAGCCTGTGTGGGGAACACAAATGTTTCAGTTACTACATATATATCTTCCTCCATTGTAAATCAAGAAATTGGTATTTTTTTGTCTAAATGCAAAAATCTTTATAAATTGAGGTACCCTTTTAGAGCCAACTTGATTCTGAATATACTGACAAAACAGAACCTCTCTGGGCAGGAAATCAGGATCTTTTCTTTTTATAGTTCATTTCTGGCTTCAGTAAGAATTAAGACATTCATCCACAGATATGAGGTGTTTTAAGAGCCTTTTCCATCAATATACTGCTTTTATTAAATAATATAAATCCCCAATAACCACCTAACTAGAAATTATATTTCCCAGAATGCTTTGTGTATTGTCCTAATCATGTGACTAAATTCTGGTCGATGAGGTGGGAGTAAAATGCTTTACATGACTGAGGCGACTTAGCATGCACAATCCCTTTGCAATAGCATCACCAGCATTACTAGTGGAAGTCCAGTCATTTTTGCACATGGCAAAAACAGTGGGGGCTTCCAAAGCTCTCAGATACTGTCTCCTATTCCCTTAAGTTTGAGGTTCCCTCTCCCCAAAAGAGCAACACCCCAAGCCTGCATCCCACTATTTCAAAGTAACACCTTGCTATTTTAACATTAATTTCTTTGTGGCATATTATCAAATTGTTTTGGCACAACTTCAGAGAGATAGCTTTTAAACTTTGCCTGCCAGTATGCCTTGTAGAAGACTAGTCTATCAAACTGCTGGGGAGTATGACACATTAAAAATAGATGGATTTTGTTTGGGATGGGAGGGAAGTGAGAAGAGGGATAGTTCTAGGAGAGTATTCAGAAATGTCAGGGGTAAAGGTGATTGGCAGAAGTGCCAAAAAGCACAAGCAGAGATATTCAATTAGGGAAAGTCTGAAGAACTAGAACAAAGCTGGATCACTCAGACCAAGAGAGTCAGTTGCATTCTCTGATCAGAAAGATGAGTGCATCCTCAATCCTCCAGTTCCTAGGAAGACACACAGCAGTGAAAGCTTCAACCTGATTGGGGTGGGAACCCTAGTGGGTCTGAGATTCTTGTACATTAGTATCACCTAGGGAGCTCTTCAAAAGTCTGATGCCCAAGTTGTACCTCCCTCAATCTGGGGGTAAGATTCAGGCATCAAAATCCCCCGGAACTCTCAATTTGATTCTAATGTGTGTCAAAGGATAAGAACGTCTGTGTCAGATTCAAGTTCATGTTCCTTCCCAGGCCTCTCTTAAAAGATCTGGAGACTGGCTACTGGCTCACCTGATTTCCAGGTGTGAGTAAAGAGTCCAATTCAATCCCGGCAGTTTCATAGAGTTAACTGAGAAACTAGATGACTCAAAGGTGAATTACCATCTCTTAACAGAAACAGACTTCTGACCAGGTTGCTGCGAACAGTTGTGTAGGTTGTACACAGTACAAGGATGCTTGGTAAAGGGTAGGAAGGGACTGAAACTACAGCTTAAACTCTGCTCAGCAAGCTGTTGCCCTGGCCTTGGACTTGATACCACTAGAAGGGGAAAAGGGGCCTATTTTTAATACTCACAAAGGAGCTAAAGGGCTAATAGTGTCTATATTTTAGGCCTGCCTGAGGTTGAAGCAAAGGGAGATTCAAGAACCATCTGTATTAGAATTACCTGCAATTTTTCTAAAACACAAATTCCTGGACCTTTATTCCAGATCTAATGAATCAGATGTTTGAACAGGGCTGAGAAATCTGTTTTTTAAACAATATCCTGAGTGTATTCCATCAAGCTGAAGTTGGTGACCACAGGTAAGTGTATGGGATGTTCTTTCAATAAAAATAAATTGAGTACCTTCTACATGCCAGGTCTGCGCCACCTTTCAAGGATACAAGAGCAAGTAAGATCCTGTCTCCTTTCAAGCATCCTGATCTAGTGGGAGACACAGACAAAAGTGTGGGTTCTGCTGGGGCTCATATGGATCTGGCACATTCAGAGAACCAGCCAGCAGGCTCAGAAATCTCTACAAGAGGAAGCTCCTCCCAGGAGAATAGTCATCCCAGGGACATAGGAGCCAGGCACCACCAGCCTGTCCCACTAACAAAGGTTCCACTGTCTGAAAGGAAGAGTGATTTGCGGACCACTCAGTGTCTGATGTGTGTTTGCTTATGGGCCAAAGCCCTGCTACCGAAACCCTGTTGATGCTCTGTGGTTATATATTCAAGTTCCATGGAAAACTTTAATACACGGGGGGCCCGTGTATTAAAGTGGGAAGAGCTGTTTTCTTATAACCAATATAAACTATTTGGGCAGAAGGAAAAGGACCGTGGAACCCCACTGGTTGACATACACATAAACGGGGAGGCATTCTTTGCCGCTTGCCAGAACATTTCACAGCTTTGGCACCTCCTGTGCCCCTCCTCAGCTGCAGGACGGAGCCTGTGGTGCCTGGTGGACACAGCTGTGCCCAGGGGAGGGGGCACTGTGTAGCCGAGAAACACTGGGCAGCAGAGGAAGGAGGACCTACAACCACCAGGTGATGACTAGGTACACTCACCTGTGGACACATGTGAGACCCACCCCCACCCAGGGAATTCCCACTGGTGCTTGGCCGTGTTTGGGGTGGCGCAGGAATGAGGATCCATATTAATGGCATTAGTGAGTGAGAAGGGGCGGGTGGAAGGAGCCCCAAAATCATGGGTAACAGATACAGAAGATGGGGCTTTCCTTCATTGTCACCCCTTTTGCAGAAGGAACTTAATGCCCAGTCAGAGTGACTTCTCATTTGTAGCCCAGACCAAGCACTCTGGGATCCCTGAGGCTGAAAGCTCTAGCACATCCTGGCCCCTGCCCGCCTTCCCACCCTTATCTCCTGTCACCCTGGCCCTAGGTCTCTGCTCCAACCACGTGGAGCTTCTCTCAGTTTACCTTAAGCCACCAACACTCTCTTGAGCTTCAGGTGCTTGAAATGCTAATTTGGCACCCCCTCATCTCCCACTACAGGCCAGTTCCTACTAATCTATCAGCCAAAATGTCACTCACTCAGATGGACCTTTCCAGAGTCACCAGCTCAGGGTCTAGGACATTAAATGCAGTCCATAAACTCAGCAGAAAAAAAAAAAAAAAAGACGTTTGCTCCTTGGAAGAAAAGCTATGACAAACCTAGACAGTGTATTAAAAAGCAGAGACGTCACTTTTCCAACAAAGGTCTCTATAGCCAAAGCTAGGGTTTTTCCAGTAGTCATGTACAGATGTAAGAGTTGGACCATAAACAAGGCTGAGCGCCCAAAAACTGATGCTTTCAAATTGTAATGCTGGATAAGACTCTTGAGAGTCCCTTGGGATAGTAAGAGATCAAACCAGTCAGTCCTAAAGGAAATCAACCATGAGTATTCATTGGAAGGGCTGATGCTAAAGCTGAAGCTCCAATACTTTGGCCACCTGATGCAAAAAGCTGACTTGTTGGAAAAGACCCTGATAGAAGATAGAAGCCAGAAGGGAAAGGGGGCCACAGAGGATGAGATGGTTGGATGGCATCACCAACTCAATGGACATGAATTTAAGTAAACTCCAGGAGACAGTGAAGGACAGGGAAGCCTGGTGCGCTGCAGTCCATGGGGTCACAAAGAATCGGACATGACTTAGAGACTGAACGACAACATAAACTCAGATGTGGAAAAAGTGTAGCTCTTTGGGTTGCTGGAAATTGAATCTCAGTTTTAGTTTGCGCTTTTCTTGTAACTTGGATTTGGATCAAAATTCCACACAGTCATCTGGTCGCCAGTTGTCTGTTTCCCCAGGAATCGATCTACCAAGATCATCCTCAGGCGGAAGCTGTCTTGGCTGCCTCAATGCCCAGTTTGCTGCTGCAAGGCCCAAACTGGAGCATGGGGATCTTTGCTGGGTTTGCCATGATTTGGTGTGCCTAGAATCAACACCCCTGACACACACCCATTTTCTTCCTTTCTCCTCTTGCTTTCCTTCTAGAGGAATCATTTTCTAGTTCCCAGAGAAGTTACTCTCATCTCAAATCGTATTCAGCTCAATGGTCGCTAACTTCTTTCCCAATACTTTTTATTATTCTCATAGATAAAGGAAGGTTGAAAGAATAAGAAAAAGTGATCATCCTTATAAACTCTACTGAATTAAAAGATTGTTGATATTTTGCCATCATTACTTCCTGAACGCTAAGTACTCCAGACTATGTTTTCTAAAAATAAAGTCATTTGTCTTCATAATCACAACAGCTCCATCACACCCAACAAAATTATCAATATTTCCACAAAATCATCTAATATCTACTTTGTATTCAAATTATTCCCAAATGTATCATTCCAATAATTTTTATGCTTAAAAACAAAAACCAGAGTCTGAGTCACACATTCTTAACCTTATACTGTTCTAGAATATAGTTTTAATCTAGCAAACTTTCTCTGCCTTTTTATATTGTGGCTGATATTGCTTTTTGAAATTGACTTTTTTGAAGGTTTTACGCCAGTTAACCTGAAAGACTAAGGTTTTTGTAAACCAAAGTCAAAGAACTCTGCTCCAAAGTTTCCCTAAGACAAGTGCAGCCAACTGTCATGGTTTGCTCAGGACTGAGGGTTTTCTCTGACCACAGAACTTTTCTATCCAAATCAAGAACGTTCTGGGCAAACCCGGATGAGCTGATCACCCCAGAGGCAAAGAGGCACAGACTTGGATATTTACTTTAACGGTTATAAGGTTCAGATAAATCCCTAAAAATAATAATAATCCAGGGACTTCCCTGGTGGTTCAGTGGTTACGATTTAAGACTGTGCTTCTAATGCAGGGGGTAGTTTCGATCCCTGGGGAAACGAAGATCCCACATGCTATGTGGCACAGCCAAATAAAATAAAAATTAGAAAGAGGCTACCCTTAAAAAACAATAATCCAATATTATTCAGCCACACTTGATTGATAAATGGTTTGATAAGCATCCTATGCTTATGCTTTTGCAAAACTCATCATGTTTTTGACTCTGCTGCATGTCTGATTTTTCAGTGGACAGTAAACTCCATGAAGGCAGGGACAGGCAAGTCTTTCTCCCTACTCTAACCTCACTGTATTCCCATAGTTCAGGTACATAGCAAGTTTTATTAACTATTTGTTGAATGAAGGAATAAGTTAATGATGTCAATACTTCACAATTAAATATAGAAAGCAGAATTCAGCATATATTTTCTGAATGCCCAGCAAAGACAATTTTAACCAGTATTTAAAACTGCAGCCCTGGTTGGTAGATTATGTTGCCTGCGCGGAGATCTGGACAAGCATCCCATGCAATCATCCTAGCCTTCCAGGTAAGATTCTGGACGTTTAAATAATCTTCAACATCAGATGCAGATCTTAGCCTCTAAGACCTCAGAGGCTTCATGCAGTGAGGGTACAGATAAAAGTAGGGGGTATTAGGGAATCTGGAGACACTTTACCCAATGCTAAGCAGCACTGGTCCATGTACGAGGGTCCTAAGGAGATCAGTAACACTGCAAGAAAATTAAACTAAATCAAGTAGAAATTAAAATAGTTCCACTCAGTCCTTGTCCCTTTCTCCAGAGTTGAACCCCTCAGGGCCGTTAAATGATTGGTCTCTGATAGACCAAGAAGGAGGGGATAGGGTTAGGAGGGCAGTTGAAAGGTGGTTCAATTCTGGACCTGGTCTGAGCTTCAGATGGACTCAAAGTCATGTCTGGCCTTTGGGAAAATCTGGGTTGAAGATTTGGTGACAGACTTGAAGTAGCACTGGGTCAGTTGGAGGCTGACCTGAAGTAGAATCTTGAAGGCACAGCGCCCTGGACCGGGAAGTCCAAATGGGCGATACACATCTCAATGCATGCTCTCTCACTCCTTTCTCCCTTTCCAGAGGAACATCCGGGTGGGACCCAGGCTAAGTCATAAAGGGATGAATTAGTGGCAAGAATCCTTAGTTTAGATGCTCGCCGGAAAAAGAGGTGTGAGGGGCTCTATGAAGTATCAGTTAAAGACTGATAGACAAGAGTATTTGGAAAAGAACTTCCTAACTGTGAAGGAATTTCGAAATGTATGATGAGATTGGTTTTTTAAGCATCAGCGGAGTACTTTGCATGTGTCTGTCACACTAAAGTGGGGGACAGAAGTACTAAGACACCAAAGTACAGTAAAGGAGATAAAGGGAATGACCACTTAAGAGCAAATACTGTTTGCTGTGCAAATGACCTTACTGAATCCTTGTAGAAATTCCAATGAAGCCTTTTTCAGGGAAACTGAGGTTTAGAAAAGTGGCTTTTTCTAAAGGTCATATGGCTGGGATGCGACAGACATGAAGAGTTATGCTATCTGACTTCAAATCTACACTTTTCCCATTATACTACCCTGCTTTCTTTTGGAGATGCAATGGCACTAAGGTCTCAACAGCCTTAGAAATGGGGAAATTATTAAATCTGGGTGAAGAGGATCATCATGGCTGCCATGCTATTCGAAGGGCACTGCAAAGACTTTTATCTCCCTAATTTTCTCTTCTACACTCAGCACACTGCCTGAAATTCTGGCACGCATTGCTTTGAGATGAATCCTGGGGTCATGGTGCTCAGAGTCATTCTGAATGGACTAGTCTGATCCAGAGGTCGTAGGGCGAGGTGCTCTGTATTCCTCCTCTCTGTCACCTCTATTCTGATATGTTCCAGATGCTCCAGCAGAGCCGTTTCTCAATATTAGCTGTGGACTCGGAGCCCTGTTTTCTCTTCTCTTTGGTGAGATTGTCCTTTGCCCTTGAGGGAGGGGGAGGGGTGCAAATAGCCTGGAGGGTGGCCAGATTATTCCATTTTGCAATCTCCAGCCACAGCTGCTAAAGAAAACTTATATTGTGTTTTCATTCAGTGGGGAAAACATGTTTTGTTTTGCACTCTTGCGTAACCATGAAACATCTGGGGTAACTTAGCTTAAAACTTCCCTCCAGTGTCACATTTGGGCTAAATGATATAGAAAAAATGTTCACCTTGAAATGTAAGCTCTAACAGTATAATAAGTCATTATTACACGTGTTTGGATGCAAACCCAGTAGGGAGTCATCCAGGACTTAACAGCCCGGGCCCTCTAAAATAAAGCCCTGCCTTCATGCTTTGTCACATTGGCCCTTGTAAATAAATGTTGTTATTGTTCAGTGGCTCAGTCGTGTCCAACTCTTTGCGACCCCATGGACTGCAGCACATCAGGCTTCCCCGTCCTTCACCATCTCCCAGACCTTGCCTAAACTCCTATCCATTGAGTCGGTGAAGTCATCTCATCCTCCGTAGTCCCCTTCTCCTCCAGAAAATGGGTATTTGGATACTCAAAAGGGAAAACACTCAAGAGAGCTTAGAAAGGACACTTCAGTGCTTTCAAATGGTGGTTCTCAAACTTGGGTGGGCAGCAGAGTCACCTGGAAGACCTGTTAAAACTCAGGTTGGCTCCCATCTCCTGGGGGTTTCTGATTCAGCATCTCAGAGAATTTGCATTTCTAATCAGTTTCCAGGTGATACTGAGGCTACTGGTCTGGGACCATATTTTAAGAATCTTAGTTTTAAACCTTGGTCAGCCTGAGTGAGGAATTGAATGCAATACAAAGATGGGTAAAAATTGTACACACTGGCAATGCCCAGTTTCATGCTCTGTTTTGTTTTTATAAATGGGTAAGAATTGGTGACAAAATGAGATGATGACACTTAGTCATTGATGGTGAGAGGGCCTTTGATACAGACTTTCTAAAAAACTGCTGCTGCTGCTGCTGCTAAGTTGCTCCAGTCGTGTCCGACTCTGTGCGACCCCATAGAGGGCAGCCCACCAGATTTCACTGTCCCTGGGATTCTCCAGGCAAGAACACTGGAGTGGGTTGCCATTTCCTTCTCCAAGCATGAAAGTGAAAAGTGAAAGGGAAGTCACTCAGTTGTGCCCGACTCTTAGCGACCCCATGGAGGACTGCAGCCTACCAGGCTCCTCCATCCATGGGATTTTCCAAGCATTCTAAAACACTAATTGGGGGTAAATAAATATTTACAGGTATTGAACTAGTAATCCCACTTCTAGGTATCTCTAAGGAACCCATCAGAAATGTATGCAAAGACTAAGGTATAGGAATATTTACCGCAGTTTATATAAAGTGGTAGGGACTTGAAAATCACACTGCTGCTAAGTCGCTTCAGTCGTGTCCAACTCTGTGCGATCCCATTGACGGCAGCCCACCAGGCTCCGTCCCTGGGATTCTCCAGGCAAGAACACTGGAGTGGGTTGCCATTTCCTTCTCCAGTGCATGAAAGTGGAAAGTGAAAGGGAAGTCTCTCAGTTGTGTCCGACTCTTAGCGACCCCATGGACTACAGCCTACCAGGCTCCTACATCCATGGGATTTTCCAGGCAAGAGTACTGGAGTGGGGTGCCATTGCCTTCTCCGGAAAATCACACAAATACCCAATATTTCATAAATTCCAGTAATATCCATACAATGGAGTATTATACCACTACCAAAGGAAATTTTTTTAATGATGAGAGGAAAGGTTTGTGATATACTCTTAAATGAAAGCTCAAGGCACAGAGCTACATATATAGTACATCAAATACAAAATTCATATATCCTGCTGTAAATAGCATATCAAGTAAGAAAATGCACTGAAATGTTAATAGTCATGAATTCTGGATTGCATTACATTTGCACAATAGATATTAATCATTTCCTCCCTACTTGATCTTCTAAAACAACATGTCCTACCCATCGCCCCATCCTTCCAAATACAGAAGGGGAATTTTAGGCCGCCATATGTGTAGCAAGTGGCCCCACCCTTCCAGTGATAGGTGATTGGACCTGAAAGTGATTGACCCAGGGTGAACCTATCAGAGGCTTCAACACAAAACTGGACTACCAAATCCAGAAACTGTGGTTAGGAAGCTGTGGGATACATATGCAGACTTAGGACTGGTGACCCCCTCGGGTTGTGTGTCATTAGAGGCCGCTGATCTGTAGCTCTACTGGTTATTATCATCTACAAGTTCAGTAGCTAAGCAGCACATGCACACACACACACACAAATCCTCTTTAAAAAGCATGGGTGGGGAAAGGTTGTAAACATTAAACAGTAACACTTTTGTCCCTGATACATTTCCAACAACCTCCCTTTTTTTTTGACTGGAGCTAACTAGTGCGTGTGTGTGTTCAGTCACTCAGTCCCGTCTGACTCTTCGCGACCCCATGGACTGTAGCCTGCCAGGCTCTTCTGTCCATGGGATTTTCCAGACAAGAATACTGGAGTGGGTTGCCATGCCCTCCTCCAGGGGATTTTCCCTGGGTTGGGAAGATGGAAATATAACAGAGACAAAAGTGTTATAGTTTAATCTTTATAAACTTTCCCCACCCATGCTTAGGCAGGGTCTTAAATTAACAGGTGACTTTGTTTATTCTTGCCTATTTGTTTATTCTTAATCTCCTACACTCAATACATTGTCCCTTTAATAGTAGGAAAATATTATTAAAATTAAAACATTGAGTTGCAGGTAGAAAAAAAATATTTACTGAAATGTTTCCTAGTTAAGGAAACTCAGCCCCAAACCTTCCTATTTTTGACACGCTGAGCTTCAGAAACTGAGAGATTGTCTTGGTTTCTTTTAGTTTGGTTCAAAATCCAGGGGACCGTTTATTAAGTTTGGAATGTGTCCAGGCAAAATTCTTGTTGTATGCAGAGCAAAGCCCTGTCATTTCCCCCAGCAATTCTCTGAGAATTCCAACAGCAAAGACTGATGCTGAATCAAAGATGCAGGGTGTGGTTTTCCCCATTGATTTATAGACTTGAAAATTGGAGGCGTGAGTCATCAGCAAATTGAATTGGGATTGTTGCAGAGCATCCCACACTTTGTCATAAAATTCCTGCTGCAGTGTCATGCTAACTCCACTGTGGTTTTTCATTTTTAGAAATGAGTGAATGCCATATAGTTGGTTACCACTTTTTGGTGACACGTCAGATTCGCGTGAAGTTGCATCAACTCCAAAGAGTAAAACAGTTCAGGACAGAACTATTCTGAATAAGCCTATGAGGTAACTCTTATCCTATCTTATCTTATCTTATCTTATCAAGGTCATCATTTTATCCTCTTCCCCACTGGGAATCAAATTCGAACTAAAACATGATTGGAATTGGTTTAAAGAATTTTTAGATATGCTGTAAGGTCTTTAAAGGAAGGCCTGCTTCTGTCATGATTGATTTTATCCTCAGTTTGTTGAATCAGTGAAAAAACATTCATATAGTGCTACGAGGTTAACCCGGAGGATGAATACTTAGAAGGAACTTCCTGAGTGGTCTGGTTTAGGGATCCAGAATAGTGGTGTAGAAGCCTGGGAAGATGTTGGGGATCAAGTTGTGATACAATTTAGAGTTTCCAAAAGTGTGTGTAGTCTAAAAGGATGAAAACATTGTCAAAAAGGAGAAAATTATTGTCACTTTAATACAAGAGGAAATCTAGACCAGGGCAGTTCCATAATTAGAATCTAAGAAAGATGTCATGACCATGAGGAGAGTAATTTTGATCTGAAACCATGGAGTGGATCTATGCCTTGAGTGAAAAGGGACCTTATTTCTGAAGAGTTTCCAAGGCCTGAGAGAGAAACAGCCCTTAACAATGGATTGCCAAGCAGAGGTAATCTAAGTTTGCAGTTGAACCAATACCTATTGTACTCAGCTATTCCCTCATTGAAATTAAACATCATATACAGTCAAAAGAGCTAACTAAATCTATGATGATAGAAGAATAGGAGGATGAGGGTTAAGATGAAGAAGAAAGAACTGATGGACTTTGCCTTAGGGAGCCTTTACCATGACATATACATCAAGTGATATTTGTCACATAACGTGTAACTCCACAGTGTAATGACTTAAAACACAACCAGTAATTCAGCTCACAATTCCATGGGTTCGTTGGGAAGTTCTTCAATTTGGACAGGCTTGACTGATGCTATTGGACTTACTCAAGCTTCTCTAGTCGGCAGGCACATTGGCAGTGGCTAGATGATCTAGGATGGTCTCATTCAGATGTTTGGCATTTCAAGGCTCTTGTAAGAGTCTGATTTCTTCTGCACATGGCCTCTCATCCTCCAGCAGGCTAGCCTGGACTCATTCATATAGTGATATTAGGTTTCCAAGCACAGGAGGAGGACAAAGCTTGATAATCATGCGTTTTCAAAGCTTCAGTATGCATAACTTTTGCTAATGTCCCATTGGTGAAAGTGAGTCATATAGCCAAGCCAGATTCAAGGAGTGGACAAATAAATTTTATCTCTTGATGAGAGTAGAAGACTTTATGGTCACTTAAAAAATGTATTGTAGGGTTGGTAAAGAAATAAACTGTTCCTTAGAACTTAGGTATATCAGGGAGACAGTTCTTGGATATAGAAATTCTTCATTTCCTAGGTGGTGGTAGCAAAAATACCTGAATGTCGTTTAGTCCAGCTGAGGCACACTCTGTTTAGGGACGCCCAGGGTTATGTTATCACACAGTCCAGCATAACGTTTGAGACCCTTAATAGAACCATCTTAGAACAATCCTGGAGGTGTTCTAGATGTCTGGAATCTGTCTGTTCTGAAACTATTAATAACAAGGCAGGGACAGCCTCCTAGAAATATCTGAAGACCCATCCTTGCCCGCATCAGTGGAAAGAGGACCTACTGTTTCTTCAAGGGCAGGGATTAAGATCCAGAAGGACAAAGGGTAGATGGGTGAGTAGCTGTGATAGGGCAGGTTAGTAGTTTGAATGGAATCCGGGGGGGGGGGGGGGGCGGCGGGAAGGATATGAAAGGTAAGCTTGATCCCAGAGGGAAGTTACAAAAACATTTTTTTTTTCAAAATTAATAATAAGCTGGTGTCATCTGTGACCTGGAGGAAAGTTTAGGGAACATTTAAAAGGACAGGTGGAAAAAAAAATTGATAGTTTCTTGAAGCAGTTTGAATTTTTATTAAAGACCATGAGTTAGGGAAAATTCTAATCTCTGCTCTGCCACTAATCAGTCAGTTAGCTGACCCCGGACAAATCACCTCATTTAGTTTTCTCGTTGACAAGATGAGGGATTTTGGCTGGATGATTTTTCCAAAGTTCTTTTCAGCTCAGACATCTTCATGGAAGCTAGACAGAGAAGAATAGACATGTATGTCAAGGGAATCCACTTCAGACAGCATGGAACAGATATTGAGGAAGATCTAAGATCTCTAGAGCTTTAAAAACATGGTAGATCCCTATCATTCACACAAGAAATATTAACTGAGGATCTACTATATGCCAGACAGAGCAATCAGTGAATGACAGCAGCTTGGTCCCACCTCTTTGGAGATTTCAGTATCATTTGGGCTTGATCAAATTATTTTAGCAAAGAAGTCAGATTTGTAGACATATCCAGCTTCATTTTCCCATCATTTCTGATAAGAAATTGGATGAGGTTTACCAGAAATGAAGAGACTGGACTGTTGAGAAAATTTCATGCTGGGGTTACATCAGATAACTTCCCCGACCTTTAGTTTCTTAATCTGCAAAACGAAAAGAGCAGACTGGATCATCCCTAAAGTCTCATTCGACTCCAAAGTTCTGCTATGGCTGCCCAGCCTTTCTTAGGTGCTTTAGCTCAGCAACCCCATCTAGTGTCACTGTGTGACTTTATTTGAAAACCTCCAATAGTCCTATTGACTGATGAGAGGCCACTGAAGAGTATGGACTCAACTGAAGACAGGCTTGAGAATCAAGATCTAAGGGGTATAGGGTTGATGGAAGTTACAATTAACACCGACATCATGTTTATTCTGTGTTGGGCACTGTTCTCAGCAGTTGATGTTCATTTAGTTTTCACAACAAGCCCATGAAAGGTACTCATAACAGATAAGGAAACATGGTACAGAAAGGTAAAGTAACATGCCTGGTAAATGGCAGTGCCAGGATTCAAGTCCAGATAGTGAGCTACAAGGTCCATCCTCTTAACCACCGCACATCCCCGATTCTAGCTAAGAGTTATGCAGTTCTTACCCTCTGTCAAGCACTGTTTCTGAAAGTTGTGCATATTGTGACTTACTTAACCCTCTCAACAAAAATAGGATGTCTGTACTAAAATCACAATTTCTCAGACGAGAAGGCTGAGGCCCAGGGAGATGAAGTAACTCGTCTAAGCTCATATAGTTGATAAGTGGTGCAGCTTGCACTCAAGTTTCAGTATTCAGCCAGGATAGGTGCATTCAGGCTGCTGCCATCTTCCCAGAATTTTTCTCCTACTTTCTCAATGTCACTGCTTCATTATTCTTGGCACAGAAAGGGAAGAGGCAAGCATCAAACACCAGACAGAGTCGGGGTCTTTTTGTTTGTTTGATTTTGTTTTGCCAGCTATCTATCTCAAGAGCCAGTTCCAGAATACTCAGAAGTTGTTGATTAATAGATAACGCAGGCTTGTACAATTTTCTTGGTCTCTCCTGCTTCTTATTTTGGAGCAGTTTCGCTAGGTAAGTAATGAAGACATTAAATGCCACAGGAGTGTTATAAGCTCTCCTTTAGGGATTCTACATCATGGCTTCAAGTACTACTTTTCTGTAAATGCCTCCCAAGGCTACATCTCCATGCCTCACCACTCTTAATTGCCCGAGAAAGGCATCTGCTTTCCTGCTCCATTATTCTCTCAAATTCAACATTCAGCATTTATTAGCAAATAACTTATAAACATGCCAAGCACATTTGCAAACCCCTTAGACCTTGAGAACAGTGCTTGGCACATGGAAATACTAATGAAAGACAATCCTCACATTCAAGATAGAGACTAGTGGGGTGATATTGATAAACAGTCATTTACAGCAAAGTGATAAATGCTCTGGTGAGTTAAGCATGACATGCTTTGCTAGATGCAATGACATTTCATCCAGTCTTAAGGGACAGTAAGAGTAGGGTCATGGTAGGTCTCTCGGACAACTGATTCCTAAAATTGAAATCACTATCTTTCTTCACAAACTGGCTCTTTCTTATTTTTACTAATTATACTGCTGTTTTTTTGTACCCAGGCTTAAAAACTCAGTCATAGTGTACAAGTCTCTGCTTGCTCACCAATCCAGTGTCTAAATTAATCACTGTGTCCAATCAATTCTTCTTTCTTGTTGCCTCCGTTCTCTACCTTCCCCTACTCTGCTGCTGGTGCTGCTGCTGCTGCTGAGTCGCTTCAGTCGTGTCCAACTCTGTGCGACCTCATAGACGGCAGCCCACCAGGCCCCGCCGTCCCTGGGATTCTCCAGGCAAGAACATTGGAGTGGGTTGCCATTTCCTTCTCCAATGCAGAAAAGTGAAAAGTCAAAGTGAAGTCGCTCAGTCGTGTCCGGCTCTTAGCGATCCCATGGACTGCAGCCTACCAGGCTCCTCTGTCCATGGGATTCTCCAGGTAAGAGTACTGGAGTGGGGTGCCATTGCCTTCTCCTTCCCCTACTCTAGTTCAGTCTTTTATCTCCTCAAGCCAAGACCGTTGCGGAAGTCTGTCATCTTAACCCTAGCCATTTCGCGCGCTCTTTTTTTTTTGCGGGGCGGGGGAGGAGCAGTGCCGGCTGAAGCATGCTGGATCCTAGTTGATCAGGGATTGAACCCTCCTCTCGCCAAGAGTCGGACACGACTGAGGGACTTCACTTTCACTTTTCACTTTTCACTTTCACGCACTGGAGAAGGAAATGGCAACCCACTCCAGTGTTCTTGCCTGGAGAATCCCAGGGACGGGGGAGCCTGGTTGGCTGCCATCTATGGGGTCGCACAGAGTCGGACACGACTGAAGCGATTTAGCAGCAGCAGCTGCTACAGTGGAAGCCAATTCTCTCGTCAATTCTTTTCACACCATATTCCAGATTCATTTGTCTAACATACTTTCCCATTAAAAAATTGCAAAAGGTCATTCAGAGCTCAAAGGGTAAGGATTAATCCCCTTGTTTTGGCAACATTCTGCCTCTAGCTTTATCCTCCCACATCCTAGGAATCTCATTCTAAGAGCCTCTGCTTTCAATCTAATAACAATAGCGTCTGCCTGCAGTTCAGGAGACCTGGGTTCGACCCCTGGGTTGGGAAGACCCCCAGCCCAGAGAAGAAGAAGGAAATGGCAACCCACTCCAGTACTTTTGCCTGGAAAATTCCATGGACTGAGGAGCCTGGTAGGCTACAGTCCATGGGGTCGCAAAGAGTCGGACACGACTGAGCGACTTCACTTTCACTTTCAACCCTTTTAGAGGAGATAGCCAGCCTTTTTCCACCTGTGAGTGGTTTCATGGAAGACAATTTCCCACTAACGGGGGTGGTCGGGTAGGCGGGGGAGAAGGTATGGTTCAGGCTGTAATGCGAGCTGAAAGGAAGTAGTGGATGAATTTTGTTGAATCACCCGCTGCTGACCTCCTGCTGTGTGACACAGGCTTCTAACAGGCCACCCACTGGTAGCGATCTCCAGACCCGGGATTGGGAAACCCTGCTCTATCCCATTCTCTTCTGCATTCATGCCAGGGTTGACTTTTTTTTTTTTGCTTTCCATTTCTTTTTTAAAAATATAACATACCTATATCCTATTTCTCTTCAAAGGGTCATTGGAGTTTTACCTATTCTGTGAAGCCTACTTTGAATTTATTGAATTTATTGTTTGTGTTGGTCATTGGGTAATTAGCATTATTGCTTTTTTCTTTAGTCAGCTTCACAAAGGTGTGACTTACACAACTACAACTGTGTGTACCAATGTAACTTTGAACACATCAGAATATAAAAGTCTTGAATAGCCCCCAAACACTTCCTCTACCCTTTGAGGTTCTATTAATACAGGTTTTTCTCTTTTCTAAACTTTCACATAAACAGAAATACTGAGTGTGTACTCTTTTTTGAGTCTGAAGTTTTTCTCTCAGTGTGTTTTCAAAATTCATTCATGGTGTTACATGTATGTTTGTTCGTTTGTTTTCTTTGCGGAGAGAATTTCATTGTTTGAATATAATACTATCTGTTTATCCATTTGTCTGTTGATGAGCATTTGGGTTGTTTTCAGATTTTGACTTTTAAGAATATTTGTGTAAAAAGTCTTTGTGTGACTATATATTTTAATGTCTCTTGGATAGATACCAAGGAATGAAATTATGTGGTCGAATGATTTGGATATGTTACTTTTATGAAAGTTTGCCAAACTGTTTTCCAAAATGTTGTGACGCTTTATGTTCTCAACAGCCATGTATGAGAATTTCAGTTGCTCTTTCTCTCTCCAACCCTTGGTTATTTTAAATACTTTGCACTTCCATATTATGAGTGGTATGGATTTTTTTTGTTTTTGTTTTGCCCTGCCATGTGACTTGTGGGATCTTAGTTCCCCAGGAATTGAACCCAGGCCTCCTGCAATGGAAACATGGAATCCTAATCACTTCACCGCCAGGGAATTCTTATGTAAGTGTTATGGATTTCTAAAATTTCATTCTCCATAATTACTTATTGCTACTATATAGAAATAGTTGATTTTTGTACTTTGACTATTAACTCACTTATTGGTTTTAGTAGTTTTCCTATAGATTCTATAGGCATTTCTGTGTATATAATCGTGTCATCTATAGAAAGAAACAGATTTTTATCTTCCTTTTAAACATCTATGTATTTTCTTTCTTTTTATCTTTACTGAACTAATTAGGATCTTTAGCAGAATGTTAAATAGGAATATTGAAGAATGGATATTTTTGCCTTGTTCCTGATCTTAAGAATAAAGCTTTCAGCCCCTGAACATTACCTATGATATTATTAGTCTATACTTCACAGCTGCCATTCATCAGATTGAGATATTAAGTTCCCTCCTATTCCTATTTTACTAAGAGGTCTCCTTTATTTTTTTTTTTAATTATGAATGGATGTTGAGGTCAAATATTCTTTCTAAATCTAATGAGATGATATGATTTGTATCCTTTATTCTCTCAATGTGGTGAATTACATTCATTGTTTTTTTTTTTTTAAGTATTTATTTATTCACTTGGCTGTTCCGGGTCTTAGTTGCAGCACACAGAATCTTCAATCTTCATTGTGGTATATGCAAACTCTTAGTTGTAATATATGGGATATGGTTCCCCAAGCAGGGATTGAACGTGGGCCCCCTGCATTGGGAGTCTTAGCCACTGGACTGCCGGGGAAGTCCCTACATTCATTGATTTTTTTAAATGTAAAGGTAACCTTGCATTGCTGAGCTAAACTATACTTGGACATGTTATATTAGTCTTATATTGCAGGATATGTTTGCTAAAAGTTAAATATATTTGCATCTATTCCACAGGGGATGTTGGCCTGTAATTTCTTTTAATTTTTTTTTGCCTAGTTTTGGTAATAGAGTGATGTTAAATTCATAACATGAAATCAAGTGTTTGCCAGTCCATTTCTCTTGAAAGAGCTGTGTAATATTGGCATTTTTTTTCTTATGGGTTTGATAGAATTTATAAGTGAAGTCATCTGGGCCTAGACTTTTCTTTGTGAAAGGAAGGATAATTATAAATTCAATTTGTTTAATAACTATAAAGCTATTCAGATTTTCTGTTTCTTTTTGTGTCAGTTTTGATAGTCTGTTTTCAATTCTAGAACTTCCATTTGGCTCTTTTTTTATAGCTTCCTTTTCTATGCAGAGATTCCCTAACTCTTCTTTCCATACTGCTATATTTTCCTATTAAACATATTTATAATATCTCCTTTAAAGTTCTTGCCTGGTAATCACAACATCTGGTTATCTTGGGGTTGGTTTCTATCAATTATTTTTGTCTTGATTATGAGTCATGCTTTCCAATTTCTCTGCATAAATAATAATTCTAACTTTTGCACAGGATATTTTGGATGATAAATTCTGTTTTCTTCTTCCAAAGCATGATGGATTTTGTCCAAATAGCCAGTTAACTTGGCTGGAGTCAAACTCCCTGTTCCCACTATGATGGATAACAACTAAAGTAAAGCTTCCAACTGCTGCTTTTTGCTGGGTCCCCTGAGGTCTCTCCATAAAACATAAAAGTGATTAGTCAAGGATCTGGGTAGAATTTGTAAGCAGATTTTGGTTCCCCCTCCTGAGTGGCTTCTCATTTTCCATGACTATTACTTTTCATTCTGATAGTGCTTAATTTTCACCTTTGACTCAAGCCAGTAAGGCTGCAGTTTTCCGCCTGAGTTCTGCCGCTTTCACAGTATGGAACAGGGAGTGTACCAGGTGGAAAGGCACATAAAGGACATCCCCCCAGTGCAGCTCAACTCTTGAAGACTAACTTCATGGTCCTACTTGCTGTAGATGCTCCCTAGTTCCCGCCTCCAGAGCTGTCTGGTATGTTTCTTCCCCAAATTTACACATCATCCATGGGAGGGTTAATCTGGTACAAGCTTCTTTGCTACTAACAGAGTAGGAACTACTCTATTTGCTTTCATGGAAAAATTTCAAGAGATTTAAAGAAATGACACTGTTCACTGCTACCATCTTTCCAGAATTCCTAGAGGCTTATTTTTGACTGATCAAATTTTATATTCACATTTGCCATATCTTTCTTCTCTCACCTAAGTCTAACGGTTTTACATGTGTATCTAATCAAGTTTTTTAAGAATAAGAAATAAATACTAGCTAAGCCAGCTCAAAGAACACATTCAAAACAGAATTTAAGCCCAGAATAAAACGCTTGTGACCTTAAATGTCTTAGGTGGTATGGTCCTATATACCACTCCAATCTCATCTCTAAGCATTCTCTGCCTAGTTCATTATCTCCAGCAACACCTTAGCCTGCTTGCTATTCCTCAAATTCCAGAGCATGTGCTGTTCCTGGTAGCTCAGTTGGTAAAGAATCCCCGTGCAATGCTGGAGACCCTGGTTCAACTCCTGGGTCAGGAAGATCTGCCAGAGAAGGGATAGGCTACCCACTCCAGTACTCTTGGGTTTCCCTGGTGGCTCAGCTGGTAAGGAATCTGCTGCAATGCGGGAGACCTGAGTTTGATTCCTGGGTTGGGAAGATCTCCTGGAGAAGGGAAAGGCTACACACTCCAGTATTCTTGCCTGGAGAATTCCAGGGACTGTATGAGGTCACAAAGAGTTGGACACAACTGAACGACTTTCATTTTCTTCTGATCATTCAGGTCTCTGATTATATATTGTATCTTCATAGAGGCCTTTACTGACTATACTACCTAAAAGAGTAAATGCTCTCCTCCACCTGAATGATGCTCTACCATCTTACTCTGCTGATCTTTTATTCATTTATTTCTTTGTTTCTTGTCTGGCTCCTCACTAAAAGCTCAGCACCAAGAGGGCAGAATGTTTGTGTTATTCACCAATGTATCCTTAGTGTCTAGGGCAACTGTCTGGCACAAGTATGTTTAGTAAGTATTTATTAAATAAATAAATGAAGAATAATATGGAAGATGTTGAGGTAAATATAACCCCCCCCAATAAACTCATCCAATAATAAAAGAAAATTTGATAATCAAAAATATGTATGCAAAAAGTAAATGGTAATATATAAACTATAAGTTCCGTATATTCTATTTAAAATAAAGCCACAGCCTTTGCACAGCAAAGGACGCTATCAATAAAACTAAAAGTCTGCCTACTTAATGGGAGAAGATATTTGTAAATGATATATCTGATGAGGGGTTAATATCCAAAATATAAAAAGAATTCAACTCAATAACAAAACTCAAATAGCCCAATTGAAAAATGGGTAAAGGATCTGAACAGGCATTTTTCCAAAGAAGACATACAGAGACCAACAGGCACATGAAAAGATGCTCAACATCACTAATCATCATGGAAATGCAAGTCAAAACTATGATGAGACATCACCTCATACCTGTCACAATGGCTATTACAAAAAAGATAACAAATAACAGGTATTGGCAAGGATGTCGGAAAAAGTGAACCCTTTCCTGCACTGTTGATGGGAATGTAAATTGATGCAGCCACTATGGAAAATACAGAGATTCCTCAAAAAATTAAATATAGAACTACCATATGATCCAACAATTCCACTCATGGGTATTTAGCCAAAGAAACCAAAAACACTAATTACAAAAGATATATGCAGGCCTACATCCATTGTGTTTGTATAACTTGATTCTCACATGCAATCTAAAAATATAAATCAGATGAGAATTATATCAAAGGTAAGGTCTACTTTATATGATTTTATTTCTTTACAGTTATAAGTAGTAAAAGAGTACAGATAATACTTATCAATGTCACATATCAGGAAGGCTGGAATTTGAACCTAGGCAAGCTGGCTTGATAGGCCAAGTTCTTAAGAACTCTGCCATACTGTTCTTTACTATTTCTAAATTAAAAATTGCTAAGCACCCTGGTCAAGCAGAAACCTATTTGCTATTAAGCTATTTGTTTACAACCCATTATATTTTCCCCCAAATTAACTGCTGGAAGAGATACTACTACTAGCTATTATTGTAACAGCACTAAATATTAGAATAAAGCAGTAACATTATTTTAGAAAACATAATCATCAGTCCTCTATACATTATGAGGAATACTTCAGTAAGACGACATGATTGGCTTTAATGTTTTTAATACTTTCCTGAGAAAAATTACAGTGTGAAATGGAAATTTTTATTTGTAGGGAAAATAAGAGGTAGAAAGGAAGAGAATTTGGATATTTAGAAGGTAATATAAAACTGAGTACCTACAAATTACGTGGAGAGGCTAAGAAAAGGTATATGGAAAATGTAAGAAGGGTTGTGGGAGGAAAAAACAAATGAGAGAGAAATGAAAAGAAGTGCTTTGTAATTTTACCTAGACCACTGAAAAAATATTTCAGTGAGCACCTTTGGTTGCTGTTCAGTTCAGTTCAGTCACTTAGTTATGTCCAACTCTTTGCGACCCCGTGAACTGCAGCATGCCAGGCCTCCCTGTCCATCACCAACTCACAGACTCCACCCAAACCCATGTCCATTGAGTGGATGATGCCATCCAACCATTTCATCCTCTGTCGTCCCCTTCTCCTCCTGCACTCAATCTTTCCCAGCATCAGGGTCTCTTCCAATGAGTCAGCTCTTTGCATCAGGTGGCCAAAGTATTGGAGTTTCAGCTTCAACATCAGTCCTTCCAATGAACACCCAGGACTGATCTCCTTTAGAATGGACTGGTTGGATATCCTTGTAGTCCAAGGAGTCAAGAGTCTTCTCCAACACCACAGTTCAAAAGCATCATTCTTTGGCGCTCAGCTTTCTTTATAGTCCAACTTTCACATCCATACATGACTACTGGAAAAACCATAGCCTTGACTAGATGGACCTTTGTTGGAAAAGTAATGTCTTTGTTTTTTAATAGGCTGTCTAGGTTGGTCATAACTTTCCTTCAAAAGAGTAAGCATCTTTTAATTTCATGGCTGCAATCACCATCTGCAGTGATTTTGGAGCCCCAAAAAATAAAGTCAGCCAGGGTTTCCATTGTTTCCCCATCTATTTCCCATGAAGTGATGGGACCAGATGCCATGATCTTAGTTTTCTGAATGTTGAGCTTTAAGTCAACTCTTTCACTCTCCTCTTTCACTTTCATCAAGAGGCTCTTTATTTCTTCTTCGCTTTCTTCCATAAGGGTGGTATCATCTGCATATCTGAGGTTATTGATATTTCTCCTGGCAATCTTGATTCCAGCCTGTGCTTCTTTCAGCCCAGCGTTTCTCATGATGTACTCTGCATATAAGTTAAACAAGCAGGGTGACAATATACAGCCTTGACATACTCCTTTTCCTATTTGGAACCAGTCTGTTGTTCCGTGTCAGGTTCTAACTGTTGCTTCTTGACCTGCATACAGATTTCTCAAGAGGCAGGTCAGGTGTTCTGGTATTCCCATCTCTTTCAGAATTTTCCACAGTTTATTGTGATCCACACAGTCAAAGGCTTTGGCATAGTCAATAAAGCAGAAATGGATGTTTTTCTGGAACTCTCTTGCTTTTTCCATGATCCAGTGGATGTTGTCAATTTGATCTCTGGTTCCTCTGCCTTTTCTAAAACCAGCTTGAACATCAGGAAGTTCACGGTTCACATATTGCTGAAACCTGGCTTGGACAATTTTGAGCATTACTTTACTAGCGTGTGAGATGAATGCAATTGTGCGGTAGTTTGAGCATTCTTTGGCATTGCCTTTCTTTGGGATTAGAATGAAAACTGACCTTTTCCAGTCCTGTGGCCACTGCTGAGTTTTCCAAATGTGCTGGCATATTGAGTGAAGCACTTTCACAGCATCATCTTTCAGGATTTGAAAGAGCTCAACTGGAACTCCATCACCTCCACTAGCTTTGTTTGTAGTGATGCTTCCTAAGGCCCACTTGACTTCATATTCCAGGATGTTTGGCTCTAGGTGAGTGATCACACCATTGTGATTATCTGGATAGTGAAAATCTTTTTTGTGTAGTTCTTCTGTGTATTCTTGCCACCTCTTCTTAATATCTTCTGCTTCTGTTAGGTCCATACCATTTCTGTCCTTTATTCAGCCCATCTTTGGACAAGCTATTAATACCCAAGTTAAAGAAACTTTATGAAGAAATTTTAGTAAAGAGTCCCCTTGTAACATGAATAATTACACCTACTATTATTGAGGATTTAAATAAAAATTGAAATCTTATCTTTGTGTTTATAAAATTATGACTAATTTTGACAGCTATGTCTACTTCTAAACCAAGCATTATAAAAGTCTAGAATAAGTATATATTTCTTTACAAAACAGATGTACAGCGGGTAAAATGGAGTTTTAGGAATTTATTAAGGCTTTAAGAAATAAGTTTTGTTCTCTTTATAACAACATTTTATCACTGAAGAAAATTTGTGGCAAATGGAGAAGGAAAAAGAAAAAATTAGCCACAAATCCATCATTTATAGCTAACAGCTTCATATTTTGCTATATTTCTTATCTTTGTCTTTTATTTATTAAAATTCTGATATGTTTTATAATCTTATTTTCCTCTTTAATACATGTTTCTATGTTATTAAATAGTTTACATATAATTTTTATGGCTGTATATAATCTACTGTACAGATAAACTATAATTTATTAAAATAATCCATAAATTAGAAATCTTTAAATATAAATCTTTTTTTGCACATACATGATTACTTATTTATATTAAAAGCTTAAGAAACAGAATTTCCAGATATGTATTAATCAACTGGAACATGAGTCAAAAGAAAATATTTAGAAGTAGGGAGAGAAAGACAAAATGATGGTAACTATAGAAAAGGTCATTAAAACAAATAGCAGATAAGATGAAAAAGCATAATATGTAATATTAATTGTAGCCCCAAAGTAAAACAGAGAAAATGGGACAGAAACAATATTTGAACAAATAATATCTGAGAATTTACCAAAATGAGTAGAAGGCATTAATCATGGTTTTACAAAAGTACTAAATGTATTTACTAAAATAAAAACAAAGGGGATTTCCTAGTGGTCTAGTGGTTAAGAATCTGTCTGCCAATGCAGGGGACATGGGTTTGATCCTTGGTCCGGGAAGATTCCGCATGCCATGGGGCAATTAAGCCCTGCGCTACAGCTGCTGAACCTGTGCATCTAGAGCCCACGAGCAACAGATATTGAGCCCAGACACCCTAGAGCCCATGCTCCACGACAAGAGAAGCTGCTGCAATAGAGGCCCACCCACCACAACCACGAAGTAGCCCCACTTACTGCAGCTAGAGGAAGTTCACAGGCAGCAATGAAGACCCAGCACAGCCAAACACAAATGAGTAAATGAAAACAAAGGAAACCATATCTATGCATATTACAGTAAAATTGGAAAATGAAGAGAAAAACTCGGGAGGAGACAAAGATATATTCTCTTCCAAAGGACAACCTTTGGAAGACACAGTAATGCCTAAACTCTTAAGGATACAGAAAGACTGAAATAAAAAGAGTGTAAAAAGATGTACTATGGCAACATCAACCTACAGAAAGCTGGCATTGCTCTATTAGTGCTATATAATAACACAGCTTCAAAATATGTAACACAAAATTGTTAGAGTTAGAAGGCTAAATATGTAAATTAAAAACTGAGGTGGAAGATTTTTAACATACCTCTCTCAGTAACTTGTAAGTAGGCAAAAATTCCACAGGGATAAGAAATTTAAACAACATGATTAATAGACATATACGGAGAAACGTACCCAACTGCAGAATGCATGTTCATCTCAAGTGTACACAGAACATTCATAAAAACTGACCCATGTTAGGCCTCATATAGTTTCAGTACATTTCAAAAGATTAAATCCATATGTTGTATATTCTCTGGTGACAGTATAATTGACCTAGAAGTCTTAACAAAAATACAACTACAAAATGCCTGCACGTTTGGAAATGTTTAATATACTTCTAAACCCATGATAAAATTACAGTGGAAATTAGAAGATGTTTTCCACTAAATAATAAAAATAATCTGAAATCTAAAACTTGTGGGATTCAGTCAATGCTATGCTTATTATGTACATTAATGCTTAAATGTACATAATACTATAGACAAATTTTATTAGGCTTGATTAAGTTAGATTGCAGTTTTAACACCATTTAAAAAAGTATTTCACAAGGTATTTCTAATGTATCTTCATTTCAGGAGTTTTTCCTCAAATAATACCACTCTACTGAACTCTACTTTTGGGAAATAAGCATGTCAATCTCAGCTGCTCCATCTGCCATTTGCTACAAAAATCCTGAAAATCAATGGTGTAACTTAATGTTCAAGAAGTTAAAGAGAAGAATGGTAAATAAAAATTGAAAAAGTAGAAAGATGAGAGAGTGAACTGTAATGTTAAGGATGGACTTTGGGCGATAATGATATATCAATGTAGGTTCATCAGGTGGAACAAATGTACCACTCTGGTGGGGGATGTTGATAATGGAGAAGGCTATGCATGTGTGGGTGCACTGGGTAAATGGGAAACCTATCTTCCTCTCAATTCTGCTGGGAACCTAAAACTTTTCTTAAAAAAGTAAGGCCTTTAAAAATTAAATAAAAACACTGTAAATCTTTCAATGTGCAGCTCAATGTTCATAGCAGCATTATTTACAATAGCTAAGATATGGAAGCAACCTAAGGGCTCATCAACAGATGAATGGATAAGGAAGATGAACGAGGTAAGAGGAATGAATCATCTGGATATTAATTTTCTTTGGCTGTACAATGACCATGTTTTATTTTCCATGTTCTGTGATTTTTAATCTCAATAGTAACCTTCATATAAAGTAAGATTACTTACTCAATTACCTCAACTTTGATTTAGATTAAGGGCTTATAAGAATTAAGAATTTTAGAAAGTACATTTAAACTAATGGCATAAAAAACAATCATTATTGAAAATAAGCATTCATCAGGAAAATATGCCAAATGAGTATTAATCATTATTATTATTTTTTAATTTATTTGGCTAGGCCGGGTCTTTGGTTGTGGCACGTGGGATGGCTATCTTCGGTTGCGGCATGTGGAATCTTTGGTTGCAGCATATGGAATCTAGTCCCTTGACCAGGGGTTGAACCTAGGCCCCCTGCATTGGGAGCATGGAGTCTTAGCCACTGGACTACAAGGGAAGTCCTGGATATTAATTCTTAACATAAGCTATAGTAATTAAAGCTCTGAGATAATGGTGTAAAGATTTGCAAACAGGTAAACGGAGCAGAATTTTAAAATGTGGAAACAGGCTAATGTGTGTATGACAACTTGATTTATGACAAAGTTGACACTGCAGGACAATGAGGAAATGCTACTCTTTTCCATAAAAGACGCTCAGTCAATAGTGATCTCTCTATGAGGAAAAAATGAAACAAACTCCACCTCAGAGAGAAAAACACTGAATGGATTGTAGATATGAATGTAAAAACTAGAAACAGTAAGTTTATGGAGAAAAGCAAAGTAGCATGTTTTAAGCATTAAGTGTTCAGAAAAAAAGATTGTTGGTTTGGCTTACATTAAAATTAAGAACTAAGTACACCAAAAAAAAAAAAAAAAAGCTCAGTACAACAAAAAACACTATTAAGAGTGAAGAGAAGAGATGTGAGGACAAAATTTATTAAGAACTCTAAATCAATAAGAAAAAGATAATCCAACAGAAAAATGGGCATTATCACTCAAGAGGCTATCCAAATGTTCAATTAACATTTGAAAAGTTGTTCCTTAATTTCATTTGGAAATGAAAAATGCAAAGTAAACCCTTCAAAAGGACTCAGTGTGAAAGAGTGACAACCTAAATGTAAGGAAGAATGTGAAACAACATAAACTCTGATTATGCTGCCAGTAGTCTGAAACCTGTATGCAGATCTAGAAGCAACAGTTAGAATCTTGTATGGAACAACTGCTTGGTTCAAGATCGAGAAAGGGGTACAAGGCTGTCTGCCGTCACCCTGTTTGTTTAACCTATATGCTGAGCCCATCATGAGAAACGCCAGGCTGGATGAGTTACAAGCTGGAATCAAGATAGGTGGGAGAATGACAACAACCTCAGATATGAGGATGATACCACTCTAATGGCAGAAAGTGAAGAGGAACTGAAAAGCCTCTTGATGAGAGTGAAGGAGGAGAAGTAAAAGAGCTGGCTTAAGGCTAAATATTAAAAAAACTAAGATCCTGGTATCTGGCCCCATTACTTCATGGCAAATAGAAGGGGAAAAGGTGGAAGTAGTGACAGATTTCCTCTTCTTGAGCTCCAAAATCACTGCAGACAGTGACGGCAGCCATGAAATCAGAAGACGACTGCTTCTTGGCAGGAAAGCGATAACAAACCTAGACAATGTGTCGAAAATTAGAAACATCACTCTGCCGACAAAGGTCTGTACAGTCAAGGCTATGGTCTTCCCAGTGGTCATGTATGGCTGTGAGAGCTGGACCATAAAGAAGGCAGAATGCTGAACAATTGATGCCTTCAAACTGTAGTGCTGGAGAAGATTCCTGAGTCTTGGAAAGTAAGATCAAACTAGTCAATCTTAAGGGAGATCATGTGAAAAAGACACATAGAAGGATATTTACAGCAGTGTTACTTAAAATGGCCCTCAAACATTAACAATCTAAATGTCCAATAGAAGAGATTTTTTTTAAAAATTTGGTATATTTGAACAATGGATTGCTATATAATAATGTAAACAAATTACTGCTATATTATATGCAACAACATAGATAAATCTCACAAATATAATGTTGAATAAGAAAGCCAGATGCAAGAAATGCCAACAATATGAATTTACTTATATTAAGTTCAAAAGAAAGCAAACTTGCTTGCTTTGAGGAGGGCTGAGGGGCTGAGGCTTGGGCTCTTGAGTTGCTAGTCATGTTTTATTTCTTTGATTTACATAGTGGTTACACATGCTCAGCTTCTGGTCATTTAATGATCTAAGCACTTTGCTGTACTTTGCTGTATCAGAATTTAAAGTTTAAAAAATACAGTTGGGTTAGAAAAACAAGGATGCAAAATTAATAGTTAAGGAGAGACAATAATCCTAGCTACATGAAACAAATTGCCAGTGTATGGTGCTCATCAGAACCCCCTTTCTTCCTTAGGGGTGGTCCCTAATCTTTCCTCAAGCTCCCTGAAGATAGCTTACATTCATACTTCTATTTATCTACCTATAGCACCAAGCACCTAAAACAGTGTTTAAAATTGTTGTTTAGTTGCAAAGTTGTGTCTGACTGTTTTGTGATCTCATGGACCGTAGCCCAACAGGTTCCTCTGTCCTTGGGATTTCCCAGGCAGGAACACTGGACTGGAGTGGGTTGCCATGCCCTTCTCCAAAGGATCTTTCCAAACCAGGGATTGAACCCAGGTCTCCTTCACTGAAGGCAGATTCTTTATGTCATATGTCAAGGCTAAAAATATTTACTGCTATCAAGTCTATTTATTGCTATACTTTTAAAGTACTATTGTTAAAACCTACACAGTCTCCTAATAACTCAGAATATATAGTAATGTAATATGGACTGTTAGGAATGCTGGCTGGATATCTTTATTAATTGAAAAACAGAGTTGGTATATATTCTGGATTTCTTAATAGTTAGCCTTTGTTGTATTATAAAACATTTGATTGTTTTATTAGCCTGGCCCTTCTTCTCCCAGTTTTTGATTAGATGGTGCTATGCTATGCTAAGTCACTTCAGTTGTGTCCGACTCTGTGCGACCACATAGACGGCAGCCCACCAGGCTCCCCCGTCCCTGGGATTCTCCAGGCAAGAACACTGGAGTGGGTTGCCATTTCCTTCTCCAATGCATGAAAGTGAAAAGTGAAAGTGAAGTCGCTCAGTCATGTCCGACCCTCAGCAACCCATGGACTTCAGCCTACCAGGCTCCTCCGTCCATGGGATTTTCCAGGGAAGAGTACTGGAGTGGGGTGCCATTGCCTTCTCCGTGATTAGATGGTAGAATTATAAAAAAGAGAAAAGCAGTATAAAGGTGTGTGTGGCACATGTTTAACTCTTTTACTACATATTTACATATATCTATAGATAGATGTTTAAATATGGGCTTGGGTAAAGACTGGCTAGGTAACGATGGTGGATAATTGGTTCAAGGAAAAGGCAGAGATTTCTTGAGTGCTATACAGTTTGGTGAAAAGGGAAACAGGCAGAGAACTGAAATTCCACTGTACTAAAGAAAACTGTTCCCATAGTCATATAATCATTCCACAAATATTTACTGAATTCCTTAAATTTGCAAAATATTGTTCTAGTTACTGTTAATAATGAACAAATCAGATAAGAGCCCTGCGGTCAGAGAGCTTCCATTCTAATGTGAGGACAAACATTATATTAAGCAAAATACATAATTATTTCATGACAACTGTGATGAGTGCAACTGAAGTATATGTGCTACCGAAGTGTTTGAAGAATGAGACTATAAAATTAGGAGATGAAAACGGAAAGATGTTTGAACAGATTTTTGAAGTAAAAGGATTTAATCGGTGATGATGGGGAATGGCAGGGGCATAATTCCAGGGCATTATATGAAATAATTCAGAAAAGGCTTGGTAGGAAAGAATATAGTATGTTCAAAAACGGAAAAGATCAGCAGGATTGGTGCACAGTGAGCAACAAAGACCATGGATTGGAGCAGGACTGCTGTCGCAAGCAGGGCCAAAAACCATGCAGGAACTTTGTTAATAATTTTATTCTCCACCTTAATAATTGCTGGACGTCATGAAAGGGTCTTAAGCACCCACCCCATGTAGGAAGGAGGTTGGTATTGCAGAAAGTTTCTGTCTGGTGATTGGACCTAGAGAAAAGATTATAAGGTCCTGAGGAAATTAACCTTGGATTGGCTTCCTTGTGCATAAATTGTGAATCTAGACTATATGATCACTTAGGTTTTCTTCAGCTCTAAAATTCAAGAATACCTCTGTATATTCACAACCAGAATGTCAGTTACAGGTCCGCTGACTTCTTGGTGAACTCTTCCTATCTCTAAAACTGAACACCTTTTAGATCCAATGAAGAGTCATAAATTAATCTATGTTATGGTGATAGGGCTGAAGTTTGACTAACTCAAAGAAGGCTGAGAAGTTAGGAAGTTGGGAAGAAGGCAGTAGTGACCAGATGCAAAATAAGTGTAATCAATCTTATGAGTACCGAGAAAGTAGGCAGAAGAGAGCAGGATAGGAGAATTCAACTCACTGGAACGACTTAGTTTAAAGGCAGCTAGTCAAGAGGAAGTTTAGGAGGGGGGAAGGGATGTCTATCAGCAAAGCCCTATCTTCATCAGCATCTTGCATTCCCATTCCCCCACCATTTTGACGGTATAATTGATAATTCTTGCAGCTTATCATGCAATGATATGCTATGCAGAAAGTTTAAAGTACCTCATCTCTTGAGATTTACTCAAATTAAATGCTTCGTATTTAAAAACTCAGGAGCGGAGAGTGAAGGCTTCTCTATAATGTGAAGGAAAAGAAAGAGTGTGCGTGTGTGTTTCGGGGAACAGGAGGTAGAAGCTATAATTCCACAGTGTTAATACTTAATGGACTCTTGGAGATCACCGATTAACAAAAACCTCCGTGGTGAGGTGACTTTCCCAAAATAACATTAAGTAGAGGAGCCTAGCCACAGACTGGGGTTCTTGCAAGACCCTCGGGGGACTCTTTGAGTGGCCCTTTATCTGTGAAGCCGAAAGCCCTCTTCGTGGGCCAGAGGAGTGTACACGAGGCTGGCCCTGGGGTAGCCTGGGGCTGCCTGACTGCCTGGGGCTTTCCTCCCTTCCCAGGCCGCCCGCACAGTCTCCCTCTTCTTTCCCTGTAGGTTTCAGCAGGGAGGATACGGAGTGCAAGATGGAAGCGGCGCCCGCCACGGGTCTCAGGCCCTCGGAGAAGGGCAGATTCTTCTGGATAACCGAAGAGACATCAAAACAGGCGGGAGCGAAGTGCTCGGAGCAGATGACGGAGCTGTCACTGCCCCGGTACCAGTTGGCCGGAGGCCCCGCACGAAGCGGTCCTACAGCAGTCGCACGGCCCGGTCCTTTGGGGAAGCGAAACAGCAACTTCCCGGACTTGGTGGTGTTGCCGCAGCGCATGGGCACGGCAGCGGCCTCGGGGCTGGGAGCTGGGGACCTGCATCCTTAGCACGGTCTCGCACTCCCAGAGCCCTCACCTGCCGACTCCGTGTCGGCTGCTGCTTCTTCGGCCGCGAGAAAGTGCCAAACTGCGGCCCCTACCTTGGAGAGTACCCGGCTTTTGGCGGTCCTTCTTCCAGCAGTCTTCCCCTGAGAGCAGGCAAAGGGATACAAATTTCGCGCGGGCCCAGCTGAGGTGGGAGGTAAAGAGGGACGGACCGGAAGTGGTTGTTGTCATAGCTACCTAGGTGTCCGGCCTCTTCCTCGTTTTATTCTCCTCTCCACCCTAATGCTCTGTTTTTCTGAAACTGGGAAACTAGAACGAGGAAATGCTGATATTTTGGGCCCCTCAAATATAACCAGAGGCTCTAACGAGTGCACTGATCGGTAGATTTGGGAGAGGACCAGACCGGAAATGGCAGTTTCCATGGTAACTCCTGAGCGGGTTGCCTAGGAGATGACCCCTTTCGGTCTCTGAATCTGTGCTGTAGCGTCATTTCTAAGGCAGATCTAACTGATCTTCTTGGACTGTCTCCTGCCATGATTCCCGGGAAATACCGCTCTGTTTCTGGCCGGGCTGCGAGCAACGTAGGTTGGGTTTCCTACTTTCTCTTTATTTCCATTCGTACCGTCCTTTCTGACTGGCGTCTTTGTCCTAGGTGATGAGCTGTATTGTTGAGACCAGGACCGCTCAGTCTACTCAAGCTATTGTCTGACCGAGGCTTAAGGTTCCTGGAATGGACCAAGGCACTTGGAGGGTATTTAACATTGTGTGATGGGTATTCAAAGTCTTGTCCAGGATCTCCGCTTCCCAGAAGGTGGAGCTGGTCTGCTGTGAAAGGCTAAGCTTCATTTAAATTCCTTTAACTGATCAATTCCTTTTTTTTTTAATTAAGAAAATATTAATAGGCACCCCCACCTCCTTTACCTGTCTCACTGAGATATTTACTTAGACTTCAAACGGCAGGTGACGAAAGCCTGAGGTGCTAAGTAGAGGGTTAAATTGCAGACATTTTGGAAGATAAATCACAGTGAAACCTTTTAATTATTAGTTGTAATTTTATTGTTTTCAGCAAATATCCAGAACATGCTAATTTACCAGAAACAAACAAAAAGCGAGCATTCTGTTTCATTCTAATTTTTTTGTTATATCTTTATGTACTGTTTTGGGGAGGAGTGTGTGTGTGTGTATAAGTTAAGAGCATATTTTATGGTTTAATTTTTACATTGTAGGTGAACTGTGGGCTTCATCTGGTTATTCAAACATCATCGCTTCCTGAAAAAAACAAAGTAAGATTCAAGCAGATTTGTATTTAGATTGAATATAAATTGTTTTATATTCTGCACAAATAGCATGATTTAAAGAGCAGAGTCTAAACTGGAAAATTTAAGTATATTTACTTTGGTCTCTACTTTGAAGCTAATTTTTATTTTTTGCCTACACAAATCCAACTAGTTTACCAAAGAGAGGGAAGGGGGAGGGGCAAATTAGGGGTATACGATTAAGTGATAAAAAATATTGTGTATAAAATAGATAAGCAAGAAGGATATATTGTATATCTCAGAGAATTATAACCATTATTTTGTAATAACTTAATAGAGTGTAATCTATAAAAGTACTGAATCACAACATTGTGTATCTGAAACTAATATAGTATTATAAATCAACTGTACATCAATTAAGAAAAATCAAAGCAAAACCAAAAAAACCTCACCTCCTTTACAAACTGAATCTTATTTCATCAATTGCAAGAGGTAATTTGAGTTTGTTTTTTTTCTTTTTTGACATTTTAAGCATTTCTTAAATCAGGATCCTTCTTGAAACTGATGGCAGATCATATTATTATTTTAATTGGGAAAGTTTTTCTTTCTTAGTAGTGGGTAAAATGATGGCATGTTTTACTACTCATAGAATCTTATATTAGATAAAATGTGATAATTTGGGGTCCCATATCTAACATTCCAGAAAAAATTGATTAGCAGTGGAAATTTTTTAGGCCTAATGAGATTTAGAAATTAAGATTTGAACATTCTTTTCCCCAAACAATTTGCCCATATTCTCCCTGGGATTTCCTTAATTTCTGGCTTTTGATTTGATTTTTGAGATACACACGTTTTCTTACCCTCATGTCACCTGAGCACTCAGATATACGTACCCATGTCCCACACAACTGTGTCTCAAGACACAACACAAATTGTTCTTCTTTGACCAAGTTGGGCACCTTCAACTGGCACAATTCAGGTTTTTCCTAAAAAGTTTTAAAATAGATGTTACTGGAGGAATTCTTAAATGAAGGACAAAGAAGCTGTGGTACATATATACAATGGAATATTACTCGGTTATAAAAAAGAATGAAATAATGGCATTTGCAGCAACATGGATGGACCCAGACATTGTCATACTGAGTGAAGGAAGTCAGACAGAGACAAATGGCATATGATGTCACTTAAGTCTAGCATCCAAAAAGGTACAAATGAATTTATAAAACAGTCTCTGAATCTTGTGTCTTAACTAATGTTTTTTAGGTTGAATTCAAGCTAAATAGAGAAACGCCATCATTCCCTGGTCGACTCTTACAACATGACCTTGAAAGAAACTACTCAAGTAGACAAGGTATTGGCAGAGAATAGAGATCAGATATGATTTGTCATCTTTAAGTAATATTGTTTAATAATATTGAATTTCTGTATCCAAATAGACTTCAGTTAAAGATGACATTATTCATTGGTTACCAAATTCATTGGGCATTTGTTTAAATCAGAATTGATTTTATGTACACAACATAGGTTATTTCTAATATAGGAAAAATTGTCATATTTTAGTATGGAGTGGGCTATACACAAGAGAATTAGAAAGAATCTACCAAATAATGTCTTAGAACTAAGAAAAATAGCTAATTAGTGAGGGTAAGACTATGGGAACACATATTTAGTAAGTAAGGACACTGGAAAGAATGGAAAGTCGGGAGTAGAAAAGAAGCTATCTCTTTCCCTTACTAACACATATAATTATAGAATTATATCAAATTATATAATTTGATATATATATGTTATATATATACTATATGTATATATATACATATAATTATAGAATTATATCAAAATTATATCAAAGAATTATATCAAATTATATCAAATTTGTGTGCATCATGCAAGATCTTATTAGGAATACAGATTCTTAGTGCTTCCCTCATCCCCTTCCCCATTCTGACTTTGTAGGTCTTGGGTGGGATTTAGAAAAGTGTGTTTTAATAACTTCTCAAAAGACTCTGATGGATGTGGTTTGTGGACCACCCTTTGAAAAATAGCCTCATATGATCTGGTTATATTTCTGAAATGTATTGTTCAATTAAAGGAGAAATCTTCTTTAGAACTTTTGAGTTGTTACTTCAGTTCAGTTCAGTTGCCCAGTCGTGTCTGACTCTTTCCGACCCCATGAAATGCAGCACGCCAGGCCTCCCTGTCCATCACCAACTCCTGGAGTTCACTCAAACTCATGTCCATCAAGTTGGTGATGCCATCCAGCCATCTCATCCTCTGTCGTCCCCTTCTGCTCCTGCCCCCAAGCCCTCCCAGCATTAGAATCTTTTCCAATGAGTCACCTCTTCGCATCAGATGGCCAAAGTATTGGAGTTTCAGCTTTAGCATCAGTCATTCCAAAGAACACCCAGGACTGATCTCCTTCAGAATGGACTGGTTGGATCTCCTTGCAATCCAAGGGACTGTCAAGAGTCTTCTCCAACACCACAGTTCAAAAGCATCAATTCTTCGGTGCTCAACCTTCTTCACGGTCCAACTCTCACATCCATACATGACCACAGGAAAAACCATAGCCTTGACTAGACGAACCTTTGTTGGCAAAGTAATGTCTCTGCTTTTGAATATGCTCTCAAGGTTGGTCATAACTTTCCTTCCAAGGAGTAAGCGTCTTTTAATTTCATGGCTGCAGTCACCATCTACAGTGATTTTGGAGCCCAAAAAATAAAGTCTGACACTATTTCCACTCTTTCCCCATCTGTTTGCCATGAAGTGATGGGACTGGATGCCATGATCTTCATTTTCTGAATGTTGAGCTTTAAGCCACCTTTTCCCTCTCCACTTTCACTTTCATCAAGAGGCTTTTGAGTTCCTCTTCACTTTCTGCCATAAGGGTGGTGTCATCTGTATATCTGAGGTTATTGATATTTCTCCTGGCAATTTTGATTTCAGCTTGTGCTTCTTCCAGCCCAGTGTTTCTCATGATGTACTCTGCATAGAAGTTAAATAAACAGGGTGGCAATATACAGCCTTGACATACTCCTTTTCCTATTTGGAACCAGTCTGTTGTTCCATGTCCAGTCCTAACTGTTGCTTCCTGACCTGCATATAGGTTTCTCAAGAGGCAGATCAGGTGGTTTGGTATTCCCATCTTAGTTGTCAACAATTGTTAGCTCTCTGTAATGTACTAGAGTTAAGCACTGCAAAATACTTACATACAGTACTGTCCTCATCTAGGAGTTATTATATGAGAAGGATAATTGGTATAGGCCTCTCTAGATTGTTCATCTTGCACGAACACGTGGCAATTTTGAATATTAGCTTTCTTTTTTTGTTTTGTAATTTCTGGACTTTCCTCTTGGGCCCAGCTAATCTGACATCACTTTTCTGTTTCCTGTATCTTGAATTCTTCTCCTGGTCAGTTGCTAGACATGACATCAACCTAACCACTGTTCCGCAGTGCAGAAAGCATCTGTCTTCCCTTCTTTGGTTCAGTTCAGTACATATCTGTTGAGTGTATTCTGTGTGCCAGACACTGTACTAGGCTCAGAGCTATAGCTGTGAACCTGAAAATTTTCAAGTAGAATTTTCTTGTGTTTACATTGTGAACTTCCTTTACATTTTTGATAATAACTCTTAAATTTGTTTTCTGACTCATGAGCCAAACTTAAATACTTTTCCCAAGGTATTCTTGAGTTAGAGGATGATGTTGGTAGACAGATTTGTGTATGTCTGGCTGAATAAATTTATTTAAGTGTTTAAGTATTTCTAGATATTTGCTAATGAGGAAATAGTATAGAGGCACTGAATTTTGAAAACCTGAAAGATGAATAAAGTCCTGTACATAAATAATGTATATTTAATGTAAAATACAAATTAATTCCTTAGGGAAAAATAAACCTATTTTTTTCATTAAAAGATTTTATTCAAAATCATTCTCTCTAAAATGTGTACCGATTGTTTCCAAATGTGCCTCCTTCCTAGTTCCAGGCAGTTTTATGCAAAGAAGACCTCACCGTGTATAGCTGTATTCTTGACGTCTGTACTCACTGTTCTTCCTCCAAAGGCAAAAAACTCTGGAAAAATTTTAAGTAGCAATTTTTCAGGAAAAATGAGGGAATCTCTATCTAATAAACTGCAGTCTGATACTGAATTATTATAATTAATTTTATTTCATTTCATATTTTTTATGTTTTTCAAAATTAATTGAACATATACCATAAATTAACCAGTGGTACTCTCAACCCAAAGTAAAGATACTCTTTGTTGGAGTTAGGCTACTTGGTCTTAAACTTGGTGTATGATTTCTTTTAGGCTTTTTATATTAATATTAAGAGTTAAGCCCTGTATCCTTGAAATTTTGTGAGAGTCAGGGACTGCTATACAGTAAAATCTCAGTTCCAGACCTTAATTGATTAAATCCCTTGGATAAGAATGCCAAAATATGTATATAGAGAGGAAGAGGTAGTGCTTGACTCTTAAGATCATGATGAATCATGAAAAATACAAAATCAGGATTTTGATTACCAACACAGTCTTAAAGATAAGGCTAAGTGGACAAGCATATGAACATGTACTGTATTATCCATCTATCCAGCCAACCATCTGTCCATCCCCCTGCCCATCTCTCTGTCCGTCTTTCCCTCTATCCATCCACTCACCTATCCATCTCATCTATCCCTCCATCCATCATATATCTAGGGTGTGGTGTAGTAAAGACTCATACCAAATATATACCATTATGCCTTTAAACACTTTGGGATTCTAAGTATGAAAGAATTCATTCAGAATTTTTATACTAAAATGCAAATATTTCTGATGTTCTTTTTTAACAGAAATAACATTCACAAAACCGATTTTTGATTAACTCTCAATAAATTGGAAAATCAGTTAATTTAATGATTGCCTACTGAATTTAGATTCTGCAAAGAATATAAAGAATATAAAATGAGCTCCATTTCTCCAGGAGCTTATAAATTTAATTCGGAAGACAAAAGCTACTATTTGGTACATTAAATAGTGATATATGAAATTACCAGTAAGAGGAAATGTTTCAATTAAAATTTTGCTTTAAAGCAGGATCAAACAGTCCACATATATATATGTTTGGGTGTTTGATACGTACATCTACTGTATGTATATATGTGTGTGGGTATTTATTGTGGATGTTTCGATTGCAGATCATTCTGGTCCCCAGTTGTTTAGAGGGTCATTTGTGTATTTTAAGGCCTTTCTATCTCATCATTCTCGTATTCTGCTATTTATTGTAAGATGTATGTCATACTGATCATGATAGTAAGCTCATCATGCAGATTGTGATTTTGACTTCTGTGTATAATAAGAGGTGGAAAGAGTGAGGATGAAATTCCTTTATTCACTGACTGTAAGTGAAATTTACTCCTTGATTATTGCCTCTACATCCCAAGTCTTATTAAATTTAAATTTGCTTTCTAAATTGAGCACTGGTTGAAGCCTTAACAAAGTAATTTTAAAAACCTAACTCTGACACTAACAAGGGAAATCAAGGCTGTTTATTGTTTGGAGTTTTTCCTTTATTATTTTTAGCTGACCAGTTAATCCTTAACCAGTTAATCCTTACTCTAGTTTTTGTTTTTTTAACTATTCAGTTTTTGATTTCCAAATCAGTTTACTGACTTATGGTTGCTTGGGTATTTTGCTAGCAACTGGTCATGTCATAAGACCAGTTCATTTATGAACATGATCTTTGTTCTGAATGCTTGTACTCTAGAACATCATTGTTAATTATCTTGATATTTCATGATACTCAAAAAAGTGGGATGTGAACACTAATATTTTGTTCAATAAGCCAGGTATGTGCCCTTTGGTATATATCTTGCACACCTGGAGAAGTTAGCAAATACCATTGCTTTATAGCTCTTTAATATGATATGTATGGAACTTGATTTTAAGATGGCCTCCCAAAGAATGATAGCTTCCTATATTTAGCTTCATCTTTTTGTCTTATCAGTCAGTTTAAGCAGTAGAATTCTGTGGCACTTTAGGTTCTATTTTATTGCTTTTTGCTTCCATCAACATCGGTTGCTGCTTTCAGGAAATTTTCTCTTGGTAGAAGAAAATAGTTTTTTCTGGTGTTCAAATTGGTACCTTTGACCCATTTCTCAAGTCTTACTTCATTTCTGGAGCTTCTCAGCATCTTATTAACTATTCTACATTTTTCTAGGTCTTTAGAATATACCTTAATATCCACCTCCACTGAAACCCATCTGTGATCTTCTTTAAGTGAAAACTACCCAGACACATTAATGTGTGAATATGTAAATAGGTATTGTTTTTCCTTCTGCATTCTGTGCACCTTGTTCTGTACAGTTTATTACTTTCCTATGCCCACTAGATTGAAAGCTACCTAACAGCAGGGACAACGTCAGACCAACAGCTTATAAGTCTCATAGGGTGTCAAATACCTGTTAGACCCTAACTAAAAACCTAACTGCAAATGTACAAGATTTATTGACTCCACTTAGGTCTCTGCAATATTCTCTACCAATAGTAGCCGAACATACAAAGAAAAAAGGATGATTCGAGGTTTACATTTGCTATCCAAAACTACTTGCTCTATATTTCTCTAAAGTCATGTGCTGTGTAGCTTTGTGATAAATGTTTTGATATTTTGAAGGAGATGGAAGAGTAATAAGTCCTTCGCCTCATAATAAATCATCCTGCATCTCATCCACAACAAATGTGACAGAACTATGTGGGCTGGAAATGAAAGCTGCCACGAGCTCCTTATCAGCATTTGGAGATTCTTCCATTCAGACACCTTCAAAGTCCAGAATCCGGCAGGGCTGTCATAGCGCTGGCCCCAATGTATCTGGTAATGAGGGAACTATCACCTCAGTTACAAGAGAGTTAAGATATAGTATTAGGAGTCAGGATTATAAGGGACAAATGTAGCACTAGAGTAGTCCTGTACTTTCAACCAGTATACGAGGCAAGAGAAAAATTATTTGATATGTACAGAACACATAGTTTAGACCTGAGGAGGAAAACAAGCTGAACTTTAGTTTCAGATACAGAGAGCTATAGAAGCTGTGTTTTCTAGAAAGGATATTGGTAGGTGCCAAAGTTCTCCAAATATAAGGTGATTTTAGTTTCAAAATCTGAAAGATTTTTCTTATTCAAGTAATTTGTATATTATTTTTAATAGGTGACCATATTAATTTGGTGAGCTCATCAATGCCTTCATTTCCCATTCTCCAACGTTCTTCTGAAGAGAAGATTCTTTACTCAGACAGGTTGACCCTAGAAAGGTGAGGACAACTTATTTAATTTTTTTGACTACAGGATTTGAAAGGTACAAAAGTCTCTCTTCCTCCCCCTTGTTTTTCAACCTTTTAGTTCTCCTACCTAGGGATAATCACTGTTGCCAATTTAAAATTTATCCTTCCAGGAGTATGCAGAGAAATTTTATATCTATGTAATATAAAGGAGCTTGACTATACTCCAAAAGAGTACTATAGAGGTTCTAAAATATGACATTGATAAAAATGGGTTTTAGGATAGGGAAAAAAACTTCAAAATACATTCCTCCAATGGCCTTCTCAACACTATTAAGTTGAGTTCCCCTTTACCTTATTGACCTCACCTGCTCCTGGTCTGGCCTTCACTCACCCTGCTACTGCATACCTGCTCCTTGAATACACCAAGAGCGCTTAAACCTCAGGAGTTTTGCGTTTGCTGTTCCCTCTGCCTGGAATGCTACTTCACCATGTGTCAGTAGGCTCACTTTCTTACCTCCATCAGACCTTTCCTCCAGGGTCACCATATAGGGACAGCCTTCCCTGCCTGGACTCTCCAAAGCAGCAACGACTTCAACCCTGACAGTTCCAACACCTTTCTCTGCTTTTCTTCTCAGCACTTATCTCCCTCTCACACATTAAATATTTAACTTAGCATATTTATTGTCTTTCATTGTTTGTCTCCTCCGAGTAGAATGTAAACTCCACAGACATGGGGAGTTTTGTTCAATTCTGTATCCTCAGCACCTAAAACAAAGCCCCGGACAAAATAAACCCTTAACAAATCTTGAATGAATAAGTGTGTTTAGGACTTAATCCCCATCTTTAAATCTAGCAAAGTATCTTCAGTAGAATGGTGGATGAAGGATTTCAACCTTACCTTAGCGTTATAACCAGCAGAGAAACCTTCTCTGCTGTGCATACCTATAGCTCAGCAGTACATATGTAACAGCAGGGCGTTGAGCAAACTTTCTAGCTTAGCAATGCCTGAGCAGTGTTTATATCAGTGGGTTAATGGCAAGCGCATTTCTCTGGTTATGTGACATGGTTCCTTGAATCATCTCAACCTTTCCCACAGAAGGCAATTACACTGAGTGTTTTCTGATGGTTAACTTTATATGAAATAATTAATACTGGAGTTTTTTTTTAATATTATGAGAGCTAGACTTAATTTTAATAACTACCCTTGCCAAAGTATATCAGTTTTTATATGAGTGATTTACAATTAGATCTAGAATGCTTGGTTCATGAAGACAAGAAGTGGTTCTGTTTTTCTTCTTCTCATGGCATGGGCACATAAAGATACTACTATTAATATTCTTGAGAAGAGGCAGACTGCTGAATCATAACCTTACTAACTTTAAACATGTTTTCTAGGCAGAAGCTGACCGTGTGTCCTATTATTGACGGGGAAGAGCACCTTCGTCTCCTGAACTTTCAGCACAATTCTATAACTCAGATCCAGAATATCTCCAATCTGCAGAGGCTAATATTCTTGGATCTATATGATAATCAAATTGAAGAAATTAGTGGACTTTCTACTCTGAGATCCCTCCGTGTCCTTCTGTTGGGGAAAAACAGGTAATCGTTATAGATCAGTCACTGTTTGTTATACTTAGGACTAACGTTGAGTCCTCCTGTGGTCTCTAGATAGCAACTCAACATTGAATAAAACTTAAGAACCTAACAGACTAATGTTTTTGAAAGACTGTTTGGATTAAGATTCATTTATAATTTGTTTTATGAGTTTCATATTGACAGTTATTCAAACCAAATAACATTTATTGAAAGTAAAAGTCACTCAGCCACGTCTGACTCTTTGCCACCCCATGAACTATACCGTCCATGGAATTCTCCAGGCCAGAATACTGAAGTGGGTAGCCTTTCCCTTCTCCAGGGCATCTTCTCAACCCAGGGATCGAACCCAGGTCTCCCGCTTTGCAGGTGGACTCTTTACCATCTGAGCCACCAGGGAAGCCGAAGTTGTGTCCAACTCTTTGTGACCCCATGGACTGTAGCCCACCAGGCTTCTCTGTCCAAGGGATTCTCCAGGAAAGTATACTGGAGTGGGTTGCCATGCCCTCCTCCAGGGGATCTTCCCAACCTAGGGATCATGCCCAATTCTCTTATGTCTCCTGCATTGGCAGGCGGCTTCTTTACCACTAGCGCCACCTGGGAAGCCCATAGCATTTATTAAGTGCATATTATTTCCATTGCTTTCCAGAGCCATATCATATGTGGGAGTAAATAACAGACTTTGGCCTTTATGTTCTATTAATGGCACCCCACTCCAGTACTCTTGGCTGGAAAATCCCATGGACGGAGGAGCCTGGTAGGCTGCAGTCCATGGGGTCGCTAAGAATCAGACACGACTGAGCGACTTCACTTTCACGCATTGGAGAAAGAAATGGCAACCCACTCCAGTGTTCTTGCCTGGAGAATCCCAGAGACAGGGCAGCCTGGTGGGCTGCCGTCTCTGGGGTCACACAGAGTCGGACACGACTGAAGCGACTTAGCAGCAGTAGCAGCAGCAGGCTATATTTTAAATATGTGTATTCACATTAAGCTTATGTGTTTCACTTGTGATTCTTCTCAGTGCTTAACTAAGGGTGGGCATTTGATACTTTGTGACTGTCAAATTATAGTTGGCTATCTGTATCCAGTTTTTCATCCACAGATTCAACTGAGGATCGAAAAACACTTGAAAAAAATATTCCAGAAAGTTCCAAAAAAGTAAATCTTGAGTTTACTGTCTTCCTGGAGACTATTTATGTATCATTTACATTGTGGTACATATTATGAGTAGTCTAGAGGTGATTTAAAGTCTACATATGCTCTGCCATTTCACATAAGGGATTTGAACACGTGCAGACTTTGATACTGATCCTGTCAAAAAAAGATACCCCATGACCAAGGGCAAAGGAGAAGCCCCAGCAAGACAGTTCAGTTCAGTCCCTCAGTTGGTCCGACTCTTTGTGACCCCACGGACTGCAGCACGCCAGGCATCCCCATTACCAACTCCCGGAGTTTACTCAAACTCATGTCCATTGAGTCAGTGATGGCATCCAACCATCTCATCCTCTGTCATCCCCTTCTCCTCCTGCCTTCAATCTTTCCCAGCATCAGGATCTTTTCATATGAATCAGTTCTTTGCATCAGGTGGCCAAAGTACTAGAATTTCAGTTTCATCATCAGTCCTTCCAATGAAAATATAGGACTAATTTCCTTTAGGATGGACTGGTTGGATCTCCTTGCAGTCCAAGGGACTCTCAAGAGTCTTTTCCAGCACCACAGTTCAAAAGCATCAAATCTTTCTTTATAGTCCAAATTTCACATCCATACATGACTACTGGAAAAACCATAGCTTTGACTAGATGGACCTTTGTTGGCAAAGTAGTGTCTCTGCTTTTTAATATGCTGTCTAGGTTGGTCATAATTTTTCTTCCAAGGAGCAAGTGTCTTTTAATTTCATGGGTTCAGTCACCATCTGCAGTGATTTTGAAGCCCAAGAAAATAAAGTCTGCCACTGTTTCCCCATCTGTTTGCCGTGAAGTGGTGGGACCAGATATCTTAGTTTTCTGAATGTGACTTTTAAGCCAACTTTTTCACTCTCCTCTTTCACTTTCATCAAGAGGCTCTTTAGTTCTTCTTTGCTTTCTGCTATAAGGGTGGTGTCTGCCATAAGCAAGATGGTAGGAGGGGTGAAATTGCATTTGGAATCAAACCCCTTACCCTCCAGAGATTCTCAGAGGGCTCAAACAAACCTTGTGTGTACCGGGACCTAGAGACCCTACAGAGACTGAGCCAGAACTGTGTTTGAGTGTCTCCTGCGAAGATACAGATAGCAGTGGCCTGACACAGAGGCAGGGCCTCTGGGTGCAGCAGACCTGGGTATGGCATAAGCCCTCTTGGAGGAGGTTGCCTTTAACCCCACTGTAGAGCCACCAGAACTTACACAGGACTGGGGAAACAGACTCTTGGAGGGCACAAACAGAACCTTGTATGCACCAGGACCGAGGAGAAAGGAGCAGTGACTCCACAAGAAACTGACCCAGACTTGCCTGTCAGTGTCCAGCAGTCTCCGACAGAGGCATGGGTTGGCAGTGGTCTGCTGCAGGGTTGGGGAAGTAGGAAGTAGGAAATCAAGAAACACCTGGCTGCTGCTGCTGCTAAGTTGCTTCAGTCATGTCCGACTCTGTGCGACCCCATGGACTGCAGCCCACCAGACTTCTCCGTCCATGGGATTCTCCAGGCAAGAACACAGGAGTGGGTTGCCATTTCCTTCTCCAAGAAACACCTGGAGTAACAGGCAAATTTGGCCTTGGAATACAGAATGAAGCAGGGCAAAGGCTAATAGAATTTTGCCAAGAGAATGCACTGGTCATAGCAAACACCCTCTTCCAACAACGTAAGAGAAGACTCTACACATGGACATCACCAGATGGTAAACACCAAAATCAGACTGATTATATTCTTTGCAGCCAAAGGTGGAGAAGCTCTATACAGTCAGCAAAAACAAGACTGGAAGCTAACTGTGGCTCAGATCATGAGCTCCTTATTGCCAAATTCAGACTTAAATTGAAGAAAGTAGGGAAAACCACTAGGCCATTCAGGTATGACCTAAATCAAATCCCTTATGATTATACAGTGGAACTGAGAAATAGATTTAAGGGCCTAGATCTGATAGAGTGCCTGATGAACTATGGTCTGAGGTTCGTGACATTGTACAGGAGACAGAGATGAAGATCATCCCCATGGAAAAGAAATGCAAAAAAGCAAAATGGCTGTCTGAGGAGGCCTTACAAACAGCTGTGAAAAGAAGAGAAGTGAAAAGCAAAGGAGAAAAGGAAAGATATAAGCATCTGAATGCAGAGTTCCAAAGAAGAGCAAGGAGAGATAAAAAGCCTTCCTCAGCAATCAGTGCAAAGAAACAGAGGAAAGCACCAGAATGGGAAAGACTAGAGATCTCTTCAAGAAAATTAGAGATACCAAGGGAACATTTCATGCAAAGATGGGCTCGATAAAGGACGGAAATGGTATGGATCTAACAGAAGCAGAAGATACTAAGAAGAGGTGGCAAGAATACACAGAAGAACTGCACAAAAAGGAGCTTCACAACCCAGATAATCACGATGGTGTGATCACTGACCTAGAGCCAGACATTCTGGAATGTGAAGTCAAGTGGGCCTTAGAAAGCATCACTATGAACAAAGCTAGTGGAAGTGATGGAATTCCAGTTGAGCTATTTCAAATCTTGAAAGATGATGCTGTGCAAGTGCTGCACTCAATATGCCAGGAAATTTGGAAGACTCAGCAGTGGCCACAGGACTGGAAAAGGTCAGTTTTCATTCCAATCTCAAAGAAAGGCAATGCCAAAGAATGCTCAAACTACCACACAATTGCACTCATCTCACACGCTAGTAAAGTAATGCTCAGAATTCTCCAAGCCAGGCTTCAGCAATATGTGAACCGTGAACTTCCTGATGTTCAAGCTGGTTTTAGAAAAGGCAGAGGAACCAGAGACCAAATTGCCAGCATCTGCTGGATCATGAAAAAAGCAAGAAAGTTCCAGAAAAACATCTAATTCTGCTTTATTGACTATGCCAAAGCCTTTGACTGTGTGGATCACAATAAACTGTGGAAAATTCTTCAAGAGATGGGAATACCAGACCACCTGACCTACCTCTTGAGAAATTTGTATGCAGGTCAGGAAGCAACAGTTAGAACTGGACATGGAACAACAGACTGGTTCCAAATAGGAAAAGGTCAAGCCTGTATATTGTCACCCTGTTTATTTAACTTCTATGCAGAGTACATCATGAAAAATGCTGGACTGGAAGAAGCACAAGCTGGAATCAAGATTGCCAGGAGAAATATCAATAACCTCAGATATGCAAATGACACCACCCTTATGTCAGAAAATGAAGAAGAACTAAAAAGCCTCTTGATGAAAGTGAAAGAGGAGAGTGAAAAAGTTGGCTTGAAGTTCAACATTCAGAAAACTAAGATCATGGCATCTGGTCCCATCACTTCATGGCAGATAGATGGGAAAACAGTAGAAACAGTGGCTGACTTTATTTTTTGGGGGGCTCCAAAATCACTGCAGATGGTGACTGCAGCCATGAAATTAAAAGACGCTTACTCCTTGGAAGGAAAGTTATGACCAACCTAGACAGCATATTAAAAAGCAGAGACATTACTTTGTCAACAAAGGTCCATCTAGTCAAGGCTATGGTTTTTCCAGTAGTCATGTATGGATATGAGAGTTGGACTCTAAAGAAAGCTGCTCACCGAAGAATTGATGCTTTTGAACTGTGGTGTTGGAGAAGACTCTTGGGAGTCCCTTGGACTGCAAGGAGATCCAACCAGTCCATCCTAAAGGAGATCGGTCCTGGTTGTTCATTGGAAGGACTGATGTTGAAGGTGAAACTCCAATACTTGGGCCACCTCATTCAAAGAGCTGACTCATTGGAAGAGACCCTGATGCTGGGAAAGATTGAGGGCAGGAGGAGAAGGGGACGACAGAAGATGAGATTGGATGGCATTACCGCCTCAATGGACATGGGTTTGGGTGAACTCCGGGAGTTGGTGATGGGCACGGAGGCCTGGTGTGCTGCGGTTTATGGGGTTGCAGAGTCGGACATGACTGAGCGACTGAACTGAACTGATTGTACATTATATCCCTAGTATACTTATTTATCTCATAACTGAAAATTTGTGTCTTTTGACTGCCTTCATCCAGTTCCCCCTCCTCTCACCTATTCCCTGCCTCAGTTCAGTTCAGTCGCTCAGTCGTGTCTGACTCTTTGTGACCCCATGAATTGCAGCACGCCAGGCCTCCCTGTCCATCACCAACTCCCAGAGTTCACCTGGACTCAGGTCCATCGAGTCGGTGATGCCATCCAGCCATCTCATCCTCTGTCATCCCCTTCTCCTCCTGCCCCCAATCCCTCCCAGCATCAGAGTCTTTTCCAATGAGTCAACTCTTCGCATGAGGTGGCCAAAGTACTGGAGTTTCAGCTTTAGCATCATTCCTTCTAAAGAAATCCCAGGGCTGATCTCCTTCAGAATGGACTGGTTGGATCTCCTTGCAGTCCAAGGGACTCTCAAGAGTCTTCTCCAACACCACAGTTCAAAAGCATCAATTCTTTGGTGCTCAGCCTTTTTCACAGTCCAACTATCACATCCATACATGACCACTGGAAAAACCATAGCCTTGACTAGACGGACCTTTGTTGGCAAAGTAATGTCTCTGCTTTTCAGTATGCTGTCTAGGTTGGTCATAACTTTCCTTGCCCCTGGTAACCACGAATCTGCTTTCTTTCCCTGATTTTGTTTGTTTATGAATATAATCAGCCTCCAAATCTCTGTTAGTTCCTGTTACACAACGTAGTGACTTGATATTTGTTTACATTTCAAAGTGATCACCACAGTAAGTCTAGTTACCATCTCTCACCAAAGATACTACATAATTATTGACTATATTCGTCACACAATACATTTCATACCCATGACTCATTTATTTTGCAAATGGTAATTTGTGTCTCTTAATCTCCCTCACCTATTTCTTTCTCAGTACCCGCTCTGGCAACCACCTGTTTGTTCTCTACAACCATTTCTGTTTTCTTGTGTTTTTTGGTTTCTACATATTAGTGAAATCATATGGTGTTTTGCCTTTCTCTGTCTGATGTATTTCAGTTAGCATTATACCTTCCAGGTCTATCCATGTTGTTTCACAAGGCAGGGTTTCCATTTTTTTATGGCTGAGTAATATTCCGTGTGTGTATACACTACATCTTTATCGATCCACCTACTGATGGGCACTTGGGTTGCTTCCATATTGTGGCTATTGTACATAACGCTACCATGAACATAGGGGTGCACGTATCTTTTAAGTGGTGCTTTTCTCTTCAGATATATACCCAGAAATGGACTTTTTGGATCATATAGTAGTTCCATGTTAAATTTTTTTAGAATTCTTTCTTTCTCTGTGGCTGAGCTGTGTCTTCATTACTGTGCACAGACTTTCTCTGGTTGCCGTGAGTGGGGGCTACTGTTTGTTGTGGTTCAAGCGCTTCTCACGGTGGTGGCTTCTCTGGGTGTGGAGCCAGCCTCTTGGCATGTGGGCTTGAGTGGTTGCAGCACATGGGCTTTACAGCGTGGGGCCAGTGGTTGTGGCGCTCAGGCTTGGTTGTCCCGTGGCGTGTGGTGTCTTCCTGCACTAGGGTCAAACTGTGTCCCCTGCACTGGCAGGCAGATTCTTAACCACTGAACCAATGGGGAAGTCCCCCATTTCAAATTTTTGGAGGAATTTCCATAACATTTTCTTAGTGGCTGCGCCAATTTATATTCCCATCAGCAGTGCATGAAGGTTTTCTTTTCTCCACATTCCTGTCTCTTTTTTTCAGTTTATCTGGCTTCTTGGAAATATATATATATTTTTTTAATATTTTGTTCTTTGAAGATACAAGTCTGTCTTTCTCTTTCTATTCCTCCATCTGTTTTTTGTTTACTTTTGCTCACACTTTATTTTTCACATAAAGAAAATAGCTATTAAATAGTTCTAAAACTTTTAGTGTTCTGGAGTAAAAAAAAAAATGTGTCAGAAGACTACTTTCCACATTCTCCCAAATTGCATATTTTTGAAGTATCAGTACAAGCAATTCTGACCTATTCCTCCTGTTCTCCAGTCAGCTGACTTAGTCACAGCTGTCTTAGTCACAGCAAGGAGCCTGTGAGCCTAGAAGATGCAGATCTATACTGAGCCAGTACTTTAGTGGATATTAGGCCAACCCGGCTGAGGATTGCTGAAGAAGAGACACACATCCACCGCCCTGTCTCCTTGTGTTCGTTCTTGGTGACTAGTTGCCCCCTGCTGGTTAAATCAATGACATTTACTCCCTCGCACATCTCAAAGCACTGCAGTCTTTGAGTCCAAGGCAATGGAACCACATATGACAATCCAGTGCAACCATATGCCTTTAAATTCAAGCAGATCCAAAAAAGATTTCTGCTCCAAAGATAAAAAGATCCTGCTCAGCTTCCATGTGTGAAGTTTACATTGCTACCAAAGAACTCCCAACCCCTCTATGCCACTTTGCTGTTGAAGTCCTTCCCGTCTAACTCTTCTACTCTCTATATCCTCTGTTTACCTTTCGGAGATCTTCTGGTACCCTGATGTTCACAGGCTCATGACCAGAACTTTGCTGGGTTTTCTCGTGATCTCCCAGTTCTACAGATAACAGAATTTTCTACTAGACCCTGGAATTCCATATTCCTTTCCTTTTGATTTCTTGAAGTATCTCACTTAAGGATTTGTCTTTGACACCTGAGAAGCCAGGTATAGAAGCCTCATATAGATCCTGTAGTGGGGTCCTTATTCTGACATCAGCACATAATGTGGCCTGCAGAGACAAGCTGTGCTATGTCCATAGAGGTCTGTAGTTGCTGAGTGATGAGTGGGCCTTGTCTTTTTCTAGTTCACTTCCATGTGATGGGAGAATTTCTTTTTAAGTAAAAGCTTTCAGGTTACATTGGTATCTTACTAGTTTTTTACAACTTAGTATATAACTTACAGAGTTTGGGCTCTGCTGCTGCTGCTGCTAAGTCACTTCAGTTGTGTCTGACTCTGTGCGACCCCATAGACAGCAGCCCACCAGGCTCCCCCGTCCCTGGGATTCTCCAGGCAAGAACACTGGAGTGGGTTGCCATTGCCGTCTCCAATGCATGAAAGTGAAAAGTGAAAGTGAAGTCGCTCAGTCAGGTCCGACTCTTAGCGATCCCTTGGACTGCAGTCTACCAGGCTCCTCCGTCCATGGGATTTTCCAGGCAAGAGTACTGGAGTGGGGTGCCATTGCCTTCTCCGGTTTGGGCGCTAGTCAGTTGTAAATAGATGATCCTTAGGTAGGTCTGTTGACAGTGCTCTGATACAACACCGAAAGGACAGTCATTCACCCCTTTGCCTTGTTTCCAAGCATTGGTTATCAATACTGAATACACCATTCTATACTCACATGTAAGTTTTAAAAATTTGTTTTTATGTGATCTGTTTTTTACTTAAATATATTTTATTATTTTGGCTTCCCTGGTGGCTCAGACAGTAAATAATCCGTGTCAGCGAGGAGAGGGGTGTGAGAGAGGAGACTGAGAGGGGGCTTTGGTCCTAGTGGAGTAGTGTGGGCAGGGGGTGGTGTGGGGAGATAAGGGTGAGAGGAAGAAGAGTCACACTGCAACAGAACATAATAGGTGTATGATAAGTATTTTTATAACTTAAACTGGGTGGGATTGCTTTTGGTAATACAGTTCTGGATTTGGCTATGATGTGAGTGGTGGAAAGGAAGAGAGAGCTCTTTTCGATAGGGTCATCTGGAAAGGCTGCTCTGAGAAGATGTTTGAGCCAAGACTTGAATAACGGGAAGGAGTGAACCGTGTGAAGTTCTGGTGGAAGAACATTAAGGAAGAAGGAACAGCAAGGGTGAACACCCCAAGGCAGGAATGAGTTTGTCAAGTTAGAGATAGCAAGAAAGCCCCTGTGGCTGGAGCAGAGTGAGTGGGTAAGCCTGAGAAGGAGATAAGCCGTGGAAGGAGATAAGCTAAAGGAAGAGTCAGCCAGGCAGTTTAGGGCCTTGAGGACTGAGGTGAGGGCTTTAAGTTGTATTCTAAGGTGAAGGAAATTGCCTTGAATAAGTGCCTTGTGCTAAAGTTCGTAGAAGTAGAATTGTTCTTTCCTAAAGATAGCACTTTTAAGCTGTCTTTGGAACATTTCCCCCAGTGGGACTGCATCTTTAACATTACAATTAAATCAATGGAGATATGTTTTTTAATATATGTAATTATATACAATCTCTCTCTCTATGTATATATGTATTTCTGTGTCTATATATCTATCTGGAGAAATAGAATACATTAAAATAAGTTATGCCTTAGACTGTTTTGATTTGCAATAGATGTGATACATCTGTATTTCCATTCTAATTTTCAGAATTAAGAAAATTTCAAATCTGGAGAATCTAAAGAGCTTAGATGTCTTGGACCTTCATGGAAATCAGGTATTATTAAAGCCCTTTTGTAACTTACTTTTTTGAAAAAGCTCTAGGAAATTTGGCATAGGACTTTTAATAATTATACTTGTGTTGAATTTTTCCAGAGTTACTTTACTGATTCACTGAAATTAGCTGTGGTATTAAGGTATTAAGTCTATTTACATAGATTTCTCAACAGCAAATGACAGATAAGACATAAAACATTTAGAATTCTTGTAGTTATGCCTATTTTGTTTCTTCTTTAGTCTTTTATTAAGTTAATAGCCAACCCCAAATCAAGAACTAGAATATTACTATTGATTTTCTTCTACCTAAGTGTTCCTTCTTTATTCCAAGTTACCACTATTGTGGATTTCACATTTATCATCCCTTTGTGGGTGTTTTTAGTTGGTTTCATCACATATACATGTGTCTAAATAATATATTGTTTAGCAGTATTGTTTTTTAACTTTAAAAAGGTGTCACACTGTATATTGTCATCTAATGTTTGCTTTTTTGATACAGTATTATGTTACTGAGATTTATCTATTTTGATTATGTAGTTGTAGTTTATGTTTATTGTTATATGTTCCATGGTTTGATTATACAAAAACATTTTTCTCCATTTTATTATCGATAGACACTTGGGTTGATTCCTTTTTGTTTGCTTGTCTTTTTGTTTTGTTTCCTACTCGGATAACATGTCTAAGAACATTCTTATATATGTTTCTCCCATACATTATATTACTCTAGGGTATATTCCTAGGAGTGGAACTGATAGGTCATAGGTTATTTAAATGTCTAACTTTAAAAGATAATGCCAAATTGTTCTCCAAAGTGATTGTACCAGTTTATACTCTCACCAGTAACACATAATAGATCCTGTTGCTTCATATCTTTTTCAACATTTGGAATTGTCATACTTCTTAATTTTTGCCAATTGAATTGGTGTAAAGGGGTGGCCCCTCACGGTCTGGGTTTATATTTCCCTGATTACTGTATAACCTGGGATCATTATCATGTTTGATCAATTTATCTACCCACATATTTGTCTGTCTTAATTTGTGTCTGGTTTGTTATGTTCCCCTCCTTATCTTCTCTCTCAGAGCATCTTGGCTGTTTTTTTAACCCCTTGCTCTTACATTTAAATTTTAGTCTTTTCAATAAGAATACTTATTTCTAAATAACTACATGAGCTACATGTGCATGCAGAAGGTAAAGCCTTTCCTGAGGTGGCAGATGTACATTGTGGGATGATGTGGGAGTCCTTGCCTGTTGAGACCACTTGCAGTCAGTCAGACATAAACCTCAGTGTAATCTCTCTGGGGGCTCTAATAGCTGTTAGTCCCAAGCGTTTTGTTGAAAACCGAATTTTATTAATAAAACCATGATAGATCTGGATAGGCCGCATCAGCTAGCAGCTGGGGTCAGCTAGCGGCTGGGATCCCAGCTCCATCTGCATGTCTGCCTATATGTGCACACAGAGGGAGGGTTTTTGATGGCCTAGGAACTGTCCAGCCCTGCAGGCTGGTTAGTGTCTTTCTAGTAGAGAGAAAGTTAGCCTGTTATTAATAGATGTTGGTAGAAGGGGAAGAAGAATTAAAGTGTTCGTCAGTAAGAGAATATCACATACAAAAGCACTGAGGCTAAAAATAACATGGTAAGTATTTTTTTACTGCTAGAGAATTCAGCACATGTTGGGGGATGGTGAGAGATGAGGCAAGAGAGGTAGATATAAGGCCAGATTGTGGAGGGCTTTATATGCAGTACTAAGAAATTGCTATTTTGTCTTTATTTATCCCCCTATTTTAAATATTGTTCATAAGTATAAGTGAAACATTTTATGGTAGCAATATTTTTCCTAAGTTTATTTTAAAATGTATAAGCATTTATTTATGTGTTCTTCATATTATAATATACTTTTAAGAATTCATGGGCATTACCCAAGATCTATAAGAGCAACTGGCAAATGAATAACATATCACTTGATCTATATATCTTGTATAGGGATTACTTACCAACGTTATATTGATTAAAAATGCTCTATTCCTTGTTAAATGACCTATATTATGTGTTCTATAATTCCAGCATATGTTTGTGATAGTCTGTGTATTAAGATTAAATATTTATACCACACAAATTATTTCTCAAGATTCTGTGAATACAAGAAAGAAATTTTAAGTGAAAATCTTAGTCTTGTTTCAAATATTTAAATCCAATAAGCAAAAATTTGGGGTATTTCAAAGCAAAGATAGTCTTGGTGACTAAAAAGTCAGGGGATGTTTTAACTCAAGTTGAACAATGTGCAACTCTAAAAAAATAGCATCAGATAGTTTAAAAACTAAAAGACTATTAAGTGAATATTTATTATAGTTTGAATTTACTTCCATTGGGAATAATAATGCTACATGGTGTACATTGTAAAATGAAATGTAATTGGTTTTTTGGTGTGCAAACATTGGGAGGAATAGTGATAGTGCTCAAGGGACAGAGTGGGGAATGGAAAGAGAGGGGACGTGAGACCGGAGCAAGAGACAGATGGGGAATGGAAAGAGAGGGGACGTGAGACCGGAGCAAGAGACAGATGGGGAATGGAAAGAGAGGGGAGGTGAGACCGGAGGTAGAGAACAGTTGGGAGACTTATTCAATAATCCTTGTGAGAAGTGATGACAACTTACAGCAATAACAATAGGGATGTAACAAAGGGGCAGATTGAATAAATATTTAAGTAAAAACATTAAGATTTAGCAACTGATTGTATGTGAGTAGTAGAGAATACAGAGGAATATGGGAGACTGATTCTTAATTTATAACCTAGATTTCTTTTTTTGTCTACCAGAAAATGTTCTCCTGTTGAATGGTTGCTTTAACGTGGACACAAACATGCTTCAAGAAGAATCTGTTCTTTCAGTGACATCTTTTCCTTCAGGGAGAGCTTGCCCTTTCTGTGATTGCTCGCCTGAAAGCAGACATCTTTCTTTTCAGTGTTGTTTAATAGGAAGGTCATCTTTATCCACATAGAGCAATCTGGGTCACTCATACACATACAAAAGCTGCAGGATCCAGCTTTCCTTGATGTATTGAGAAGCTTTCCTATCTACCTTAAGACCCCCTCTGATCAGTGTGACCTAAGTTTAGGCTTTTGAACATTCCTATCATCTCTTCTTCTGGCTGTGAAATTTATTAACTGATTAAGAACTCTGCTCTCACTATACACCACCTTTTGCTTGAAGATTCTGTCATTTGCTCTATCCCTGTGACTTTGTCCATGGCTGCAACAGAGTAACAAATTTTATTCTATCGGAGATGTTCCACCCAATTCTGCCATGTCGGTTCGCAAACCAAGAAATTGAACAATATCCCCAGTGATTTTTTTTTTTTTTTAATTACTGATTTATACCTATAATGGCACCCCACTCCAGTACTCTTGCCTGGAAAATCCCATGGACGGAGGAGCCTGGTAGGCTGCAGTCCATGCTAAGGGTCGGACACAGCTGAGCGACTTCACTTTCCCTTTTCACTTTCATGCACTGGAGAAGGAAATGGCAACCCACTCCAGTGTTCTTGCCTGGAGAATCCCAGGGACGGGGGAGCCTGGTGGGCTGCCGTCTATGGGGTCGCACAGAGTCGGACACGACTGAAGTGACTTAGCAGCTTAGCAGCATGAATTAACAACATTTCTTTTCAGAGTTACCAAACTAAAAAGGGACTCTAAAATGTAGGCATCCTAATTGTATGTCCCACCAGGAGCAAATGAAATTGGAGAAAGGTAGTTTTCTAAAAGAAGTGCTCCAGGATTATTAGCAGAAGGGGGAAGACATGATACACAGGTCATGTGCCCCTTCATTCTGTGTATTTATCTTTCTTGAGTTCAGAGAAGGTTTATATATATAAAATATATACATGTATACATATACATATTGCTTTTTCATATACCTATCTATTTTTTTTTTTAGTATTTTAGTAGAATTTCTCAAGCTTTTGTTGATATTACTGATTTCCTATAGTGTCCATTTTACTTTTTGCTGATTCTATACATTTTAAATTCTATCATCTATTTAGTTTTGAAATGTCATTTTCTGTGTCTTTACAGTTCTGTCATCTGCAAATACTCATAACCTTGTTTTTTTCTTTTACAGATTTTAATTGTTTTCATTTTATTGTTAGTTAAACCAAAAATCTCAGTGCAAATTTTAAAGCATGGTCATAGTTTATCTTTTATATTATTAAATTTGCGATAAATATACTTAGATTTCTCCTCTTGAATCTAGATGAAATTTAGATGGTATTTCTTGAATGTAAGAGAAGGGCTAAATAATATCATAGAAAGTGTATTTTAAGTCTTTAAAAAGGCTATTTTAGCCAATATCTGCTTTGAAATGTTAAATCGAAATTTTCAAATAATATTGTGATGGAAATACAGATGAGAAAATTAATCTCCAGTGACTGTGAAATTTATATATTTTAATGTCCAGAAAAAAAATGTTATGAATAACTCGATATTACTTAAGTCTGTTAGATTAAAAGGTTGATGAAGCCCTCCCAAGGAGCCCTACTTCCGGGTCATTTAGAAACTCACCCTGTTTTGTGCTGTTCTTGCAGTATTACAATAGTGGGGCTTAAAGTCATGCTGCACGCTCGTCACTTCACGGGCCATACCCTGTAACTCACCCTTGCTTGTGCACCTCAGATTCCTCTGCTTATGTTCATGTGTATAGTCTGTAATTCAAGTCCTCTTGTTCTAAACAGCCAGTGTCCACCATATTGTACCCTGACTCAACATTATCTGTCTCCTCTCTTAAGCAGTTTCAGTAATAAAGAATATCTATCCTCACCCTCTCCTGGGGTTCCTAGTTCCTTTTCCATTCAGACTCTTGACTGCTTTCAGGATCCTACAGTATAAGTGGACTATGAACAGGGAGAATTGGTATCATTTCTTTTCTCTGTCTTTTCTCTCAGAGGGTAGTCTTGTTTGGTCAAAACATTGTGAGCTCATGCCTTAGGCTTACAGTTTCTATTTTGCAGCTAGTACGTATATTTCTCTTCACCTTCCTGGGAACCTGGCTCAGTGTTGGGCAGTTCAGTTCAGTTCAGTTCAGCCGCTCAGTTGTGTCCGACTCTTTGTGACCCCATGAACTGCAGCACTCCAGGCCTCCCTGTCCATCACCAACTCCTGGAGTTTATTCAAACTCATGTCCTTTGAGTCGGTGATGCCATCCAACCATCTCATCCTCTGTTGTCCCCTTCTCCTCCTGCCTTCAGTCCTTCCCAGCATCAGGGTCTTTTCCAGTGAGTCGGTTCTTTGCATCACATGGCCAAAGTATTGGGGTTTCAGCTTCAACATCAGTCCTTTCAATGAACACTCAGGCTAATTTCCTTTAGGATGGACTGGTTGGATCTCCGTGCAGTCCAAGGGACTCTTAAGAGTCTTCTCCAACACCACAGTTCAAAAGCATCAGTCGTCAGTGCTCAGCTTTCTTTATAGTCCAACTCTCACATCCATACATCACTACTGGAAAAACCATAGCTTTGACTAGACAGACCTTTGTTGGCAAAGTAATGTCTCTATGCTGTCTAGGTTGGTCATAACTTTTCGTTCAAGGAGTAAGCAACTGTTAATTTCATGGCTGCAGTCACCATCTGCAGTGATTTTGGAGTCCCCCAAAATAAAGTCTGCCACTATTTCCACTGTTTCACCATCTATTTGCCATGAAGTGGTGGGGCTAGATGCCATGATCTTAGTTTTCTGAATGTTGAGTTTTAAGCCAACTTTTTCACTCTTCTCTTTCACTTTCATCAAGAGGCTCTTTAGTTCTTTGCTTTCTGCCATAAGGGTGGTATCATCTGCATATCTGAGGTTACTGATATTTCTCCTGGTAATCTTGATTCCAGCTTGTGCTTCATCCAGCCCAGCGTTTCTCATGATGTACTCTGCATATAAGTTAAATAAGCAGGGTGACAATATACAGCCTTGATGTACTTCTTTTCCTATTTGGAACCAGTCTGTTGTTCCAGGTCCAGTTCTAGCTGTTGCTTGGAGATGCCCAAATGAGTGCTTATTGATTATTTGGTAAAATATACTTCAAATAATTACCATGGTCAAATTACAAGATGTGTTCCTTTAGTTAATTTTCACAAATTAAGTAACTTCATAATATCTATAACAGAGGAAACATGAAATAGATTTTGAAATGTCTTCATATAAATATGTTTGTTACAGAATCCAGTGACTGGGTCTTTTATTTTTATAACATGTACCTCTGAGATTTATGCCTGCTAATCATCCCTACCTCATTTTTTTAACAGATTACCAAAATTGAAAATGTCAATCATTTGTGTGATTTGAGAGTTTTAAATCTTGCCAGGAACTTTTTAAGTCACGTTGATAATCTTAATGGGCTGGATTCACTAACTGAGCTTAACCTGCGACACAATCAAATTACTTTTGTGGTGAGTATTAAAATGGAATCAATATGTGATTTCTGGCCTTTCTTTTAAGGGAATGAAATAAATGTTATAGCATTGCTTTCTGTAAAGTAAGAGTCTAAGGTAATTTAGTTTTTTTCTGAATTTAAATTGTGGATATAATTGTTAAGCTTTATAATATTATGGTTTGGAAAATGGTATGTTATTTTCCATTCTAAAAGATAAATGTAAAATTAGGAGCAGGAGTGTTATCAGTAAATGAATCAACTATGGATAAATGAATTTTGAATCCTTTCCTGTGTTGTTATAGAAATAGAATTAATAAGAAAGACGGTTATTGGTGACTGAAAGTTGGCAGATTGCTGCACAGAGAGGAAAAAGACGCAGTGAGGAGAGACTGAGGGCTTCGAAGACACATAAATATCATATTCTCGGCAGTTTTTCGAAGGCAGCTTGGTATGGAGGAAAGAACACTGTTGCACAGGACATCAGAGGCCCAGTGCCGGTCCGCTTCATCTCTCACTACTTGTGTAGTAGTGTAGTGTTAGTTGCTCAGTTGTGTCCAACTCTTTGCTACCCCACGTCCTGTAGACTGCCAGGCTCCTCTGTCCATGGGATTCTCCAGGCAAGAGTACTGGAGTGGATTGCCAATCCCTTCTCTATCTTCCTGACCCAGGAATCAAACCTGGTTCTCCTGCATTGCAGGCAGATTCTTTACCATCTGAGCTATAGGGAAGATCCCGTAACTGTGTGACCTTGGGTAAGTCCCTCACCTATGAGATTCAGTTTACTTTTCTCTAAAATGAGGACATTGGGCTAGATCATCTCTGCAGTCCTTTTTGGTTTGCTGACTCTGAAAAAAAGATATAAATATGATAGAAAGCTGGCATGTGAGCAGGAGGAAAAGAGCTGGCATCATGAGACTACTCTGAAACTCTGAGGATGAACTTCATTAGATTTATAGTTTTACTCATGTTTAGCAGCTAAATAACTGCTTAATGCTCAGGTATGTTGAACTTGCATATGTGAGGAGCTCTAGAAATAAGACTTTCAGTTATATGACATGATACAGGCCAAGAAGACATCTAAGGCTTTATAAAAACACTATTTGTTTTTTAACAAGTTTCCTGTTAAAGTTTCTTGTTAAGTTTTAGCAAGTTTTCTGTTGTTTATATGCAACAGAGAAACTGCATTAGGTTTTCTGTGGATATCACTTAAGCGCTCTTAAAGGCACAATCTGATTCTTAACTTTTTCAAGACATTGAGTTCCTTGGTTGGTTGGTTTAGTCACTAAGTGTCCGACTTTTGCAACCCCATGGACTGTAGCCTGCCGGTCTCCTCTGTCCATGGGATTCTCCAGGCAAGAATACTAGAGTGGGCTGCCATTTCCTTCTCCAGGGAATCTTCTCAACCCAGGGATCAAACCCAGGTCTCCTACATTGCAGGCAGATTATTTACCAACTGAGCTATGAGGGAAGCCCATTAGTAAGTAAGTAAGCCCATCGAGTTCCTTAGTAAATAATTACATAAACTTAAGTGGTACACTTGAAAAAGTTGGAGGACAGTTGATACCCTATCTCTAGGCCTCACTGGACAGATTGGTTTCATTTTGAAGTTTCCCCAGAAAATCTGAGCCAAGTAATGCTTACATTTTCTAGGAGGTTGAGATAATTTCAAAACCTTTTCTAAGACATAGATTTATTCCAGAACCTTTAAATTCTGCCAACCTTTCCCCAGATTGGATTTAAATATTGGAAATGGCTTATTTATTTTAAGAGACATCCATATTGAGTTAATCTGTTACATTGCTGTCTCGAGGAACTGTTCAGGCTGGACTTAATCCGTCCTCAGGACATTGGGTGTGGTAAGAATCCAAACACTTCGGTAGAGTGGGGTACAGAAATCTGTTGGCCTTAGCATATTTCTGTCTACAGTTTGTCCTTCATTTGGAAAATGTGTAATATACATCCAGGAAATTGCTTAATGAATTTCCCACTGAGTACCTAATCATTACTGTTATAGATTAGGCAGCAGTAAGCATCTTATGGAAAAGGAAATTGTTTTAATTTCTAAAAGTGAAAAAGGTTTAAATATTATGTATATGGTATAAGCATAATGTGTATTAATTTATTGGATACTGTGAGTGTATGTGTAAGAATAAATAAACTTTTCTAACTCTATTTCTTTTCTGAAGCATCCTTTTCCTGAAGGCCCAAGAGACTTTAAATCTGAGGATTCCTTTTTTCCCCCCCCCTCTCTTTTTTTTAAACTACCTCTTCTTTTCTCCAGGGTCAGTTATCACATTATTTTTTTTGCTTTGTTTTTTCTCATGGTTTTGATTTTCCTCAGTGACTGGTTATTCTTAAATGAAGGACCATGTTAAGGCATGGCTGACTCTCTTCTACAGCTGAATAGGTCTTTTTTAACCATAAGTCTCTCCCTAGAATGATCACTAGATTTGTGTAAGTTGCTGAATCCCACACACTGGCAGACTTCCCCTTAGAGTGAGTGGACAACAGGCAGGCTCACTGTGTAACTATCAAAATAAGAAACACTACTTTGTGAGGGCAGGGAGGAGGAATAAGAAGGACCTCAGTATCTTTTGTGCCAGCTGAAATTGCCATTCCTCTTCCCCTTCTGGTTCTACTGTGGCAGTTATTAAACATCTCCATAGATAAAGCTGTTCATGGGGTTCTCAAGGCAAGAATACTGAAGTGGTTTGCCATTCCCTTCTCCAGTGGACCACATTCTGACTTCTCCACTGGAGAAGGGAATGGCAAACCACTTCAGTATTCTTGCCTTGAGAACCCCATGAACACTATGAAAAGGCAAAATGATAGGATACTGCAAGGGGAACTCCCTGGGTTGATAGATGCCCAGTATGCTGCTGGAGATCAGTGGAGAAATAACTCCAGAAAGAATGAAGGGATGGAACCAAAGCAAAAACAATACCCAGCTGTGGGTGTGACTGGTGATAGAAGCAAGGTCCAATGCTGTAAAGAGCAATATTGCATAGGAACCTGGAATGTCAGGTCCATGAATCAAGGCAAATTGGAAGTGGTCAAACAGGAGATGGCAAGAGTGAACGTTGACATTCTAGGAATCAGCAAACTAAAATGGACTGGAATGGGTGAATTTAACTCAGATGACCATTATATCTACTACTGCGGGCAGAAATCCCTCAGAAGAAATGGAGTAGCCATCATGGTCAACAAAAGAGTCCGAAATGCAGTACTTGGATGCAATCTCAAAAACGACAGAATGATCTCTGTTCGTTTCCAAGGAAAACCATTCAATATCATGGTAATCCAAGCCTATGCCCCAACCAGTAACGCTGAAGAAGCTGAAGTTGAACGGTTCTGTGAAGACCTTTTAGAACTAACACCCAAAAAAGATGTCCTTTTCATTATAGGGAACTGGAATGCAAAAGTAGGAAGTCAAGAAACACCAGGGGTAACAGGCAAATTTGGCCTTGGAGTACGGAATGAAGCAGGGCAAAGGCTAACAGAGTTTTGCAAAGAGAACACACTGGTCATAGCAAACACCCTCTTCCAACAACACAAGAGAAGACTCTACACATGGACATCACCAGATGGTCAACACCTAAATCAGATTGATTACATTCTTTGCAGCCAAAGATGGAGAAGCTCTCTACAGTCTGCAAAAACAAGACTGGGAGCTGACTGTGGCTCAGATCATGAACTCCTTATTGCCAAATTCAGACTTAAATTGAAGAAAGTAGGGAAAACCACTAGGCCATTCAGGTATGACCTAAATCAAATCCCTTATGATTATACAGTGGAAGTGAGAAATAGATTTAAGGGCCTAGATCTGATAGACAGAATGCCTGATGAACTATGGAATGAGGTTCGTGACATTGTACAGGAGACAGGGATCAAGACCATCCCCATGGAAAAGAAATGCAAAAAAGCAAAATGGCTGTCTGAGAAGGCCTTACAAATAGCTGTGAAAAGAAGAGAAGCGAAAAGCAAAGGAGAAAAGGAAAGATATAAACATCTGAATGCAGAATTCCAAAGAATAGCAAGCAGAGATAAGAAAACCTTCCTCAGCGATCAATGCAAAGAAATAGAGGAAAACAACAGAATGGGAAAGACTAGAGATCTCTTCAAGAAAATTAGAGATACCAAGGGAACATTTCATGCAAAGATGGGCACAATAAAGGACAGAAATGGTATGGACCCAACAGAAGCAGAAGATATTAAGAGGTGGCAAGAATACACAGAAGAACTGTACAAAAAGGAGCTTCACAACCCAGATAATCACAATGGTGTGATCACTCACCTAGAGCCAGACATCCTGGAATGTGAAGTCAAGTGGGCCTTAGAAAGCATCACTACGAACAAAGCTAGTGGAAGTGATGGAATTCCAGTTAAGCTATTTCAAATCCTGAAAGATGATGCTGTGAAAGTGCTGCACTCAATATGCCAGCAAATTTGGAAAACTCAGCAGTGGCCACAGGACTGGAAAAGGTCAGTTTTCATCCCAATCCCAAAGAAAGGCAATGCCAAAGAATGCTCAAACTATCGCACAATTGCACTCATCTCACACGCTAGTAAAGTAATGCTCAAAATTGTCCAAGCCAGGCTTTGGCAATATGTGAACCATGAACTTCCAGATGTTCAAGCTGGTTTTAGAAAAGGCAGAGGAACCAGAGATCAAATTGACAACATCCACTGGATCATGGAAAAAGCAAGAGAGTTCCAGAAAAACATCTAATTCTGCTTTATTGACTATGCCAAAGCCTTTGACTGTGTGGATCACAATAAACTGTGGAAAATTCTGAAAGAGATGGGAATACCAGACCACCTGACCTGCCTCTTGAGAATCCTGTATGCAGGTCAGGAAGCAACAGTTAGAACTGGACATGGAACAACAGACTGGTTCCAAATAGGAAAAGGAGTATGTCAAGGCTGTATATTGTCACACTGCTTATTTAACTTATATGCACAGTACATCATGAGAAACGCTGGACTGGAAGAAGCACAAGCTGGAATCAAGATTGCCTGGAGAAATATCAATAACCTCAGATATGCAGATGACACCACCCTTATGGCAGAAAGTAAAGAAGAACTAAAGAGCCTCTTGATGAAAGAGAAGAGTGAAAAAGTTGGCTTAAAGCTCAACATTCAGAAAACTAAGATCATGGCATCTGGTCCCGTCACTTCATGGCAGATAGATGGGGAAACAGTGGAAACAGTGTCAGACTTTATTTTTCTGGGCTCCAAAATCACTGCAGATGGTGATTGCAGCCATGAAATTAAAAGATGCCTGCTCCTTGGAAGGAAAGTTATGACCAACCTAGATAGCATTTTGAAAAGCAGAGACATTACTTTGCCAACAAAGTTTCGTCTAGTCAAGGGTATGGTTTTTCCTGTGGTCATGTATGGATGTGAGAGTTGGACTGTGAAGAAAGCTGAGCGCTGAAGAATTGATGCTTCTGAACTGTGGTGTTGAAGAAGACTCTTGAGAGTCCCTTGGACTGCAAGGAGATCCAACCAGTCCATTCTAAAGGAGATCAGTCCTGGCTGTTCGTTGGAAGGACTGATGCTGAAGCTGAAACTCCAATACTTTGGCCACCTCATGTGAAGAGTTGACTCATTGGAAAAGACCCTGATGCTAGGAGGGATTGGGGGCAGGAGGAGAAGGGGACGACAGAGGATGAGATGGCTGGATGTCATCACCGACTCGATGGACATGAGTTTGAGCGAACTCTGGGAGTTGGTGATGGCCAGAGAGGCCTGGCGTGCTGCGATTCATGGGGTCGCAGAGTCGGACACGACTGAGCGACTGAACTGACTGACTGAACTGATAGATGAAACACCCATGCTCTCCATCCTTCCTTGAGTCTCTGTTTGTTAGAAACAGATCCTGAGGCTGTAGCTGAGGATTTCTTCGGCCAGCTGCTCTGTACATTATTGTGTGTGTGCATGGTAGGAGTGGGAGTGGGCTGGGTGGGCAGTGGGTTTGTTGGTGTTCCAGGATTAGCCGTTTAGTAGACACATCTTTAATTATACATCTACTTGATTAGTCATAGCTATTCATAGTGCATGCCTGTGTTTTGTTTGTGCTGACTCTGAGAGTGGAAGTTGGCATTCTCATGGAGAGAATTGCCACGTTTGCAGTACAGCATCTCTCCGGCCAGTTCTGAGCTGCAGTTTTCTTTGTTCAAGATTATCTCCAATAACATCCATCTGCTTTTCAGCTTCCTGAAATTTCATCAAAAGTGTTGCTCTATTAGTAACTTTTGTTTTTAACATTTTCTGTGGAATTGCTCATTTTATTTATTTTGTTTGTTTCACCCATTGAATCTTGGGAAGGAGATGAAATAAATGCATCACCTACTTTACCATCTTATCAGAAACTGTCTTCACTGATAATTTCAGTGTAGAAAAGAATTTAATACAATAAAAAATCAAGGACTATTTAATACAGTATAGTTATATTCAATTCTCTGATCTTTTTCTTGGAAATTTTATAAGTTTCTAAGCAAATATCTTTTTAGTTTGTACATCTTTCCCTTTAAAAGAACTATGAAACATTTCAAACTTTCCCAAAGAATAGGAAATAAGATTACTAACATTTGTGTGTCAACCAATGAATTTAAATAAAAGCCTTTTAAATATAGTTGAGTCCTACTCTGTAGCCCTCCCCCAACACAGTCCCTCCCTCCTTTGCAGACGTAGTCACAGTTATGAATTTGGTATTTATTTCTATGCATGTCTGTTTGTGTTTCCTGTTTGGGATTCCCAAACAATCCCGTATATATCCCTAAACAATGAAGTAATTATTTTGTATGCTTTTAAGTCTTCTGTACATGGTTTTATCAAACAGTACATATCTTCTGTAAGTTACTTTTATTATGCTTTGAGATTTATATGTGTTGATACCTATCGCTCCAGTTCACTAATTTTCATTGTTATATAATATCATACTGTATGATTATGATTAAATATTTATTCTTCTGTTTTTGGATAATATTTCTAATTTTTATTGTTAAGAAATAATATTTTTGTATGTATCTTTTTGTGCATAATTATAACAGTTTCCCTTGGACAGTGGCTTTCAGACAGTTTTAGCCATAATCTATGTTAATAAATAAAATTTACATTGTGCATGCATGCTCAGTCGTATCTGACTCTTTGCGACCCCATGGACTGTGACCCACCAGGCTCCTTTGTCCATGGGATTTCCCAGGCAAGAATACTGGAGTGGGTTGCTGTTTCCTTCTCCAGGGGATCTTCCCAATACAGGGATAGAACCCGTGTCTCCTGCATCTTCTACATTGCAAGAGAATTCTTTACCAGTGAGCTACCTGTGAAGTCCCTGAATTGATTTCTTGACTAATGAAAAACTGGTTGTAATCTGCCTTTGAAAAATAATGCTAAATGGTGACTTGGGAGAAGCATTGCTTGGTGCCAGGACTATGCACGTCATTTCACTCTATTAGTTACTGCCACATTTCCCCCAAAGTGGTTGTACCAAATTACATTTCCATCAGCATTCCCTGAGAATTCCTTTAACTTCACAACTTTATTGACACTTGATGTTGTCAGATGTTGACCTTCTAATTTTTGCCAGTCTTATATCTATGAAATTGTATTATTTTGAGATTTGAATTTGAATTTCTAGTGGGATTGAATGTCTATCATCTTTTTTCCATTTTTGATATTGATATTGCTTGTTCTGCAGATAGCCTTATCCTTTGCCCACTGTTATAACATCTTTTTCTTTTTCCTATTCAGTTCAGTTCAGTTGCTCAGTCGTGTCCGACTCTTTGCGACCCCATGAATCACAGCACGCCAGGCCTCTCTGGCCATCACCAACTCCCAGAGTTCACTCAAACTCACATCCATCGAGTTGGTGATGCCATCCAACCATCTCATCCTCTGTCATCCCCTTCTCCTCCTGCCCCCAATCCCTCCCAGCATCAGAGTCTTTTCCAGTGAGTCAACTCTTCGCATGAGGTGCCCAAAGTACTGGAGTTTCAGCTTCAGCATCATTCCTTCCAAAGAACACCCAGGGCTTATCTCCTTTAGAATGGACTGGTTGGATCTCCTTGCAGTCCAAGGGACTCTCAAGAGTTTTCTCCAACACCACAGTTCAAAAGCATCAATTCTTCGGCACTTAGCTTTCTTCACAGTCCAACTCTCACATCCATACATGACCACTGGAAAAACCATAGCCTTGACTAGACAGACCTTTGTTGGCAAAGTAATGTCTCTGCTTTTGAATATGCTATCTAGGTTGGTCATAACTTTCCTTCCAAGGAGTAAGCGTCTTTTAATTTCATGGATGCAGTTTCCTGTTGATGAGTAATATTTCTTTTCTTTCTGCTGTCTTTGAGAAACAGAAGTAAAAATCAATAGTTTCCTTTATTGTTTCTTCTTTTTGTTTGAAAAATCCTTTTTTATAGGCTGAGGACATAAAGATATTTTTCTATGTTGTCTTGCAAGAGTTTTAAAGTTGTTCTTCACATGGGGGTGTTTCATCTATTTGGCATTGATTTTTGCTTGTGATGTGCCATTGAAATCCAATTTCATTTTTTTTTTCTCATATGGATTACCAGTTGTCCCAGCACATTTTCTTGAAAAGTAAATTCTTTTTGTTCTTCCCTCTCCCCTTGGCAATATCTTCTTTTAGCAAATTAAATATCCTCATATGCGTAGGTCACATGCACAATTCATTTTTAAATTTACTATCTGAGAATCTGTCTTCTGATCAGATGTTTGTCTGTTATACTAATTGTGATTACATACATTTCCATTCATCAATTTGATATTATTTCAAGCTTTCTGTTTTTCTTCTTGTGTATGATTTCCAGTTGATAGAGTTTTCTCTGTTCTTCTTTACATTAACGGTTACTATTGCATTTTAAAATACACAGTTGACTTAAATTATAGTCAAGTACACGTCCCTAAAAGGACCTTAGAATCATTGAATCCAGTAAACCCCTCTCATTTTGTATGCTTTTGTTGCCTAGTATTTCCTTTTTTTTTTAACCATCCAATTTATATATTTTAATTGCTGTGTTTTTAGTCAGTGTTTATTTAGATTCAGCCACATACTCGTTTGGCTTTACCACTCTTCCCAAAGTATATAACTTAGATAAAGTTCCTTTAAGATGGCTATGGTGGTAGTAAGCTTTCTCAGTTTATGTTTGGTAACTTGTTTATTTTGCTTTTACTCATGACTGATTCTGGATTTGGTTGACAGTTGTTTTTCTCCTGGATGTTTTGAAGTGCATATTCCCTTGTCTTCAGTTTTCTATTATTGTAATTAAACTGTCATCAATCACTTTTTCTTGGTAGTCTTTTACTTCCTCTGTTTGTTTTAAGATTATAAGATTTCTTCTTGAAGTCTTTCAGACTCACTATGATCTATATAGATAGGGAACTACTATATTTGACCAATTTGAGGCATGTATTTTTCTATATTTCAACAAATCTGAAATCTGAATATATGTTACAATCTACATCAGTTCAGTTCACTTCAGTCTCTCAGTCATGTCCAGCTCTGTGACCTCATGGACTACAGCACACCAGGCCTCCCTGTCCATCACCAACTCCCGGAGTTTACTCAAACTCGTGACCATTGAGTCAGTGATGCCATCCAGCTATCTAATCCTCTGTCATCCCCTTCTTCTTCTGCCTTCAATCTTTCCCAGCATCAGGGTTTTTTCCAGTAAGTAAGTTCTTCACATCAGGTGGCCAAAGTATTGGAGTTGCAGCTTCAGCGTCAGTTCTTCCAATGAATATTCAGGACTGATTTCCTTTAGGATGGACTGGTTGGATCTCCTTGCAGTCCGAGGGACTCTCAAGAGTCTTTTCCAACGCCGCAGTTCAAAAGCATCAATTCTTCTGAGCTCAGCTTTCTTTATAGTCCTACTCTCACATCCATACATGACTACTGGAAAAACCATAGCTTTTATTAGACAGACCTTTGTTGGCAAAGTAATGTCTCTGCTTTTTCATATGCTGTCTATGTCATAACTTTTCTTCCAAGAAGCAAGTGTCTTTTAATTTCACGGGTACAGTCACCATCTGCAGTGATTTTGGAGCCCCCAAAAATAAAATCTGCCACTGTTTCCACTGTTTCCCCACCTATTTGCCATGAAGTGGTGGGACCAGATGCCATGATCTTCGTTTTCTGCATGTTTAGTTTTAAGCCAACTTTTTCACTCTCCTCTTTCACCTTCATCAAGAGGCTCTTTAGTTCTTCTTCACTTTCTGCCATAAGGGTGGTGTCATCTGCGTATATGAGGTTATTGATATTTCTCCCAGCAATCTTAATTTCAGCTTGTGCTTCTTCCAGTCCAGTGTTTCTCATGATGTACTCTGCATATAAGTTAAATAAGCAGGGTGACAATATGAAGCCTTGACGTACTCCTTTCTCAATTTGGAACCAGTCTATCGTCCTATGTCCAGTTCTAACTGTTGCTTCTTGACCTGCATACAGATTTCTCAGGAGGCAGATCAGATGGTCTGGTATTCCCTTCTCTTTAAGAATTTTCCACAGTTTGGTGTGATCCACACAAAGGCTTTGGCATAGTGAATAAAGCAGAAGTCGATGTTTTCTGGAACTCTCTTGCTTTTTTGATGATCCAGGGGATGTTGGCAATTTGATCTCTGGTTCCTTTGCCTTTTCTAAATCCAACTTTTTTCACTCTTCTCTTTCACCTTCATCAAGAGGCTCTTTAATTGCTCTTTGCTTTCTGTTATAAGGGTGGTGTCATCTGCATACCTGAAGTTATTGATATTTCTCCTGGCAATCTTGATTCCAGCTTGTGCTTTGTCTGGCCCGGCATTTCACATGATGGACTGTGCATATAAGTTAAATAAGCAGGGTGACAATACATGGCGTTGATGTACTCCTTTCCCAGTTTGGAACCAGTTGTTATTCCATGGTCAGTTCTAACTGTGCTTCTTGACCTGCATACAGGTTTCTCAGGAGGCAGGTCAGGTGGTCTGATATTCCCATCTCTTGAAGAATTTTCCACAGTTTGTTGTGATCCACACAATCAAAAGCTTGAGCATAGTCAATGAAGCGGAAGTAGATGTTTGTCTAAATTCTCTTGCTTTTTCTATGATACAACAGATGTTGGTGATTTGGTCTCTGGTTCCTTTGCCTTTTCTAAATCAAGCTTGAACATCTGGAAGTTTTTGGTTCACGTACTGTTGAAGCCTAGCTTGGAGAATATTGAGCATTACTTTGCTAGCGTGTGAAATGAGTGCAATTGTGCGGTAGTTTGAACATTCTTTGGCATTGCCTTTCTTTGGGATTGGAATGAAAACTGACCTTTTCCAGTCCTGTGGCCACTGAAGAGTTTTCCAAATTTGCTGGCGTATTGAGTGCAGTACTTTCACAGCATCATCTTTTAGGATTTGAAATAGCTCAACTGGATTCCATCACCTCCACTAGCTTTCAGGAGGCTATCATTAGCTCTACTATAGAGCTGCTGAGCAGGTGACCCACAAACTTGAGAACAATTATACACAAAGAAGTTCTCACACTGTTGCAAAAGTTCTAGGGTCTACAACAGGTTTCCCAACCTGGGGATCTGGCTAAAGAACTGAGAACCCCCAGGGAATTTGACTTTGATAACTGTTTATATTATTATCACTTCAGTTGTTGGTATTACATGTGTGGAGTTTAATTACTCTGCAAAATGTATTTTAAAATTTTATAGCATAATTTAGAATTGAAATCAAACATTATTCCAAAAAACATGGAAATAGAATAGCAAAAACAAATTTAATATTAGTGAAATACGCTTTTCATTGGAGGAATGATTCTAACTCCACACGATTTTGCTAATTAACAGTCAAATACTTAAAAGGAAGATAACTGCCTTTGACAAAGCTGTGTTACAGTCTCACTGTAGTTTTACTTGCAGTTATTCAGACTAAATGGTAACTCATGGACAATAGGTACCTATTAGCTATTCTGGTATATCCTTTTGTGAAGTATCAGTTCATGTCTTTTGCCCATTAAAAAATATATGTTATGTTTTTATCAGTGAGTATGGTAGATCTTCATTCTAGATTCAGCCCTTTATTTCATTTATATATTGAATGCATTTTCTGCATGGCTTCCTTTTTGCTTTCTTAACAATATTTTCAACTTGTAGAAACTTTAAGTCTTAGTGACATACAGTTTATCAATTTGTTTTCTTTTTATCATTAGTGTCTTTTTTTGTCTTGTCTGGGAAGTCTTTGCTTATCCAGATATCGTAGATATGTTCTCCTCTGTTATCTTCCAGAAGGCTTATACTTTTTACCTTTCGTTTTAGGTCTGTGATCCACCTTTAATTAAGTTTTGTATATGGTGTGAGATGGCAGCCCACTCAGGTATTCTTGCTTGGGAAATCCCATGGACAGAGGAGCCTGGTGGGTTATAGTCCATGGGGTCACAGAGAGTCGGATGCAACTGAGTGACTACACACACACACACACACACACACACACATGGTGTGAGATGTAGGGGTCATGACTCATTTTTCCCAAATAGAAATGTCTGTTTTCTCCATCACTGTTATTCAAATGGACTTGTTTTCCACCATTTAATTAAACTGGTTTCTTTTTCAAAATTGAGTTATAGTCAAATGAGTCTTTCTCTGAACCTTCTATTCTGTTCCATCTATTTGTCTACCATTATACCAAGACTATACTGTCTAACTATTCTAGCTTTATACATGGAGATATTTGGGGAGATCATTAATTTAACAAATTTATTTTGCCTAATTTTTATGTGTAAAGAAATGACATTTGGTTTTAAAAAATATGGTTAAGTAAATTAAAAGAACTCGTTTGGTAATAATGAAATAAAAATTCAAAGTGATATTTTATTGGTTAATCATAAGTTTATTTTCACCAGGTTTACATAAAATAATCATCAGATATCTTAGATTTTATTAAATATGATAATTTTATTAACATACCCAGTATCTATGTTTTATGAATCTGTGGATTCATTTCTTTGACTAATTATGGGGGCAGGAATATTCTGATATTCAAATATTCAAATACTGATCTTTTCCACTATCTGCTTCTTCAGCACCTGCTAGACATGGTATGGACCTTGTTCTATTCTTTGTTTCTTAAACTTTCCATCATTCTTACTTTTCTCTGCTAAATTTGTGCATGATTTTTATTTCTTTAATGTTTCTTCCAGTTCACTAACCTTCTCTTTAGTTTTGTCTAATCTGATTTTCAGTCCATCCATTGAATTTTTAATAATGACCATAATTTTTTATTTCTAGAAGTTCTGCATGGATTTCAAAAAATAAATGCCCAATTTCTCATGTTTTGATTTATTTTATTTATCTAATAATTTTAAACATAGACATTCCATAGTCTTTATCAAGTTATTATATTTTCTTAGTTTTTTGGTAATTGTACATTTATTGCCTAAAATTTATGCTTACTCTTGCTCATAGTAGTTTTTTTCATTAATCATCTGCATTGTGAAAATGCAGTAAGGCTTCCCAAGTAGTGCTAGTGGTAAAGAACCACCTGCCAATACAGGAGATGCAAAAGACACTGGTTTGATCCCTGGATTCGAATGATCACCTGGAGTAGGGCATGACAACCCACTCCAGTATTGTTGCCTGGAAAATTCCATGGACCGAGGAGCCTGGCAGTCTACAGTCCATGGGGCTGCAAAGACTAAGGCACAACTGGCAACCGAGCGACTGAGAGTGCACCTGCATGTGTGCGTGCGCAGACACACACACACACACACACACACACACATGCTGTACAGTCTGACTTGAGTTTGTGTCTCTCTAGTGAGTTTTGCCTGTAGTGGTAAGGGTAAGAATGTCAGGGGCCATTTTTTATGAGGAATCTTGGGTTTCCCTGGTGCCTCAAATGGTAAAGAATCTGCCTGCAGTGCAAGAGAGCTGGATTCCATCCCTTGTCTGGAAGATCTCCAGAGAAGGTAATGGCTACCCATTCCAGTACTCTTGTCTGGAGAATCCCATGGGCAGAGGACCCTGGTGAGCTGCAGTCCATGGGGTCACAAAGAATCAGACACAACTGAGCGACTAACACTTTCTTTTTTGTTAGATCAAGCATGTGATGTAAATTTGAACTAGAAATTCAAGTGTGGAAAGGCCTGTGATTGTGAAATTGAGGCTTTTTCTATTTCTCCTCATAGAGGTTATATCTAGCTCTCTTAGATTATAAAGACTGAAAATCTCTGTAGTCAGAGTGTCATTTCCTGCTTATTAGTCTGGTTTTCAGTTCCTTTTTATTTTCAGGGGATTACAACAGTGTATAGAAATAAATCAGACTGAAAGAGCAGCTTGCAGCTAGGTTGACTGATAATTGCCAGGTAATATGTCATAAATAAATGTAAAAAGTAAATATGGATATTACTGCTTTTGGATAATAGAGGCAGGTAATAGACTTTTTTTCATGGTATATAAAAATATGACTTGAGTTGTTGATATGATGGCTTACACATATTATTCCTCATATAATATGTGTCTGTATTACAGTGATGGCCATAGTAAGTCATTTTAGAATTTACAAACCTTTTTATAAAAAGGAACACTTTTTTCTTTGTTTTTTTTTTTTCAAGCTTATTCAGTGCTTTGTTTTTAGTTCTCAAAATGAAGATAATTACCCCTACATATTTTAACACTGACTTTTTTGTGTCACAGAATAGGTAACAAAATGAGAACTGCTGTAATTTTATTACAGTCATCTTTGTTCTCCTTGCTGTATGCCAAACCCTCCGTCTCTTCACCCTTCTTCCTTATGCCCCTGCAGGAGGCTGCTCTAAAAATAGCTCCAGTAATAGATGTTCTACACAGGGTCAAATTGCTGAATCATTTAGTTCTTTTGTGAAGTTTAGGAATATGGAAAACAGCATCTGAGCTGGGTAGGACAAACATGCTTCTAAATTGGCAGGTCATTATTCTCTTGAAAAATAAAGAATTATATTCTTCTCAATAACCATATAGTAAATATTTTTTAAAGTCTATTTTTAAAGAATATATTTTTAAAAATCTGTAAAATGGTTTTGTGTCTTAACTTCAAAACATATTTCGAATGTGATTCCCAGAAGTGTGTTTTGTTAAATATAATAAATTTGATATTAAGAGGTTAACAGATGAACTGTAAATCTTCCCCTGTATGTAAATATTTCATCTTCTTTTTCTCATCTTAGGTATGTTATTGCCCCTTTGGAATAGTTTCAGTGCCTGTGAAATAGTTACCTCCAGAAAAGAATTTCTGGGAGGATTTGATACTTGACAGTGAAATAAATGTGCTGACTTTTTCTCAACATTATAAGGATTTAGCTTTCTTAAATTATCTGTAACCCCTATTTTAGCTTTCCTCATTATTCCAAAATAATTATATGCAGATTGTTGAGTGCTGGTTCCCCAGTGTAACACCAGAACAACCTGCTGATAAAGAAAAGTTGAGATTATTACTTCCTGACAGGAAGAGCACATTTTCTTGACACAGTCTTAGTCATATTTTAAGGACCAAGTCACGATATGTATTTTTGAGATTTCTTGGGGGTCTTGTTTAAGGTGGGTCTTTCAGTGCACTGGCTTCAGATTGATGAATTTATGACATAATAGGTTACCCCCTGGTGGCTCAGATGGTAAAGAATCTGCATGCAGTGCAGGAGACCCAGGTTCAATCCCTGGGTCAGGAAGATTCCCTGGTGAAGGAAATGGCAACCCACTCTACTATTCTTGCCTGGAAAATTCTGTGGACAGAGAAGCCTGGTGGGCTACAGTCCATAGGGTTGCAAAGAATCGGACACAACTGAGCAACTAACAGATTTCGGATTTTCAGGTTAGGATTGTCTGGCAGAACAAGATGAGCTTTTCAAAGTGAATGTTGGACCATGATACTAAACTTTTGTTTTCTCTGGCATTAATAACTAACTGTCTCACTTCTCCATTAACTGAAGGTCCAAACTCCCCAACAGAACTCTAAAATTCTTCTCTATATGGGCAAAGATCTCAAGTATATCTGTTTCATTTTCTGTCTTCGAAGATACCCTTTCTAGCCCTTTGTCCTCTGTCTCTAATGTAGATTGGTTGCCTTAGGCCTGCTATGGAGATGACATCCTTGAGTTTCTCTTGTCTCTCTCCAATAGTGAATCGACTTCCTGGATCTTATGTATCTACATCTTTGGTTCACTCTCATATTAGAGCAACCATCTTCTGGTAACTTTCAGCAGTCTTTTTTTTTTTTTTTTCTTCTGTAAATAACTCATGCATGATAATTGATATAAATAGAATATTTCTTTTTGTCTATTATAATGCTAGAAATTCATTACAGAGTATATCTTAGAGTTGCTAGAAAAATTAAAGTTATAGTTTTCTTATAGGAATGAAGTTTAGAACAACAACAATGATTGTGGGTAATTATTTTGCTTTTTAAAGTTCTGGAAAGGCTATCTCCTAAAATGATTTTGGGGTATATGTTGTTGAATTCTGATTTTTAACTTTTCAACTTGTGAATACTTGTTATACCTTTATCAGATGAGAGTTAATCATTTTGAAAATTTGATAAAAACTTCTGGTAAAATTTTGCTTCTTAAATGAAAATAAACATAAAACATTATAATCAAATAAACTTAAAAAACCCTTTTCTCACAATTTATAGCCTGATGTAATTTGAGTTTATATTTTAATAGTAAAAAAACTGTCTTGAAATGTGTGTCTGTGTGTCTGTAGTCTTTGATGGTGGTAGGCTGGGGCCCCAAAAGAAGACTGTTTCTTAAAAAATGGATGGCACTAGTTTATTTCCCTTCCAAAACCCAATTGCAACTAAATGAAGCAAACAATCTCCAATTTTTATTGTCTTCATAATGAAACAAAATATGAAGTTCAGATCTGGATCACTTGTTCTTTCTCCTCTTATCTCCTCTCAGTTCAAAATGCTCGCATCTCATTCTCTTAAATCTGCAGTTAGGCTCGATGCAGTCAGGCCTCAGTACAATCTCGTTGTAGTTTTAGTCTTTTTCTGGAAAACTGGTTTAGTGTGCCCACCATAGCCACTCCGCTTCCTGTCGTAATGCCTCTTCCTCGGGCATTCAGAGAATCCTTGCCCTTTTTGTACTGTCACTTTGTGGGATTTGTACTTTCCTACTTCTTAAAGAAGCCCAGTGGGTTTTAGGAACGTTCTCCATGTTTGTGAGAGTGATCGCACGGAAAAAAGCAAATGTTTTTCTTTTTTTAAAAGATGCCTTGATCCAAAGGAGATTCAGGCTACTGCTTCTCAGTTTTGTCCTAGTTAGATGTCAGCAAACAATGCTTATGCCCAGAAATATCTCCCTTAGATTCCAGGAAGAATTTAAGAGAAGAGATTCCTCAGACAGGCTTTCAATCTGACTGTAACTCTAAACTTCCGGAGACCAGATAGGAAGCAAGCTATCCTTTCCTTTTGGAAATTACAGCCCTGAAAACTATATGGGAAATGTCTTCAGCCAGATTTATTTCTCCTGTGTCCTCTAAAAAATCCACGAGACGTGGCTCTGCCACAGTTCTATCACTTTTATATTTTCTTTGTATAACAAGTTTTTAAAAATAAATAAATGACTTTTTGGAAAAGCTGAACTTGTCTGTAATTTTGATGCATTGCCTACATTTTTATTCAGTCTTGGAAATGGTATTTTTAAAAGGGAGGAAGGAAAGTGGGGGAGGAAGAAAGATGATGACTTACGGAAAGAGTAAGACAAGTTTTGATTGGGTTTAAATATTGGTCACAATTTATGTAAAATGTACATTTTTACATTAGCATCATTCAATTGGATATAACTAGAAATTATTGTAAATAATAAAAGTGAAAAATATTTAATATTAGAAGTACCAGTGTGTGTAGTATTGTAAAGAGCAGACCACTGAAGTCAGAATAACTGGAATCTTGTCCTATTTTGGCTTCTGTGTGTATGACAATATGTATCTTGGTCACCTTTCCACCCCTCTCCCATGCTGCCCCTGCCACAGCCTCAACTGTTTCACTTTTTCCCATGTGAACAATGAGATTATGGACTAGGTAATTACTAAGCTTCCTCTTAAGATTCTGGTATTCCAGAATATGTCAGACTTTTCAGAAGGTTTGTGTCTTTTAATAAAATTAGTAACAAATCATTTGGGCCAAAACATTTCAATATTTGCTGATGGTAACTGTATTTAAACAGCGGTGTTTTGCTCAGGAGTGCTGCACCTAAGCAGAACAGCATAGATTTCCAATTGTGAGAACCTTGGATTCTTGCTTAGATGGAAATTGCCCTTCCAGTACCCTTCATTGACAGTTATGATGATCTCCTTTTAGCATTATGGGGGCATTGTCAGTGTATTGATTCATCTGCAACTGAGTGGTGTATTTCTGTGGGTTTGAGAATAGTGAGGTGAATGGCTTTGAAATTCTCAGTACTGTTTGGAAAGCTGATTGCATAAATTTAAAATTTAAAGTGTTTGAACAGATTCTTTTCCAAGTGATTTTTAACAAATGGTTGATCATACTGTATTTGTGCTACAGTTGAAAGGCTGAAGTAGCACTTTGGCTCCTTTCCCAAAAGCATGCTTGAAGAGGCTAGCAGCAGCAGCAGCAGCTCCCTCTGTTCTCCTCAGTGCTTTCTACCTTGCGAGTGGTGCAGCTTGTTCTGCGGATGTACTAAAACCCTCCCATTTAATCTGCAGTGGAGAAGAATGGAGCTCAATGCCCAGTAGCATTCAGTGGTCTAGCCAGGTTGCAGTAACTAGCAATGGCTATGTATTTCAACAGCTGAACAAGAAGACATTTTATAACATTTTTTTTTCCCTTTCAGCTGATAGATTTTTGCTTTCTGTTTCCTTCTAGAGAGATGTGGATAATTTGCCCTGCCTCCAACGTCTGTTTCTCAGCTTCAACAATATATCTACGTAAGTGGAAACTCCCAACTTGTCATTTATTAATAATTTGATTGTGTGGATTCTAATGCTTTAAATTAAGATTGTAAATACTTAGGAGTATTTCTATTGACATGTACGATTTTCAACTGGAAAATGACAGGGCCATCTGTGACAAAGTTCTCTGTGCAAAATCAAAGCTCTTGTGTTTATTAGCGCTTCTGATGCTAAAATGATGACTGGTTTAGTATAGTATGTGCTCTTTATAGTTATAGTTTAGAGTTGCTTCTTTGTAAAACACGTATGTGGAAATGTCAACATATATTCTGCTGTCCTTTGTTTGACACTTACTGCACTAATCAGTTGAATTAGAATTTCTTTCATAAATTATCATCTACAATCTGTGTAGCTACTGAGCAATTTTGATATAGCAGGTTATACTTGTCACTAAGCCACTTGCTAATTAGGCCATAACTTCTAACTTGGTATCCCTACTTGGGAGAACTAATGCAGCTAAACACTGTATATTCAAATATATAAATGTCTAAATGTTGTTTTGTAAAGGTTTGAAGCATATCATCCTTTCTGTTGTGATGATGTCTCATTCAGTGTCAGTGTGGAAGATTTCAGAACTGGAGCTGAGACAGGCAGTCAGACTTTTCAATGCAGAATGAGTAGCCACCCTTCCCTGACTCTCCTTCTTCTCTTCTCCCTTGCCCCTCAGTTCTTTAGTTTCACTTCAAGACTGTTCTCTGAATGTACTTTTATAGAAGGATAAAAACTAAGTATAAAAGAATTGAGGACATATCTCTTCCTGAGTTCTAGGTCTGTGCTTCTGATTATTGAAAACCAGTTGAGCTTTTGCACATTTTCTGTTTCTGCCTTTTTCCTATGTTAGCCCCCATCCCTGTACTATATCTCTAAAAGGTAGTGCTTAAGTCTAGATGGTGAATTTTGCATGTAGGCATTATTTCAAAGAAAACACCCTCAATCATTTTCTTTTTTTTCTTTGTGTGGAAATACAAAGTTTTCTGAAATACTTTTAATGTCCTCTTCAGTTTATGTTGAATCCTGTTCCAGCTGCCTTCCCATCTTGTTGGAAGAGTAGAATTTATTTTTAATGGCAATGGAAGGAGCACTCAATTTTCTTTAAGGAGTTTCTACCTAAAGACTGTTAACAATTGTTTTGAGAAGATAGTGTCTCATTTTTAAACTGTGTTGTTTCTCACGTCTCACAATATTAGCTTCTGAAGGTGCGGCAAACCCTTCAGTTCAGTTCAGTTCAGTCGCTCAGTCACGTCCGACTCTTCGCGATCCCATGAATCGCAGCACGCCAGGCCTCCCTGTCCATCACCAACTCCTGGAGTTCACTCAGACTCACGTCCATTGAGTCGGTGATGCCATCCAGCCATCTCATCCTCTGTCGTCCCCTTCTCCTCCTGCCCCCAATCCCTCCCAGCATCAGAGTCTTTTCCAATGAGTCAACTCTTCGCATGAGGTGGCCAAAATACTGGAATTTCAGCTTCAGCATCATTCCCTTCAAAGAAATCCCAGGGCTGATCTCCTTCAGAATGGACTGGTTGGATCTCCTTGCAGTCCAGGGGACTCTCAAGAGTCTTCTCCAATGCCACAGTTCAAAAGCATCAATTCTTCAGCACTCAGCCTTCTTCACAGTCCAACTCTCACATCCATACATGACCACAGGAAAAACCATAGCCTTGACCAGATGGACCTTTATTGGCAAAGTAATGTCTCTGCTTTTGAATATGCTATCTAGGTTGGTCATAACTTTTCTTCCAAGGAGTAAGCGTCTTTTAACTTCATGCTGCAGTCACCATCTGCAGTGATTTTGGAGCCCAAAAAAATAAAGTCTGACACTGTCTCCACTGTTTCCCCATCTATTTCCCATGAAGTGATGCGGTAGAACTTATTACTTTTGCTCTTGTCTTGTTTATGGGGAATAATTTAAAAAGAGATTATAAATTTGGGTGTATGGGGGTTATGACGTGCCCGCTTCCTCTGGATACCTCAACTTCTAAACTCCTGGCTCTGTAGGGAGTTGATCTTAAATGTCTGTATTTAGGGAATTTTCTTCCCAACCTGAAAAGGAGTTTTACCTACTCAACGAAATAAATATATGATTAGTGGGATTAATACTTATGACTTTCTATTAAAAGTGGGATTTATTGAGAAATTGGAATAGAAGGAAGGGTTTTAGTATTCTTACTGATTGCTTTTTTTGTGTTTCTGCAAAGGCTTAGCTCTTTACCTTTCTCTAGTATTTCCAGATGACCTGCTTTTCAGGTCAAGTACATTTTCTATTTTCTGCTTTGTTCCTGTTGATGCATGTAATCCAAGAGATGATATAGAGAATATATTGGCTCTTGGGCAGGGGACAGGAGGAATTAGAGAGTGAAAGCCCTTTTCACATTTCTGTGAGTTTTATTCAAGACACAAATATTTCAGTTGACTGGGATGGTAGATGATCTGTAGTGTTAATTGTGGTGTCCTTTCATACCCTGCTACAGTCCTGGCATGACAGAGTTGCATAATTTGCAATTCAGTGGTTGAGGAGTAACATACAAGAAGAGCAGAAATAGCAGTATATAGGTGAAAGTACCTTTTAGGACTTTCTCTGGATAACTTTCAAATATCACCCAGTGAAATATCCAACCGTGTATCCATTTTGGGGAGACAAAAATGAATTGACTGTTAATGTAGTAAGGCTTCCTAGATTTTGACCAAGTTGTTGGATTCTTAGAGGCCCATTTACATAAACTATTACCTGGTGGAAATTCAGAAAGTTCCAGAATGTGATAGCACCCTAACTGAATTCAGAGAGCTCCACCTTGGGGTAGATAGGTACCTATATTTAATGATGGGTTGACCATGGCCTTGGTAGACAGGACCATTTTTGTATGTTTTCCTGTAGATATTAGAACAGGCACTTAGTTCTTCTAGTAGGCATACAAGATACATTAAGAGAATGAATGACATATCCACATCTGTGTATCTGAATAGAAGTGATGCCTCCTGTTAAAATATCCCTCAGAGCACGAGGAAGACAGAAACACAAATAGGTAATTATAATACAGTGAGTTAAACTTAGCTGTGGTCAAATGTAGATATATTGCTAAGTCGCTTCAGTGGTGTCCGACTCTGTGCGACCCCATAGATGGCAGCCCACCAGGCTCCCCCGTCCCTGGGATTCTCCAGGCAAGAACACTGGAGTGGGTTGCCATTTCCTTCTCCAATGCATGAAAATGAAAAGTGAAAGTGAAGTCGCTCAGTTGTGTCCGACTCTAGTGACCCCATGGACTGCAGCCTACCAGGCTCCTCCGTCCATGGGATTTCTAGGCAAAAGTACTGGAGTGGGGTGCCATTGCCTTCTCCGTAGATACACTAGAAAATGTAAATCAGTGTAGAGAAGGGAGGTCAAGGAAAACTTCCCAGAGGGAGATGGTCCCTGGGCTGAGCTCTAAGTGGAGTAGACCTCAGTAAAGTGAATAGTCCTTGGACATTCCAGGTAAGGGTACAACCTAGCCGAAGTAGATGTAGAAGGCTCAGAGTGGACTCATTAGGCCTACCCTCTGGGAACCTGCAGTGAGATGCTTGCCCTCTTCTCCTCCCAACTAGCTCCAGGTCTTCCTCCAGCCCATGGAATGCTGGAGGGACCTGCCAAAGTACACTCTGTGATGATCACCTTGAAGGAAATATTCTGTGGCTAATCAAGAGAGTCAGTTGTATCTAGTTCGTTCTTCAGACGTGTTCATTGCATTATTCAGCTCTTCTGAGGTGCTATTGTCTGCTTGATTTGTTTTCTTTTTCTTGGCTCTCATGATCTTAATTTCCAAGTAGTCTGCATTTTTTGTAATGGCTGCCAGGAGAAATATCAATAACCTCAGATATGCAGATGACACCACCCTTATGGCAGAAAGTGAAGAGGAACTAAAAAGCCTCTTGATGAAAGTGAAAGTGGAGAGTGAAAAAGTTGGCTTAAAACTAAACATTCAGAAAACGAAGATCATGGCATCCGGTCCCATCACTTCATGGGAAATAGATGGGGAAACAGTGGAAACAGTGTCAGACTTTATTTTTCGGGGCTCCAAAATCACTGCAGATGGTGACTGCAGCCATGAAATTAAAAGACGCTTACTCCTTGGAAGGAAAGTTATGACCAACCTAGATAGCATATTCAAAAGCAGAGACATTACTTTGCCAACAAAGGTCCGTCTAGTCAAGGCTATGGTTTTTCCAGTGGTCATGTATGGATGTGAGAGTTGGACTGTGAAGAAGGCTGAACGCCGAAGAATTGATGCTTTTGAACTGTGGCATTGGAGAAGACTCTTGAGAGTCCCTTGGACTGCAAGGAGATCCAACCAGTCCATTCTGAAGGAGATCAGCCTTGGGATTTCTTTGGAAGGAATGATGCTAAAGCTGAAACTCCAGTACTTTGGCCACCTCATGTGAAGAGTTGACTCATTGGAAAAGACTCTGATGCTGGGAGAGATTGAGGGCAGGAGGAGAAGGGGACGACAGAGGATGAGATGGCTGGATGGCACCACTGACTCGATGGACGTGAGTCTGAGTGAATTCTGGGAGTTGGTGATGGACAGGGAGGCCTGGCGTTCTGTGATTCATGGGGTCGCAAAGAGTTGGACATGACTGAGCGACTGATCTGATCTGATTCTTTTTAAAAAATTATTTATTTATTTGACTGTGTTAGGTCTTAGTTGTGGCATGTGGGATCTTCCTTGCCACATGCAGAATCTTTTTAGTTGCCGGATGTGGAAGCTACTTCCCTCATCAGGGATCAAACCTTGGTCCCCTGCACTGGGAGCACAGAGTCTTAGCCATTGGACCACCAGGAAGTCCCTCTAATGGCTTATTCTATGAGATAAAGTTTTTTTTTTAATTTCTAGAATTTATTTTTCTCCATTACCTACACTTGTTCTTTAAATTAAACAAAATACTTTCTTTCATCCATTCATTTGTTCTGTGATTTTTTGTTCTTGTTTATATATGAGGATATACATGAATTTGTTTCCTTCGCATAATTTAGAAATGTCGCTGTGAATGCAAGTTATAAGATCTCTGTCTGTGGAGGATGTAGGAGGGAGGAGGAAGGCTATCCAACCAGTTGGACTTTGCTTTATGATGTTCACAAGAAACTTGCCTTCTGGGAATGGGGGCTCCTTTTACATCTTGGGCCAGTTGCACTTTCCCAAAGCACAGCCCTTCTTCTCTCATCATTTTCAACCTGAAGACAATTCAGGAGTCAGCCTTTTTTGAGGGTAGGAGGCTAGCAAATTGCTACCAAGCCCTCCAGTACTTACTGGACAGCTGACCCACATCTGCTGGCCACACTTATTCTGGGGAGTATTCTGAGGTTCTGCCGGTAGCATTTACTTAGCAGAGATACTCTTCATTTCAGGCTCTTTAGCAATTTGGGGTTTTACTGATTCCATCTGCTTTATATCTTCCAGAAATTCCTTAGTGTTCTGGTCTGGTGATGGAACTTTTTCTGGTTTTCTAGTATTGCTAAGGATATTTTCCTACTTTTATATTCAGTCATTTCAGAGAGGTTTTGAGAGGGTAGAGAGAGGTCAGATCACACACCAAGCGGCCATTGTCATAGCTGTCCTTACTTTGAGTGATTTGCCCCCAAAAGGCCACCCATAAAAATATCCTTGGCAGCTTTAAAAACACGTAGGCCTTAAGTTCACTGCTGGGTAACCTGCTCCAGTAAATCTGGAGTGAGGCCAAGGATCTGTATTTTTTTAAGGCTTCTCAGAGAATTCTGCTGTTCAGCTTGATGCTAGATCTGGGAACCATTGAGTTATGGCACCCCCAAATAAGAATATTTGTTAACTAGCAGATTACTATTTTATATAAAATTTCCCTTCACAAGAAAAAGCTTCTAGACAAAAATATTTGTCAGGGATAAATATGTACTACCACCCAGAGGTAGTTTATGATCTGTAGGCAAAACCCAGGGTGTTTCATCTCCTTTCCACTGAGGCTGCACAGAGCTCTGCTCTTCATTACCAAGTTAAGGTATAATTGATTCTTTCCTGTCTCCTTTCTTTCAATCTCCAATGTAGAAAGTTTTAACAAGCTTTTTTCTTTAAAAAAAAAGAAAAAGAAGACACATTTATAATTTGAGTGTTTTCCTTGCCTAAAAGGGAATGGTTGCTACTGCTCCCAGAAATAAGGAGACGTTCATATCCCTGGGAAAAGAGTCAAATACTAGTCAAGGTCAAGTGGCAACTCAGGACTCTTAGTCTCAGGTATTATTTTTTAAATTGTGGTAAAATACTCATAGAAGTACCATCCTAACCATTTTAAAGCACACAATAGAGTGGTGTTAATAAATACACCTACACCCTTGTGCAGTCAGTCTTGTATTGCACAGAACTCTTTTCATCTGGCAAAACTGAAACGTTACACCCATTAAACAACCGTTCTCCCTCCCCAAGGCCCTGGCAACCACCGTTCTGCTTTCTGTCTCTGAACTTTCGACTACTCTAGTTATGTCATGTATGTGGAATCATGCAATATTTGTCTTTTTGTGATTGGTGCACGTCACTTTGTACGATGTCCTCAAAGTTCATCCATGTGGTTGCTGTTCAGTCTCTTAAGTCGTGTTTGACTCTGTGACCCAATGGACTGCAGCATGCCAGACTTCCCTATACTTGACTATCGCCTGGAGTTTGTTCAAATTCATGTCCATTGAGTCGGTGATGCCATCCAACCATCTCTTCTTCTCTTGTCTCCTTCTCTTCCTGCCTTCAATCTTTCCCAGATTCAGTCTTTTCCAGTGAGTCAGTTCTTTGCATCAGGTGGCCAAATTATTGAAGCTTCAGCATCAGTCCTTCCAATGTATATTCAGGTTTGATTTCCTTTTGGATTGACTGGTTTGATCTCCTTGCAGTCCAAGGGACTTTTGAGAGTCTTCTCCAGCACCACAATTTGAAAGCATCAATTCTTCAGTGCATAGCCTTCTTTATGGTCCAACTTTCACATCCGTACATGACTACTGGAAAAACCATAGCTTTGACTGTATGGACTTTTGTCTCCAAAGTGATGTCTTTGCTTTTCAATATGCTATCTAGATTTGTCATAGCTTGCCTTCCAAGGAGCAAGCATCATTTAGTTTCATGGCTGCAAGTTCATCCATGTTGTAGCATGTATAAAAGTTTCCTTCCTTTTTAAGAATGTATACTTATATATTGTTCTTTAGGTGGCATGGAACCAACTAGGAGAGGCAGGTGGCAGACTGGACCATGCCTACCTCTTCATCCACACTGTTTCCCCATAGAGCCCTGTGAACTTGCCGTGTTCCACTGAACCTCCTTAAATATAATCATGCTCTCCCTTGCCCATTTAGTCTTTGCATTTACTATGGCTTCTGGCAATAATATTTTTTTCTACCTCTCTTTGTCTGAATAACACCTGATGATCCTATAGATCTCAAGTTGAGATCCTAAAGATCTCAAGGGTTCTCAAACTTTAATATGCTTAAGGATCATCTGGAGAGCCTGCGAAAATGCAGTGCTTGGGGATCCATCCTCCATGGCTTCTAATTCAGTAGTTTTAGATGGGGCTCAGGAATTTGTATCTTTAGCAAGTTGTGCAGCTGACTTAAAAATGCCACTGATCTGTGTTTTCCAGACTTTGAGTCAAAACCCATATAAGGATCCTAGTCAATTTTAGTTCAAGACTGGAACCATAAAAGCAGAATAGAAAATGTTGAGAGTTTCTCACACATTGTAAGGGTGAACACTGTCTCATGAGAAGTTTGCAGTTTTAATATATATGGGTGTATCTTTGTATACATTTGTATGTGTTTGTGTATGAATGTTATTTTGCTATAGATATTTGGGAACTGGATTACAATGTAAATATATTTCTCACCATGAATTGGGTTTAAAAAGTTTAGAAAACACTGTGGGGTCTCAATATTGGGAGCCGGAGTCTTAGCCACTGGACTACCAGGGGAGTCCCCGGATAATTCTTATTATAATCTTAAAGTTTCATTTTCCTTTGTGTTAGAATAATTTATTCAATGTGTGTATGTGTGAGTTTTTCTTAAAGGAAGGATTCTTGAACTAAAATTAAACTAAGACACTGTGAGCAGGCTGTTTTGCACACCGAGTCTCATACTGGGTTCACACATACATAGTTGAGAGGCTGATAGCTATTCATGGCAGTAAATTAACATTTTAAGGTATTGATGTGTCAAAGGCCCTTTTGGGTTTTGCTAATGTGAAGGTTCTAGAAGTTGTGGACATTTTTGGTACATACTGCTAAGGGGGAATTTTGGTCTTAAAATTACTCATGATTGTATGTTATATTGGGTGATTGTTTCTAGGTTGAGAAACACATGGTAAATTGAGATCAGTGTGTTTTATGACTTCTATTTTGTTTTGTTCTACAAATTCAAAGTATAAGTAGAGTAAATCCAAAATGCATTTAGAAATAAACTTAAAGTATATTAAGTAACTTCCCCTGGTGCTATTCCTTATAACTTGTAGAAAATACTTCCAAAAAGCGTTTGAAGTATTTTGCAATAGCAATGTCAAATACAGTGAACATAAACATTTAAAATAAAGGTAAGTGACTGTAACATTCCCTTCTTGTCTTCATCTTGTCTTGTTTTGTTTTAATTGAAGTACAGTTGATTTATAATGTTGTATTAGTTTTAGGTGTACAGCAGAGTGTTTTGGTTTTCATGAAAAGAGATGTACAAATTTGAAACAAAAATGTTTATGTATCTGTTTTATGTCCATTCCACTTCCCCACCCTTCCCCCACCCCAACCCAAATTGCTATGTTGATCTCTTAACCCCTGGTACCTCAGTATGTAACCAACCTTATTTGAAAATATGGTCTTTACAGAGGTAGTGAAGTTAAAAGGAAGACATTAGAGTGGGCTCTAATCTAGTAAGACTGATATTCTTATAAAAAAGATGAAATTTGGAGGCAGGTATAGAGGGACTTCGTGGTAGCTCAGACAGTAAAGAATCCACTCGCAATGCAGGAGACCCATGTTCTATCCCTGGGTTAGGAAGATCCCCCAGAGAAGGGAATGGCTACTCAGTCCAGTATTCTTTCCTGGAGAATCCCATGGACAGAGGAGCCTGGGCAGGCTACAGTCCATGTGGTTGCAAAGAGTCAAACATGACTGAGCAGACGCACACACACACACACACACGGGGAGACTGCCTTGTGAACATAAGGATGGCTATCTACAGCTATCTATAGGCCAAGAAGAAAGGCCTGGAACAGATTCTTCCTCCACAGCCCTCAGAAAACAACACCACTACCATCACCTTGATTTCAGACTTCTAGCCTCCAGAACTGTGTGATAGTAAATTTCTGTTGTTTAAAAAAATAAAAATAAAGCAGAGGTGAGCAAACAGATATTGAAAGGAATGAACAAACCAGTCAGTTAATTTTAGGAAAAAAGCAAGGTCAAAATCAATCATGCCAAAACCCCAAGTATATACTCCTAACTGCAGAACTTTCAAATTTGATCTTCTGGAGTAACTTTTGTTCACCCTTTATAATTAAATACAAACCCCAAACAAGAAGAATTATTTTCTTTTTCTATTATCTATACCATACCTCTTTGAGTTCTGTAATATCTATTTTGATGTATGCCCAGTTATAACTTAATTATAGTCTCAGTCATATCTGTCGCATGGTAGGCATGTAATTATTGTTCTTTTAATTAATGAAAAAAAGAAACCAAAGTTTAAAGCTGATGTTCTTCAATATTCATAGATAATTTTTAATAGCCCTTTTCAGCATGTCATCTTGTTTGGTTGTCTAAGGACCCAGTTTGCAGCTAATTCATCATGGCTGTCCCCTGGGATATAAAATAATAAAAAGTAACTAAAACAAGGAAGCCAAATTAAAATTATTTTATGGTAGAATTGGATTATTAGAAACAACTGTAACAGATATAGACTAAAAGCTTTCCTCAGTGACTTAAGATTTTAGCAGTTACTTTTTGAATATTTGAGTAGGTTAAGTGTTGTTTTGAAGAAAAACTAAGACTGTTTCAGGAAGTTTCTAAATTATGTAACACAAAGATAAGATAGCCCTCTTATTGATAAATATATGTATAATAGTCATTTTAAAGTCCTTGTCTACTAATTCCAATATTCCAACAGCTGTGTCATCTCTAAGGCTTTTATAGTGACTTGTTTTTCCTTTTTGACACATATATTGAGTTTTTTATCATGTCTGGCAACTTTTTATTACATTACTGGCATTGTGAATATTACATTGTTGAGAATCTGTGTTTTGTTGTCTTAATTTGAAAGTTGTTGAATTTTGTTTTAAAGGTAGTTAACGTACAGGAAAATCAGATTGTGTTCAGGTTTATTTTTAGGATTTTTTCAGGCAGGTCTAAAGTAATCTTATTCTACACGTAGAGTAATAAGCTTTACATCTATATTTATTTTATCTTGACAGAAAACACAAGATTTCTCCATCAAAGGCAAAGCAATTATTTATCTGCAGAGTATCTTTGCACTGGTTTCCAATGCTGCATTTTTCCTCACAGGTTTATGTGATGAGGGCAGTTGTCTCCCACATGTACAGGGTGAGGGTTTCTAGCTCTTGAGTGGAATACAACATTATTAGTTTGGGAGCTCATGTAGGAGCTGCTTGTATAGCTTCACCTCTTCCCCTCCAGAGAAGGAGGGAGAGACAGACAGACAGATACATGCTCACACACACACATACAAGAGACAGACAGACAGACAGAGATGGGGAGGGCTTCTTGGTCAAATGACCTTTGGAATGTAAACACACAGTTGTGGGAGATAAAATTCCGTGTCGCCTGAGAGATCTCTGACTATGCCATCACTTTGAGCCCAGGTGCCAGTTTTCTTTGCCCATGCAGAAATATGAACATTTGAGCACTGTTTGCCAATATAGAGCGACCAGCACCTGAGGCACAGCATTTCTGGGGCCTCAGCCATTTAGCCTGGGTGCCCCCGTGGTCTCTGTCTGGTTGGAACTCCAGTGTCTCCGAGCTCTCTACGCTAATAGGTACACTTTCACCTCATGGCCCCTCAGTGGTTATAATTCGCTAGGCTTCCTGGGGCCGCACTATGTTGGCGCATATTATTTCAGCCAAGACCTCTATGCATATTTTTTGGGGTTTCTTCCCTATACAACTTCTTACTCTCCACTGTCCAGCCCTCTGCCCCAGATTCCAGCAGCCTCAGCAGACCCAAACTCTGACCTCTGTTTGATCCACGCAGTGAGACTTGTGTCCTCTTTTTGACTCCTCTTCCTTTTCTGTGATCTGAGAAGTGCCTCCAGGCAGAAAGCAAGATTAAAGTGGCTTTCATGTGTTTCTCTTCTCTGAGGATCACATCTATCCTGTTTGTTGTTCAATGCTTGCTTCAAATATTTTGTCAGTTTTATAGTTGTTTACATTGAGAAATTGAGTCTGATAACCCCATAGCCAAAAGTGCAAGTTCCTTCAACTGTATTTTCAAATTATCATGTTGTATATCATCTTTGCGATCTGTCTAGTGTATAGAAGATGAAAATTCCCTTAAATTAACAATACTGTATTTTTGAATCTAAGAACAAGGGACTTAAATCTAATCCTGAATTGGTAGATGTGCAGTTGCTGTCAAAAGCCTTCCTGATATTTAAAATAAACCATTTAGAAATGAGCTAAAAATCTATTGTAAAAATCCACTTCAGGATCATGTTATTTGTCCAGAAATCTCCATGCTCTGTCTTTACATACTTTATCTCCCTATAGAAATTCCTTCAAAAACTGTGATTTAATGTACTCTAATATTTATTGAAGAGATTGAGGAAGAAGCTAGTTAAACCAGAAAATTCTGGCTAGAGAAAGATATAACAGTAGAACACAGGTTTAGTGATGGGTTAAAGTGAAAAGAGAACATTATGAATGTATGAGTAAATTATTGGGATGCTTTTAATATACCCAAATATGCCTACATAGAGTCATTCTTGAGTCCATGTCTGAGGGTGCAGGATCATGTCATTCTCAAAATAAAAATACATTTTCCTGTTTCTTATGGAAAAGTACATGTTATCTAAAAGGTGTGTTAAATTATTTAGGAGCACATTTATAAGAATTGTATGTTTCTATAGAAGCTGTTGACTTTTGATATTTGAAGGGTGATAGTTAATCACACCCTTTCTCTTCTGCTTTAAGCTTTGAATCAATGGAAAGATACAGCGGTCGGATAAATGGAGTACAAAATAGCAGAATGCAGTTTAGGTATGCATCTACAATCAGGCTTCCTAGTATATCTCTCCTGGATTAGATTTTCAACTCACTGGCCAAAGAATTGGAAAACCGAGACCTCCCTCCTTGGGAACAATGAAGCTTAAGAAAACACTCCCATCCTGGAGACCGGGTGACCTGAAAGAAAAATAAGAGAACCTGGGACTCTTATGTATGCACGTCCCCTTGTAAGAGTTTACCTTGTAGGAATTGTGTGTGTGTGTGTGTGTGTAAGATGGGGTGAATTATTTGCTTTCTCCATATTCGTTTTTAGGATTAAAGTTGACTGTTATGATGTGGTGAAACCTAGCTTGAGCTGGAAGGAAGATTATTGCCTGAACTTGATAGGCACTGAACTTACAATCAGGCCTTGGGCATCTTCCCCTTCAAAAAATCTTGCTGATATCCAAGTATGGGAGTTGGGATTCTCTATAAATAAGGAGGTTATTTCTAGATTCCTGTCTTGAAGGGAGGTGAACCAGTTAGATTTGTTTGTCCTGGGCACTTAAAAAGATATCGCAGTGGCTTAATTATATACTCCAAGATATCTTAACGAGTAGTTTACAACTGCCGAATAGTCTCTGGGAATTGTTTGTTGACAAGACTTCCTTCTTATGGTTTAAAAAGAAGTTGACAGTGTCAGTTGTAGGCCCCATGTTAAGATCATAGTTCTTAGTTGAGGAATCTCCTGGGAAGCACTGAATAGTGTAAGCCAAATTAGTAATATTTTTTGGCTAGTTCCTTTGATCTTATCTTTGAAGTTTGGAGTTTTGCACTTCTAGGATATTGGCTTGTGATTCTCCAAAATAACCTGCTTGAGGGATTATGAGAGTGTTTTCTTCAAGTGTGTATTCATCTATTTGGCTGTGTCGGATCTTGGTTGGGGCACGTGGGATCTTCGTTGCATCGCACAGGATCTTTGGTCGCAGCGCGTGGACTCTGTAGTGGTGGACCTCAGGCTTAGTTGCTCCATGGCATGTGGGATCTTAGTTCCCCCACCAGGGATTGAATCCATGTCCCTTGCATTGCAAGGGGGATTTTTAACCACTGGACCATCAGGGAAGTCCTCCTGAGAGTGTTTTTATAGCTGCATGGGTTTAGGATGTAGGACTACCTTAGGGATATCCAGAGCATGGTAGCTAATAACTGATCCTCCTCTTTCTCATCCTCTACAATTTCATTAAAATATCTCCTCCATCTGTTTCATTTAAAGACTTTAAAATTTCTTCCCAGTTGCTTTCTGAAGAACATTGTTTATGCATTTCTCTATATAAAACATCAAATAAGGCATTGTGCGTAGTGACAAGAGGAGATATATATGCCTTTTTTTTCTACAAGTAGATAATCTGATGACAGCACGCCTGCGTGTGCGCTCTTTGTGATCCCGTGGACTGTAGCCCGCCAGGCTCCTCTGTCCATGGGCTTCTCCGGGCAGGAATACTGGAGTGGGCTGCCATTTCCTTTTCCCGGCGATCTTCCTCACTCAGGGATTGAACTGGCATCTCCTGCAACTCCTGCACTGGCAGGTGGATTCTTTACCACTGAGCCACCTGAGACCTCCCTATCTGGGGAAAATGAAGCCCCAATCTAATGACAGAGAACATTCAAAGACATGAGTAGCATAAACATAAAACAAACCACCCCTGCTGCCTGTGGAAAAGCCCACAGCCCTCGTATCACAGTTTTATCAGCTTAGACGCTCTGGTGTAAGGAGCTCTTCTTCCCTGATAATGCTGGCAAAATGTTTTCTTTGAGGGTTTTTTTTTTTATTGAAGTATAGTTTTAATTTTATTAAAGTATATTGTGTTAGTTCTTGGTGTACAACAAAATGACTCCATTATACACATATATATATATATGTACATGTGTGTATATATATATGTATATCTCCTCATATTCATCCTGTAATAACCCATAATGGAAAAGAACAGGAAAAAGAATATATATACACATATGTGTATGTGTATGTTTGTATGTGTATGTGTATATATATATTCTTTTCCATTCCCTATTCAGCCACAGGGATGAATATGGTCCCCTGTGCCATGCAGTAGGACCTTGTTGTTTATTTTATGTACAGTAGTTTGTATCTGCTAATCCCAAAGGCCTACTTTATTCCTCCCCCTGCCCTTTTCCCCTTTGATAACCATGAGTTTGTTTTCTATTTCTGTGAATCTGTTTTTGTTTTGAAAAAACGTTCATTTGTGTCATAAGTGATAGCATATGGTATTTGTCTTTCTCTGTCTGACATACTTCACTTAGTATAATGGTCTCTGGACCCATCCATGTTGCTACTAATGGCATTATTTCATTCTTTGTTTGGCTGGGTAATATTCTTTTATATATTTTCTTTATCCATTCATTGTCAATGGGCATTTATTGCTTCCGTGTCTTGAACATTGTAAATATTGCTGCTATGAACATTGAAGTGAATGTTTCTTTTTAAATTAGAGTTTTCTCCAAATACATGACAAAAAGTTTTTGAAGAGCTCAGATATTCAAAACTGTGGCTCTGGATCAGTAGTATCAATATCACTGGGATCTTATCAGATATCCAGAATCTCAAGTGCTATTGTAGACCTACTAGATCAGAATCCTCCTTTTTAAGAGATCCCTGGGTAATTCAAATGTACGTTATAGTCTGGGAAGCACTGTCACAGAGGATTCTGATTGTGCTTATTTATTATTTAGGTCAAATGTCCAGTTGGAACTAATCACTCCGGCCACAGGCATATAGGTCACGCTGAATGCTCAAGGTCACACTCAGTGCTCATAGAGACATATGTTCTCTATCCCCCAGGACAATACTGTGGATTGGGTTTGCTGCAGAAAAGAAGTGTTCTGTTATCAGGAGAAGCAGGGGCATAAGCGATACCCAAATACACTCATTTCCACTTTCAGATCTTAGCACACACTAATGTCAGGGCTCACTGTTACTAGCCTCTTCACTTTGGATCATTTCATCCCATTTCATGTTTGTGTGTGTGTGTGCGTGCACGCGTGCAAATGTGATGCTCCCCATCTCCCTCACCTCACAGTACCATCTGTCTGACTGACCTAGATAACAGAGATTCTTGCTTCTTTCACAGCCTGGTTCTTCTATCACATTTCAGAGTCATATTTATCAAGAACACATGAATACTTTAGGATAGCCTATATATACATACCTGGGTCTAAGTCTGAATTCACTTCCCTGTAGTCTTGGTAAGCATGTGTGCCTCACTTACCCTCTTTCGTCTTGCCACTATGGCATTGATCCTTGGGGTCATGACCTTTCAAGTTACGAACTGTTAAATTGCACTGGTATTTTCTAGAAGGAGTCATGCTTTCATCCCTCAGGAATTATAACTTGACTGCCGGGTAATTCCCTCAAATTTTTTTTTTTTTTTGTACAGTGTTTTTGTGTTTAGCCTCAAAGTATGTAATCAGAAAACTGTGTTTAAAGTTGTTTGGGTTAGTTCTCCTCTACCCTTTCAGTGTGATTATGTTATTCATTTAAGCAGTAAGATTTATCTGTTTGTTTGTATCCACTTTGTTTGTTCTCCCCCAGCCTTGCTAATCTGATACACTGATTTTTCAGTTGTGTAACTGTAACATGGTCTCCAAACTCAACTATGAAAAAAGGGATCACTCAGAGATTACTTGCCTATTCTTTCTACCTCAATTTCAACCCCCTTCCTTTCCATCCTCTTTTCACCCACTTTTTTTTTTCACCCACTGTTTTACATAACCTTATAAATTTCTGGTTTATCTTCATGGTTTTTTTTTTTTTGCGCCTATCAGCAGATACATGTGTAGTATAGATGAACTCACATGTGTTTTTTCCCCCTAGTGTTTCTGTGGCATTTCTAGTATTTGTATTTTTAGCTCCCTGATCCACTTGGAGGTTATTATTTTTTTGGAGGGAGGAATAGCATGAGGTTTGAAGTTTAGTTTTTCAAGCATCTACCCAGTTGTCCCAGAGATACTTATGTAAAAAGCCTATCTTTTCCTTGGTGATTTGGGATGCTACTTAAGTATCAACTTATCTAACCCCATTAAACTTCAGTAATCATGAACTTGTTTTACTGTCTTTCTTCTTCTCCCACCTTTCGTTTTTCTCAGCTGCATTATTTCTACTTTACTGCACATAAAACCCATTATATAACATACATAGCATGTTGTTCTTTCACCTGGATTCATGCCTCTATTTTAGAGAGTCATAGAGAGTCTTAGATCTCTAATTAATTATTGAACGTCCATCATCTGTGCTAGTCAGGTTTCCTCAGTCATCTCTTAGTGGGTGAAGCTTATCCAGTATATTCCTCCAGAAGGTTCATGGGTACAGAACATTCTGAAATCTTAACCTTGATACTTGAAGGACTGTGCTGTGTGCTTAGTCACTCAGTTATGTCTGACTTTTTCCAACCCCGTGGACTGTAGCCCACCAGGCTCCTCTGTCCATGGGGATTCTTCATGGAGTGGGTTGCCATGCCCTCCTCCAGGGGATCTTCCCAAACCAGAAATCGAACCCAGGTTTCCTGAATTGCAAGCAGATTCCTTACTGTCTGAGTCACCAAGGAAGCCCAAAAGTACTGGAGTGGGTAGCCTATCCCTGCTCCAGGGGATCTTCCCAACCCAGGAATCGAACTGGGGTCTCTTGCATTGCAGTGGATTCTTTACCACCTGAGGTACCAGGGAAGCCCCACCTAAACATAACTTACAATGCAAAATAGCAAAAGTGTGATCTATTTAAAAAAAAAAAGGCATGAGAAAAATGAAATTCTCGCTTTATTCATTTTTTCCATGAGGTTTTTTTTTTTTTTTTTTTTTTTAAATAGATCACTTTTGCTACTTTGCATTGTAAGTTATGTTTAGGGCAAATAGTACCAGTCTGATTTCAGCTGTCATCTTTATGCTTAGAGGTTACGTCTAATAGTTTTATTAGGATTGTTGTTGTTCAGTCGCTAAGTTGTGTCTGACTCTTTGCGACCCCATGGACTGTAGCATGCCAGGGTTCACTGTCCTTCATAATCTCCTGGAGTTTCACCAGCACTCTCGAGTCTTCTCCAAAAGCATAGCTTGATTATATGGACCTTTGTCGTATCAAATTGATTGTCCTGGTTCACTTTTCCCAAGTACCTGTTGGTCCATTTCAATATGTACAGTTTGGTCTTTCCTTATTTCCAGAAAGTTTCCTTGGGTTATAGTTTTAAGTATTAGTTCTGTTCAGTTGTTCTTATCTTTAGACTCTCCTATTGCACATTGCTTTCGTCTTTGGTCTTTTCTATTCCAACCACTTTACTTCTGATCCTTTTCATTTCTTTGCCTCGTCTTCATTCTCTGGGTTGTTTTTTCTGGCTTTGTTAAATGTCCCTTAGTAAGAATTTACTTGGATCTGGTCTCCCTTGGTGACTTTGATTCTGCAATGATTTTGTCTTTTCCTTTCATTTCTTTCCCAAGCTCAGTCAACCCTGTTTTTGTTTCTTCCTGTTTATTGTCCATTTTCGCTTTTAGTTTTTGAATTTTATATTCAAGGTGGGTTTTTTATACTTTAATGTGCTTATTTGAGGATATTTAATTTAGTGTGGAATGTTGTATTACAGTTTCCTTGTTCTTCATGTTTGTTTTTGAAGGGGAAGGGAATTTTCATCAGTTTGAATGGGTTTCATTTTCTAGTCTTAAAATATTTTAGAGATATGTAGTCTATTTTTGCCTATTTCCTTTGTGAGTGTGGGTGATTTACAAGATTCTTAGGTCAAGGGTGTCTTCTTCTGTCAGTGTAGCCAAGCCAAGTATGGTGTGTTTGTGTGTGTGTGTGTGTGTGTGTGTGTGTGTGTGTGTGTGTGAATTTTGGGGAGAAGGGGTTGTGTATCTTCATTCTATTCTTTATTTTTTGGGTTCTCTTTTGTCTTGCATTTTCCCCTTTTGCTCCTTGCCCATTTTCATCTTCACCATCCAATTTCTAAAGACCTCTCTTCTACCTTCCTTCCTACCATCTCAAAAGCAATGTGTTTTTGAAGACTGCGACTGCAAATCATGTGCTTTTAAAAGTCCATTCTGTGTAGTGCTGGAAGAGCTATTGGAACGTTTCCAATATTTTTACACCAAATGTGGAATTTCTCTTTCTGGAAATGATTGTGGATTAGTCCACTACTAGTTCCCCATTTCTCTCTTGTGCAAGATTTTTTCCAAAGTGTCCTTCTGTGTGACCTACTTATATAGGTAACTTGATGCTTGAGCATTCTCTTTTTGTTTTGGGTATTGATTTTATGTAATTTGCCTGTTGTTCTTATAGTTTTTGTATTGCTTTTTGAAAGACAGACTGGGACATTGTGTTTATACCCTACATTTACCATATATATATATATATATGTATACATGCCTGTATGTGTGTAGATGTTTTATCTACATACTGTCTCTCCTATCAGAATGTAATTATCTTAAGAGTAGCAGTTCAGTTTTACTCATCTTTCTGCCCTTAGCAATAGTCTCAGTGCGTATCATACGCAATGCCCTTTAAGCCTTTCTTTTTCATATTAACAATTGAAACAAAATTGTAGTAACTGCACGTTACTGTTAATAAAGTTTCCTTTTCCCAAAGGCTGCAGATAACTAAAGGATTGTAACATGAAGTGAAAACCCTTCTAACTATGCAACCATGCCCATGTGCACTAGATAACCAGCACTAGGAATTATTATTTGATAACCTGAATATATAGAAATTGCCATGTTCCTTATGAGTGAAGGAATACAATTTACATAGTACTATAAAATGATGCTGTTTAGTTTAGAGAAGAGCCCCATGGTTCCTGAATGGCTACATTATTATTATTCTTGTGACTTGATTGTAAAATGAAATGAGAGATTTCAGGACTCTTTTGTTCAAATAAAGAAACAAGTAGCAATGTTGCTTTATGCTATCATATTTTAATTTGGTTGGGAAGGTCAAAAGTGCTGCAATGAATGTTTGATGTTCTGATGAAATCTTAAGGGAAATGTGTATTCACGAATACCAGTTTCCTACTGAACTCTTACAGTCATCCTGTCTGGATCATGCAGGAAATGAAATTTAGTGTAACTGCCATTTGAATAAGAGATAGATACTTTGTCAATTCATGATTCAGAAAGGGAAGTGATGGATAGGGATACAGGGATCAAACCTAAGAATATGTATGAATAAATAGTTTAAAGAAGAATATGTATGGCTGAGTCTCTTTGCTGTCCACCTGAAACTACCACAGCGTTGTTAATCAGCTATACTCCTACATAAAATAAAAAGTTGAAAAAAAATATACATAAGATCTATGTGCAAGTGTTATGGGCTGAATGAATCGTGTCCTCCCCTCACCCTGCACATTCATATGTTGAAGTCCTAATTCCTAGTACCTGAGAATATGACCTTATTAGGGAACACAGCATTTGAAAAAGTAATTAAGGTAGAATGAGGTCTTATGGTGGATCCTAATCTTGATAAGAATAGATTAGGACACCTACACCAAACAGAAGAAAAACCATGTGGAGATGGGGAGAAGATGGCCATCTCCAAGCCAAAGAGAGAGGCCTCAGAAAAGTAAACCCTGCTGACACCTTGCTCTTGGACGTTTATCCTTCAGAACTATCAGAAAATGAATTTCTGTTGTTTAAACTACCCAGTTTGTAGTACTTTGTTGAAAACGCTCCCAAACGAATATTACAAGGATACTCATCACAGGATTTTTTTAACAGCAGCTCAAGACAAAAACATAAGTGTCTGCCCAACAGTGGAGGTGCTGCTCTTTTCATATGGCAGTTTACCTATGTGTCCCTAGGGGGGAGATTTCACATGGTTTCTTTTTGTTTTTTGCCAGATTTTGGTTTTATACTTTTCTAAATTTCCTCACTTTATTATTATTAAATTTCCTCACTGTATTAGGGGTGAGGAAAAAATTTTTATAATTAGGAAAAAAAGGCAAAAGGAACAGCTATGAAGAAGACTGCTGATTTAATCTCATTATACACTTAAGATTTTTTGTTGCATAATTATGGAGTCAGGTAAAGTTTCAAAAGATTTTTTTTTCATGCATGGACACTGGTATAGTCCAAATAGATGCTAAATTGGATCATGAGGCCCCTGCTGTGTCAAGGGTTATATTTTTGCTGCCAAAATAATAGGTGTTGCGGGGCACCTCAGGGCTGAGAGTGGGACAGTGAGGAGGGGCATTTAGGTGTTTTGAGAACAGCAGTGTTTTATCAACTGGCATGGAAGTTATCTCAGAATTTTAACTAAGGCAGTTAGTTATATATCACATGTATATCAGTCTTACGTGTACATCTCATTCTTTTTAATGGCTGCATTTAATTTCATTATATGGATCACTCTCTATTTAATCAGTCTCTTATTGATGGTCATTTAGATAGTTTGCCTTTTTTTTGTTATTACAAGCACTGTCATAATTAATATGCATCTTTTTTCACATATTATTTTTGTGAAAGTGGGTTAGTGTATCACAATGTGAGTCTGGAGAAATCATCTTTCTCCTTAGAATTGTGAATCCTTTCCCAATATTAGCAAGGAGTTGTGAAGTTCACGTTAAAATCTGTAGTTTTAAGGGGATATTGAAGTTTAGGTCAGTGGTCTCAAATGTTGACTTTGTATTAGAATCACCTGCAGAACTATTAGGAATTATTCATCTATGACCCTACTCCTAGAGATTCTGATTTAGATCTGGATGGGTTCTAAGTATTCAATAAGCTTCACAAATGATTCTGATGCCCAGCCAGTATTAGCAGCTTCTGAAATACAGAAAAATTAATATTTTAAAAGAAGACAGGGTTGTATGATTTGTCAACTTCTAACATATCATAAGGAGTATGGGCGAAGAACTGAAGCTACCGAAGCTCTCATACCTGCTAGTAGGAGTGTGACTAGGTAAAACCATTCTGTGAAACTCTGGCAGCATCTATTAAGCTGAGCTTCTTAATAGCGTACTTTACACTCAGCAGTTCCACTGCTAGGTTTATACTCCATAGAAACGCTTAACATGTCCACCTGAATATTCTTAGTTGCCCTGTTTATAATAACCCCAGGCTGCAAACAAGACAGACGTCCACTAATAGTAGAATAGAGGAAGTAAATTGAATGCTGTGTTTACATAATGGAATATTACCCAGCAATGAGAGTCATCAAGCTGCAGCTGCAGACAATGTGGGTGAATCTCAAAAAAACCAAACAAAACAAACAACCAAAATGTGTAGCAAGAGAAGCCAGATTCAAACAAATGCATATGTACACTTTTATCTAAAACAGGAAATCTGTATCTGTAGTGTTAGAATCAGGAGAGTGGTTACCTTTGGGAGGTATACTGTAAAAGGACACAAAGGCATCCGAGTGTGGGTGATATTTTGATCTGGGTACTGGTTACATGGTATGTTCAGTTTGTTCAGAATCATCAAGCTGTGTACTTGTGATTTGTAGTCTTACTGTGTATTGTACGTTGATAAAAAGTTCAAAAATATTGTAAAACCATCATTAGGAGGAAGTTCCTCCAAAAAACAAAGTCACTTCATGACAGAATGATCTCGGGTGGCCCCAGCCTGCAACTGCTTGGAGCAGCGCTTGGCTCCCCAACCAGGAACTGAGGCTGGGTCATGGCAGTGAAAGCGCCAGGTCCTAGCCACTACACCAGTGGTCAGTGACAAGGCCCTGGCCCTTTGGCTTTGCAGAGAAGAATTTCCACAAAGGCAAAAAGCAGTGAAACAAGTGTTTATTAAGAGGAAAAAGAATACAGTATGTGTGGATAGGCAGACTCAGAAGGAGAGTCCCTGAGATGCGCCTGTGTGGCAGTTTAAATCACTTATATGGGCTGTTTCTTCCAGTTTTCCTTTGGCCAATCATTTTTATTTACCTGGTTCACAGTCTATATTTGGTATATCTCAAGATCCTTCCATGTGTATGCATGCATTTCTTAGCCAAGGTATCTGGATAGAATGCAAGGTATCTGGATAGAATGTCCCTTGACATTGCTTCCCCTTTGCCCTGCAAGGAGCCTTTTCTACACTTGTGTGGTTGGAGAGGTCTCCTGACTTCAGGAATGAGGGATATGTGGTCCAGGCAGGGCCCAGCCTTCTTCCTTAATTGCCTTGCTATTATCTTCTTGGAGTCTCCCTCCATAGAGAATGAATCTCCAACTGCTTTACCTTGAGGGAACCCATCTGTCTCCTGCCTCACTTCCACTAACTGTAAAAGGAACTTGGTCTGCAGTGGTGTGCTGGAGGCAGCTTATGCTGGCTCGCCAGAACAATTTCTGTGCATCTCATCACCTCAGCAACATCATCCTCTTAGCTTGAAATCAGCCATGTTGGAAATAGGTACACCGTGGAAACTGGCAAATGCTACATCAGGTTGTTGTTTTCTCAGAGAGCTGCTTATTTACTCAGTACTGAATTTAGATCTCTTTGTATGTGGGATATTATTTAGCCTGCTTCATAGCTAATATAATTAGTAAACAATATAAAGGTTGAAAGTGACTAAAATGAGCATGTCTTTGAGAATTATCTTATTTTGAGATTGCAAAGAGTCCTTTTTTCTTTTGTAAATTTAAGGAGGCTTATTTGCATTCACATATCAATTCAGTAAAAGGAAATATGTCATTAAGAACTTTCTTTGTCATTTTAAATTTGATTTTAGTGTCACAGATTAGCATTACAAGAACATTACCAGGTCCTGAAAGCTACCCTCAGTAATCAGAGTAACTATAAATCACCTGAGACAGAAGCTATGTTTTTGTTTTTTCTTTTTTTGTTGTTGTTTAGTCACTAAGTTGTGTCCAACTCTTCAACCCCATGGACTGCAGCACACCAGGCTTCCCTGTCCTTTACTATCTCCCAGAGTTGGCTCAAACTCATGTCCATTGAGTCAGTGATGTCATCTAAATATCTACCTCTTCCCTTCCCACACCCTTCTCTTCTTGCCCTCAGTCTTTCCCAGCATCAGGGTCTTTTCCAGTGAGTCAGTTCTTCGAATCAGGTGGCCAAGTATTGGCGCTTCAGCTTCAGCATCAGTCCTTCCTATTGAATATTCAGGGTTGATTTCCTTTTAGGACTTACTGGTTTGATCATTTTATTGTCCAAGGGACTCTTCAAGAGTCTTCTCCAGCACCACAGTTCGAAGGCATCAATTGTTTGGCGCTCAGCCTTCTTTATGGTCCAACTCTCACATCTGTACACGACTACTGGAAAAACCACAGCTTTGACTAGATGGACCTTTGTCTGCAAATTGTTGTCTCTGCTTTTTAATATGCTGTCTATGTTGGTCATAGCTTTTCTTCCAAGGAGCAAGCATCTTTTAATTTCATGGCTGCAGTCACCGTCCGCAGTGATTTTAGAGCCCAAGAAAATAAAAGCTGCCACTGTTTCCATTTTTTCCCCATCTATTTGCCATGAAATGCTGGGACCAGATGCCATGATCTTAGTTTTTTGTATGTTGAATTTAAGGTAGCTTTTTCACTCTCTTCTTTCACCTTCATTAAGAGGCTCTTTAGTTCCTCTTTACCTTCTGCCATAAGGGTGATACCATCTGCGTATCTGAGGTTGTTGGTATTTCTCCCCACAGTCTTGATTCCAGCTTGGGATTCATCCAGTCTGGTATTTCTCATGATGTACTTTGCATCTAAGTTAAATAAGCCTGGTGACAATATACAGCCTTGACGTGCTCCTTTCCCAATCTTGAAGCAGTCCATTGTCCCATGTCTGGTTCTAACTGTTGCTTCTTGACCTGCATACAGATTTCACAAGAGGTAGGTCAGGTGGTCTGGTATTCCTGTCTCTTGAAGAATTTTCCAGTTTGTTGTGATCTGCACAAAGGCTTTGGCATAGTCATGGAAGCAGAAATATGGTTTTCTGGAATTCCCTTGTTTTTTCTATGATCTAACGGATGTTGGCAATTTGGTCTCTGTTGCCTCTGCCTTTTCTAAATCCAGTTTGAACATCTGGAAATTCTTGAAGCCTAGCTTGAAGGATTTTGAGCACTACCTTGCTAGCATGTGAAGTGAGCACAATTGTGTGGTAGTTTGAACATTTTTTGGCATTGCCCTTCTTTGGGATTGGACTGAAAACTGACCTTTTCTAGTCCTGTGGCCATTGCTGAATTTTCAAAATTTGCTGGCATGTTGAGTGCAGCACTTTAAGAGCATCATCTTTTAGCATTTGAAATAGCTCATCTGTAGCTCCATCACCTCCACTGGCTTTGTTAGTAGTGATGCTTCCTAAGGCTCACTTGACTTCACACTCCAGGATGTCTGGCTCTAGGTGAGTGACCACATCATCATGGTTAACTGAGTCATTAAGAGCTTTTTTATATAGTTCTTCTGTTCTTGCCACCTTTTCTTAATCTCTTCTGCTTCTGTGATGTCCTTGCCATTTTTGTCCTTTCTTGTGCCTATCTTTGTATGAAATGTTCACTTGGTAACTCCAGTTTTCTTAAAGAGATCTCTCGTCTTTTCCATTCTATTGTTTTCCTCTATGTCTTTGCTTATTTCTCCTTGCTATTGTCTGGAACTCTGCATTCAACTGGATATATCTCTTTCCGTTTTTCATTTTATTGCTAGAAAATGAACATTGTAGCCTTGAAAAAACTTACAGAATTGTCATCTGCAATTCTGAGACACTCAACTCTGTGCTAGTGTCTCTGTCAGTCAAGTGCAGAGAGACAGATATTCTCCTGATTGAATTGTTGTCAATGGCATTGTTGTAACAAAAGGTATGTAGAGAGACAGTTTAACGTTTTTCTGTATTACATCTGTCAACTCTTTAACTCTCTGCCTTTTCACTGTCCTTTTGACTTTATCCATGGCCTTCTATTTATTTCTATCTGTTGTTGCTTTATCTTCTCAAGTTATTAGAATCTTTTAAACGTTGTGGTGGATAGGTTAAAGTACTTTAAGGGCTTCCCTCAAGGGAAATTTGAAGTTCTTTTTCCTGCTATGTGAAAACTTTTTTCCATCATGAGAAAAACATAGCGACTTATTATTAGAAGAGATCTTGAGATTCTTTACAGCAGTTCATTTCTAAGAACCCTTATCACCGTCATGCACTAAAAATTCTAGTGACTAGCATTAATTAACATGTATCAAACCTAGATGTTTGGAGCACCAAAAGAAACAGGAAAGTGAAAGAAAATGTAAATGGAGAAAAAAATATATGAAAAGAATATGTGTTAGTTTTGCTTGCTGTAATATTAAAAGTGATTATTAGGTTCAACAGTATTATTAGGTTCAGCGAGTTTTAATAAAGTTCCCCATCATCTTTTTGCTGAAGTATATAGTAGTCATTGATGATTGTTGTCTGGATCCATTCTTTCTATAGGGATTACAAGATGATATTCTGTCATTCTTCATTTTTAAATCTATGTTTCTTCTTTAGAGAAAACTTTTACTAGCTTTCTGGTTACCCTGAAGAACAATTTGTGCAGGAAAAATAGGGCAAATGCTTGACTCCCTTTATCTCCATCCCCTGCCTTTGACGTTTTTATTTTAATTAAAAAATTTTTTTTACCTCTAGAAGATCTGTGCCTTTTCAGATCTTCTTGGAGCTTACTCATATTTTCAAATTTCTTGAAATATAATTTTTATATTCTGTTTGATGATCGTTTTATATGAAGAAGTCACAAGTTTGATAGGGTCACCTATTGTTTTTGCTGGCTGTTAGAGTGCTTTATTTCCTTCTGAACTGTGAACCGTTTATTTATCTTAGCACCTGTCTTTGGGAATTCTTTGAGGTCTTGTTTAAAGGTAGGTTTCTCCATGGAGAAGTTTTGTTTCTGTCAGATGCCTATAGGCATAACAAGCCTTCGACTTTTTCAAAATATCACTTCTCCTCTTGAAATAATTTAGACCACCCATTTAGTGTGGATTCAGGTTGCAAATTGTGGTTTATGGTTACAAGTAACCAGGAAAGAATTTTCATCCTCACCTTAGCCCCAAGTTTTGAGATAAGCTATACTCCTGGGGTAGTGGATAGAAAAGTTTGTAACACATTTTGAGACTCTAGGCGTTGGGGTCTCAGTGTATATGTGACTTAGTCAGTTGTGTCTGATTCTTTGCTACCCCATGAACTGTAGCCCACCAGTCTCCTCTGTCCATGGAATTCTCGAGGCAAGAATACCGGAGTGGGTTGCCATTCCCTTCTCCAGAGGATTTTTCTGACCCAGGGATCGAACCTAGGTCTCCTGCATTGCAAGCAGATTCTTTACCTTCTGAGCCACCAGGGAAGCCCCTGGGGTCTCAAGGTTATGGACAAGTCTCCAGGTAGACTCTCCAATTTGGGTGGCCCCTGGGATTTGTCTTCTGTCCTCCAGCTTTAAAGATCATGAAAGCTGGAGCTCAGCTTCACTGTGTTCACTAAGTGCCCTCATAACAAAAAGGTGGGTTTCAATACCCTGCTTACCTCTCTGGCTTCCTACCTTTGCTTTTTTCTTTTTTTTGGTCTGTGTAATTCTTATGTATTTTTGGCAGGTCATGGATGCATTTGAGAAGATTTTAAGAATATATTTTATTTTTAGTTGTTTAAAACATATTTATATTTTTTAGTTGTTTTTAGCAACAGCCTCAGTCCACAAACTTAGTTCATCATTTTATCAGAAATACACTATCATTGTGTGCTCCTTTCTTTAACTGTCCTTCATTCTTTAGCACTTAGGTATTATCTTATTCATCTATCTCACTGCTGCTGCTGCTGCTAAGTCGCTTCAGTCGTGTCCGACTCTGTGCGACCCCATAGACGGCAGCCCACCAGGCTCCCCCGTCCCTGGGATTCTCCAGGCAAGAACACTGAAGTGGGTTGCCATTTCCTTCTCCAGTGCATGAAAGTGGAAAGTGAAAGGGAAGTCGCTCAGTCGTATCCAACTCTTAGCGACCCCATGGACTGCAGCCTACCAGGCTCCTCCATCCATGGGAGTTTCCAGGCAAGAGTACTGGAGTGGGGTGCCATTGCCTTCTCTGTTGATCTATCTTATTGATATCTTATTGATCTAGCTTATTGATATTTATGTTTATTAACTGTGTATATTTAAATCCTTGTGAGTACACTTGATTTATTCTATTTGATTTGTTCCATTTCATTTTAGCCTGCTAGACACATAGAAACTATTCAGTAAAATTCTCAATGATCAGTATAAAACAAGTGAGCTTTTCATTAAGGTTATCACAGAGTACATGGTATTTCATTGGTATGAAGGAGTGAAACCTATCTTACTTTTGGGAGAGGACTTTCTAATTAGAGAAATTTGACTGGCATTGAAGAATTCTTACTATGTGGTATACATGCATATATGGAAATTTTGTTTTTTCTCTGTTTTATTAAGCAAGCATAAAATGCGCTGAAATAGTTTATTTTCCTTTTGAGATGTAAGTTTTGGTCAGTGGGGACAGATTGTTCCTCTATAGGTATTTTAGCAGATAGGAAGCAGATGTGGCATTGGGAGGAGACTGCTAGGGGAAGAACAAATGTATGAGTAATCTGGAAAAAGATTAAAGTCAAACTATGAGTTAAATGTCAGCCTTTGGACCAAAACTTTTCCACTCTTGGTACTTTGAAGAGACAAGCAGCTGAGTGTTCTTAAAAAAGGAGAGACTGTTCTTAAAAGCCAGTACTACTCCACCATACTTACTGTTATTTTTCCAAGTGTTTTTGTTTTTTAACAATCTGATTCATACTTTCTTTGGCTAGGTAGGATATCGCTCTTCATTAGCCTGTGTTTGTACTTAAGGAGTCTTGTTTTATTTGATTAGAGAATGTCTTTAAAATCATGTGCCCTTTGTCAATGTGTTTCTAGGAATGTCTGGCATGTTTATTGGTCAAATGCCTTGCAGATGGAAATGAAATTTTGTGAGGAATCTTCTGGATCAAATATGAATCTATTTTTACTTTAATAAAATTATTCAAAGCATAAAGACTTCATTCTGGGTGTCAATACTAGCTGCTGATCTGGGAAGGATTGCCAGGAAAGTACCTGCTAAGGATTGCAATAATTTTCCCATTCCTGGTGCCTCTTTTTGGTTTTGCTTGAATTATAGACATAAGCCAGATGGGCATCAGTAGGTCTTCTAGATCTCTGAAGTGCTTCATGATGGCATTTACTGAGCATACTGTTTTTTCCCTATTTTTACTAACATGCCTTATAGTATTAGATTTCACTGAAGATATTGGTTTTTTGTGTGTTGTTGTCATTCCGTCAGTCAGTCATGTCCAACTCTTTGCTACTCCATGGACTGTAACACACCAGGCTCTTCTGTCCTCCACTGTCTTCTGGAGTTTGCTTAAATTCATGTCCACTGTGCCAGTCATGCTGTCTAACCATCTTATCCTCTGCTGCCCCCTTCTCCTTTTGCCTTCAATCAAGCTTTGTGTTTAACAACACTTATTAGAAATTATTAGACTAATTTCATTCTCCAGGGGAATACTTGAGAGGTAGAGCTAGGAACAGTTATAATCATTTTAGTTTAAAATTATACCTGCAATAAGGAATAAATCATGGACTCCCTGCAGCCCAGCTTGAAAATAAATAGTAAATAACAATACATTTAGAATATACCTACAGTGAGTGAAATTTTCCAGTTTTTCTGTGCTTCTGGATGTATTATTTCTACTTTTCAGTGCATCTCCCTAATTAGTGACAGATATCAAGTCACCGCAGTCTTATCAGGTCAGAACTTAGAGTTTAATTCTTTTCAGATATGCTGGGCCGTTGGAAAAAAAAATTGCTCTTCAGCATAGACTAGCTCTGTCGCTCATTAGTTAGTATCTTAATGTTGAAATAAGTTATCCCATCCTGTGGCAGCTGGAGGAAGACTTAATGAAAGTCTTTATGAAATATATCCTAACAGCCACTGACCACCAGCGTAGCATAGTGTTCCTGATAAAGGAGAGACGAGAGATGACAGGTAATCTGTCAAACATAGCTTTTTAATACTTTAAGTTTCCTCGTAAATCAATGTGTTGAGATGTAATCTACATGTCATAAAATACACCCACTTTAAGTGTAATGTTCCGTGAATCTTGACAAGGTATACATCCTTGTAACCACTACCTCAATCATTAACCCAAGAGAGAAACCTGAATGTTATTCTAGATTCCTCTCTTCCTCACATTCAAATAAGTATTCATTTCTGTTCATACTTCACTCTGAATTTCTATGGAACCTATTCTTGCCTCTTTATTCTCATAGCTACGATCTTTATATGATATGTTTGACCCTTACTTTTTTCACCTCTATTACTTACTGCAATCTACTTTATAACTGGTTTTTCACTTTTTCACTTTTTTCTTTATGCCTTCCCTAATGTTACTAAGTTAAGATTATTCTAGTCATATTAGCCCCCCTCCTTTGCTTCACATCCCTTGATGACCCTTCACAGTCATCAATTTCTTTTTCTTTATTGGAATATAATTGCTTTACAATATTGTATTAGTTTCTGCTGTATAATGAAGTGAATCAGCCATATGTATATGTATATCCCCTATGTCTTAAGCCTCCCCCCAACAGCCCCCATCCCACCTGTCTAGGTCATCACAGAGCAGTGAGCCGAGCTCCTGGTGCCATACGGCAGCTTCCCACTCTCTGCCCGTTTTACACGTGATAGTGTGTATGTGTTAATGCTGTTCTTTCAGTTCATCCCACCTCACCTCCCCTGCAAGTCTCTTCTTTACAGCTATACCTCTATTCCTGCCATGAAAATGGGTTCATTAGTACCACTTTTGTAGAGTCCATAACAGTATGCAGGTTCCTTAAAAAACTAAACTCAGCCATCAGTTTCTAAGTAAGGGACTGGCTCACAGTGGTAACTGACTTGATGACTTAACAGGTTATGAAATATACATGGAGAATTCGGATTTGTGAAGGGAAGGTGATGACTTAGTTTACTTAACAATGTGAAAGAAATAAGTTTGCCTTGTGTTTCAGTTTTAAAGTTACTCAAAGCATTTTATTTGACTCTAGCTGTATGTTAAAAGCTACAAGGGGAAGGAGAGAAGCATCTTTCAACATTCATTTCAAACACTATAAACTGTTACGAGATATTTTATATTGATAAAAAAATTTATCAATGCTAGGTAGGAAAAATTGCAATGTTTATTCAAGTTTACTTATATTCAAAGTGGTTATTATGTCTAAATTCAGAACACTCATATTCATTTGCATATACTAGCCTTTTAAAAAGTGTCTTCCTTAATTCTCTAACCATGTCTTGAAAAACTAAATGTGTTTATGAATTATGAAATTTACCTTTTAGACTGGTAAAGATAAGCTCTGAGGTAAAATATTGATAGAGTATCTCTACCTTGAATAGGAGGAAAATATAGAAGAAATATTTAAATATGACAATAAGTAATACAATAATTTTATTTTTGTTATAGATTTTATCTCACCTTAATTGCTAGGCATATAGGTTATTTTCTATACCATTAATATTCTAATCCTCTATGGCACCCCACTCCAGTACTCCTGCCTGGAAAATCCCATGGATGGAGGAGCCTGGTAGGCTGCAGTCCATGAGGTCGCTAAGAGTCGGACACGACTGAACGACTTCACTTTGACTTTTCACTTTCATGCATTGGAGAAGGAAATGGCAACCCACTCCAGTGTTCTTGCCTGGAGAATCCCAAGGACGGGGGAGCCTGGTGGGCTGCCGTCTGTGGGGTCTCACAGAGTCAGACACGACTGAAGCGACTTAGGAGCAGTAGCAGCAGCAGCTTTTCTTAATACAGAAGGGTATTTAACATAGTTCCTAATAAGTAAAGTAGTCCTAAAGTGCTTTTAGGCCTGTTTATCGGCTTCTGTGTTGGCTCAGATGGTAAAGAATCTGCCTGAAATGCAGGAGATCTGGGTTTGATCCCTGGGTTGGGAAGATCCCCTGGAGAAGGAAATGGCTACCCACTCCAGTATTCTTGCCTGGAGAATTCCATGTACAAAGGAGCGTGGCAGGCTACACTCCATGCAGTCACAGAGTCAGACACGAATGAGTGACTTTCACTTATATTAGTTATTTAGTCATTAAAGAGAGTGACTCTAATATAATTGAAATTTATCAGTCTGCTTTGAGGTATTATTTAGAAAAGTGATTATTTGCTTCTTTTAAAAAATGAGTCCTTAAAAAATTCAGAATAAAACTACCATGTAATCCAGCAAATCTTCTGGATATTTATCTGAAGAAAATGAAAATATTAACTTGAAAATATATAAACACTCCAATGTTCACTGCAGCATTATTTACAGTAGCCAAGATATGGAAACAACCTAAGTGTCCATTTATGGTTAAATGGATAAAGAGAGTGTGATACACACACGTGCACAATGAGTGTTATTCAGTCATAAGAAAGGATGAAATTTTGCCATTTGCAACTGCGTGGATGGACCTTGAGACCTATGAAGTAAGTCAGAAAGACAAATATGATCTCACTTATATGTGGAATCTGAAAAATAAAACATTAAGCTCATATATAAAAAACGGATTGGTGGTTGCCAGAGGTAAGGGCTGAGGTGTTGGTGAAATGGGTACAGAGTGGGTCTAAAGGTACAAACTTCCAGTTATAAATAAATAAGTCATGGGGTGTAACGTACAGCATGTCGGCTATAGTTGATGATATCGTATCGCATATTTAAAGATTGCCAAGAGAATAGATCTTAAAAGTTCTCATCACAAGAAAAAAATATTCGTAACTATGTATGGTGATGGATGTTAACACTAGTTAATAATGGGAACCATTTTGCAATATATACAAATATTGAATCATGTGCATACCTGAAGTTAATACAATATTGTATGTCACCTATAACTTAATAAAAAAATGAAAGTCCTGATTACAGTATCAGCAAGCAGATATTGACAAATGGATTCTAAAAATTATATGGAAAAGCTAAGACCTAGAACAGCAACACGATGCTGAAAAAGAACAGAGTCGGAGGACTGATACTGTCCTATTTCAAGACTTACTATAAAGATACAGTATTATACAGGCAGCACAGTATTGGTGAAAGAAGAATAGAAGATCCAAAAATATACCCACACAAATATAGTCAAGTGATCTTTGACAAAGGAGCACAGGCAATTCAGTGGAGAAGGAATAGTCCTTTCAATAAATGGCGCTGTGACAATAGAGTATTCATCTAAAAATGAATCTAGATGTAGACCTTATACCTGTTGCAAAATTAACTCAAAGTGGATTATACCTAAATATAAGACACAAAACTATTGAACTTCTAAAAGAAAACTCAAGAGAAAATCTAGGCACCCCTGGGTTTGGTAGGTTTTTAGATACAACACCAAAATTATGATCCATGAAAAAGGAAATTGGTAAGTTGGACATATTAAAATTAAAAACTTATGCCATGTGAAAGACACAGTTAAGAAAATGAAAAGAAGTCAGACTGGGAGAAATATTTCAAAACATATTCTGATAAAAGACATATTCATGATACAAGAAAAAGAATTCTTAAAACTCAGCAATAAGGAAACGATTACAAATCTACCCAAGAACTGAAAATGCAGAGAAGATATACAGATAGCAAATATGCATATGAAAAAAATGCCAACATCTTTGTCCTTTGGGAGTTGCATGTTAAAATTGTGAGACCACTGAACACCTATTGGAATGGCTAAAATTAAGAAAAAACTGACGCTTATGAAATGCTGATAAGACTAGAGAGCCATTAGGAATTCAAGATGGTACAGCTACTTTGGAAAACAATTTGGCAGTTTCTAAAAAGCTAAACATAGTTTTACTGTACAATCCAGCAACTGCACTGTTGAATATTTACCCAATTGAGATGAATATTTATGTTCACACAAAAACCTGAAGATGAATATTTATAGCCACTTTATTCATAATCGCTGAAAACTGGAAGTTACCAAGATATCTTCAATAGATGAATGGACAAACAAACTGTGATACAGCCAGAAATGGAATATGATTACTGAGTGATTTTTTTTTTTTTTAAAGAAGCTATGACGCCACAAAAAGGTATCAGTCCAGTTCAGTTCAGTTCAGTCGCTCAGTTGTGTCCGACTCTTTGTGACCCCATGAATCGCAGCACACCAGGCCTCCCTGTCCATCACCAACTCCTGGAGTTCACTCAGACTCTCATCCATAGAGTCAATGATGCCAACCAGCCATCTCATCCTCTGTCATCCCTTTCTCCTCCTGCCCCCAATCCCTCCCAGCATCAGAGTCTTTTCCAGTGAGTCAACTCTTCGCATGAGGTGGCCAAAGTACTGGAGTTTCAGCTTTATCATCATTCCTTCCAAAGAAATCCCAGGGCTGATCTCCTTCAGAATGGACTGGTTGGATCTCCTTGCAGTCCAAGGGACTCTCAAGAGTCTTCTCCAACACCACAGTACAGAAGCATCAATGCTTCAGCGCTCAGCTTTCTTCCCAGTCCAACTCTCACATCCATACATGACCACTGGAAAAACCATAGCCTTGACTAGACGGATGTTTGTTGGCAAAGTAATGTCTCTGCTTTTTAATATGCTCTCAAGGTTGGTCATAACTTTCCTTCCAAGGAGTAAGTGTCTTTTAATTTCATGGCTGCAGTCACCATCTGCCATGATTTTGGAGCCCAAAAAAATAAAGTCTGACACTGTTTCCACTGTTTCCCTATCTATCTGCCATGAAGTGATGGGACTGGATGCCATGATCTTCGTTTTCTGAATGTTGAGCTTTAAGCCAACTTTTCACTGTCCACTTTCACTTTCATCAAGAGGCTTTTTAGTTCCTCTTCACTTTCTGCCATAAGGGTGGTGTCATCTGCATATGTAAGGTTATTGATATTTCTCCCGGCAATCTTGATTCCAGCTTGTGCTTCTTTCAGCCCAGCGTTTCTCATGATGTACTCTGCATAGAAGTTAAATAAGGAGGGTGACAATATACAGCCTTGACGTACTCCTTTTCCTATTTGGAACCAGTCTGTTGTTCCATGTCCAGTTCTAACTGTTGCTTCCTGACCTGCATACAGATTTCTCAAGAGGCAGGTCAGGTGGTCTGGTATTCCCATCTCTTTCAGAATTTTCCACAGTTTATTGTGATCCACACAGTCAAAGGCTTTGGCATAGTCAATAAAGCAGAAATGGATGTTTTTCTGGAACTCTCTTGCTTTTTCCATGATCCAGCAGATATTGGCAATTTGATCTCTGGTTCCTCTGCCTTTTCTAAAACCAGCTTGAACATCTGGAAGTTCACAGTTCACATATTGCTGAAGCCTGGCTTGGAGAATTTTGAGCATTACTTTACTAGCATGTGAGATGAGTGCAATTGTGCAGTAGTTAGAGCATTCTTTGGCATTGCCTTTCTTTGGGATTGGAATGAAAACTGACCTTTTCCAGTCCTGTGGCCACTGCTGAGTTTTCCAAATTTGCTGGCATATTGAGTGCAGCACTTTCACAGCATCATCTTTCAGGATTTGAAATAGCTCCACTGGAATTCCATCACCTCCACTAGCTTTATTCGTAGTGATGCTTCCTAAGGCCCACTTGACTTCACATTCCAGGATGTCTGGCTCTAGGTGAGTGATCACACCATTGTGATTATCTGGGTTGTGAAGCTCTTTTTTGTGCAGTTCTTCTGTGTATTCTTGCCACCTCTTCTTAATATCTTCTGCTTCTGTTAGGTCCATACCATTTCTGTCCTTTATCGAGCCCATCTTTGCATGAAATGTTCCCTTGGTATCTCTAAATTTCTTGAAGAGATCTCTAGTCTTTCCCATTCTGTTGTTTTCCTCTACATCTTTTCATTGATCGCTGAGGAAGGCTTTCTTATCTCTGCTTGCTATTTTTTGGAACTCTGCATTCAGATGCTTATATCTTTCCTTTTCTCCTTTGCTTTTCACTTCTCTTCTTTTCACAGCTTTTTGTACGGCCTCCCCAGACAGCCATTTTGCTTTTTTGCATTTCTTTTCCATGGGGATGGTCTTGATCCCTGTCTCCTGTACAATGTCACGAACCTCAGACCATAGTTCATCAGGCATTCTATCTATCAGATCTAGTCCCTTAAATCTATTTCACACTTCCACTGTATAATCATAAGGGATTTGATTTAGGTCATACCTGAATGGTCTAGTGGTTTTCCCTACTCTCTTCAATTTAAGTCTGAATTTGGCAATAAGGAGTTCATGATCTGAGCCACAGTCGGCTCCTGGTCTTGTTTTTGCTGACTGTATAGAGCTTCTCCATCTTTGGCTGCAAAGAATGTAATCAATCTGATTTCAGTGTTGACCATCTGGTGACGTCCATGTGTAGAGTCTTCTCTTGTGTTGTTGGAAGAGGGTGTTTGCTTTGACCAGTGCATTTTCTTGGCAAAACTCTATTAGTCTTTGCCCTGCTTCATTCTGTATTCCAAGGCCAAATTTGCCTGTTACTCCAGGTGTTTCTTGACTTCCTACTTTTGCATTCCAGTCCCCTATAATGAAAAGGACATTTTTTTGGGGTGTTAATTCTAAAAGGTCTTGTAGGTCTGCATAGAACTGTTCAAATTCAGCTTCTTCAGCGTTACTGATTGGGGTACGAAAAGGTATGGATGTACCTTAATTGCATACTGCTAAGTGAAAGAAGTCTGTCTGAAAAGGCTGTAAATTATATAGTTCCAACTATATGAAATTCTGGAAAGGCAAAACTATATAGACTGTAAAAAGATCAGTGGTTGCTAGACATTCAGGGAGAAAGGAGGAGGGTTAAATGGGGAATTGTTTAGGTCCATGATAATTTCTTGGTGGATACATGACATTATGTGTTTGTCGAAATTCACAGAACTTTACAGCATAGTTAACCTTAATGTATGCATATTAAAAAATAATTTAGGAGATTGGAGAATCCCAGGAAGAAATGAATATAGACTATAACAAGAGAATGTAACCACATTTCAATTGTATGGAACAACCTTCTTGAAGGTGTGAGCAAGGAAGAGTGGGAGGGGAAGGTGCTAACCTAAGTAACTTTGGAAACGAGTCTATAAGATTAGATGCAAAAGGAATTACACATTATCATTATGCTTTTGTTAATAAAGTGATTTCCCAAGAGGGTACAACAAATTGAAAATTCTCATACCACTATACATATATTCTGGAATTAATAATTAGCTAAATGGATGAGAGATGGTGAGAGCCAGATTTCTCCTGGTTGGAGTAGGAATTTACAGATAAGTAAGGGGAGATCCTTTTGGTGATAGAGTTGGAAACATCAGTTTGAACTCATGTTTAGCTTAATATAGACACAGATGGTTAGAGAAAAAATATACATATACACACAGGTTGGTATACATGCATATATTTCCTTGCTCTGTCATCAGAGGGCCTAAAAGGAATGATAGTAGTAAATAGTACACCTTGCCACCAGATCTTTGTTTCTAATGCCATTTCCCAATAAAGGAAACCATGGCTTCTTGAAGAAATGGCTGATTCTAACACTGGAGTAGGAAATATGCAGTAGAGAATCTTATAATGCTGGAAAGTAAGGAAGTGCTTAGAAAAACAAAAAAAATCCATGTTAATAGGGGTATGTCAAAGGGACATAGGAGCCAACTGAGAGAGCTTCCAACAGCCAAAGCTGGAACAATTTGAACAATAAAAAATAAATAAAGATGTACTGGATTATAACCCAAAGAATGAAATGAAATGTCCATGAATAGAAACCCAATATAAATAAATAAACAAGAAAAAGACCACCTTCCTTGGAAGAAGAATTCCAATTAATTTACGTAGATACTATGTCCTCAGTGAGAGGAAATTGAACTTCCACTCCCTCAGAATGGGCTGCACATAACGACTTCCCCCCAAAGAATTCAGGGTGGAAAGAAGGGGAGAGAAGAGTAACTTTACATTGGAGGAGCGTAACAAACACTGCTTCAGTCAGGTGATCAAGGTCAACTTTCAACAATGGTGTCATATTAATTAATAGTATGTAGTGTAATCCCATGGATGGAGGAGCCTGGTAGGCTATAGTCCCTAGGGTCACAAAGAGTTGGACACGACTGAGCGACTTTTTACTTTACTTTACTGTAATCCTAATCATGAAAAAAATCAGATAAATTCCAATACAGGGTCAGTCTACAGAATAACAGATCAGTGCTCCTCAAAACTGTCAAGGTTATCAAAAATGTCACAGCCAAGAGGAGCCTAAGGAGACCTTACAACTAAATGTCATGTGATATCTTGGATGGGGTCCTGGAATTGGAAAGGGGCATTAGATAAAACTAAAGAACTCTGGATAAAATATTGAGTTAGTAAGAATATATCAATATTTGTTCATTAATTGTAAAAAGTATACTAATCCATGATGTTAATAATAGAGGAAACTTGGTCTGGAGCATGTGGGAACTCTGAACTGTCTTCTCAGTTTTTCTGTAAATCTGAAGGTGTTCTAAAAAATAATGTATGTTAAACAAAATGAAGTGTTATTTGAAGGGCTCACAGTAATCCCCTGGTTTCTGTCTCTCCTCCAGTTTTGAGAGTGTTTGCTGCCTCGCTGATTCCACTTCTCTCTCAGACATCACCTTTGATGGCAATCCCATAGCTCAAGAGTCATGGTACAAGCACACAATCCTTCAGAATATGATGCAGCTGCGCCAGCTAGACATGAAGAGAATCACAGTGAGTGAGAACTCTTCTCAAGTGCTCACCATATTGGTTTACTTAGCAAGGGCTAGGAATATAGAGTGCATATTCTTTGCTTAATATGCTGATTTTTAACAATATATGGATTATCATGACTATATACTTCATAATTATAAAGAGAAACTTTCTGTTTTACCTCTTATCCATATTCCCAATTTCACTGCATTAAGTTCCTAGTTTTCTGTTGAAATTAATCATCATGCTTGTTTTTCATTCTTGCTTAATATCCAACTACCCGTTTACTTTGGAATAGATGAGTAAGGATTTCATTGGTGAGTTACATAGTGTAATGGCTAAGACGGGTGCTGGAGCCAGATTGCTTGAGTCTGAATCCTGGATTGACCACTTTCTAGTCGTTGGACCTTTGACCATTTACTTAACCTTTCTATCTAATTTTCCTCAAAGTAAAATGGGGATCATAAGTATGTCATATGATGCTTGTCAAGATAAAGTTAAGTACTAAACCTTAGAACAGTGTGAATCTTCCAGGAAACATAATCAGTTTAGTTGAGTTCAGTTCAGTCGCTCAGTCGTGTCCGACTCTTTGTGAACCCATGAATCGCAGCACGCCAGGCCTCCCTGTCCATCACCAAGTCCCGGAGTTCACTGAGACTCACGTCCATCGAGTCAGTGGTGCCATCCAGCCATCTCATCCTCTGTCATCCCCTTCTCCTCCTGCCCCCAATCCCTCCCAGCATCAGAGTCTTTTCCAATGAGTCAACTCATAGCATGAGGTGGCCAAAGTACTGGAGTTTCAGCTTTATCATCATTCCTTCCAAAGAAATCCCAGGGCTGATCTCCTTCAGAATGGACTGGTTGGATCTCCTTGCAGTCCAAGTGACTCTCAAGAGTCTTCTCCAACACCACAGTGCAAAAGCATCAATTCTTCAGCGCTCAGCCTTCTTCACAGTCCAACTCTCACATCCATACATGACCACAGGAAAAACCATAGCCTTGACTAAACAAACCTTTGTTGGCAAAGTAATGTCTCTCCTTTCGAATATGTTATGTATGTTGGTCATAATTTTCCTTCCAAGGAGTAAGCGTCTTTTAATTTCATGGCTGCAGTCACCATCTGCCATGATTTTGGAGCCCAAAAAAATAAAGTCTGACACTGTTTCCACTGTTTCCCCATCTATTTCCCATGAAGTGATGGGACCAGATGCTGTGATCTTCGTTTTCTGAATGTTGAACTTTAAGCCAACTTTTTCACTCTCCACTTTGACTTTCATCAAGAGGCTTTTAGTTCCTCTTCACTTTCTGCCATAAGGGTGGTGTCACCTGCATATCTGCAGCTGTTATTATTATTCCTTTTGATGCTATATTTCTCAAATTATCTCCTTTTTTATTCATTCTGTCTCCATGGTAGACATTGTTCACAGTACAAGTTTTTATATGGCTCCTGAGCTAAGTGAAAAACTGCTTATAGTGCTCCTCCTTTTAGGTGTACAATGCACATAAGCATACTTTAGCCTCTAAGAAGTTCTATAAGAAAGAAACTTGCCTGAATTTGTTTTGTTGCATCTGAAATTTATTGGAACAGAAAATATCTGTTAATGATCTCAGTTTTATAATCTCTGACCTAGAAAATATCCTAAACTTCCACTGTTTTCTTACTTTTAGACTGTGCTAATTCTATGTGGATTTTTTTTTTTTTTTTTTTTTTTGGTCTATATCTTGTGTCTGCTGGTTTCTTAGTTCCCCAGCCAGGGATTGAACTTGTACCTTCAGCAGTGAAAGCACAGAGTCCTAACCACTGGAAAGCCAACAAATTCCCTGATGTGGATTCTGAGTGATCACTTAGGTTTATTCAATTGCCAGTTGACTCCACTGGTTTCACAGTGTGTGCCATTCACATTTCTACCTTTATTTTTTTGTGCTCCAAAATCACTGCAGATGGTGATTGCAGCCATGAAATTAAAAGACACTTACTCCTTGGAAGGAAAGTTATGACCAACCTAGATAGCATATTCAAAAGCAGAGACATTACTTTGCCAACAAAGGTCCATCTAGTCAAGGCTATGGTTTTTCCAATGGTCATGTATGGATGTGAGAGTTGGACTGTGAAGAGGCTGAGTGCTGAAGAATTGATGTTTTTGCACTGTGGTGTTGGAGAAAACTCTTGAGAGTCCCTTGGACTGCAAGGAAATCCAACCAATCCATTCTAAAGGAAATCAGTCCTGGGTGTTCTTTGAAAGGACTGATGCTGAAGCTGAATCTCCAATACTTTGGCTACCTCATGCGAAGAGTTGACTCATTGGAAAAGACTCTGATGCTGGGAGAGATTGGGGGCAGGAGGAGAAGGGGACAACAGAGGATGAGATGGCTGGATGGTATCACTGACTTGATGGACATGAGTTTGGGTAAACTCCGGGAGTTGGTGATGGACAGGGAGGCCTGGTGTGCTGTGATTCATGGGGTCGCAAAGAGTCAGACATGACTGAGCGACTGAACTGAACTGAATATTATGGACATCAAGGTGGCTAACAGGCAAAGTGTTGATGAATTCATAAATACTAGGAATCTTCTAGGGTTCTACCTCTGTCTTTGTTCCAGCATGGAGAAAAGATTCTTTGTCTTCTCAGTTTGTTTGGATCTATACTGGCCACTCTGTCTCATACTTTTGCTCTTCTCTTCTTGTCTTTCTTAGTTAAGGATCTTTAGTACTCTTTTCCTGTTGAGGTTGCAATGCACAGGGTGAGAAATGAAGCTAACCCATTTATATAAATTAGTAATTATATTGTGTGTTTCTCATAGTAAATTTATGTCAATCTTGTCTACTCAGCTAATTTATATGGTCCTTAAGGACAGAAGCCATTCTTCATCTTCCTTGCCTGATATATGGAGTTGTTTTATACATGTTTATTTTCTTTCCTTCTCTATCTCATACAATGCTGAGAATGTAGTAATATTCAGTAAAGACTTTTGGGTTGAGTAAAATTTACCCATTTCCATGCCTTAAATAAAAGGAAAGTTGTATTAGTTGTTCAGTCATAGTCATGTCCAACTCTTTGTGACCCCATGGACTGTAACCTGCCAGGCTTCTCTGTCCATGGAATTTTCCAGGCAAGAATACTAGAATGGGGAGCCATTCCCTTCTCCAGGGGCTCTCCTGGACCCAGGGATCAATGGGCTTCCCTGGTGGCTCAGACAGTAAAGAATCTGCCTGCGATGCAGGAGACCTGGGTTTGATCCCTGGGTCAGAAAGATCCCTTGGAGAAGGGAAGAGCTATCCACTCCAGTATTCTTGCCTGGAGAATTCCATGGACAAGAGAGCCTGGTGGGCTACAGTCCATGGGGTTGCAAACAATCTGACACAACTGAGCAATTAACACTTTTCACTTTCATGTCTGAAATAAGGGAGAACAAACAATACTATCTATAATCGTTGTCCTTGTAAATTCCCTAGAATGTGCTTGCTTGGTAAGGAGATGAGGAAAATCCCCTGGGATGGGAGAGGGCCAGCTCTTCTGCTAAATATAGAGCAGCAATCCTTGTGCATCTGTTCCTCCACTGTTAATTTTAGAAATTCAAGAAATTTTAATGGAAATAATCTCAAAGTTACAGAAAAGTTGTAAGTACAGTACAAAGAACTTTGTTTTATTGAACGATTTGAGAATAAGCTGCTAACTCAATTCCCCAAGTGCTCTGAATACTTCATGGTATATCTTGCAAGCAAAGACATTCTCTCATGTAAACAGTATAACCAACACCATCAAGAAATAAACGTTGAATGATTGCTAGTGTCTAATCCTCACACCACATTCAGACTTTACCAAGCATATTAATAATGTTCTGCGGGGCAGAATGATCCGTTTGGAATGATCCATTGCGTAGAGGCACATTTTGTTGTCAGGTGTCTGCTGTCACCATATTTCCTGAACAGTTTCCTAGTCTTTCCTTGACTTCATGACTGACATTTATGAAGATTACAGGTCAGTTATTTTATAGAATGACCCTTAATTAAAGTTTTAGTCGATGTTTCCTAATGATTAATTAATAGTTATAGCTTTTTGGCCTAATATCACACAAGTGATTTTGCATTTCTCTTATTGTATCCTATTGAGTGTTCTGTAATTTATATGTATATCTTTATTGATGTTGTTTACTTTAAGATGGTGTCTGTGAGGCTTCTGCATGTGAAATTATTCCCATTCCCTTTTCTTTTGGTGTTCTGAGATTCAATTTCCAACGTGGAGGGCAGGGTTCCTCACACCTCCAGTAAGAAATTCTCAGAACACCAGCTCAGTGTTCAAGAATTCAATTTGGACACTATCCACCTGGAGATAGCATCAGGTTCCACAGGTTGAGGGCTCAGTCTGGAAAACTGCACGTGTACCCTCCCTGCTCTGCCAGATGCCAGTAACAAGTCCAGGTTATTACCTGTACTTCTGACCTACTGGAAGAAACTGTTAGGTTGGCCAAAAAGGTTATTTGGGTTTTTCCATAACAACTTATGGGAAAACCTGAGCAAACTTTTTGACTAACCCAGTACTTAACTAGGTCACCGGTTTATTGTAAAATGATATAACTCAGAAACAACCAGATGAAAGGGATGCACAGGGCTTGGTGGGAAGGGACAAAGAGCTTCTGAGCATACCACTCTCCCCAGATGTCCAGGTTTCACCAACCCCGAAGCTCTGTGAACCTGTCCCTTTGGATTTTTTATGCAGGCTTCATTAAATAGTCATGATTGATTATATCATTGGCTATTGGCAATTGATTCAACCTTCAGCTCCTCTTCTCTCCCTGGAGGTCTGGGGGTGCCATGGAAAGTTCCAGCCTTCTTAATTGCCTGGTTGGTTCTCCTGGCAACCAGCCTCCATCATTAGATGAGGTCCAACGTCATCTCATTAATGAAACAATAGACGCCTTTATCACTCTACACACTGAGGAAATTCCCAGGGTTTGAGGAGCTGTGAGCCAGAAACTGGGATGAAGATCAAACATGTATTTCTTACAATAAATCATACTATCACACTTCTGTAATTCTGTACCTCATAAAAGTTTCAGTTTATTAACTTATTCATATCAGTATAGACTCATGGTATTTTGTCTCACCTTTTGTTTATACCTTTTTAGTAACTTTAATTTGTAAAGAATATACCTTGTAAAAGACTTTCTATAAATTTTTCAACCTGGGCTAGTATTGACAAACACTAGCCCATGAGCGGGCCACCTGTTTTTGTAAATAAAGTTATATTAGAACACAATCATGTCCACTCACTTATGTGTTTATATCTGCTTTAAGGCTACACTGGCAAAATTGAGTAGTTGTTAAAGAAACTATATAGCCTATGACCCTGAAATATTTACCATCTGGCTGGAAAATTTTATTGATGCCAGTTCTATAGCTACTGTTTTCTAGCTGGAGTGGATTACATAGATACCTCATGAACTTGTGTGTACTGTGGCTCTGGGTCCCCAAAGAGTGTGCCAAAGATACTGCAGTGAACTCGCAGGGGTGTTGTGGAGAATTTTTAATTTTCAAGCAAAAGGCAATGAGATTTGATATCTGTGAGACCCTGAGAAAACTTAGCTTAAGGTAGTTTACCATCGGTCACAATGTATTTCTCTCTATGGCATTATATCCTGGCCAAGCTGCCTTTCAGTGACCGTTGTGATGAAAACAAATACTAAAATCACTGTAGAGCAGGAAATGAGGGTGACAGTATCCAATCTAATTCTCATATTTGAGAAGCTGTGTAATGCCTTACAGATACACACATTTCATTAGTAAGTTTTATGGTTATTCAAGAATGGTATTTTTTATTTAACTTAAATTATTATTTTGGAAATGATTCCCTGGTGGCTCAGCTGATAAAGAATCTGCCTGCAATGTGGGAGACCTAGGTTCGATCCCTGCGTTGGGAAGATCCCCTGGAGGAAGGGAATGGCTACCCACTCCAGTATTCTGGCCTGGAAAATCCAATGGACTGTGTACTCCATTGGGGTTGCAAAGAGTCGGGCATGACTAAGCGACTTTCACTAAGTTGCTAGAACATGAATCTTGTTGTTTACTAACTACTTAATAAACAGAGCTTTAACATATTTTTTCTGACCTAGTGGTACCATGGAAAAATTCCTAAGACAGTCTTAGGCACCTTGGAATTTCTGCTCTAGGGTGTGTATTAGACTCTAGAGATGACAAGATCAGAATTGTAATTAACAGCCTCAAGTTACTTACAGTCAAGTACAGAGGCAGGCATGCAGCCAGATTATAATGCAAAGTGACAAACTAGTTAGATAAAATTGATTGATAAATAGATATGTGTATGTTTATACACACACACACACACACACACAGCACCATGATATCAAACAGCAAGGCTGTCCTATGTATACTGGAGAAATAGAAAAAAATCCCAAAGGAGAAAATACTTGACTTGAGACTTGAAGAGGGCCAGAGACAAAGGAGAATATATCAGTATGAAAGTATTCTGGAGAGAGAGAAGGCACGCACAATGCGTGTGTGAGGATGGGTGTGAGGATGTAGCAACTCAGAGTGGTTCAACATGGCTGAGCACTGAGTGTTCATAGGTGAGAAGAGGAGCCGGAAAAGGATGCATGACCAGTAAAAGCTGAGTCATGAAGAGGGTGTTTTAGGCCATAAGAAAGAGTTTAGATTTTTGTGTTGAATATAGTAGGAAACTCTCGAAGAGTTTAAGATACCTAAATTGGATTTGCCTATTGAAAAGGTTGTCTGAGTAGCAGCCCAGAGGACACATTGGGAAAGATAGGATGAGTGATAAGATGAGAAGCAGGGTTAGTCAGGATAAGAGCTTCTGGGGGGTCTGATCTAGAGGAATGGCAAGAGGTAATATGGTATCTCAAGATAATGTGAGTTGCTGGCCTCTATTCCTATTTTGCTTTTCTTATCTCTGTTAGGAAGAATGACTTTTAGTCAGTAAAGAGAAGAAATAGATATTAATAAAGTGAAAATAAAGCCTTGGATAGGTGAATAAAAAGTTTGAATCCAGACCTATTAGGGGCTAAAGGTCGTTATGGGGATTCCCAGGTGGCACTAGTGGTAAAGAATCTGCCTGCCGATGCAGGAGACTAAGAGATGCAGTTTTAATCCCTAGGTCAGGAAGATCCCCTGAAGTAGGAAATGGCAACACGCTCTAGTATTCTTGACATGAAAGAAAAATTTCATGGACAGAGAAGCGCTGGCGGGCTACAGTCCGTGGGGCCACAAAGAGTCTGACACAACTGAGCACATAGCCTAAAGGGCCTCACAGTAAATATTTTAGGCTTCGGGGGATATACAGTCTGTGTTGAAAGCTATTCAACTCTCTCATTGTAAAGTAAAAGCAGGCATGAACAATACATAAAAGTGAGCATGGCTGTGTTCCAATAAAACTTTATTTACGGAAACAGATGGCATGCTGCATTTGATCTGTGGGCTAGAATTTGCCAATCTTTGATCTAGAGCCGTGAATAAATGTAGTGAATAAGTTGCTAGGCCTTTGAAAGTTACATCTGAAAGCAGTGTAGAATAGTAGAGTAGCTAAAAGGTAAGATAAACTAATCTCTCTTTTTATCTTGGATAGAAAAAATATTGTGGCAAATTATGAGAATAAACTTGAATGTAGGTTATGAAAGAAATCTAAATTGGATTATTTAGATGATTTGTTAGTACTTAAGGAATTGATCACAAGGAGGCATTATTAGTTCACTAACAATAATTTGTGCCAGACAAAATTAGGTTACTATTTTAGATATCATAAGTAGACCTTCTCAGACGAATACTATAGAGAGCAGTGTTTTGGTATCTAAGCGAAGCACTGAGTGAAGTCTTTTATGATAGCACATTGAGTAAATTGTATGACAACATCAGATCAGATCAGATCAGTCGCTCAGTCGTGTCTGACTCTTTGCGACCCCATGAATCCCAGCACGCCAGGCCTCCCTGTCCATCACCAACTCCCGGAGTTCACTCAGACTCATGTCCATCGAGTCAGTGATGCCATCCAGCCATCTCATCCTCTGTCGTCCCCTTCTCCTCCTGGCCCCAATCCCTCCCAGCATCAGAGTCTTTTCCAATGAGTCAACTCATCACATGAGGTGGCCAGAGTACTGGAGTTTCAGCTTTAGCATCATTCCTTCCAAAGAAATCCCAGGGCTGATCTCCTTCAGAATGGACTGGTTGGATCTCCTTGCAGTCCAAGGGACTCTCAAGAGTCTTCTCCAACACCACAGTTCAAAAGCATCAATTCTTCAGCGCTCAGCTTTCTTCACAGTCCAACTCTCACATCCATACATGACCACAGGAAAAACCATAGCCTTGACTAGACGGATCTTTGTTGGCAAAGTAATGTCTCTGCTTTTGAATATCCTATCTAGGTTGGTCATAACTTTCCTTCCAAGGAGTAAGCGTCTTTTAACTTCATGCTGCAGTCACCATCTGCAGTGATTTTGGAGCCCAGAAAAATAAAGTCTGACACTGTTTCCACTGTTTCCCCATCTATTTCCCATGAAGTGGTAGGACTGGATGCCATGATCTTCGTTTTCTGAATGTTGAGCTTTAAGCCAACTTTTTCACTCTCCACTTTCACCTTCATCAAGAGGCTTTTAGTTCCTCTTCACTTTCTGCCATAAGGGTGGTGTCATCTGCATATCTGAGGTTATTGATATTTCTCCAGGCAATCTTGATTCCAGCTTGTGTTTCTTCCAGCCCAGCATTTCTCATGATGTACTCTGCATATAAGTTAAATAAACAGGGTGACAATATACAGCCTTGACGAACTCCTTTTCCTATTTGGAACCAGTCTGTTGTTCCATGTCCAGTTCTAACTGTTGCTTCCTGACCTGCATACAAATTTCTCAGGAGGCATGTCAGGTGGTCTGGTATTCCCATCTCTTGAAGAATTTTCCACAGTTTATTGTGATCCACACAGTCAAAGGCTTTGGCATAGTCAATAAAGCAGAAATAGGTGTTTTTCTGGAACTCTCTTGCTTTTTTGATGATCCAGCAGATGTTGGCAATTTGATCTCTGGTTCCTCTGCCTTTTCTAAAACCAGCTTGAACATCAGGAAGTTCACGGTTCACGTATTGCTGAAGCCTGGCTTGGAGAATTTTGAGCATTACTTTACTAGAGTGTGAGATGAGTGCAATTGTGCAGTAGTTTGAGCATTCTTTGGCATTGCCTTTCTTTGGGATTGGAATGAAAACTGACCTTTTCCAGTCCTGTGGCCACTGCTGAGTTTTCCAAATTTGCTGGCATATTGAGTGCAGCACTTTCACAGCATCATCTTTCAGGATTTGGAATAGCTCAACTGGAATTCCATCACCTCCACTAGCTTTGTTCATAGTGATGCTTCCTAAGACCCACTTGACTTCACATTCCAGGATGTCTGGCTCTAGGTGAGTGATCACACCATCGTGATTATCTGGGTCGTGAAGATCTTTTGTATTCTTGCCATCTCTTCTTAATATCTTCTGCTTCTGTTAGGTCCATACCATTTCTGTCCTTTATCAAGCTCATCTTTGCATGAAATGTTCCTTTGGTATCTCTGATTTTCTTGAAGAGATCCCTAGTCTTTCCCATTCTGTTGTTTTCCTCTATTTCTTTGCATTGATCGCTGAAGAAGGCTTTCTTATCTCTTCTTGCTATTCTTTGGAACTCTGCATTCAGATGTTTTTATCTTTCCTTTTCTCCTTTGCTTCTCACTTCTCTTCTTTTCACAGCTATTTGTAAGGCCTCCTCAGACAGCCATTTTGCTTTTTTGCATTTCTTTTCTATGGGAATGGTCTTGATCCCTATCTCCTGTACAATGTCACGAACCTCATTCTATAGTTCATCAGGCACTCTATCTATCAGATCTAGGCCCTTAAATCTATTTCTCACCTCCACTGTATGACAACATAGTTAAGTGGATTTGTGATTCAGTTATACCTACAGAACAGAAATTAATGGATTAATGGCCAATCTGCAGAGAAATCTGTACTGGGGTGTTGTGAGGCTTTTTGCTCAGTCTCATTCTCTTAAACATGTTTAAGTATTGACTAATTGAGAGCATTATATTATTCTAATAAAATATATAAATGACAAACTAGGGAAGTTAGAAATCCTGATATACCAGTTGATCAAATCAGAATCCAAAAGAAGCTCAATAATCTAAAACAAGGTTTGGCAAACTACAGCCTGTGAGCCAAATCCACCCCACAGCCTGTTTTTTTTGTTTGGTTTTTTTTTTTGTTTTGTTTGTTTTCATAGCTCTCAAGCTGTGAATGGTTTTTATATTTGTGAAACACTGTGAAAAAGAATATGTGCTGGAGATTTTATATGGATCACAAAGCTTTAGATATTTGCTATCTGGCTCTTTGTATAAAAACTTTTCCAACTTCTAATCTATAAATAGAAGCAGAATTTCACAAGATGAAAAATAGATAAATTGAAAATTCTAGACTTAACTTCTTAACAACAAACATGACAGTTCTCAGCCAAATGCAGAGTTGGGGGAAAGAGAATTAGCATGTGTGAAAAAGACTTGCGTTGAAATTGGTAAGTCCAAATTGAGTTAATTATGAAATATGATTGTTCAAAGTTAATATGCCTTAAAACAATATTCATTTATAGAAATAGAGAATTTAGAAAAATGGACAATAGTCCCATTTTTTCTTTGTTAAATTATACCTGAACTATTAGTTTTAGAAAGATGATTGCAAACAAACATTTCCAGAAAACCTAGCACAATTCATTGACAAAGAAGATGTTACCGTAGTCTTCAAATATTTTTATGACTGTACAAAAAAGGAAGGAATAGACACATTTTTAAAAATTAATTTATTTTAATTGGAGGCTAATTACTTTACAATATTGTGGTGATTTTTGCCATACATTGACATGAATCAGCCATGGGTGTACATGTGTTCCCCATCCTGAACTCCCCTCCCACCTCCCTCCCCATCCCATCCCTCTGGGTCATCCCAGTGCACTGACCCTGAGTGCCTTGTCTCATGCATTGAACCTGGACTGGCAATCTATTTCACATGTGGTAATATACATGTTTCAATGCTCTTCTCTCAAATTGTCCCACCTTCACCTTCTCCCACAGAGTCCAAAAGTCTGTTCTTTACATCTGTGTCTCTTTTGCTGTCTCACATATAGGGTCATCGTTACCATCTTTCTAAATTCCATATATATGCGTTAGTATACTGTATTGGTGTTTTTCTTTCTGACTTACTTCACTCTGTATAATAGGCTCCAGTTTCATCCACCTCATTAGTACTGATTCAAATGTATTCTTTTTAATAGCTGAGTAATATTCCATTGTGTATATGTACCACAGCTTTCTTATCCATTCGTCTGCTGATGGACATCAAGGTTGCTTCCATGTCCCGGCTATTATAAACAGTGCTGTGATGAGCATTGGGGTTACACGTGTCTCTTTCAATTCTGGTTTCCTCAGTGTATGCCCAGCAGTGAGATTGCTGGGTCATATGGCAGTTCTAAAATAGACACATTTTGAAGGACTAGAACAAGGACCATTGTATAGAAAATTCCACCTCCCAGAATTTTTTATTTCCAAGGCAGTATTTTGTGAATGCAGGAGCTATTCTCACAGTTCTGAAGTAGACACAGTATCTAAAGTTTCCACCTCAAACTCACATGTATTTGGCTTCATATGAACTTGTTTACAATTTGTTCTCCAAAACATGAGGCAGCCTGTCCGAGGTGGAAGTGAGTGTCCTGTTGTGGTAGCCATGACTAATGCCCCCAGTGTGTTCTTACGTCTTCCAGGTGGAAAGATGGTATTTCCCTTTCCCATGGAGTTAAACGTGGTCATGCACCTTGCTTTGGTCAGTGAAATGTGAGCAGAAGTAATGTACATAATTTTCAGACAGAAGCATTTAAAGGCCAAAGTGCAATTTTCTGGGCTTTTCTCCCATGTGGTGGTCATTGTGAAAGCATATATTGAGTCAAAGATGCCATCAAGTCATACCTAGGAACACTTAGCCTACTACATGGAGAACAGTTGGGGTGTTCTTTGCATGATTAAGAAACAAACTTTTCTTATTGTAAGCCAGTGTGAGTTTTAAAGTTATTATGGTGGTATAACCTATCCTGTTCTGGCTTTTTCTCCCCTAATGTGTAGTATGGGGGTTGCAAACAAGATGGAGGAGGGAAGCATCACTACGAACAAAACTAGTGGAAGTGATGGAATTCCAGTTGAGCTATTTCAAATCCTAGAAGATGATGCTGTGAAAGAGCTGCACTCAATATGCCAGCACATTTGGAAAACTCAGCAGTGGCCACAGGACTAGAAAAGGTCAGTTTTCATTCCAATCTCAAAGAAAGGCAATGCCAAAGAATGTTCAGACTACCGCACAATTGCACTCATCTCACACACTAGCAAAGTAATTCTACAAATTCTCCAAGCCAGGCTTCAACAGTACATGAACCAGGAACTTCCAGATGTTCCAGCTTGAACTGCATTTAGAAAAGACAGAGGAACCAGATATCAAATTGCCAGTATCCTTTGGATCATCGAAAAAGCAAGAGAGTTCCAGAAAAACATCTACTTCTGCTTTATTGACTATGCCAAAGCTTTGACTGTGTGGATCGCAACAAACTGGAAAATTCTTCAAAGAGATGGGAATACCAGGCCACCTGACCTGCCTCCTGAGAAATCTGTATGCAGGTCAGGAAGCAACAGAACTAGATATGGAACAATAGACTGGTTCCAAATCAGGAAAGGAGTACATCAAGGCTGTATATTGAAATCCTGCTTATTTAACTTATATGTAGCATACATCATGCAAAATGCCGGGCTGGATGAAACACAAGCTGAAATGAAGATTGTCAGGAGAAATATCTATAATCTCAGATATGCAGATGACACCACCCTTATGGCAGAAAGTGAAGAAGAACTAAAGAGCCTCTTGATGAAAGTGAAAGAGGAGAGTGAGAAAGTTGGCATAAAGCTCAACATTCTGAAAACTAAGATCACAGCATCCGGTCCCATCACTTCATGACAAATAGATGGGGAAACAATGGAAACAGTGACTTTATTTTCTTGGGCTCCAAAATCACTGCAGATGGTGACAGCAGCCATGAAATTAGAAGAAGCTTGCTCCTTGGAAGAAAGGCTATGACCAACCTAGACAGCATATTAAAAAGCAGGGACATTACTTTACCAACAAAAGTCAGTCTAGTCAAAGCTATAGTTTTTCCAGTAGTCATATATGGATGGATGTGAGAGTTGGACTATAAAGAAAGCTGAGCACCTAAGAATTGATGCTTTTGAACTGTATTGTTGGAGAAGACTCTTGAGAGTCCCTTGGACTACAAGGAGATCCAACCAGTTCATCCTGAAGGAAATCAGTCCTGAATAATCATTGGAAGGACTGATGCTGAAGCTGAAACTACATTACTTTGGCCACCTGATGTAAAGAACCAACCAATTGAAAAAGACCCTGATGCTGGGAAAGATTGAAGGCAGGAGGAGAAGGGGATGACACAGGATGACATAGTTGGATGGCATCACCGACTCAATGGACATGAGTTTGAGTAGGCTCCAGGCATTGGTGATGGACAGGGAAGTCTGGCGTACTGCAGTCCATGGGGTCACAAAGAGTTGGACATGACTGAGCGACTGAACTGAACTGAACTGAATGTATAATATGACTATTATCCATGGGCCAGTAGAAGTCAAGTGATATAGCTTCTAATCTTCATTCTGACATTAACTATGACCCTGGAAACATCTGTTTTCTCTGTTAAGAAAAAAAGATTGAAAGAAAAATAAAGAACATTCTCCTCTAGACAAAAGCTCTGTAATTTTAGTCTGTTTTAATATTTAGTATAGTCAAGGAAAACAATGTCTTGAATAACTATTTAAAGTATATGGTTAAAAAACCCACATTGCCATTGTTTTTAAAATTCCACATAATAAATTGCTGATTATATTAGGACTGCTATTATTTATTTTGCAGCAAAATGTCTTCTCATGTAATAAATTCATTGTTTTAGAGCCTTAGAAGTCTGCTAAGAGTGTATAATGTAAGTTATTAAATACCTATTAAATCACTGCTTAGCTGCTGCTAAGTCGCTTCAGTCGTGTCCAACTCTGTGTGACCCCGCAGACGGCAGTCCACCAGGCTCCTCTGTCCATGGGATTCTCTAGGCAAGAATACTGGAGTGGGTTGCCATTTCTTTCTCTGTTAAATCACTATGCTTCTTAATTAATTTAAACCTGTTTCTGTATTGGGTCTTCATGACAAACCACAGTAATGAGGAAAGTGTATGTCTATTTTCAGGCCAGGTAGATCTCTTTCTTTTGCTACATAAAGGATATGGTTTTTGTCACAGAAATTGGATTATTATCATGAAGATGCCTGAATTTTACAATTTTTTTCCTTCTTACCAACAGGTTTATAGCTTATCTTTACAATTAAAGGGGTTTATTTTTGTTTCTAACTTTAGTTACTCTGTAATTATTTGGGCTGAAATACAGTCATCATATTTATACATTTTTAAAACATTGAATATTTGAATTGATTTGGCATCTATCCAGTTTTCCTGGGTTAACTTTCCTTTTAAAGTCCTCCTGCCTTTAATAGAAGCTCAGATTCTTTTTGCAAATCTAATGAAATCATCCATTAAGTATGTATAGTACGTGACCCATACAGTTTCCAGTACTGCTTAAAATTGGCTCTTTGAATAACCAATCTGTTTCTAGTTCACATTCAATACACGAGTCAACAATTGACCATCAATATATTTTGTTCTTTTTAAGTTTTTTTCTGAAACAGGTTATACTTAATAGGTACTAAATCAACATCTACTGAACAAAAGAGTTTAATGTGGTTATTAATTCAGCTATTTTATGAAACTAGGAACCAAGGTTCTGAATTTCTTATTTAGTTTATTTCTCCTCATTACCTCTGTTCAGCCTTTAAACATTAAGAACAACTATTTTCCATATTGTCAAATATACTTTAAATTCACCAAAAATCACATAAATTTTCATTCCCTTTTAAAGAACTAAATTGTATGGCAGATTACTGCTAAATTTTGACCTCACTTTTTTCATCTGTCTAAAGCCAGTAAAACACATATAAATATATCCTGATTATAAAAATGCAAACCCCATTTCTCACCAATGACCCCTGGTTCTGATCCTGGCTTTGACCTTGTATAAGTTTCTAAACTTCTCATTGTTCATTTCCTCATTTTTAAAATTTGAGTCCTCCAGTGGATGTATTTCTGATTACCTTTTTAACTCGGAGATAGTTTGCTTTGTGTATTTTTTATTTACTTCTTTAGTCTAAGTCCTTTGTTTTCAGGAGCATTTATAATGGCTCACACCCTAGAATACATTTTTGTGCCTCTTTGACTTTCCTTAATTCTAATTCTAATGTATATACTGATCAGGATGCTCTAGGCTGTTGTTGTTCAGTCACTGAGTTGTATCTGACTCTTTGCGACCCCATGGACCACAGCACACCAGGCTTACCTGTCCTTCACTATCACCTGGAGTTTGCTCAAACTCATGTCCATTGAGTCAGTGATGTTATCTAAGCATCTCATCCTTTGCCACCTCCTTCTCCTCTTGCCCTCAATCTTTCCCAGCATCAGGGTCTTTTCCAGTAAGTCAGCTCTTCACATCAGGTGGCCAAGGTATTGGAGATTCATTTTCATCATCAGTCCTTCCAATGAATATTCAGTACTGATTTCCTCTAGGATTGACTGGTTTGATCTCCTTACTGTCCAAGGGACTCTCAAGAATCTTCTCCAGCACCACAGATCAAAGGCATCAATTCTTCAGCACTCAGTCTTCTTTATGGTTCAACTCTCACATCTATACATGCCTACTGGAAAAACCAGAGCTTTGACTACACAGACCTATGAGGGCAAAAGGAGTCTCTAGTTTTTAATATACTGTCTATGTTTGTCATAACTTTTCTTCCAATGAGTAAGTGTCTTTTAATTTCATGGCTGCAGTCACTGTCCATAGTGATTTTAGAGCCCAAGAAAATAAAATCTGTCACTGTTTTCACTATTTCCCCATCTGTTTGCCATGAAGTGATGGGACCAGATGCCATGATCTTCATTTTTTTGAATGTTGAGAGCTTTTTCAGTATCCTCTTCCACCTTCACCAGAGGCTCTTTAGTTCCTCTTCACTTTCTGCTATGAGGGTGGTATAATCTGCGTATCTGAGGTTGTCGATATTTCTCCCAGCAATCTTGATTTCAGCTTGTGAGTCATCCAGCCTGGCATTTTGCACAGAAGTTAAAAAAGCAGGGTGACAAAATGTAGCCTTGATGTACTCCTTTCCCAATTTTGAAACAGTCAGTTGTTCCATGTCCAGTTCTAACTGTTGCTTCTTGACCTGCATACAAGTTTCTCAGGAGACAGGTAAAAAGGTCTGGTATTCCCATCTCTTTAAGAATTTTGAAGTTTGTTGTGATCCACACAGTCAAAGACTTTAGCGTAGTCAATGAAGCAGAAGTAGATATGTTTTTGGAATTCCTTTGTTTTTTATATGATCCAACAGATGTTGGCAATTTGATCTCTAGTTCCTCTGCCTTTTCTAAATCCAGCTTGAACATCTGGAAGTTCTCGGTTTAAATACCACTGAAGCCTAGCTTGAAGGATTTTGAACATTACTTTGATAGCATGTGAAATGACCACAATCACATGGTAGTTTGAACATTCATTGGCCTTGCCCTTCTCTGGGATTGGAATGAAAACTGACCTTTTCCAGTCCTGTGGCCACTGCTGAGTTTTCCAAATTTGCTGGCATATTGAATGCAGCACTTTCACAGCATCAGCTTTTAGCATTTGAAATAGCTCACCTGGAATTCTATCACCTCCACTAGCTTTGTTCATAGTAATTGTTCCTAAGGCTCACTTAACTTCACACTCCAGGATGTCTGGCTCTAGGTGAGTGACCACACCATTGTGGTTATCTGGGTCATTAAGACCTTTCTTCTATAGCTCTTCTGTATATTCTTGCCACTTCTTCTTAATCTCTTTTACTTCTGTTAGGTCTTTGCTGTTTCTGTTCTTTATTGTGCCCATCTTTGCATGAAATGTTCTCTTGGTATCTCTAATATTTTTGACAAGATCTCTAGTCTTTCCCATTCTATTGTTTTCCTCTATTTTTTTGCATTGTTCACTTAAGAAGGCTTTCTTATCTCTCCTTGCTATTCTCTGAATCTCCGCATTCACTTGGCTATATCTTTCCCTTTCTCCTTTGGCTTTTGCCTCTCTTCTTTTCTCAGCTATTTGTAAGGCCTCCTCAGACAACCAGTTTGCCTTCTTGCATTTCTTTTCTTCCTATACAATGTTACAAACCTCTGTCCATAGTTCTTCAGGCATTCTGTCTACCAAATCTAATCCTTTGAATTTATTTGTCACCTCTACTGTATAATTATAAGGGATTTGATTTAGATCATATCTGAAAAGTCTTGTGGTTTTCCCTACTTTCTTCAGTTTAAGGCTGAATTTTGCAATAAGGAGTTCAGCTCCAGGTCTTGTTTTTGCTGTTTAGAGCTTCTCCATCTTACAGTAACAACTTCTCTAATCTCAGTGGATTAAACCAACAAAGCTTATTTCATGCTCATGCTATCAGTCTGTCCATTTTATGTGGTCTGAGAACTTTACTCTGTGTTGTCCTCATTCCACGACCAAGGCCTTCAAAGTGCCCATCCTTTGGAGCTTTGCAAATTCTGTACCAGCAGTGAGAGAGGAAATAGCCAAATCATACATTGTCTTTGAAATTTTCTACCCAGAAGTAACACATATCACTTTTGTCCATACGACATTGGCCAAAGCAATTCACATGACCACACCTGACTTTAAGAGGACATGAAGTGCCATCTGACTATATGGCCAGGATGTAAGAAGACATAGGAATATTTGGTGAACAACTCTTGTGACTATCCATTATATTTTAAATCAAGTGTTAACTTCTGGTAGAAATATAAATTAGTACTACACTTATGGAGTACTTTTGCAAACACAGCAAAAGCCCTAGAAATATGTCTACCATTTGATTTAATGGTTTCAGTTTTAGGAAATTATTGAACAGTTGTGGGCTTCCCTGTGGCTCAGATCAGGAGCCAGTGGCTCAGATCTGCCTGCAAATCAGGAGACCTGAATTTGATCCCTGGGTTGGGAAGATCCCCTGGAGAAGGGAATGGCAACTCACTCCAGTATTCTTGCCTGGAGAATCCCATGGACAGAAGAGCCTGGCAGGCTACAGTTCATGGGGTCACAAAGAGTCAGACACAACTGAGGAACTTACACAGTCACAGTCATAGAGATGTACATTTAATAATTCATTCTTTGAATATTATATTTACTGCATATCTACTATGTGCTGGGTAGCTGATATGGTCCATACCTTCATGGAGCTATCTATTTGCAGGAAAGAGAAGAGATAGTACCAGAGATAATTTAAATGAAAGAGGTTAAGGGCTATGACTGGCAATTATAGGGTGGTATGAGAGCATTCTACTCTTCAACTCACTTCCATTAAATTTTTAATTTCAGGTTTTATAAATTGTATTTCTGAAAATGTTCTCCTTCAAATGTACTGAATTACTTTTTATAGTTTTCTGTCTCTGAAGATATTTTCAAGTTTGTCTTTCATGAAGAAATTGTTTTCTCAAATTATGACATCATTTTAATATCAAATCTTTTGATATTAAAATTATGAGTTACATGCCTATAATTTACTTTATTAAAAATTTTCCAATCCTTAGGGTGAAAAATCATGATCCAGATTGTATATGCAGATTGCAACATTTAAAAATTTGTTTATAGTGAATATCATAATGTGATGGAAAAATTATGATATTTGAGTTAGGGTTTTGGGATTATGACTACTTTTTAAAAGTTTTTCTAAACTGTAATGTTATTACAGTAAAGTTTCATAGTTTTTAGAATGGAAGAAATTAGACTGGCCAAATCAACTTTAAAACAAAGTAATGATATTAATGGAGAATAATTTATTAATATCCATAGAAATTTTTTAAAAGCTTTCACAATTGTATTGTCATTTAAAAAAAACTCTGCTTTGCAACAATAAATTAAATAGATTGTTAGAAGCATGATTTTCATCTTCATGATAAAAACTTTATTAAAAATCTCCATGTAAAACTACAGTACAAAGAAAAGTTATACAGTCCTGCATCGCACTCCCTTTTGTTATAATCTTATTAATTTATGTCTGATTGTTCAGGGTCTTGGCTGCTGTGCGTGGCTTTCTCTAGTTGTGTGAGTGGGGGCACTCTCAGTTGTGGTGCACGGGCTTCTCATTGCAGTGGCTGCTCTTGTTGCGGAGCGTGGGCTTTAGGGCATGCAGGCTTCGGTCGTGGTGGCACGTAGGTTCGATAGTTGCGTTTCGCAGGCTTTAGAGCACAAGCTCAATAGTTGTGGCACGCGGGCTTAGTTGCTTCATGACATGTGGAATCTTCCTGGACCAGGGATTGAACCGTAACCCATGTCTCCTGCATTAGCAGGTGAATTCTTTACCACTGAGCCACCAGGGAAGCCCCCTGCTCTCCCTTTCTTCTTTCTCTTCTCAGTCTTTTTCTTGTATTATTTAGGTTTATCTCACATCAAGAGTTGGGAGTAGAGTTAAGAATGCACAGTTTTCTTTTCAAATTAAGTTGGAAGAAGAAAATAAAGAGGAACACACTGACTTTTTCTTTGAGGGCATATTTCCTATTAGCAAGTAGTATGGCTCTCACAAAGAAAATCAGACTTGGAGAACTGAAGATATTTAGCATCAAAAAAGGTTAAATACTTAACAATACTTTTTTACATTTTTCTTTTAGGAAGAAGAAAGGCGTATGGCATCTGTTGTAGCCAAAAAAGAGGAAGAGAAGAAGCGGGAAAGTCAAAAGCAATCTTTGCTTAAGGTATTGTCTCTGGTGTCTACATTCATGTATGTGTGCACACACACACACGTACACACACTCACACATACTGAAGCTAGCTTGCTAATCAGCTAGAAAAGTGGTTTCCAAACTGCAAATTTTTCATTCCTTTTGATAGTGTTTTTAATAAACAGACACCCTTAAAACATAAAAAATCCTGTACTTCTGAAATACAATATAATGTAATGTACAATATAAAATAAATGCGAAAATGAGAAATTATAAAAGGAAGAGATTAAAGTATATATATATAACAGAAGTTAACCTTATTTCCACACCAGTACATCACCTTGTATATCCTCCTGGCATTTAAATTTCATTTTGGAAACCACTGTAGTAAACTGTCATCTTTAGTGATATATTTTAACAAGCTCTGCTACATGGGTTTATTTTTTTGATGGCTTTTTATTTATTTATTTTTATTTTATTTTATTTTTAAACTTTACATAATTGTATTAGTTTTGCCAAATATCAAAATGATCCGATGGCTTTTTAAATTAAAAAAAATCTTTGTTAGCTTCTCCATTAGAGAGGTGGTAGAGATTTTGAGGAGTATAGAAATTAAAGGTTTTTTTGAACTTGTTTGAAATGATTTAGCATATCAGATATTACTGTCCTTAAAAGGTTTTCGGGATAACAAAGTTACATATAGCAAACTTAGGAAACAAGAGAACTTACTGGGGTGATGGAAATGTTACAGGTTAACATTTATGCATTTGTCAGAACTGATCGAAGAGTACACTTGAATCTGTGTGTTTTACTTTGTGAAAACTACTCCTAAATTAACAAACAAAACAAACTTGGTCCCAAGTCCTCTCAGCTCCACTCTATTAGGAACTGGGCCACACAGCAGGAGGTGAGTGGCAGGCAAACGACCGAGGCTTCATCTGTGTTTATAGCTGTTCATCTCAGTTGAGATGTCAGTGTCTTCCATCACCCCCAGATGGGACTGTCTGGTTGCAGGAAAACAAACTTAGAGCTCCCACTGATCCTGCATTCCATGAGATGTATAATTATTTCATTATATATCACAATGTATGATAATTTAGAAATAAAGCACACAATAAATACAATGTACTTGAACATTCCCCAAACCACGCCCCCCATCCTGGTCCATGAAAAGATTGTCTTCCATTAAACTCGTCTCCAGTACCCAAAAATGTTGGGGACTGCTGTTTCTGAGGGACAGGAAGGGTGTATAGACATCCATCTTTAGTCCTGTTGCTTTTCTATCTTTCTATTTTCTTTTCAATCTTTAAAATGAATGGAAGTGATAGTGATGACATATACTGGTGTGGTATTGCTTGGTTTATAAAGAATAGACTCAAGTGGCAGAAGCTGAAAGTTGGCATCTTCTAAAATAACTATCACTTTAACACAAATTTGACAGACTGTCCTCTAGCTATAGTCGTGATTGTACTAATATGCCAGATGCATCCATGATCTTTGAACATAAATTTTTTTTGGGAGGGGAACCCTCTTTTGCCTTATAGAATATTTGTCTTTCCTTTGTTCTTCTTTTTCCTGCCCCACAGGCACTTAGAGCCCTTGCTGGCCCCTCTAACCAGTCAGTGGTCCCCACCTGACCCCAGATTGCACTCTTGTTTTAAACTATATCTTCCCTTTTCTTGACTTCGGTGAAAATACCCATTTTCTTTGTCAGCCTGGGGTTGATCTGATTTTAACAACTCAGTTAAAGAAAGCTTAACTTTGGGGTTGGTATAGAAAAGTGCTTGCGTTTTCAGAGTATCTTGTTATAAATTTAACATACTGAGTGGTGTATACTTTTGTGCCTTTTTTCTAAGCACTGCTACATCTACCTCATTAAGAATATTTATTTTTGCCAACTCCAAGTCAGCCAGAAAGCCACATGCATGGCGTCAGCATGATAGCCATCTGCCATTAACTCACTGCCCCTGCCTCTTTCAAAATAGCCTTGGCACTGAGTGAAAATAATGGTATTGTGTAGATTAAGAATTGGGTTGTCCCAAGTCATCTGCAAATAATTGAAATAGAATCCTTTAAGATAAGATGCCTTCTTATCATAGATTTGGGGGGGAAATTTATAGTAGAATGTCAAATGCCTTCTTGCTTTAGATAAGGACATACATAAAATGTCAAGAAGTCTTAGAAGTATACACATACTAAGTGGAACCCATTTAATTATATAAACACATTTCAAATACCAAGCAATAGAAAAAAGAACCCATGTTAAAGACATTTTTAAACGCAGAAATAGAACTTTAAAAATGTTTAGTTGTAATTAAGCTTTGTCACCAGTTTTAATTCCTAAACAGTGCCATTTCTACATCTAAAATTTTGGAAGGCAGAGAAGTGGAGCTAAACATAAGTGTTCTGCATGTGTGGATGCGCTGAGGGAACGGGCAGAGAATCTTCCCGACAGCCTTCCCTGGTTCCAAAGGGAGCAGATGAAGAGGGGCAGTATCACACCGATGATTTTTCACTAGATGATTGTTCTCTGAGTAAAGATAAAAAGGGAGGTGTCTATTTTCAGCACTCTGATTTAATCAACATACCATTTAGAAGTTGTGTTAGTTGCTCAGTCATATCTGACTCTTTGTGGCCATATGGACTGTAACCTACCAGGATCCTCAGTCCATGGGATTCTCCAGGCAAGAATACTGGAATGGGTTACCATTTCCTCCTCCAGGAGATCCTCCCTACCCAGGGATTGAACCCGGGCCTCCCGAATTGTGGGCAGATTCTTTACCATCTGAGTTACGAGGTTTGATAATGGATAATCTAAGATGCTACTAGTTATCTAGAAATGTTTCAACCTAGTACAATTTCTTTTAATAGTCTATATATGTTTGTTAATTTTCAGACATTGTAATTTATACTGTGAAGCTTAAAACACTGATCAATCTCTCTTTTCTCCCTCTCTCCGAGATCACTCCACCATATTTGCCATAATTATTGGTTAAAAAGATTAAAATATTGTCAGGTTTTCTTACTATCTTTAAGCACAAAGACATAATTTAAACTTCACATAACACTTGAGTCCCCTGGAGGAGGAAGTGGAAACCCACCCCAGTATTCTTTCTTGGACAATCCCATGGACAGAGGAGCCTGGAAGGCTACAATTCATGGGTTGCAAGAAGTAGGACATGACTAAAGCAACTTAGCACACATGCAAATGTAACATTTGAGTATATCAATTTCCATCAAGTTAAACCTGTAAATAGTGAAATTTTTTTATGTCCAGTGGGAGTAATTGTTATTTGTATATACTTTTTTTAAGAATAATAGAGCATTTTTGAGATGTTTGAATGCATAGGTTGAATAAAGGCTGCTTATACCATGTTTTAGAATACATATTTGGTAGCTGCTTTAAGTAATTGACTCCTTTTAAAGATGTGATAAGTAGTACAAACAATATGCTCCTTGGATTCTCCTGCTACAGAAATGGCATTATGTAATTCTTGTCACAATGAACTTTTTCATAGGAGAAGAAAAGGTTAACAATTAACAATGTAGCTCGAAAGTGGGACTTGCAACAGCATCGAATAACCAGTATTGCTATAAATCAAGACAGAAGAGATTCTGACTCTCAGGACCACTGTCAGAACGATGGAAGCACCGTCTCTACATTTCCAGAGGAAGCAGGGTATGCAGTGGTGTTCTTTTGGGATATTAGTATCTTTGGAGAAATGAATTTGGAGCAGAAATGGGGAAATATTTTACATATAATTATTTTAAAATAGTTTTCTTAAGAAAACCTACTGAAATTAGCAATAGGTTTTAAAAGTTAAGGTGAAACTATTGAAAATATAGGCTTGCCCCTAATTTAAGAACGCTTTGAAAGTGAAAGTGAAAGTGAAGTCGCTCAATCTTGTCCGACTCTGCGACCCCATGGACTGTAGCCTACCAGCCTCCTCCCTCCATGGGATTCTCCAGGCAAGAGTACTGGAGTGGGTTGCCAGAACCCTTTAGTAGTTTTTTATTTTTCTTAGGAATAAATCTAGATTACTTAATATAGCCTGTAAGGCCATCTACCCACCTTACCTATCTTGTCCCATAGTATCAGCCATTCTGTTCTTGTGCTGCAGCCTCAGTGATTCCCAATTCCCAAAAACATCCTACCTTAGAACCCTTCTTCTACAAACAGATCTATTCTCCCCTGCCCTGCTTCCTTCACCCTGCCCTGGCTAACTGCAGTTCAGCCTGGAGATCTTGACTTCAACCCTCACTTCCCCTGAAAAGTCTTTCCTAATGACTTCCCAGAGAGTGGGCTAGATCAGATACCTTTTTTTCTCAATGAATTCCCAATTCCCAATTTCCCAATTTCCCAATTCCCAATTTCCCAATTCCCAAATTCCCAATGAATTCCCAATTCCCAAATTCCCAATTCCCAAATTCATTTTTTCTCAATGAATTCCCTCACTTCCCCTGAAAAGTCTTTCCTAATGACTTCCCAGAGGGTGGGCTAGATCAGATACCTTTTTTTCTCCCAGTACTCTGCACTTCCCCTTGTTAGCACTTATGAGCATTAATAACCACTGGGTAGTTAGAAAAAAGGAGAAGAGGGCAGCAGAGGATGAGATGGTTGGATGGCATCACCAACTCAACGGACATGAATTTGAACAAACTCCAGGAGACAGTGAAGGACACAGGGGCCTGTCGTGCTATATAGTCCATGGGGTCGCACAGTCGGACACAACTTAGCGACTGAACAACAACATGAATAGTTGTTTTGTATCTGTCTTCCCCACTAGAATGTAAAATCCTGATTGTGTTAACCTTTGTTGTTTCCCCATTAGCTAGCACAAATCCTTACTACTTAACTATCAGTGTTAAGCAATTTGGCATAAAACATAAATAGTTACTCCAGTTGCAATCTATAGTATCTGTCTTTTCCAGTGGCTCACAGCCTTTTCCTTCTATGACATACAGATCATATAACACATATCCCTTGGTTTATGAACAAATCTGAGGACACTATCTAGGCTTAACATATTTCCCTTCTTCTCATACAGGCATACTAGAATCAAGTCAATGAGAGGAATATAAAGCATATATAACTTCATAGTTTGTGTGTCATTTAAAAATGTGTGTGTATATATATACAATTTAAAAAGAAAAGCTAAAACTCAAAGATAGAATGCACTTCAGTTTTGTTTCATTTGATGCACAGTTATCTAATGACCTGACCAAATTCTGAAACACATTTCAAACTAAATATAATATAGCTTTTATTTCAGCTTTTCAGCCAGTATTCTTTCAGCTTTCCATATATGAAGAGTGTAATCAACAGTCATTTAAGAGGAATTAGAATAATATTTTGGAAGTTTACTGTAGTTAGAGTTTGACATATATTTTAAAGACAGACATACTTTAGCAGTTTTAGTTATAAGATTAATTTATATTGACCAGCATACCTCCTTCACCTCACTTGGGTATCCACATGTAGAGTTTCTCAGATCTTTCAGCTAGAAAAATAAGGAAATAAGAATTAACATTTTAATTAAGTGATAACTTATATAATGGATATATCACTTATATTGTCCTGAAACTTTATTTAATATTATTTAAATGTCAAAATAATTCTACTTGTATATAACTATACTTTATAAAATTAAAACTTTATGTCATTGGGCTTTAGATTTATGAAATACTACCCATTAGTTCTATTTCTGATTTATCTTTTCTTTAAAAATATTTTTTCTACCTTAAGAAGGATTCCTAGTTCCAAGTTTATCCAAATGACCTTATAAATTTTATTCTAAGATTTTAATAAGGTTTTAAAATTCCTCCTTTAATACATCAATTTTATTTTTATATATGGTGTTAGGTAAGAGCCTAACTTGATTCCATTCCAATTGACTAGTCAGTTTTCTAATAGCATTCCTCAATTAAATTATTCTCTTTTGTAATGAGAATGTCATTTCATCTTATATTAAGTTCCCATAAATACTGGATATATTTCTGAACTTTCTATTCCATTTCACTAACCTACTTATCTGTTTTAATGCCAATACCAGACTATTTTGATTATTGTCATTTTATAGTTTTAATATCTAGTAAGGGAAATATGCTTTCACTATTTTCAAAGTTTCAATTCTCACACACTTGTTCTTACATATGAGCTTTAAAATCATTTAAATGAAAAGTTAAGAACCTTCTTCAAATGGTATTTAAGTTGTTTATATCAGTAGGATTAACATTTGTAAGATAATAAATCATCACTTTAAAAATCATGGTATATCTCTACATTTTTCAAGTATACTAGGGAGCTAACTAGGGAAGTGTTGAGATGTTGAAGGAAAATTCTGAGGAACTAAAGGAAGTTAGTTCTTTCATGCAAAGATAGGCTCGATAAAGGACAGAAATGGTATGGACCTAACAGAAGCAGAAGATATTAAGAAGAGATGACAAGAATACAGAAGAACTGTACAAAAAAGATCTTCACTACCCAGATAATCACGATGGTGTGATCACGCACCTAGAGCCAGACATCCTGGAATGTGAAGTTAAGTGGGCCTTAGGAAGCATCACTACGAATAAAGCTAGTGGAGGTGATGGAATTCCAGTTGACCTATTTCAAATCCTGAAAGATGATGCTGTGAAAGTGCTGCACTCAATGTACCAGCAAATTTGGAAAACTCAGCAGTGGCCACAGGACTGGAAAAGGTCAGTTTTCATTCCAATCCCAAAGAAAGGCAATGCCAAAGAATGCTCAAACTACCGCATAATTGCACTCATCTCAATGCTAGTAAAGTAATGCTCAAAATTCTCCAAGCCAGGCTTCAGCAATACATGAACCGTGAACTTCCAGATGTTCAAGCTGGTTTTAGAAAAGGCAGAGGAACCAGAGATCAAATTGCCAACATCTGCTGGATCATGGAAAAAGCAAGAGAGTTCCAGAAAAACATCTATTTCTGCTTTATTGACTATGCCAAAGCCTTTGACTGTGTGGATCACAATAAACTGTGGAAAATTCTGAAAGAGATGGGAATACCAGACCACCTGACCTGCCTCTTGAGAAATCTGTATGCAGGTCAGGAAGCAACAGTTAGAACTGGACATGGAACAACAGACTGGTTCCAAATAGGAAAAGGAGTATGTCAGGACTGTATATTGTCACCCTGCTTATTTAACATATATGCAGAGTACATCATGAGAAACTCTGGACTGGAAGAAGCACAGGCTGGAATCAAGATTGCCGGGAGAAATATCAATAACCTCAGATATGCAGATGACACCACCCTTATGGCAGAAAGTGAAGAGGAACTCAAAAGCCTCTTGATGAAGGTGAAAGTGGACAGTGAAAAAGTTGGCTTAAAGCTCAACATCCAGAAAACGAAGATCATGGCATCCGGTCCCATCACTTCATGGGAAATAGATGGGGAAACAGTGGAAACAGTGTCAGACTTTATTTTTTTGGGCTCCAAAATCACTACAGATGGTGACTGCAGCCATGAAATTAAAAGATGCTTAATCCTTGGAAGGAAAGTTATGACCAACCTAGATAGCATATTCAAAAGCAGAGACATTACTTTGCCAACAAAGATCCGTCTAGTCAAGGCTATGGTTTTTTCCAGTGGTCATGTATGGATGTGAGAATTGGACTGTGAAGAAAGCTGAGTGCCGAAGAATTGATGCTTTTGAACTGTGGTGTTGGAGAAGACTCTTGAGAGTCCCTTGGACTGCAAGGAGATCCAACCAGTCCATTCTGAAGGAGATCAGCCTTGGGATTTCTTTGGAAGGAATGATGCTAAAGCTGAAACTCCAGTACTTTGGCCACCTCATGTGAAGAGTTGACTCATTGGAAAAGACTCTGATGCTGGGAGGGATTGGGGGCAGGAGGAGAAGGGGATGACAGAGAATGAGATGGCTGAATGGTATCACTGACTCAATGGACGTGAGTCTTGAGTGAACTCCGGGAGTTGGTGATGGACAGGAAGGCCTGGTGTGCTGCGATTCATGGGGTCGCAAACAGTCGGACATGACTGAGTGACTGAACTGAACTGACTGAAAGGAAGTTACAGACCATGAAATTACAGCATCTAGTCTGAATTGTTGAGCGAGTATTCCAGGAGTACAGAATGACAAGATATATCAGTTGTTGTTGTTGTTCAGTCGCTAAGTCTTGTCTTTGCAACCCCATGGATTGCAGCAAGCCAGGCTTCCCTGTGCTTCACTGTCTCCTGGAGTTTGCTCAAACTTATGTCCATCGAGTCGGTGATGCCATCCAACCATATCATCCTCTGTCACCCCTTCTTCTCCTGCCCTCAATCTTTCCCAGCCTCAGGGTCTTTTCCAATGAATTGGATCTTCGCATCACATGGCCAGAGTATTGGAGCTTCAGCTTCAGCATCAGTCCTTACAGTGAATATTCAGGTTTGATTTCCTTTAGGATTGACTGGTTTGATCTCCTTACTGTCCAAGGGACTCTCAAGAGTCTCCTCCAGCACCACAATTCGAAATCATCAAGTCTTCAGCTCTCAGCTTTTTTATGGTCCAGCTCTCACATCCAAACATGACTAGTGGAAAAATCATAGTTTTGACGTTATGGACCTTTGTCAGCAAAGTGATGTCTCTGCTTTTTAATACAGTGAAGGTTTGTTATAGGTATATCGGTAGAAAAGCTAAATATCTTAGAAAGAATAAGGAAATAAAGGATCAAAGATAAGGAATTTAAAAATTCAAGTATAATGTCGAAAGAAATGATAGATCATATGGTCTAGGCTACTTTTAAATAGTTGAAAAGTAGAAGGTTGCCAATGAATTGGAAGAAAATGTAGTATTTCTGGGACTAGAAGTCTTTATGAGATTAATGATGAGAATTACATAAAGTAATAGGGTTAGTAGTGAGCTGAACTAGTGGGAATTTATGGTCAAATTAAGTTTTTGAAGTTGAAGATTTTAGAGATGGATATATGTTAGTAATAACATAAAAAACACTTTGGAGGCCACTGCGGCCCTGGGAATGCGTTGTTGGAGAAGAGTAGAAAAGAATAAGGAGAGGAGAAGAGGAGAGGAGATGAGTTGAGGTTATTATTGTGTGGACATTGAAGTTATTGCTGATAGAACTAGGTGTGGAACCAAGGGCCAGAGTATTCAATGGTGACCATCATTATCTCCTTCCAATCTCAGCCATGCATCCTATGCCCATATCACAGAGATGTTCACTGTTCACATTTTACTAGTGTTGGCAGCAGCAGTGATTACGGGAGTGTCATTGTTCATTAATTGATTCTTTTACCTGGCAAAACTATCTCTGATTGCTGGACTCTGACTATTAGGCAGACTGATAGGTGGACTCCAGACTATTAATGTGACTTTCCTGATACTCTAAACTTTTAAAACAACTTTTTTCCAAAAATTTTGTGACCCTGTAAAAAACAGTTGGTTCCAAGAGAAAGAAGTATCTGCTAGTGAAAATTACTATGACTTAAAATTGCTTCCAAGAATTTCAGAACTTTTATTAGGAGTTCCACAAAGCTAGAGGCTTTTTAAGGAAAGAGCACAAATGAAGAATTTGGAAGAGATGGGAAAATTGATGTGTGGGTTCAATGCAGAGGATGTGGAGAGCAGTAATGAATTATTAGGAAAGAGATCCACAGTTTCTGGCAAAAATTTCTACAGTTGTTAAGTTCAAAGTGCCATGAAGACACGATTACATTATCATGGTCCAACCCTTTTTGATGATCTAAAAACTTTTAATTCAAGGAGACATAGATGACATTTATCTATGAAGTCAGAAAAGTAACACTTTAGAGATAGACAAGAAATTATTAGTAGAGACTAATGCAAAATCACAACTTCCAGTAGTTGTAGATTTTTTTTTTCAGTTTGGCTTGTGGTTGTGATTCCTGTAAAATCTGTTACATTGGAAAGGTAGGAATATTTCTTAAAGAGCTTATTTTACCTTGTATATGCCTACATGAAGGGCTCTTAAACAGAGAATCCAGATTGACTTTTTGAACTTCAAGTTCTTATTTTGCTTGAACATGCCACTCCCATTGACATAGTTGATACTCATTGTTGATAGGATCTTTACATTAATATTCTTGAAAGCACATTCACTTGATTTTCCTTTTACCTATGTGGCTACTCTTTTTTATTTAATTTTTGTTTTTAATTATTTATTTTTTAAAATTTTTAATTGGAGTATAGTTGATTTACCGTGTTGTGTTAGTTTTAGGTGTACATCAAAGTGAATCAGTTATACATATACATATATCCACTCTTTTTTGGCTTTTTTTCCCATATAGACTACTACAGAATATTGAGTAGAGTGTGCTATATGGTAGGTCCTTATTAGGTACCTCTCTCTCTCTCTCTCTCTCTCTCTATATATATATATATATATAGTGGTGAGTGTATATATCCCTCATTCCCTCCCTCTCTCCTTTCCCCCCTGGTAATTATGTTTGTTTTCTACACCTGTGACTCTATTTCTGTGTTGTAAATAAGTTAATTTGTACCATTTTTAAAAGGTTCTACATATAAGCAATATCAAATGATATTTGTCTTTGTCTGACTTCACTTAATATGACAATCTCTGGGTCCATCCCTGTTGCTGCAGTGGCATTATTTTGTTGGCTTTTATGGCTGACTACTCTTCAGGTGGGTTTCCCTGGTGGCTCAGCTGATCAAGAGTCCACCTGCAATGCTGGAGACCTGGGTTCGATCCCTGGGTTGGGAAGATCCCCTGGAGAAGGGAACAGCTACCTACTCCAGTATTCTGGCCTGGAGAATTCCATGGACTGTATAGTCCATGGGGTCACAAAAAGTCAAACACAACTGAGCAACTTTTACTTTCACCCTTTTAAGTGTATCTTGCTGACTCCATTTCTACCAAATCTTTGAATGTATATGAGATTGATCCCTGGGTCAAGAAGATCCCCTGGATAAGGGAATGGCTCCCCCTCCAGTTTTCTTGCCTGGAGAATGTCATGGACAGAGGAGCCTGGTGGGCTACAGTTCACGGGGTTGCAAAAGAGTCAGACACAATTGAGTGACTAACACTTTCACTAAGGAATATAACTGATATCTTAATATTTAACAGTTTAGTTTGCATTAATACAAATTTAGTTGTATTAATTTGTAAACACTTTGCTCTCATATAGCTCCAAATTTTGTCTTTATACATTGTGTGGACATTAACATAGATTTATAGGTAGTATTTTATGCATTTGTCTATTAAATCATGCAAGAATAAAGAGGAGTTACCAACTAAAAATACAGGGACACTGGATTCTATATTTATCGTATAATTATCTGTTCTAGTATCCTTTGTTTCTTCATGTGACTGACTTATGGTCCAGGTTCCTCTCATTTCAATCTAAAGGACCACTTTAGCATTTTTTTTTATAGAGCAGGTGTACTAGCAATGAACTCTCACAATTTTTGTTTATCTAGAAATGTCTTAATTTCTCCCTTAGATTTGAAGTACAATTTTGTTGGATACAGAATTCTTGGTTAACAGTTTTTTTTTTTTTTTCCTTTCAATATGCCATCCCACTGCCTCTGTCTTCCATGGTTTCTGATGAGAAGTTGGCTATTAATCTTATTGAAGATTCTTTTTATTAATACAGGACTAGTCATTTCTCTCTTGTTGCTTTTAAGAATCTCTGTTTATCTTTGTCTTTCCACAGTTGGAGTTGATGTTCAGAAAAGACCTGAAAAGACTTTTCTGAGCATAAATGTGGACATAAGTGTCACCCTGTAGCTTCCCTGGAATACACAGGAGCTTCCCAAAGTCCTTCTTCCCCTAAATATCTTCTTCCCCAGCCTCTTGTTTCTTAGTCTTTTTGGTCTCTCTATTGTTTGCCCTGTGTGGCAGCAGCTAAATACATTTTTGCCTTTAAATACTTTTGAAAACTGCCACCCAGGAAGCCACTTCAGCTACGGGGCAGCTCAGAGGCAGGGAAACAAAAGCAAGTCCTTGAGCTGATCCTTTGGCGAGCCACTAGACATGTCAAAATGTATAACCACAATTTTTTTTTTTATAATAAGATATGTATTGCTTCCTCTGGTACCAGCAACCCACACAAGGAATGTGAGCTGTCATGTTCAAGGCTGCCACTGAGCTGGGAAGTAGGGGATAGGAACAGGGTAACCTTAAATGCCACCGAATTGTCTTAAATTCTGTAAAAATCAGCAATGTTTTTCTTCATTAAACATTCCCCTGATTGTTGTAATATTTCTTAGATTCCAGAATTCTGAAAAAGTTGATTGTGATAGTTTTTGCTATTATATTTGTTGCCTTTATGGAGAGATGGAGTTTCAAACTTCTCTATCCTGCCTTTTCCTCTCCTTTGGTACTCTAATTTTGTTGTAGTCTATGAACTATACTTTTATATTTCAAGATCAGTATCATTTATATTTGTTCTGTAACCATTACATTTGTTAGTTGGTAGCTTCTATAGATTAGCTCAACTGGTAAAGAATCCGCCTGCAATGCAGGAGACCCCAGTTTGATTCCTGGGTGGGGAAGATCCCCTGGAGAAGGGATAGGCCACCCACTCCTGTATTCTTGGGCTCACCTGGTGGCTCAGATGGTAGAGAATCCACCTTCAGTGAGGGAGACCTGGGTTCGATCGCTGGGTTGGGAAGATCCCCTGGAGAAGGGAATGGCTACCCACACCGGTATTCTTGCCTGGAGAATCCCGTGGACAGAGGAGCCTGGCAGGCCACAGTCCATGGGATTGCAAAGTGTTGGACACAACTGAGCGACTTGCACTTTCAAAGATTGAAAACTGATACAGTGTTTAAATTTCTGTGATTATGTAATTATCATGTAACTATTTTTTACTTGAGAGTCAAGTTGTATACTTATATCTTATTTTCTGCTTCCTAAACCATTCAAGAAAACTAGTCCTAGTATCAGACTGAAAGGTTACGCTTCAAAGTTTGTTCAAAACCATGCCGCAGTTTAGTTTGCTTCATATTTGAGCCATGCCTTTCCTACGTAGTTTGTTTTCATCTGGGGTTTCTGATGGCCTGTTTTTGTTTGTTTAACAAAGAGACTTGTGCTTCCTTTGCCACATTTCAGTTTCTTTGAACTTCTTTTTTATCTGTTAAATAGACTCCACTCTTTTTGAAGCCTGCTATCTCCCTGACCTAATTTAATCTCACTATTTCCTTTTGGATCATTGTTTACAGTTTATTGTTTTACATCATATTACTAGTAGTATTTACTTTTTACTTGGATTATGTGTCTTTTTCATATCCTCAAGTACTTCTGTCCTTTCAACTTCTAGATGGTAGAATTCCTCTGATTTTAGTCCTGAGCTTTCTTTTCTCTCTCTGCTTTCCCCCTATGCAATATCATATATTTGTTTGACTTTAAATACCATTTGTATTTTGAAGATACCAAAATGTTTGTCTTTTCTTCTATGGTTTACCCATTTAAATTGTGTTTAAGGGTAAAAACTTTTTTTTTTTTACTACACTGAGATTATAAAAATATTCTCCCATTTTGTCTTCCTAAAGGTTAAAATGTGGCCTATCATATTTTAGTCTTTATTACATCTGAAATTGATTTGTAAGTTTGAGGTTGGGTTGAATTTCTTTGTTTCTCCCTTTAGGAATAGCCAGTTGGCCCAGTGTTATTTGCTGAGTATTCTTTGCTTTTCCGAATCAAGTGCAGTGTCCCTCTGCCTGTTTTTTGGCAGTGGAAGAAGGAAGTAGCAGGGTCCTTGCAGACCTTCAATTAAGGCCCCTCCCTGTGTTAGTCTCACTTCTCACTCCCATCTTCCATCATATCTCTGTTTACTCCTTTCTAAAGTTTGGGCATCTTGGCTGACGTTTTTGTTCTTGTCCCCACTTCATATCCAGAGCTATGGTTTCCTTCGTCCTTCCTCACTCAAAATTCTTCACCCAGCTTCCAGAAATTTACTGAAACTTCTTGCTAAAGACTGTCTCCCCCTGTCCTCTTTACTTGTTGTTATTGTGAGTTTATAACCTTTTAATTACCTTAATGGGGTCTTGGAGGGAGAGTTTCAAACATATGCTAATTCTGTCAACTATTTTATCTGAAAGCACAAAGTGAAACGTTTTAACGATTAGAAGTTTTATTACTACATTCTCTGTAAGTCTTTAAAAATATAATTAAATTTCATCTTTTAGGAATGATACAAGCCTGGCTCTATCTGAAGGTAGAAAGTCAGAGGGCCACAGAGTCTCTTCCTTAGGGTTCCAATTTGCTTTTTAATGCTTCATAAAATTTTCCATTTTTAATAATCCCATTTATGGTCTTTAGTATTTCATAATGCCAAAAAAGTGGCTAATTCTTGTGTTATAATGTCTATGACCTTTGGCTTATAGGTGTGTAACTAAACGGCTGGAAATAAGTGTCCATGAAAAAATTATAGTCACATAAAGGGAAGAAATTCTGTAAAACTTTGGTATATCCCATTAATGATTTCACTGTTCACTGTACTTGGGACAGCTCTATAGTAAAATGACATATTACAGGTTTCTTCCCCCTGCCAGAAATGGGAAAGTACGTGGTGTAATGTTTTCTTTGCTTACATTGGATGCATACAGTGAGGCTGGTTTATTTTCGGTCATTTCCTGTCTATGAACAGTGTGGTATTTTAGCCAACACTACTATAATAAAAAATAATGCATAAAATGAATTTCCACACCTATGAATGTTGTAATAGAAATTCATAAAATACATTATTATAGGAATCAGCACCACTTATTCATTGGGAAAAGAATCTTCCGAAATATTTTAAGTCTTTCTATTCTAGCTTGTTATAAAATGCATAAAGATTAAAAAAAAAAAAAACCTGTAATCCTCTGAAATATTGTCTTTTCTCTCCACTTAGGCACTTAAGAGTATATTCTCCATTTATCCTGGCTTTCTGGGACTTACTACTTTATTGCATAAAGTTAATCATCTAGTCTTAAGAGTCCTTTACTAATCAGGAAGGCGTAGAATATTTTTCTGATTCATTCTCATATAAAGGTTGAGTTGGATTAATGAACACATGGACTTGAAATTAACTTCTAAAAATCTTTAAGAGAATTCCTATTTGATGGCAGACTGCCTTACTGTTATATAAATAGTACTTGAATTGGGAAATATACATTGAAATGTATTACACTTCATGGAAAAACAAATTATAAAGCATGGATCCTCTGTAGAGGAATACCACATTTCTTAAAACATGAATTTAGCCTTGACAGGGGTAAAACCTAGGCCAGGTTGACTCCATCACCTACTCTAAACCTTTTGAATCCTCCCTGTCATTCCATCCTCACAGTCACTAAGTCCTCCTTTTATGATCTCTCAAATACCTGGTATATCTGTGTTCTTTTATTAATAATTATCATTAAAATCTATTGAAGTAAGCATTAAGTATGGTTTAGGATTGATCCCTGGGTCGGGAAGGTTCCCTGGAGAAGGAAATGGCAACCCACTCCAGTATTTTGGCCTGGGAAGTCCCATGGACAAAGGAGCCTGGTGGGCTACAGTCCAGGGGGTCACAAGCATCAGACATGACTTGGCGACTAAACCACCACCACCATGTGGTTTAGAATATTACTTCTAGTCTTAATAACAACTCTGAAAAAATATGTATTATGATCAATATTTTACGTATAAGGAAACTGAAACTACAAAGAAATTCGGGCACTTGCTCCAAAAGTCATCTGTTTATTCTGGCAAATCTAGGATTTGAACTAAGCTCTATCTGATTTTCTTGCCAGTGCCTTTTCCACTGCATGATGCCTTCTTTTTTGTTATATAATCTAGCTGACACTATTGCACTAGTCTTCCTACTAACCTCCCTCCATTCAATCTCTCCTTAATAACTACCTCATCCACAAAAAATTGACCAACATATCTGTCTCAAGTAGGTCCTTGAGGGCAGGGAACATATCTTATTCATCTTTTTATTCCCAGCCACAGAACCTAGCTCCATGCATGGCACACTGGAGATGCTTAAAACTTGCACTGAATATGGTTCTGTTACTTTTTTATTTAAAAATCTTTTTCTGCTCCTCAAACTTATGGGATAAAATCTGATTTTTTTGACTTCATCTTCAGCTTCTAATCCCCTATATATTTTAGTGTTTAATTTCTTAATTTCAGTGTTCTATCCATATTGAAATTGTTTTTAACTGAGTATGTTATAATTAGGCTTCTGTGCCTTTCTTCATTCTGTTTTTCTTACATAAAGTATGCTTCTTCCTTCTACTTCTGATAAAATTCTGCTGTTTATCTTTCAAGGACCAGTTCAAATATCAATACTACCTCCTTCTGAACCCTGACTTCTCCACACTAGCAGAATTAGTCATTCTTCCTCTGCATTTCCATAACATATTGCTTAAATATTCATTGTGAGATAATAAGCATACTATATTAGGATTAATGTATTTATTTATCTTGCTTTCCACCCTCATACAGAATGAGAGCTCCTTAAGCATAAGTAACTATTATCTTTATATCCCCAATGAATACCTCTCCAGATTAACCTATTTGTTTAATGGAGTCGAGGTCTTTAGAAATTATACCCATTTGCTTATTAATTTAATTACAGAGTATTATTTGAGCAGTTATTTTTCTGGGACCATAAGTCAGTAAAAGTGAAGAAAGTTTTGATGTATCAAAAAACTTGCCCATGATTTCTGTTCTGATTGACTTTTTCAATGCAGATGAGTTGGTTGCCTATGACAGAATTCTTAAGACAGTGCCCTGTATACAGTGAGCTTTTAGCAAATGTTTGGCCAATAAATGAATGATAGAGCAAAAGAAATAATATGTAGGCATGTTTGACTAAAAAGATGTGGACGTATCTTTAGGCATACAAGAAAAACTGGAAGGACAATCCCCAACATATGAACATGGGGAGAAAACTTCCCGAATAATTTTTTTTTATGGAAATCAGGGCACATTTTACCCGAGGAACAGCTTCCTCTATTTCCTGTTGGCCAGAGTTTGTGGCTGACCTTGAGCCTCATTCAGAAAATAACTGAAATAGTGATCAAAGGATCAATCCAAGAAGAAAATATAACAATTATAAATATGTATGCACCAAACACAGGAGCATTGCAATATGTAAGGCAAATGCTAAGAAGTGTGAAAGGGGAAATTAACAGTAACACAATAATAGTTGGAGACTTTAATACCCCACTCACACCTATGGATAGAGCAACTAAACAGAAAATTAGCAAGGAAACACAAACCTTAAATGATACAATGGACCAGTTAGACCTAATTGATACCTGTAGGACATTTCACCCCAAAACAACAAATTTCACCTTTTTCTCAAGTGCATATGGAACCTTCTCCAGGATAGATCACATCCTGGGCCATAAATTTAGCCTTGGTAAATTCAGAAAAATTGAAATCATTCCAAGCATCTTTTCTGATCACAATGCGGTAAGATTAGATGTCAGCTACAGAGAAAAAAAACTATTAAAAATACAAACATATGGAGGCTAAAACAACATGCTTCTGAGTAACCAACAAATCACAGAAGAAATCAAAAAAGAAAACAAAATATGCATAGAAATGAATAAAAATGAGAACACAACAACCCAAAACCTGTGAGATTCAGTAAAAGCAGTGCTAAGGGGAAGATTCATAGCAATACAAGCTGACCTCAAGAAACAAGAGAAAAATCAAATAAATAATCTAACTCTACACCTAAAGCAACTAGAAAAGAAGAAATTAAGCACCCCAGGGTTGGTAGAAGGAAAGAAATCATAAGAATTAGGGCAGAAATAAATGAAAAAGAAACAAAGGAGACCATAGCAAAAATCAACAAAGCTAAAAGCTGGTTCTCTGAGAAGATAAATAAAATAGACAAACCATTAGCCAGACTCATCAAGGAAAAAAGGGAGAAGAATCAAATCAACAAAATTAGAAATGAAAATGGGGAAATCACAACAACAACACAGAAATACAAAGGATCATAAGAGACTACTATCAGCAACTATATGCCAATAAAATGGACAACTTGGAAGAAATGGACAAATTCTTAGAAACATATAACTTTCCAAAACTGAACCAAGAAGAAATAGAAAATCTTAACAGACCCATCACAAGCACAGAAATCAAAACTGTAATCAGAAATCTTCCAGGAAACAAAAGCCCAGGACCAGACAGCCTCACAGCTGAATTCTACCAGAAATGTAGAGAAGAGCTAACATCTATCCTACTCAAACTCTTCCAGAAAATTGCAGAAGAAGGTAAACTTCCAAACTCATTCTATGAGGCCACCATCACCCTAATACCAAAACCAAACAAAGATGCCACAAAAAAGAAAACTACAGGCCAATATCACTGATGAACATAGATGCAAAAATCCTTAACAAAATTCTAGTAGACAGAATCCAACAATATATTAAAAAGATCATACATCATGACCAAGTGGGCTTTATCCCAGGGATGCAAGGATTCTTTAATATTTGCAAATCAATCAATCTGATATACCACATTAACAAATTGAAAGATAAAAACCATATGATTATCTCAATAGATGCAGAGAAAGCCTTTGACAAAATCCAATATCCATTTATGATAAAAACCCTCCAGAAAGCGGGCATAGAAGGAACATACCTCAGCATAATAAAAGCCATATATGATAAACCTGCAGCAAACATTATCCTCAGTGGTGAAAAATTGAAAGCATTTCCCTTTAAATCAGGAACAAGACAAGGGTACCCACTCTCAGCACTACTATTCAACATAGTTTTGGAAGTTTTAGCCACAGCAACTAGAGAAGAAAAAGAAATAAAAGAAATCCAGATTGGAAAAGAAGTAGTAAAACTTTCACTATTTGCAGATGACATGATCTTCTACATAGAAAACCCTAAAGACTCCACCAGAAAATTACTAGAGCTAATCAATGAATATAGTAAAGTTGCAGGATATAAAATTAACATACAGGAATCCCTTGCATTCCTATACACTAATAATGAGAAAACAGAGAAATTAAGGAAACAATTCCATTCACCATTGCAATGAAAAGAATAAAATACTTGGGAATAAAGCTACCTAAAGAAACAAAAGACCTATATATAGAAAACTATAAAACACTGATGAAAGAAATCAAAGATGACACAAATAGATGGAGAAATATACCATGTTCATGGATCGGAAGAATCAATATAGTGAAAATGAGTATACTATCCAGAGCAATCTGTAGATTCAATGCAATCCCTATCAAGCTACCAACTGTATTTTTTCAGAGAACTAGAACAAATAATTTCACAATTTGTATGGAAATACAAAAAACCTCAAATAGCCAAAGCAATCCTGAGAAATAAGAATGGAACTGGAGGAATCAACCTTCCTGACTTCAGACTATACTACAAAGCTCCAGTCATCAAGACAGTATGGTACTGGCACAAAGACAGAAAAATAGATCAATGGAACAAAATAGAAAGCCCAGAGATAAATCCATGCACCTATGGACACCTTATCTTTGACAAAGGAGGCAAGAATATACAATGGAGAAAAGATAATCTCTTTAACAAGTAGTGCCACAAAAACTGGTCAACCACTTGTAAAAGAATGAAACTAGAACACTGTTAACACCATACACAAAAATAAACTCAAAATGGATTAAAGATCTAAACAAAAGATCAGAAACTATAAAACTCCTAGAGGAAAACATAGGCAAAACACTCTTTGACATAAATCACAGCAGGATCCTCTATGACCCACCTCCCAGAGTAATGGAAATAAAAGCAAAAATAAACAAATGGGACCTAATCAAACTTAAAAGCTTTTGCACAATGAAGGAAACTATAAGCAAGGTGAAAAGACAGCCTTCAGAATGGGAGAAAAAATAGCAAATGAAGCAACTGACTGAAAGAATTAATCTCAAAAATATACAAGCAGCTCCTACAGCTCAATTCCAGAAAAATAAACGACCCAATCAAAAAATGGGCCAAAGAACTAAACAGACATTTCTCCAAAGAAGACATACAGATGGCTAACAAACACATAAAAAGATGCTCAATATCACTCATTATCAGAGAAATGCAAATCAAAACCACAATGAGGTACCATCTCACACCAGTCAGAATGGCTGCTATCCAAAAGTCTACAAAGAATAAATGCTGGAGAGGGTGTGGAGAAAAGGGAACCCTCTTAACACTGTTGGTGGGAATGCAAGCTAGTACAGCCACTATGGAGAACAGTGTGGAGATTCCTTAAAAAAACTGAAAACAGATCTGCCATACAACCCAGCAATCCCACTGCTGGGCATACACATTGAGGAAACCAGAACTGAAAGAGACACATGTACTCCAATGTTCATCACAGCACGGTTTACGATAGGTAGGACATGGAAGCAACCTAGATGTTCATCAGCAGACAAATGGATAAGAAAATTGTATGTATACACAATGGAGTATTACTCAGCTATTAAAAAGGATACATTTGAATCAGTTCTAATGAGGTGGATGAAACTGGAGCCTATTATACAGAGTGAAGTAAGTCAGAAAGAAAAACACCAATACATATATTAACACATCTATATGGAATTTAGAAAGATGGTAACGATGACCCTATATGTGAGATGTCAAAAGAGACACAGATGTAAAGACCAGTCTTTTGGACTCTGTGGGAGAAGGTGAGGGTGGGATGATTTGAGAGAATAACATTGAAACTTGTATATTATCATATGTGAAACAGATCGCCAGCCCAAGGTGCTCAGGGCTGGTGCACTGGGATGACCCTGAGGGATGGGATGGGGAGGAAGTTGGGAGGGGGGTTCAGGATGGGGAACAGATGTATGCCCATGGCTGATTCATGCCAATGTATGGCAAAAAAACACTACAAAATTGTAGCCTCCAATTAAAATAAATGAATTAAAAAAAAATAAAGTTCCTTCTTTTTAATAGAGGGGAAAAAAAAATAACTGAAAAAGGTTTGGTCCTGTAAGACCTATTTAACAGGTGCTTTGTTTCCTAGCTACAGCCCAGCAAACTTGCCATTTGTTTCTACTGAATGTCCATATGAAGTCTACAGCAGTTGGAAATTACTTCTGCTTTGTTTTGGACCTGTACAACTGTTTTGCTCAGGCTAGGATTATTTATTATTTCACTTATTTTCTCAACAGTTTACTAAAAAACTTTTAAAGAAAATAACCATTTTTCTAATAAAGGCATTTTATTTTGATTTATTTTGATTAAACTTTTAATCATATGGAAAAAAGATAAACAAGACATGTTCAAACAGACGATGTAAAACAACACAACTTCTCATAGCTATGATTCAACTTCTTTCGCTGAGTATCATGGCCATCGGGCATCACTACATTAACTAGCAAACTTTTTTTTTTGCCTTGACTTTACTTTTTCATTATTTGTGTTTGCCTCACCTGTGAGAGGAGAAGGCAATGGCAACCCATGCCAGTGTTCTTGCCTGGAAAAGCCCATGGACGGAGGAGCCTGGTGGGCTTCAGTCCATGGGGTCGCTAAGAGTCAGGCACGACTGAGTGACTTCACTTTCACTTTTCATTTTCATGCATTGGAGAAGGAAATGGCAACCCACTTCAGTGTTCTTGCCTGGAGAATCCCAGGGACGGGGGAGCCTGGTGGGCTGCCATCTATGGGGTCGCACAGAGTTGGACACGACGGAAGCGACTTAGCAGCAGCAGCACCTGTGAGAACCGTCTTACTAACCCCTTAGCCTGTGTCTTTATCACCGACTCTGCCCCTTTGTTCAAACAACAGTTGATGGTTGGAACACCCTTTTAAAGATTCAGTAGATACTCATAAGAAAATTCATAATTGTCTTATTCATTAATTCTTTGAAGAAATATTTATTGAGCACAACATGTGCTAGGAGCTGTGCTAGGTGCTGATCTACTATAGTGAATGTGATAGAGTTTGAACCCTCAAGGATCACATTATTTAGTAAGAGAGACAGAGAAGGAAACAAGCAATTGCAGTACAGTACGGCAAGTGTTGTAACTGTGGTGTGTATTCTTTTCATAAGCCATCTTTATTTTAGTGGCATTGAAATGTAACTCCTTTATTCTATTCCAGAAATGATTATATGTTCTACAGGTTGTGTGTGCACTCAGTTGCTCAGCCTTGCCCAACTCTTTGCCGTCCAATGGACTATAGCCCACCAGGCTCCTCTGCCCATGAAATTTTCTAGGCAAGAATGCTGGAGGGGGGTGCCATTTCCTACTCCAGGGGATCTTCCAGACTCAGGGATCGAACCCGTGTCTCTTGTGTCTCCAGCATTAGCAGGCAGATTGTTTATCACTAGCTCCACCTACTCTACATAGCTCAACACACAGTTATCACACAAACCACAATATAAGAAACTCTTAATTCTCATCTTATTTTTGTTTTATTATCAGCCATTACCTCTATAGGATTTTTGTCTAAGATTATTCACAGACCATTACTCATTAAATGTTTGATTATTACTGTATAATAATCATTGCCATGAGCACTAACCTGGCAGAAATCAATCCTTTTTATATTTTCTTGGTCACATATTCACAGAGTTGATGGATGTTATTACTCAACTTCTTATTGTGTTAACAAATATGTTACATGTTAACTGGTGCCTATGGAGTAAGTGCATGGAAATCTAGTAAAGCATAATAAACCACCAAGGTGATGGTTTGTCAGTCTTACTCACAACATCAACATTATAAAACTTCTGAAGATCTTTAATAATGCAATCATTTACATTGTGAAAAGCCCATTAATAGATTCCAGACCCTCCAAAGATGAAAAAATGTAGCCAGAATTGTAAACCAATAATTATGATTGAATATGAGAAGTGATGTATCAGAGGAGTATACAAAATTCTGTTGGAGTCCAAAGGAAGGCAAAACATTAATATGTTAGTAACGGCAAATAAATACTGTTTAAAAGCAAAATTCCATAATGAAAACAAAGCATTGTTTGAGTTTTGAGGTTGAGTAACAAATAGTTGTGTCTGTATTCATGAAGCAGAAAATTTGATTGGGTCAAGTGGCTATGGCTTTTCCAGTCGTCATGTATGGATGTGAGAGTTGGACTATAAAGAAAGCTGATCGCCTAAGAATTGATGCTTTTAAACTGTGGTGTTGGAGAAGACTCTTGAGAGTCCCTTGGACTGCAAGGAGATCCAACCAGACCATCCTAAAGGAAATCAGTCCTGAATATTCATTGGAAGGACTGATGCTGAAGCTGAAACTCCAATACTTTGGCCACCTGTTGTGAAGAATTGACTCATTGGAAAAGACCCTGATGCTAGGAAAGATTGAAGGCAGGAGAAGGGGACAACAGAGGATGAGATGGTTGGATGGCATCACCAACTCGATGGACATGAGTTTGAGCAAGCTCTGGAAGTTGGTGATGGACAGGGAGGCCTGGCGTACTGCAGTCCACGGGGTCGCAAAGAGTCAGACACAACTGAGCAACTGAACTGAAGCTATTTCTTCTCTTCTTCAAGAGCATTCATTTAGGTAACCTTTCACAGAAGTGGGGCTCTAACTTTGAAAATATTAACCGTTATCATAGTCAGTAGAGTATGTGAAGTTATTTTGTATGTGTATGTAGTGGATTTTTTATCATTTCTTATTTCAATACAGGGAGGAAATCTTAGTTGATATTGCTACCTATAACTGTAATATATATACACTTGCATATTTTCAAACAATATTGAAGTAATAAAAAATGTGGAGTCAAAATTACCTCTTAGTCCAGCTTCCGAGAGAGAAACTATTGTTCGCAGTTATTATGTGAATTCCCAAGTATTTTACAAACATAGTTTTATATTACATTGTTCTTACTATAGAAATATTATTCTGTAAAATGCAGTTTTTTTTCAGCCAGACAGTGGAATACTTGCCAGAGTAGGAAAACTTACTTGTTTTGACATGCAAAAGTATCTATGCTATATTAAATGGATTGTTTTATTTTTTTCTTTTTTTAAAACCTTTTTATTTTGTATTGGGGTATAGCCAGTTAACAATGTGATAGTTTCAGGTGAACAGTGAAGGGACTCAGCCATGCATATACATGTATCCATTCTCTTCCAAACTCCCCTCCCATCCAGGCTGCCACATAACACTGAGCAGAATTCCATGTGCTATACAGTAGGTCCTTCTTGGTTATCTTAAATGTATTGTTTTAAAACTAAATAGAATATCAATTCTCTTTCATCAGTGTAAATAATTTGGGTTTAAAAGTAGTAATTTTTTGTTCACATGTGCCTCTTTTTAAATTAAAGTATATGACTATAGGAGAATATAAAGCTTGCAGATGTACTACTGAAAATTAGTCTTTAGTGCTCTGGGTTTAATTATTGAAATAAAAAGAAATGGATGTAAAATTTCAAATACCTTTTCCAACAGATCTTTATAATGTGTTATTTACTTTGCATGATAAAACTTTCATTAAGATTCTATGACGGGTTTCCCAGGTCTCTGGACTCAGGACTCACCAGTGCATTACAGGACCTCTCTGTCACAGACACACACCTTGTTGAGGTGGATGGAGACACGCTCTCCCTGTATGGCTCGGGAGCGCTGGAGTGCCTGGATCGCAACTGGAGCGTGCAAACAGCAGGAATGGTGACAACAGTGTCCTTCACTTTCATAGAATTTGATGAAATCGTCCAAGTGCTTCCCAAATTGAAGATTAAGTTTCCTAATTCTCTGGTAAACATTTCCTTTTTGTTGTATATTTGAATTCTTCTCAGTCATGACTTGTATATTCAGGCCAAGGACCTATTTTAACTTTTATTTATGCCGTTTCTATCTGGCAGGGACACTGAGTTCTTGTGTTGAATTTCTGAATCTGAGATTTAAATTAGTATTCATAAATGGCCTTGCAGTATTCTGTTAATATTGGAAATTTTCTCTCTAGAAAATGCTTCCTTATGGAGTATGAAGGACCAATGTAATTTTATTCAAGTGATGTGCTTCTACTTTGGGAAACTTTCAACAGGACCTCATCTAACTCTCTATTATATATTCATTTACTATACCTGGTATTGACAGGACAAGTATACTCACATATAATTTTTATAGTAGTCTCTAACAACATTTAAAACCATTTTAATAGCTCATTAAAGTTACTTTGAGACATTCGCCTTTTCCAGTTATGGTATTGTTATATTAATTATTAGTATGAATTTGTGAAAGCTGTGATTTCTGAGTTCTCTCTTGAGTTTTTATTATCATTGTGTTTTTTTCAATTAGCTAGTGATTTCCCTCAACAATGCTTTTTTAAAAAATTTATTTATTTTAATTGGAGGCTAATTATTTTACAATATTGTAGTGGTTTTTGCCATACATTGACATGAATCAGCCATGAGTGTACATGTGTTCCCCATCCTGAACCCCCTCCCAACTTCCTCCCCATCCCATCCCTGAGTGTCATCCCAGTGCACCAGCCCTGAGCACCCTGTCTCATGCATTAAACCTGGACTGGTGATCTATTTCCATATGGTAATATACATGTTTCGATGCTATTCTCTCAAATCATCCCACCCTCACCTTCTCCCACAGAGTCCAACAGTCTGTTCTTTACATCTTTGTCTCTTTTGCTATCTTGCATATAAGGTCATTGTTACCATCTTTCTAAATTCAATATAGATACTTTACTCTGTATAATAGGCTCCAGTTTCATCCACCTCATTAGAACTGATTCAAATGCATTCTTTTTAATAGCTGAGTAATATTCCATTGTGTATATGTACCACAGCTTTATTATCCATTCGTCTGCCGATAGACATCTAGGTTGCTTCCATGTCCTGGCTATTGTAAACAGTGCTGCAATGAACATTGGGGTACATGTGTCTCCTTCAATTCTGGTTTCCTCATCACCAACCCTTTTATAATGTATTTTGTTCTTTTGTTATATTCTCCTTTCTAATAAAAAGGATAGAAGTGGAGACAGTGTGTTTAGAAAAGATCATCCAAATTTACAGACAGAACATTTCTATCAGCATTTCAGTGTTAGTATTTTGTTTTCTGATAGCCAGTTTAAGTAGCCTACATACTAATTAGCAAGATAAAAGTAGTAATGGTTAACTAGTTCTTCTCAGAAGTACTGTGAGCCCTGTATTTGTAAAGTTCTGAAAATTTTACTTCTGGTTTTTCCTTTGTAGATTTAATCTCCATGTAAAGCATATAAAATCATTGTAATATCTGGAAGAGTCTGAATTATTGTATATTTATGTAATTTTTTAGAAATGTAGTTAGTTAATAGATAGGTGGATGTCCTTTGCAGAATGGAAATCACTTCGAATTCAATATTGGGTGGCTTAATATATTCTATCAATAATTTTGTATTAGATGGATTAAAGGTATTTAAGTTTAATACATTTAGTTGGTTTAATGAAAACATATTAGCTAGTTTAGACTTATTTGGGGAATGATAGTGAAGCTTTAATGGTAACATTTTAAGATGGTTAGAGTCAATATTTACCCCTTTTTTTGTTTATTATTGTAGCACCTTAAATTCAAGGAAACAAATCTTGTAATGCTGCAGCAATTTAATGCACTAGCACAGCTCCGTCGAGTTGACCAGTTGACAATTGATCCTCAAGGAAATCCAGTTGTCAATTTTACACTCTGGAAATATTATGTCCTGTTTAGGCTGAGCCATTTTAATATGCAGAAAATAAATGGAACAGAGGTAAGCTAAACACTAAGTCAACTATAGAATTAAAACGTTTCTTTTAAAGGGAAATAATCATAAAAATATCCAGGAATTTATGTATAAAATCACGATTGAACTTTTGAGAAATAATTTTTTTAAAAATCATCACATTTAAAATGTTGAAAAGCTAAAAATATTTGTCTAAAAATTTCTAGTATACTAGGCAAATTTTGTGAATAAATTAGTAACCAAATCATGGTGAACAGTAAATACTTTTTTCTATTGTTTTTGAGTATTCAAAGAAGGATTGATAGGATAATAGTTTAAAATGAAAAGAAAAAGAACACTTCTGTAAGTAATGTGATCTTTGTGTTTTTCAGAGTGTTGTACATACTGACATGCAAAAGGGCCTGGGGAAGTGATACTAAATGTCATTTAATAAAGGTTGTGATAGAGGAAGGGAAGAATAACATGCAAAAAAAAATGTACATAGGGAAAGAAGAGTGATTTTAAAAAGAAGAGTAAGAGGGAGAAATAAGGAGGAAAGTTAAAAGAAGAAAAAGTCAACATGAATGAAAAAGGAAATAAAACAACCATAAGTAAAAGTCTAGATTGCTTTGTTAATAGTTTGTAACAGCTGCTTGGACATATCTACATTGTATAATTCAGGTCTGGAGCCTGAATAACTGGAAAATTATTAGCAAAGAGTTATTTTTCAGATTGATTCTGCTAAGCTTGTCACAAGGGTAATCCCCCAGCTATCCAAAGATCATGTTCTCTTTAAATATTACTTTGGAAGAAGAGAGAGAAATGCTTCTTCTTCTACTGTGGAATTCCAGAACTGAGTTTAGATAATCTTCCAAAGGAAAAAATCTTTTAATATGCTACTAGTATTAGTGTGATTATCTCTTAAAATTCAGACCTCCTTATTGTAAGATGAGCTATAATCAACTTTGCTAGCGGGGTGATAATAGCAACTGCAGTCTCTGCAACTGATACACTATAAGTAACTCTGGCCTAAAACTTGAGAACTCCAGCATGCCATCAGGAGACTGGAGGTCTCTGGGTCAGCACACAAGAGCCATGTGAAATTTGCATCAGCTATGGTAGGTCCATGACCCCAGTATCAGCCATCTGTTGAAGATGTAGGGCAAACCTGGAACCTTCAGATGACTAATAATTTCTCCAACTAGCTCTCAAGAGATTGGTTTTAGGTTTATGTACCCTCTTGGTATTTCCCCAGAGAGGTTGTAAGTACTGGTCAAATCTAATAGTTCCAAAAGTTTACAAAGCTAGCCTGGACTGTAGGATAGTTATTTTAGCTATAGGTGAGGAATTCTCCCTCGTTAATGGCCAAACCATTATCTTGATTAACCCCAAATACTATATTTACCCAAATGTGGATCACTGCTGGAGACATAATAGTTATTATAAAACCTTAAAATAGGAAGTAATAGTATAATATAATTGTATAAAGTAGAGAAGAATGAGAAAGAACCAATGTAATGTACTCTGATTTAAAGTTCTGAAAATGTCAATGCCCAGGAATATTTGACCTTTTAATAAAAGACCTGGAATAAAACTGCTTATCTCGTCCTTGACAGTATGTGATAGTGTCATGCTGTATTTCTGCTTTTCTCTGTATGAAAGAGAGTGAGCATTGTGAGCATCAAGAGGAGAAGATGGAGCAGTGGCCTACACTGGCCACTAGGTGACTGTGTTAGACCAAACAAGTTAGTTGTCAGCTGGAGGAATGATTCCAGGGAGCTGCAGCCTCAGTAACTGCTGAAGTCTAGGGAAGGAAGGGAAAGAGTCAGCCTGCAGTGATTCATATGTATAAGTCGCTTGTGAATTATGGGTTATTTTCCAGAAAATCCCTGTGTAGGTAATTATAACAAGTGTTAAGAATAAAGATTTTAAAGATCCGGAATGTACCAGGGTCTCTCAACCTCAGCTCTGTTGACATTTTGGACCAGATTATTCTTTGTTATGGGGACTGTCCCGTACGTTGTGGGACATTAACGGCATCCCTGGCTTCGACTCACTAGATGCTGGTAGCATCTGTCCACCAGTTGCAATGAGCCAAAAGCATCTCCAGACGCTGGCAAACATTCCCTAGGGACCAAAGTGGCCCCTGATTGGGAACCACTGAATTCTATTGGCAAAGAAATAGTATTTAAAATGCAAGAAACCTAATTTTATATTTAAAAAATGCCCAGATATTAATGTAAGTCTTGCTTTTAGCTTTTAGTAGTTTCTTGGTTAACACAGGAACGAGCCCACATGGGGAATATACCTGTGACAAATTATTCCTTGTGGGGAGAAAGGTGGATGCAACTTCAGAAGAAGCAGGAGTGCCATTCCTAATCCAATGTTCATTCCCTCAGAAAGGGATGAAATTATCCTTTCAGGAACAAGATAGTAACAACACGTTGACTTGCCTTTAACACATTATTAAAGTTAATCTATTCCATTGACACTTGAGATTTTCCCCCTTAAATCATTCTACTCAAAGAAGCTTTGGGATTTTTGAAAAAAAAAATTCATTAAGAATTTAAGGTGTTTCAAGATAATCCTCAGGAACCATGGCTTCTAAGTCAGAGCTAACACTTCACCTCCCAGCCCTCTTCCATCACTATAAGCCACATTTGTAAATCTACATTCTAATCAAGCTCAGGGAGAAAAGAGAAATATCAGTCAGAACTTACTCTCTTCTTACAGCCCAGGAGAATGTATTTTCCCTGAAAAGAAATTTTTTAATTAATTAATTTATTTTTGGCTGCTGCATCAGGTCTTAGTTGCAACATGTGGGGTCTTCCTTGCAGTGCATGGCTCTGTAGTTGCGGTTTGCAGGCCGTTTGCCCTGCAGCATGTGGGATCTTAGTTCCCCAGCCAAGACTCGAACTGGCATCCTCTGTATTGGATTCTCAACCATTGGACCACCAAGGAAGTCTCTCCAAGAAAATATTTAATCTGGACATTTCTATGAGATTGTGTTAGTTGTATCAAGTTAAGAGGCAATGTCATTTTTTACCCCTTTCCTATTTGTCTCTTCAGGTGACGCAAAATGATATGATAATGGCTGAGAGGCTGTTTGGAATCCTAGCCCATGTAGCATCTTCTGAATTACCCCAGTACCGTCTGATTTCAATACTGGGTGATGCCAGGTAAACTTTCATTTCTATAGTTTTTATAGAAGTATTGTTGCACCAGACAAAGTAATACATAACACACACTTCTTAATTGTGCTATTTATTCATTCCACAAACATCCTAAATTTGTTTTTGTTTGGCCTTCTCCAAAGTATTGGGGATATAAAGATGAATATGATAAAGTTCTTGCTTTTTTGTGGCTTATAAGCTAATAAATTAACCTACTAGTTTATGAGCTAATAAGACATTTCAGATGTTGTAAGAGAGGGCTGTAAAAGTATGGGAGAGATTACGCTTTGGAAGAACATTGGGGAAGGCTTCACAAGGAGTTAACGTTTTTCTAGCTCGTCGGGAATGAATAATCTTTTTTTCAGATACAGGGTATGAGGGAAGGAGATCTGCAAAGGCACAGGGAGCTGTAAATAATTCAGTATAATTAGAGCATAGGATGATTGTGAATTGTGATAGAAAGTGAAAGTAGAAAGATTGATTGTGATCTGATTTTGAGGAGCCCAGAAATCCATGAAAAACAAAATGAATACTGTGCTTTGTAATTAAGCACAACAATCATGTGGTTAGATTCATGTTCTAGAATAGCTGCCATTTGAGAGGATCGAGATGGAAGGAACGGACACCATTCAGGAGGCCAGTCTGTATTCCAGGAGAGAGGTTATAAGGGTCTGAACTAAGAAAGAATAGAGAAGATAACTGAAAAACACAGAGAAGTGTACCTGACAGAAAACACAGACTGACAGGGTGCGGCGTGGAGAGAGGAAAGCCAAAGATGGCGTGCCAGTCACGCCTCGGTTATAGGGAATTCACCCTGACCAGAGGAAGGAGAAAACAACTGGTATACAAGAAATGAGCTATCTACAAAGTCACTGAGAGGGACAGGGAAGCAGCCTCTAGCCTGGGCCTGGAGGGGGTCCCACAAGGATACCACAGAGCCAGTCCACCAAGACACTGCCACCTTGGCTACAGTCTGGGGCTGGGGGGTCAGGATGCCTGTCCAGACCATGGCCTCCACTGTTCACACAGGGGTCAGGGAGTTCCCCGCTCCCCTCCTCAAAACTTGGCTCTACTATGATTCATACCAATAAAAGGGGTATCTGGCGTGCTTACTCTCCCACTTAGTTCAGTTCTGATTTCAGAGCTTACCCATGTGTATCTGATTGGCAGAGCTGAACTCTCTAAAAAGCCCACAGAACATTCTGGAAAAAAAGTACTGAGCGAGGTGCTGCTACAAAATGAGCAGTAAATGTAAAAAATAGGAAGCACTGAATTAAAGAAATGATGTTGTGGAAAGACTCATTAATAAGTGGGCTTCCCTGGTGGCTCAGTTGGTAAAGAATCTGCCTGCACTGCAGGTAGACCTGGGTTTGATCCCTGGGTTGGGAAGATGCCCTGGAGGAGAGCACGGTAACCCACTCCAGTATTCTTGCTGGAGAATACCCATGGACAGAGGAGCCTGACGACCAACAGTACATGGGGTAGCAAAGAGTTGGACACGACTGAGCGACTAAGCACAGCACATAATGCAAAAAATTTTAATAACCTGAAAAAAATAATCCCAGAATATCCTCAGAGAAAGGATGTTGAAGTTTGCCAAGTTTCTTTCCCTGTTTGGGAGAAATCGAAAAGTATATGTTTATCTATGTGTTTTCAAATCTCAAGGGCTACCATTAGAAAAGAAGATAAGATGTACAATTTCTAAATCATTAAAAGAAAAAAACCACTGATCAACAAAAAATGCAGGATGGCAAGAAAAAAATGAACATGTCAGTTATCACAATAAATATTCATGAATGAAATTCTATTAATTGAAAATAGCTCTCAGCTTGGGTTAAAAACTAAATTTCGTTTTGTTTTTGAGACATACTCCTAAAGCAATATATAAAGGTTGAAAATAAAGGGATGGAAAATATATAACAGGCAAATAGCAATAAATAGCCATGGGAGTGTTACTACTAGCGGTGATAGAGCTGATGGTGTTGTTCAGTTGTCCGGTCATGTCCCTCGGCAACCCCGTGGACCACAGCCTGCCAGACTTCCCTGTCCCTTACCATGTCCCAGAGTTAGCCCAAGTTCATGTCCATTGCATTGGTGGTGCCACCCAGCCATCTCATCCTCTGACACCCTTTTCTCTTTCTGCCCTCAATCTTTCCCAGCATCAGGGGCTTTTCCAATGATTTAGCTGTTCACATCAGTGACCAAAATGCTGGAGCTTCAGCTTCAGCATCAGTCCTTCCAATGAGTATTCAGGATTGATTTCCTTTAAGATTGACTGGTTTGATATCTTGTCTGTCCAAGCAACTCTCAGAAGTCTTCTCCAGCACCACAGTTCGAAGGCATCAATTCTGTGGCACTCTGCCTTCTTTATGGTCCAGCTCTCTCAACCATATGTAACCACTGGGAAGACCATAGCCTTGACTACATGGACCTTTGTTGGCAAACACACTAAGTTTGTCATAGCTTTCCTGCCAAGAAGCAATGGTCTTCTAATTTCATGGCTGCAGTTACCATCCACAGTGATTTTAGGGACCAATAAGAGGAAGTCTGTCACTACTTCTACCTTTTCCCTTTCTATTTGCCCTGAAGTAATGAATGGGGTCAGATACCATGATGCGAGTATTTTTAATATTAATTTTAAGCTGGCTTTTTCACTCTCCTCCTTCACCCTCATCAAGAGGTTCTTTAGTTCCTCTTCTCTTTCTGCCATTAGAGCATTAGAGTGATATCATCCAAATAACTTAGATTGTTGCTGTTTCTCCCACCTATCTTGATTCCAGCTTGTAACTCATCCAGCCCGTCATTTTGATGATATCAAAAACTTAAAATCCACCAAAAAAGAGAATTATGAAACTTAATGTAACCAAGATCACAGCTTCTAAATATGTTAACAAATATAAGTACATATTAACAAATTCACATTATTGTGGTAAATATTTAACCTATTTGATCATTTGATCAAATAAACACAATTAGAAAATAATACTGAGGATTTGAATAACTCACTTAACACACTGTACCAAATAAATGTATTTAGAATTTTATTTCTAGAAACTTATCCCCAATTCAGGGGGAAAAAAAGCCTATTTAAATACCTATTTAAAACTTTCAAAAATTGAACATATATTTAAACTCAAAGAAAATCTTCATATATCTCAAAAAGCATATTCATGCACATAACTTTCTGTAATGATAATATCATAAAATTAAAAAAGAATGAGACAAAAACCTGTACAATTGCAATTGGAAAAGCAAAGAAACAAGAGAAGCAAAGTCTCAGAAAACAAGATACAACTGCCTTAAAACTTTAAAAAAGTTGTTTCATCACAAAGTTATAGACAGCACAAACATAGGTATCCAGGGATTTTCGTTACAGTGTTTATAATATTAAATAACAAAAATATGAAAATTCACTCAGTTCAGTTCAGTTCATTCGCTCCGTTGTGTCCAACTCTTTGCGAATCCATGGACCGCAGCACGTCAGGCCTCCCTGTCCATCACCAACTCCCAGAGTCCACCCAAACCCATGTCCATTGAGTCGGTGATGCCATCCAACCATCGCATCCTCTGTCGTCCCCTTTTCCTCCTGCCCTCAGTCTCTCCCAGCATCAGGGTCTTTTCAAATGAGTCAGCTCTTCACATCAGGTGGCCAAAGTATTGGAGTTTCAGCTTCAACATCAGTCTTTCCAATGAACATCCAGGACTGATCTCCTTTAGAATGGACTGGTTGGATCTCCTTGCAGTCCAAGGGACTTGCAAGAGTCTTCTCCAACACCGCTGTTCAAAAGCATCAATTCTTCAGTGCTCAGCCTTCTTTATAGTCCAACTCTCACATCCATACATGAGTACTGGAAAAACCATAGCCTTGACTAGACGGACCTTTGTTGACAAAGTAATGTCTCTGCTTTTTAATATGCTGTCTAGGTTGGTCATAACTTTCCTTCCAAGGAGTAAGCGTCTTTTAATCTCATGGCTGCAGTCACCATCTGCAGTGATTTTGGAGCCCCCAAAACTAAAGTCAGCCACTGTTTCCACTGTTTCCCCATCTATTTCCCATGAAGTGATGGGACCGGATGCCATGTATGTTGAGCTTTAAGCCAACTTTTTCACTCTCCTCTTTCACTTTCATCAAGAGGCTCTTTAGTGACAAAGGAGGCAAGAATATACAATGGATTAAAAACAATCTCTTTAACAAGTGGTGCTGGGAAAACTGGTCAACCACTTGTGAAAGAATGAAACTAGAACACTTTCTAACACCATACACAAAAATAAACTCAAAATGGATTAAAGATCTAAATGTAAGACCAGAAACTATAAAACTCCTAGAGGAGAACATAGGCAAAACACTCTCCGACATACATCACAGCAGGATCCTCTATGACCCACCTCCCAGAATATTGGAAATAAAAGCAAAAATAAACAAATGGGACCTAATTAAACTTAAAAGCTTCTGCACAATAAAGGAAACTATAAGCAAGGTGAAAAGACAGCCTTCAGAATGGGAGGAAATAATAGCAAATGAAGCAACTGACAAACAACTAATCTCAAAAATATACAAGCAACTCCTACAGCTCAATTCCAGAAAAATAAATGACCCAATCAAAAAATGGGCCAAAGAACTAAATATACATTTCTCCAAAGAAGACATACAGATGGCTAACAAACACATGAAACGATGCTCAACATCTCTCATCATCAGAGAAATGCAAATCAAAACCACTATGAGGTACCATTTCACGCCAGTCAGAATGGCTGCGATACAAAAGTCTACAAGCAATAAATGCTGGAAAGGGTGTGGAGAAAAGGGAACCGTCTTACACTGTTGGTGGGAATGCAAACTAGGACAGCCACTATGGAGAACAGTGTGGAGATTCCTTAAAAAACTGGAAATAAAACTGCCTTATGATCCAGCAATCCCACTGCTGGGCATACACACTGAGGAAACCAGAATTGAAAGAGACACGTGTACCCCAGTGTTCATCGCAGCACTGTTTATAATAGCCAGGACATGGAAGCAACCTAGATGTCCATCAGCAGATGAATGGATAAGAAAGCAGTGGTACATATACACAATGGAGTATTACTCAGCCTTTAAAAAGAATACATTTGAATCAGTTCTAATGAGGTGGATGAAACTGGAGCCTATTATACAGAGTGAAGTAAGCCAGAAAGAAAAACACCAATACAGTATACTAATGCATATATATGGAATTTAGAAAGATGGTAACAATAACCCTGTATACGAGACAGCAAAAGAGACACTGATGTATAGAACAGTCTTTTGGACTCTGTGGGAGAGGGAGAGGGTGGGATGATTTGGGAGAACGGCATTGAAATACGTATAATGTCATATATGAAACTAGTCGCCAGTCCAGGTTTGATGCACGATACTGAATGCTTGGGGCTGGTGCACTGGGACGACCCAGAGGGAGGGTATGGGGAGGGAGGAGGGAGGAGGGTTCAAGATGGGGAACAGATGTATACCTGTGGCGGATTCATTTCGATATTTGGCAAAACCAATACAATATTGTAAAGTTTAAAAATAAAATTAAAAAAAAAAGGAGGCTCTTTAGTTCTTCTTCACTTTCTGCCATAAGGATGGTGTCATCTGCATATCTGAAGTTATTGATATTTCTCCTGGCAATCTTGATTTCCAGCTTGTGCTTCCTCCAGTCCAGCGTTTCTCCTGATGTACTCTGCATATAAGTTAAATAAGCAGGGTGACAATATACAGCCTTGACGTACTCCTTTTCCTATTTGGAACCAGTCTGTTGTTCCATGTCCAGTTCTAACTGTTGATTCCTGACCTGCATATAGGTTTCTCAAGAGGCAGGTCAGGTGGTCTGGTATTCTCATCTCTTTCAGAATTTTCCACAGTTTATTGTGATCCATGCAGTCAAATGCTTTGGCATAATTAATAAAGCAGAAATAGATGTTTTTCTGGAACTTTCTGGCTTTTTTGATGATCCAGCAGACATTGGCAATTTGATCTCTGGTTCCTCTGCCTTTTGTAAAACCAGCTACATGTCCATTAATAAAGGACCAATTACTTGCAGATATGAAAATTATTAGAAGTTCTGATATGAAATAATCTTTAAGATGTCTTAGAAACTAAAAATATAAGATATAGAACAGTTGTATAGTATGCTGCAATTTGTGAGAAAAGAACATATACTGCAGAGATTTCCTTGTGTAATTTTAAATATTTTGTTTTTTAGAAATGATTGTCTGTAGGAGTTAAACTGAGAACAGTAGGGTTTCATAGTGCAGAAGCTTACTCTTTACTGTATGTATGTAGTGCTTGGAATTATCTTTTGGGGTTTGTTCTGTTTTGTTATTATTCTTTGTGTTAAAATTATTGTATTAGTTTCTAAAAAAAGGATTTTAAGAGATTTGCCATCAGTATTCCTGCAGTAGAAGAAATGATAGTCTCTAATTAAGGCAGAAAGAACTTGATCCCAGATAGAAATTCTGATGTGCAAGGAAAACTAAAGAGCAAAGAAAGTAGTAAATTTGTGGGATGAAAGTAAATAAACATCAACTATATAAAGCAACGATAATAGTATTGTGAGATTTTAAAATCAATATATGTATTGAAATGAGTACATTAGGAAAGAATAAAGACTGAAAATGAAGGAGCTAAACATTTATCTAAAGAAGTTAGGAAAACAATAGCAAAATAATCCTGAAGAAAATTAAATAAAGGAGATGACATTGAAAACATAATGAAAAACTGATTATTTGAAAACACTACTGAAAGTGATGGATAACTTGTATATTGCTTTCATAATTAAAAATCAATAAAATAAATATAGATAAATATGTATATTACTTTCTTCTTTATAAGAGTGAGAAAATTATGCTACCAAAATATCCAGTAAACGAGATTGATCATATAAATTGACCTACAGCACAATTAAATTTTATTCATTTATTAAAATATTAATTTTAATAACATAGAAAATGCTTATTATATAGCATTAAGCAAAAACAGTATACAAACCTGGATGTTTAGTATGATCTTAACTTTTACAAAAATTCACAGAGAAAGTCTATGAGGAAATATGTCTAATGTGAACAATGTTACTGATTTATATAGATTTATATGTTATATATTTATGGATGATTTTACGCTTTTTCTTCATACTTTTCAAAATATGTACTCCTTATAATTTTTTAAATCGCTGTGTTATACTCATATTAAATTGGAAAAATGAAGACATTTTCTAAAAGATATATTCCCTTTTTGCTCCCAGTCTTAGTTCACAGTTCATAGTAGTTACATCACTTCCCTGAGAGACACCCTAAGTGGTAGAAACCAGAAAGCAACCTTCATGAATGATGAGTTGCTGTCGTCTGTAATTCTAGGCTTGTGGGTCTGCAGGTGATACTATGAACACTGTCTGTGTTCTTCATGATCAAACGAAGCTTCCTGTTTCATTATTTACCTCCTGCTGAGATCTTGCCCTTGATGTGATAACAGCTAGAAGTACTTTCGTTCTGCTTTTCCTAAACTTAAACCAGTATTCCATTCCATTTGTAGCTATGGATAATACTACTGAGCTACATAATGAAATTATGAACTATTTTTGTGATTTATAAGATGTGTAAATAACATGTTTCATGGGATATAAAGACTATGGAAGTTTGGTCTACCGTGTGTTTAATTGCTTTTTGTGTGTGTGTTCTGTGTTGTTTAAGTTTTATATTGATTTTTTAAAGACAGTTTTTTTTCATTTTAGAAATGCTTGAGACATGTCTTTGTTGATGATTGGTAGTAAAAAACAAAAGAATTTGAGTTATATAACTTAATTAGTAGAGAAATTGGAGTAGTGAATTGACTTTAAAAACTCAAACTCATAAAACAGATATTCAAAAAAGCATATGCCACCCTCAAAAATCAACAGAAAAGACATTTTCACCAATTGGATAAGTAACTCTCTAAGTCTCTTTACCGTCTTTCTACAGGAAGAAGCAATTCCGATATCTTCTAGAAACCAAAGGGAAAAAACCTGGTATTGTCAGTGAAGAAAATAATGATAGCAAGAGACTTGTGGGAGAAAACACAAATCGTGCTACACTGAATTATACCACGAGAGACTTCTATACTGAAAAGCTAGAGGTAAAACTACCATTATCTTTGGAACTTAGTGCCTGGATAAATTCCAAATGGCTTGAGACTTGGGAGTTATATGTTTCTCTCCTACTCATTTAAGATAACCTTTTTAAAATCTGGAATGTTAGTCAGCCTCATATCCAGAGCTGGGGGCAGTAGGCACCAAGGAATTAGGGAGAAGTAGAGCCCTTAGTTCAATATATTTAAGCAGAAAAGAAATATTGAAAAGAAATAGGTACCAAAAATTTAGACCGAAGTAGGACCAGGATTCAGATCTCTGAATTAAGAAAACTGGAATAGACTTGCTCTGAGTACTTTCCTAGCTTGTGCCAGACGGGCAGAAGATACAACAGAACCTCCATTTCTGTTCTCTTTGCCTAGGTCCTTGAGGTTTTAATTCACTATTTTATTCTCCTACAGCATTAGCTTCTGTGTTCTTAGTCACATAGTTTTAACCTATTTTGTTTCCACTATAGTCTTTTAGACAGAAAGGCTAGAACCAATTCTTTACTCCTGTATGTGTTCAGAAGTTTTTTGAGGGAATGCTGTGTTAGGGGACTGCAGAACTATAAAGAAGAGAACCATGCAGTGTGTGCCTTGATGGAAATCAGAGAAAGGTGAAGAAACAGGCCATCTATATAAAAATAAGATGTTAAAATTCTGCAAGAGTTTTTGAGGGGTTTAGGGGGCTGTGTGAGTGTGTATTGGCCAAATATTTTTCAAATGTTTTATAATGGTTGTGAGATTCTTTATTCAAACTATATTATAGCTGAAAACTCATTATGTCAAAAGAAAGCAAAACAGCAGAGCTGCTCCTGTTGTAGATGGGGTTCAGAGCTCTGTTTGATTGGATCTTCTATTCTTTTCCTTTCTCCTCACCTCATTCCCAGACCTGAAGAATCTCTTTGGAACCCATAGGCCTCTAAAGATTATACTTTGAAAAGCATTTAACTCAATGCAACAATATTTTTATAGCATCCTGAAGGATGTTTTGAAAAGATTCTGCTTTAAATTCTAGCGCATGAAAGGTTACTGCTTCGTGAGGTAGTTGTGTATCACTGAGCAACTCCAACAGTGGAGAAAGTCTTCCCCATGTTAAGCTGCCTCCTAATAACTTTGAATTAGTGATGCTGATGTTGCCTTATGTAGGAAACAGAGCAAATATCTTCCTTATGAAAACTCTTTAAATATTTGAAATGAATTACTTGAAGTCATCTTTATAGTTATCCTTTCTTACATTCAAAACTCACGTATTGAGCACCTGTCACGTGTAATACTTGGACTGTAAGAAGACGCTGTTATTATCCTCATGAATCTCACGTTCTGATGGAGGAGATAGACATATGCAGGGATAATGTAAATCAGTAAGTCGGGAGAGTGTAGCTCAGGGGAACTCTACTCAGTGCTCTGTGGTGACCTAAAGGGAAAGGAAATCAAAACAAAGAGGAGATTGATGTACACGTACGGCTGATTCTCTTCAACACAGCAGTGTGAAGAAACCAAACTCCAATTTTTAAAAGTCAGTTTTCCTTAAAATAATTTAAAATTTAATATAATCCCAATAAGAAGCCAAAAATTTTACATTGAATTGATTCTACAGTACCTGTGGGAAAATAAACATAAATAACCATAAAAACTCTGAAAAAGAAAAATGATGGGGAGAAAACTAGCACTACTAGATAAATTAAGACGTATTATGATCTTATCAGTTAAAACAGGGTGTTTATGGAAAGATAGTCTAATGAGATAGAATGGAAAATTCAAATATACATCTAGATAAAAAAGAGAATTTATTATATGATAAAGAATAATCTCAAGCAAATCAAGAAGGATTATCCCAGTAGTGATTTGAAAATAACTACGGAATTAAGGAGGGAAAAGAGCTGGATTCAGACTTTATACTTACATCCGCATTAATTCTAAATGAGTCAGAGATGTTGAAGTTTATAATGAAAGGGTAAAATATCTACAAAAAACCATGAAAGATTTATGTGCAGCACTGAGATCAGAAAGACCTTCAGAGAGATAAAATAAGCAATGACAAAAAACAAACGAAAGAAATAATTTGCAACTAATCTCCCTAAATTATCAAGAACTTTTAGAAATCAGTGAGAAAAGGGACCAACAATCCCGTATAGGTTGTGTTACTTATTCAAAAATAAGTTTAAAATAATATACCATTTACCATGACAATAAACACTGTCAGTTCAGTTCAGTCGCTCAGTCATGTCCGACTCTTTGCAACCCCATGAACCGCAGCACGCCAGGCCTCCCTGTCCATCACCGACTCCCAGAGTTCACCCAAACCCATGTCCATTGAGTTGGTGATGCCATCCAACCATCTCATCCTCTGTCATCCCCTTCTCCTCCTGCCCTCAATCTTTCCCAGCATCAGGGTCTTTTCAAATGAATCAGCTCTTTGCATCAGGTGGCAAAGTATTGGAGTTTCAGCCTCAGCATCAGTCCTTCCAATGAACACCCAGGATTGATCTCCATTAAAATGGACTGGTTGGATCTCCTTGCAGTCCAGGGGACTCTCAAGAGTCTCCTCCAACACCATAGTTCAAAAGCATCAATTCTTCGGTGCTCAGCTTTCTTTAAAATATATATAAGCCCTCCACAGAGAAAATTATAAAGTTTTATTTGAAAGACACTGAGGAAGAACTAAATAGATGGTTTATGTTTATGGACAGAAACTTTCTACATAGTAAAGATGTCAGTTCTTCCTAAATCCATCAGTATAAGGCAATTCTAATAAAAATTTAGAAAAGTTATTTGTAGAACTTCATCAGTTGACCCTAAAGGTGTTTGATAGAGCAAAGAACTTAAAATAACACAACAGTATAAGTGAAGAGAAGTTGCCTTACCAGATATGAAGTACTATTTTTAGCTGTAGTAATTGAGGCCATATAAGAATAGATTCGTAGATCCATGGACAAAATAGCCAGAACTATCCCATGTTTGTGGGAAGACTTTGTACAGATATCAGGTATTGCTGACTAGTACAGACAGACTAGCTAATAAATGCTATTGAGGAAATGAAATATCAAATCAGAAATACATATCCCTACTATGGTGTACTTTCTTAAAAACCATATTAAAAAAATTAACTCCAGATCAAATAAAAACCCAAATATGAAAAGCAAACTTTAAAATTCTCACTTAAAAACAGTTGAAAATATGACCGTGATTCGGTAGGCTATGATTTTCTAACCCCCCCACCCCCCAAGGGCACAAACTGTAGGGAGAAATTTTGATAAATTTGGCAATAGAGGTCATTTTTTGAAAAAAACAGATAGAGTTTCCATGGAGTCATATAAGCAGAGTCTTGATTAAAGTGGTTTGAGAGGTAAATAAGCAATCAAGAAGTAAAGATAGCAATGCTGACTCCTGTTTTGAGAAGTATCAAAGGGAAAAATAAAATCTGAAGCCACATAACATTTGGAAAGAATAATATGCCATTAGGGGATTTGGATCTGAGCCCATGATTCCACCACTTATTTATTACCTGAAAGACCTTGCCCTGGTCGTTAATCACTTTCTCTTGACTCACAATGTAGCATTCCCCACTTCCTGGAAAATGTTTTACTCACTGCAACACAAAGTGCTGATTCTCTCGCCTCTGTGTATCTTGAGTTGTTGAAGGAATTACTTGAAGTAAGTTTCTCACAAATCAGGATAAGCCGCCCCTTTCACTATGCCTATGACACATATAATTCTGTTGCTTGGTAGGTCCAATGCCCTGACTCATTCTGAAAAAGATTTAAGATAGATGGAAAGCTGAAAGGGACTTTAAAGAATCCAATCCTGTTATTAGACAGCTGAGGAAAACTGGAAACTTAGGTGAACAGCTGAGGCTCACATAGTGAGTTCCTGACTGAACTGCCTCTAGGACTCAGGCCTTCTGATTGCTGGCCTTGGCTCCTTTCAGTTTATCCTGAATGCTTCCTGAAGTCGTCTTGACCACCCCAGCACAAAGGGCTCTCGTTTCTTTGAACACTGGTGGTATTTGCTGTCTACACATCTCATCCAGCACTCATGTACTGTTTCCTTTCTTTTAGTTAAGCTTTCAATGTGTATAGGATATCTCTCCAACTAAACTGCAGGTTCTTCAAGAGCTAAATCAGCATTTTCTCCGGTAGGTATTAGTAGATGACAGCCAATCCTGAGCAAGTCTCTCAAACTTTGTTAACCTTAGAGTCCCATTTATAAAATGGACATATGGATTAAATTCCTATACAAGTACCATTATTGTTCAAATAACTTTATAACAAGTCTACCGTGACCTGCTTTTTTCTATCTTCATGACAATAGAATTTTAGTTCAATGAACTAACATAAACAATATTGTAGAGTTCATCTCATCAGGATTGAACTTGTGAAATACTTGTTTTATACCCCCTACAGGGATAGAAAAAGAATAAGTGTGTGATGTGTGAAAGCATTTGAGAATGGAAAAAGCATTATTCAAAGAGGAGCAACTTCTTGACAGGTCAGGGCAAGAGAAGTATCTCTAATGTGCTCTTAAGAGGATCATTCTGTACATGCAGAATGAGTTGTGCTGGCAGACACCTGATGAGTTTTAGAGTATATTGCATGGAGATGCAGAGTAATTGGCTTAGTGGAGAGAAGAAATGATGAAGCAAAGATGCTTTCAAACACATTTACTAATTAAGGGTTAGTATATATTAGATATAATTCTGTATCAACATGTTTATAAAGAAGTCATGGAAGAAACTAGCACAAAATTGTAAAGCACCAAAAATTGCACTATGCCAATTAGAAAAGTTTAATTCATATTATATATAAATTATTTAACAAAAATCATTTAAATATCTTTATATTTTTCTTATCCTTTATTACTATAAAAATTTTCTGGTCCTACTGCTATAAATTTTTTAAAAATTCAAAATCATGTTTTAAGAAACTTACATGTCTGTAAGAGAGGTCTTCTACTTATGTAAATACATTGCTCGTTGCAAAATATTGCTTGCTTTAGTTTTTGATCTCCAGTGATTCACACTTATCTTTCTTCCTGGTATTCTCCTTGTTTCCCAAATTTACTGAGTGTTAAAAGGAAGCAGCTAAATGCTGTTCTCATTGATAAGCTAACTTAGTGCACATGACTAGGTCCCAGACAATATTTCAGAGTTAGTGAAGTTTGGTTCACCAGAGAAGTCACCAGCTGGAACCATCTGTTATTTATTGCCCATCAGAATATGTGCATATTTTTATGATAGGTCAATACATGACCTGTTGCTTTTAGCACATGAACTAAATCAAATCAGATCAGCATGTTGAGCCCTGAATGGTGATTATTTAGAGAAATCTTATATGTCATAAGAAAATTTCCAAAATGTGCCTCTGTTAGAGGAGGTTAGTGACAACTGGGACTCGTTGTTAACTTCTGTTAATTAATCAAGAATCCAAAACATATTTATTTTTTGTTTTATAAATTGTAAAACTTTGGAAAAGAAAGAGAAGTATAAAAAAGGAGTAGAAATATTCATCTCACTACCCTAAGACAATCTTAATGACACTTCAGTATATTTCCTTTCATTAATATTGAATATATTTTTGTAACTTTTTAATGAAAATTTCAAATATATGAAAAAGTTGAAATAATTTTACAGTAAACATTCATTCCCCAAACTTAAATTCTACTGTTAGTATTGTACTGTACCATGTACTTGCTTTATCACTTATCTATGCTTTTCCCCATCCTCTATCCATCAATAATCCATCTTATTTTTTAAATTTATTTCCAAGTAATTGCACACATTACCATGCTTCTCCCTAAATGATTTAGCAAGCAGATCATTCAGTTCAGTTCAGTTCAGTCGCTCAGTCATGTCCGACTCTTTGTGACCCCATGAATCGCAGCACGCCAGGCCTCCCTGTCCATCACCAACTCCCGGAGTTCACTCAGACTCACGTCCATCGAGTCAGTGATGCCATCCAGCCATCTCATCCTCTGTCGTCCCCTTCTCCTCCTGCCCCCAATCCCTGCCAGCATCAGAGTCTTTTCCAATGAGTCAACTCTTCACATGAGGTGACCAAAGTACTGGAGTTTCAGTTTTAGCATCATTCCTTCCAAAGAAATCCCAGGGCTGATCTCCTTGCCTCTTGAAAAACCTATATGCAGGTCAGGAAGCAACAGTTAGAACTGGACATGGAACAACAGACTGGTTCCAAATAGGAAAAGGAGTACATCAAGGCTGTATATTGTCACCCTGCTTATTTAACTTCTATGCAGAGTACATCATGAGAAACGCTGGGTTGGAGGAAGCACAAGATGGAATCACGATTGCCAAGAGAAATATCAATAACCTCAGATATGCAGATGACACCACCCTTATGGCAGAAAGTGAAGAGGAACTAAAGAGCCTCTTGATGAAAGTGAAAGAGGAGAGTGAAAAAGTTGGCTTAAAGCTCAACATTCAGAAAACAAAGATCATGGCATCTGGTCCCATCACTTCATGGCAAATAGATGGGGAAACAGTGGAAACAGTGTCAGACTTTATTTTTTGGGGCTCCAAAGTCACTGCAGATGGTGACTGCAGCCATGAAATTAAGATGTTTACTCCTTGGAAGAAAAGTTATGACCAACCTAGATAGCATATTGAAAAGCAGAGACGTTACTTTGCCAACAAACGTCCGTCTAGTCAAGGCTATGGTTTTTTCCAGTGGTCATGTATGGATGTGAGAGTTGGACTGTGAAGAAAGCTGAGCGCCAAAGAATTGAGGCTTTTGAACTGTGGTGTTGGAGAAGACTCTTGAGAGTCCCTTGGACTGCAAGGAGCAGATCATTAGAGTTCAGTAATTCATATAGTTTTTTGTTTTGAGGCATAATTTATATACAATGAAATAAAATCTTAGGTATACAATTGTTAAGTTTTGACAAATACATATACTCATATAACCCAACCTCTATCAAAATTTCATTTTGTACTTTTTCTTTTTCCACTTAGCATTATAGTGTAAGCATTTTCCTTGTTACTATAAACCTTCATAGTAGATTTTAAGGGCAGTATTTGTTGATATTTTAAATTTAACTTTTTAAAAATGATTTTGCTATTTTGATTTGAGTTGGAGGTTTTAGTAGATCGTTTTTCAATTAGTTAAACCTATTTTCTCATTGACATTTATTACTTATTTCCTTATCCATTTATGTGAATTGCTTCCCCTATAATGCTGATTATCTGATCTATTTCATGTTTTTTTCCATATATATTATGGCATTTTCCATCATTGTGCCTGAATACTCAAAGTATCAATAGCCAAATTAAGTGTCAAATTCTTGCATTAATTAAAATGGCTTTGTTTCAGCTTCTAGGATGAAATCCAAGCCCAATGCCCCAATTACCTCAGGTCTCAAACTTCCTCTGTTGTGTTTTGAACCCAGATTTTTCATTTGGGCTTCCCTTGTGGCTCAGCTGGTAAAGAATCCGCCTGCAATGAGGGAGACCTGGGTTTGATCCCTGGGTTAAGAAGATCCCCTGGAGAAGGGAAAGGCTAACTACTCCAGTATTCTGGCCTGTAGAATTCCATGGTCTCTATAGTCCATGGGGTTGCAAAGAGTCGGACACACCTGAGTGACTTTCACTTTCACTTTTCATTTGCAGACTGTCAGACCCAGAAGTTGAATGGGTGCATTGTCTCATCTGAAGGCCAAGTTCTGGGTCCCAGGCTTGTATATATGTCCTCTTTCTCCTTGTACACTTCCCCCCAACTTTGTCCAAATATTCTCAGTCACATAAGTCAGTGTAATATATCACTACATCCTTTCCTAAAATATGGAATTAAGTCAGAGTGTGGCTATTTCGTGTTTGTATATAGATATTAACTGAGCTCAAGGCTTCCCAGGTGGTGCTAGTGGTAAAGAACCCTCCTGCCAATGCAGGAGGTATAAGAGGCATGGGTTTGATCCCTAAGTTGGGAAGATCCCCTGGAGGAGGGCATGACAATCCACTCCAGTTTTTTTGCCTGGAGAATCCCATGGACAGAGGAGCCTAGTGGGCTACATTCCATAGGGTTGCGAGAGTTGGACATGACTGAAGCAACTTAGCACGCATGCACATTAACTGACCTCATGTTAATTAATATTGTTAGTATCATTTACCATTAGAAGCCGTGAATCTGTACATTCAGCTGACTTGTGTGAGGGAAACTGCCTGCACTGAGAGAGAAGGTCTATCAACAGAGAAATTGTAGTTATGATCCAGTGATTCCAATAAATAAACACTTTTTAAATACAATTTTAAATCTTTATTTCTCCCCATAATTAGCAAATGAATTTCATATTAGCTCAACTGGAAGTTTTCTTCTCATAGTTGCCAAGAAATATATTTTTAACAGAGCTGTCCCACAGAGCTGGGAGTGGACTGGCAAGAAGGAAGCCTTCAGCTGCTATCTTTACTCAAGCAGAGCTCTGTGTCAGAGTGTCTAGGAAAGTATTCCTGCTCTGAGGAGTGGGGTCAGAATAGATTATCAAGCTTCTCTGGTTCAGCTAATTGTTGCTTTGGTTTGGGGCTTAATTATGATTCTATGCAAAATATTCTTTTTCTGACAGGAAATAAAGGAAAAAAAGAAATTCTGCAAGATATATATCGAGGATCTTGTGAAGGAAGCCACGGAAATCAACATGAAAAATGAAGCTTTGCAGAAACTTTGGCCACAGATGTTCATTGAGCTTGTGAGGGATGCAGTTATAGAAATCCGCAATAAAAATTCCTATATGAAGCTTTGCCTACAGCAGATAACTGACCAAAAATAGAAATGGCTTTTAGTTACAACTGAGATTTTTAGTTTTATGTTTTTGATGGTTGAAACTATGTGGGTTAAAAAATGTTAAAACAACAACAAAACTTTTCCTTCAAGCTAGAAAGACTAGCATCAAAGCATCTATTGCCTACTGTTCTTGTAGTTAAAGGTTAGGAAGGAAAGAGCAAAAGGGAAAATTCATTTCCTATATATGTTGACCAAACAACCTTTGGGAACTGAGCAGTCTCTAGGGCCCTTGAATGGGCCCTGCGTCTTGGGTTCTTGATTTGACTGGTGCCCCTGCTACAGCCCAAAGCACGTAGTGTTCGCTCATGGTTCAGCATGAGTTGCTTCTGTCTACTTTCAGCTGATAATTTTTAGTTACTTACCTCTTTATTTTATGTTATGATTTCAAAGCCAAAAATATGTTCTTTTTTATGAGTGAAGAATAAACTTATTAATAAATTACTTTAAAAGAAAACGTGTTTGCCTCCTTAATCCAGTCAGAATTGTCCTATTTATTGCACGTTTCTCTTGAGCTGAGTAGGAGCCCTTCTCTTTACTTATGTAGGAAGAGGCCTCATTCTAAGGATGCATCCTCGGCACACCACAGAAAGTCCTGGGTGTCACTATGAGCAGAAAATACGAAAATGAGTCCAAACAGGGACAAGAAGGAAGTGTGTTTGCCTTAAGAGATCCTGAGTGTATGTATGTGAAATGCAGTGACTAATCCGTAAGTCTGCTTCTATGAATTGTGTGTCTCTGTTGTTGGCTACTCTGAGGCTCTTTTTCTAGGCAGGCATGTGTACCTGTATCTCAAAAGTATTAGAGATTTAGGAGGGAAAGTTTCAAATTTTTCTAATTCCAGTTGAAGATCAAACAGAGAAATAAGATATAAAGATATAAGCAGGGGGTTATATCCTGCTTGTATATATATCCAGGGTTATATGTCCTGGTTGATGCTAGTGATTTTGGAGCCCATGACCATACCCAGAAGTGATACAACTTTAGAAACACAATCTTACAGGTCCATAAGTAGGAATTCCCCGATTTGCTCAGATTTCACCTGGCAGCTGTATGGATCACCAGGATATGGGAAAATGAAAACAAAAGTTACAGGAAGATAGGGTCCTACGGAAACGCTTGAAGGGAAGGAAGGTAAGCTGCTTTGCTTACACTAAGAAAGGCCTACGTCCTTAAGAGCTCTTGGTCACCCTCAAGTTTAGGAAGGGCTCAAGTTTAGGGAGCCATGTTTCAGAACACGGCCTTTCAAATCTCACTGTCCTGGGTTTGCATCTCGGCACTTCAGCTCCCACTTTAGCTTGTGAACCATCTGGACCTCAGTTTCCTCATGATAGCACATATCTTATAAGATCATGGTGAGGATCAGATGAGATAATGCATTTAAAAGTGACCACAAAGTAAATGAAGCTATTCTTTGTCATCTTCTAGAAGCAGGTTGAACCACAGTTTTGGCGCCCTGGGACAGGAAGAACTGTTAGTGTTTGCTGATGATCCTCCGTCTTTCCAAATTGAAACATACAGACCAACTCTCATCTATCTGGTAAACAGTGACCCCTCCCCGGGTTTCTGTCTTATTTGGCATAGAAACGAGAGCCCACCTTGAGGGTGACATTGAGATGAAAAACAAGAGTATCTTGTTCATGGGCTTCTAGGAAATAGGAGAGGCAAGGACATCTGACTCCTCAGGCATGCGGGGAGTGGTTGCTCACTCTAGGCCAGGCAGGGGAATGCCTGGCTGTTTAATAAACGACCTGTCTAGCTTGCTGCATGCTGCCTCTCCTCCCCCTACCCTCCCACCCTGATGATAAAGAGCCTAGATCTTCATGTTCACGTGCATTCTTGGCTCTCCCCAGTCCTCCTAGGCGTTTAAGGAACTGAAAGAAGATCAACACTCACTGGCTTGGTGGCAAACCTACAGGTTGGCTCAACTCAGAGCACCTGCTTCAAGCCTAGTAAGAGGGGTTCTGTCTTGTTTCTAAAATCAGAACTCTTTAATGCCCCGTCTTTAGTCACTTGGTCTCTTCATCCCTTTGTACATGAGCTCCCTCTTGCTTACCCCCGCTGTTACACAGAGTGATTTCTGTTACTTGAATCCTTGTTTTGCCTGATCCCAAATCCCACTGACTGTGTCCTCCCGTCTCATTCTTATCCCTTGCCACTCAACTTCCTCCGAACCCATGCTTGCTGGACTTGCTGGACCATGCTTGCTGGTGAGGATAATCCCCAGAGAAAAGGGCAAGGGGACCTGGGTCTACTGTGTCTGAAATCAACTGAGGACTCTGTGGCTAGTAGGGATCCCTGCGACAAGTTGTCATCTCTGCTCGGGGTTTTCCAGGATCTTCAGGAAGGGAGCGAGATGCATACCCCACAGGCTGAGACTATCAAGGCTAGTGTATTCTGAAGGATTGCCTTTTTCCAAAAACAATCTCGAGCTCAAACAGAATATCACCTCAAAAGCAGAAAGGTACACAATCTGCCAACTGGGGAGATACCGTCCCCCGGGTTATGGTTTAGCAGTTAGGTGGTTACATGTGCTATTGTTGGGTCTGGGGATGGCTGCTAAGTGTGCAGTTGGATCTGAGGCTAATTAACTGTGCTGCTGTCTGAGGATGGTGCCCGGGTCGGCTCCCTGCTTTGTGAGCTTCACTCCACTAAAGGCCTGATGCAGGAGACCATGAAGCCTCACGGTGCTCCTGATCTATTCCTTTCCAGGGTAGGGGCTACAGTGGTATTCGTATGCTCCACTGAGTAATAATAATCATAACAACAAATAAGACTTATTGGGTGGCATCATGCACTTATTTTAAGCTCTTTTTAAAAATGTTTTATTTTTGCCCATGTTGAGTCTTGGTTGCCGCATGCCAGCTTTCTCTAGTTACAGCAAGTGGGGTCTGCTCTTGACTGCGATGCAGGGTCTTCTCATTTCGGTGGCTTCTCTAGTTGTGGCGCACAGGCTCTGGGTGAGCAGATTCAGCAGCTGCAGCACATGGCCCTAGAGCACAAGGGCTTCAGTAGTTGCTATTTGAGTGCTCTAGAGCTCAGGTTCTGTGGTTGTGGCTCATGGGTTTAGTTGCCCCACAGCATGTGGGAGCTTCCTAGACCAGAGATCAAACCCATGTCCCCTGCATTGGCAGGCGGATTCTTTACCACTGAACCACCACGGGAGTCCTATTTTAAGCTCTTGACATGCATTGTCTCATTTATTCTCCCTGCACTGTGATATACATGTGCCCCTATTTGAACACTAGAAAACTGAGACCTTGAGAGGTTAAAAACCTCACCCAAGAGTATTTCATCCAATAAGTAGTACATGGGACCTGCGTTCATAAACATGTTTCATCTTAAGCATTTGGCATCTGAGTAATATAAATGAAAGAATGAAAAGAAAGGAAGGAAAGAAAAGGAAGAAGCAAGGAAAGGAAAGAAGAACCTGGCTAGTTAGCAAGGCAAACATGCAAACCAGAACACAGAGATCCTGCTCAGGAGAATATTAAGTTAAATCTTGAAGGACAAAGGTTAGTTTTCCTAACCTGCTTTTATGGGTCAGCTGGAGATGGAATGGTTACTGTTGCCAAGAAGTTCAGAGCCAAGTTTGAAACTTGATCACCCTGACTGTGGTTAACCAGTATTGATGGAGTATTTGTTATCTTTGATCCTCATTTTCTACTTAGGTTTATGTTTTCCTGGCTCATTGTATGTATTTTTTTTTTTTTTTTGAAAGTTACCTCAAATCCTTTCTGGAAAGAGGAAAAGGATAAATAAATGAGTTAAAGTATATCCAAAGCTCCAAAGAATAGACTACTCCTATATTTTAGGCAATGAAACACTTTACAGTTTCTCTTCAGGAGACAATGAAACTATTCCTTATATCGCTCTCTCTAAACTTGAGTTTTCAGAGAGTTGACTTCTTTCTTCTCTTTGTTTATCTTGAAATATTTCAACATGCAGAAATGTAGGTAGAATAGTATCTCAAATAAAACCTTGTATCCACCACCAAGCATAACAGATATTTTTCCACATTTGCTTCAGATTTTAAAAATAAAACATCACAAGTAGAAATGGAGCCTCTGTGTAGCTCTTTCCCTAGAGGTAACCACAATCCTGAATTTGATGCTTATCATTCATTCATGTTTTCATACCATTCCTATTTATACACATATGCATAGGGAGTTCATTGAATTGACTTTATATTTTCATATTTTATATAAATAGTATCATGCAATATGCATTTTTTCTGCATATTTTTTTTTCCACTTGGTATTCTGTTTCTGAGCAGCTCTACCCAAAAACATAATTGATGGGAATAAATAACTCAGCTTTTGTTGTTTCTCTTTTTTTACTGCTGTTTGATATTTGGCTGTACGGTCAAAGTATAATTTATATATTCATTTTCCTGTTGATGGGCATTGTGATTTCTACTTTATAGCTGTTACACACAATTCTGCTTTGAATATACTTGTTCACAGGTGAGTTTTGAGAGCACATAATTCGTGATGGGATTTCTGGGTCAGATGCACATCTTCAACTACATTAAATATTGTCAATTGTTTCTGAAGTCATTATCAGTTCACATTCCCACAATACATGTTCAGTTGTTCCACATTCTCAATTTTTGCAACCTGACGAGTTAATGTACAGTATGTGTGTGTGTTCTTGAGGATGGCTTTTGTGCAGAGAAGAGATTATTCAAGAACTTTTTTTAAGATGAAGTTTATATACAGTGAAATGCACTTAAGTGTAAAATCTGATTAATTTTGAAAATATCAACATCCCAATTAAGATATAAAATATTCTAATCACTTGAGAAAAGTTATTCTAGCCAATTGCCTTTCCCTCTGAGCAGCTATCGGAGAAGGGGATGGCACCCCACTCCAGTACTCTTGCCTGGGAAATCCCATGGACGGAAGAGCCTGGTGGGCTGCAGTCCATGGGGTCGCGAAGAGTTGGACACGACTGAGCGACTTCACTTTCACTTTTCACTTTCATGCACTGGAGAAGGAAATGGCAACCCACTCCAGTGTTCTTGCCTGGAGAATCCCAGGGATGGGGAGGCTGGTGGGCTGCCGTCTACGGGGTCACACAGAGTCGGACACGACTGACGTGACTTAGCAGTAGTAGTAGCAGCATGAGCAGCTATTTTTCTAAGTTCTTTCACCATCGATTGGTTAATTTTGTCTGTTCTAGAACTTCATGTAAATAGAACAATGCAGTGTGTACTCATGTGTCAGGCATCTTTTACCCAACGGATACATTTTTAAGAATCACTCATATTGTTTCACATATCTGAAATTGTCATTTTTATTACATAGTGTGAAGATACTACAATTTGTTTATCTACTCTATTGGGTTGTTTCTAACTTTGGGGATATTATGAATAAAGACATTTTATAAAAGTTCAGTGGAGCTACTGGGTCATTATAAGTTTGACTTTCTAAGGAACTGCCATGCATTCTTCAAGGTGTATAATTTTACACTCTCTCCAGCAACGTATACAGAGTTCCAATAAAGTTGTGAGCCTTTATTATTTTTAATAATTCTAGCATGGCTTTTTTGGCCATCTCATTGTTGCTTTAATTTTATTTTCCCTGATGTCTAATGCTGTTGATCATGTTTTTATGTGCTTTTTAGTCATTTTTATTTCTTCTTTTGTGAAGGAAATGTTCAGGTCTATTGCCCATTTCTAAAATTTGAATTGTCATTTTATTACTGATTTGTATGGGTTCTATCTATGTTCTATATAAAATACTTCTGTTTGAATTATAAAGTTTAAACCATTGATTGAGCTGGATTGCCAGGGAAATCCTGGCAAGTGCTTTTTAATGTTCCCTTTAAAATGGTTTGCCTGTCCAAAGTTTGCAAAGATATTCTCTGTTTACTTCTGGAGGCTTTATAGATTTAGCTATCACATTCAGGACTATTATCCTTCTTGAATTAATTTTTGCAAATACTATGAAGTAGGGGTCAAAATTCATTTTCTTTTCCATATGGAAACCCAGTTGTTCCCATATGGTGGTGGTTTAGTTGCTAAGTCATGTCTTATTCTTGAGACCCCATGGACTGTAGCCCGCCTGACTCCTCTGTCCATGGGATTCTCCAGGCAAGAATACTGGAGTGGGTTGCCATTCCCTTCTCCAGGGGATCTTCCCAACCCAGGGATCAAACTCGGGTCTGCTGCATTGCAGGCAGACTCTTTACCGACTGAGCTACAAGGGATATTACTTGGTGCAAAAAGTTCCTTTCTCCCATTGAATTGCATTGGCGATTTTTTTAAAAGATCAGTGGACCTGTACATGTGTGGATCTCCTTCTACACTTACTATTCTTTTCCATTTTAAACTTTTTACATGAATACCATACTGCCATGAATACTGTACTAAGTCTTGAAATCATGTAACTCCCACCAATTTCATTTTTATTTTACAAAATTGTTTTAGCTACTCTAGGTCTTTGCATTTCCATATAAATTTTAGAATCAGCTTGCCAATTTCTAAAAAAAAATGATTTTGGACATTTTTATTAGGATTATACTGACTATAGATGAATTGAGGAAGATGAATATCTTAATAATACTAAATCTTCCACTGCATGAATATGAGATATATCTTCATTTATTAAGACCATTTTTCAGCAAAATTTTGTAGGTTTCAGTTTAACTTTTATTCTAAAGTAAATTTATTCATGACTTTTTATATTTTAAAAGTATTTTTAAAGTTTTACTTTTAATTCTTTTTGCTAATACATAGTAATACAATTTATATATAATTGATTCTCATTGTTTATAGATTCTGTATTTGCAAATTCACTTAATTGCTAAAGTGTATTTGTAACCCCAAAGTCAATACTCACAGTGCCTTCATGTTGATTCAAAGACCCGAGCAGAGTGATGAGAAATTTAAGTCAACCGGCACACACCTCCCAGCTGAGATCAAGGAAGGCAACATTCTGTCTTCTCGTCTTAGTTGTCATAATGTAAACAAGTGTCCTTTTCATGGTATATTTAGTGTCACATCTGTTGCATTTTTATCTTTTCTGTTGGTGATTTTGTTTTTTTTAAAGTGTCCCCAAAGGATAGTGCCAAACTGGTCTCTTAAAGCACAGATGGTTGTGATGTGCCTAACAGGGAAAATGCGTGAGTTAGATAAATTTTGTTCAGGGATGAGTTGTAATGCTGTGGCCATGAGTTAAATGTTATTGAATCAATAATATGTATTTTAAAAGATGTCTTTAAACAAAGCGTACATTAAAAAGTTTACATACTAATTAACTGACAAAAATGTGGTGCTCAGAGGTTCACAGGCACCTAACCCTGTATTTTCCGCAGGAGCAGTTGTTTAATATTTGCTGACTCAGTGTTCACAACATCTTTATAGAATGTAACTTCAGTGAATAATGAGGATCTAGTCTGTTGACCTTGTATCCTGTAACTTGGTGTGCTGCAGTTCATGGGATCGCAGAGAGTCCAACATGACAGCAACTGAACAACAACAAACAATCCATGCTTTACTAATTTTAATAGATTCTTCTGTAAATTTCTTAGGATTTTCCAAAAAACATTTTGTCTACAAATATAATGTTACATCTTTCTTTCCAGTCATCATACCCCTTATTTCTTTTTCTTTCTTTACTGTACAGGCTAAGATTACCAGTTCAGTTGTCTAAAAGAAATGGTAAGAGTGGTTCTCATTGTTTCATTCCTAATGTACAAGTATTCAATATTTCACTATTATTAAGATTAACTATAGGTTTACATAGATAGCCTTTGTCAGACAGGGGAAATGTTTTCCCCTTTTATTCCTAGTTTGCTAAAAGTTTTTATGGTGAATGAATATTGACTTTTGTAAAATATTTTTCTACATCTGTTGAAATAATCATATACGTCTTCCTTGAGGCTGTTAATATTAAACCAGCTTTGCATTACCAGGATGATATGGATCATGGAAAAAGGAAGAGAGTTCCAGAAAAACATCCATTTCTGCTTTATTGATTATGCCAAAGCTTTTGACTGTGTGGATCACAATAAACTGTGGAAAATTCTAAAAGAGATGGGAATACCAGAACACCTGACCTGCCTCTTGAGAGACCTGTATGCATGTCAGGAAGCAACCGTTCATCGCAGCACTGTTTATAATAGCCAGGACATGGAAGCAACCTAGATGTCCATCAGCAGATGAATGGATAAGAAAGCTATGGTACATATACACAATGGAGTATTACTCAGCCATTAAAGAATACATTTGAATCAGTTCAAATGAGGTGGATGAAACTGGAGCCTATTATACAGAGTGAAGTAAGCCAGAAAGAAAAACACCAATACAGTATACTAACGCGTATATATGGAATTTAGAAAGATGGTAACAATAACCCTGGGTACGAGACAGCAAAAGAGACACTGATGTATAGATCAGTCTTATGGACTCTGTTGGAGAGGGAGAGGGTGGGAAGATTTGGGATAATGGCATTGAAACATGTATAATATCATATATGAAATGAGTCACCAGTCCAGGTTAGATGCACAATACTGGATGCTTGGGGCTGGTGCACTGGGACGACCCAGAGGGATGGTATGGGGAGGGAGGAGGGAGGAGGGTTCAGGATGGGGAACACACGTATACCTGTGGCGGATCCATTTCGATATTTGGCAAAACTAATACAATATTGTAAAGTTTAAAAATAAAATTAAAGTATAAAAAAAAGGAAAAGAAAAGAAAAAAAAGGAAGCAACTGTTAGAACTGGACATGGAACAACAGACTGGTTCCACCTAGGAAAAGGAGTATGTCAAGGCTGTATATTGTCACCCTGCTTATTTAACTTATATGCAGAGTACATCATGAGAAACGCTGGGCTGGAAGAAGCACAGGCTGGAATCAAGATTGCCCGGAGAAATATCAGTAACTTCAGATATGCAGATGACACCACCTTTATGGCAGAAAGTGAAGAGGAACTAAAAAGCCTCTTGATGACAGTGAAAGAAGAGAGTGAAAAAGTTGGCTTAAAGCTCAACATTCAGAAAACTAAGATCATGGCATCTGGTCCCATCACTTCATGGCAAATTTTAGGCTCCAAAATCACTGCAGGTGGTGACTGCAGCCATGAAATTAAAAGACACTTACTCCTTGGAAGAAAAGTTATGACCAACCTAGATAGCATATTGAAAAGCAGAGACATTACTTTGCCAACAAAGGTCCGTCTAGTCAAGGCTATGGTTTTTCCTGTGCTCATGTATGGATGTGAGAGTTGGACTGTGAAGAAAGCTGAGCGCTGAAGAATTGATGCTTTTGAACTGTGGTGTTGGAGAAGACTCTTGAGAGTCCCTTGAACTGCAAGGAGATCCAACCAGTCCATTCTAAAGGAGATCAGTCCTGGGTGTTCTTTGAAAGGACTGATGTTGAAGCTGAAACTCCAATACTTTGACCACCTCATGCAAAGAGTTGACTCATTGGAAAAGACTCTGATGCTGGGAGGGATTGTGGGCAGGAGGAGAAGGGGACGACAGAGGATGAGAAGGCTGGATAGCATCTCCAACTTGATGGACATGAGTTTGGGTGAACTCCGGGAGTTGGTGTTGGACAGGGAGACCTGGCGTGCTGCAATTCATGGGGTCGCAAAGATTTGAACACGACTGAGCGACTGAACTGAACTGAACTGATAATGATATCCTTTAACATATTGCTCAATTTTATTTGCTAATATTTGTTTAGAGGTGTTTGCATCTATGTTTATTAAGAATGTTGTTCTGTGATATTTTTCTGTTGCCTCTTTTTCAGGTTTTGGTCTCAAGGTTAAGTTACTCTCATAAAACTAGTGGGAAAGTCTTCCCATCTACTCTGTTTTCTGAAAGAAAATGAGAAGAGCCATATCCTTCAAAATATATGCTAAATTTTTTGTGATTTATTCTTTGACTCAGAGGTTACTTAGAAATGTGTTGGCCCATTATTTGAATAATAGAACATTTCATATCTTTTTGGTATGTGTGTGGAATCACCAGTATCAACATCTGAACCAAAGTTTGATTGAAGGGTCTGTCTCAGTTCTGAAAGGTGACTATAACATCTGTATGTCAATTTAGGTCAAAAATCTCAAGTATATTGTTCAAATCATCCTTTGCTTTATGCATTTAAGAACATGTTATTAAGTGCATACAAATTAAAAACTGACATATCTTACTGGTGAGATGATGTTTTGATATTATGAAATGGCTGTTTTGTCTCTAGAAATTTCTATAGTCTATTTTGTTCAATATTAACATAGCTATATCAGCTTTTTTTTTTTTTACAATTTGAATGAGGTATTTGTGTATGTTTTAATTTCAACCTTTCTATATCCTTATGTTTTAGGTTGTTGTTGTTCAGTCACTCAGTCATGTCCAACTCTTTGTAGCTCTGCGGACTGCAGCACGCCAGGCCTCCCTGTCCTTTACTATCTCCTGGAGTTTGCTCAAACTCAGATCCATGAATCGATGATGCCATTCAACCATCGCATCCTCTTATGTTTCTTTAGACAGCATATAATTTATATTTCTTTCCAGTCTAGCTAGCAATGTGGGCTTTTTAAAGGTGAATTTAGTTCATTTGCATTTACTGTAATATAAAATCAATTTAAATTAATTACCTTAGGCTGTGCTTTTACTTATACCTCCTCTTCCATGTTTTATTTCATTTTGTTTTTTCATCCTTAATTGCTTCCTTTTGATTTATTGAGTATTATTTAGTATTAAATGGTGGGTGTTTTTAGGCATAATTTTCCCTATATGGATTTAGAAGATACACACTCTGTTTCTATTTTATGAGTGACCTCCTATACTTATATATATATATATATATATCATATCTGATAGTTTTATAATAAGCAATAAATTAAGACTTAGAGGTAAAACTTCACCAACTCAATAAAAACCCAAATTTTATATAGACTTAATAATGAACATTTATACTTCATATTCACAATTTTATATTTCATTTCTTCATATCAAATCATCATTTTACACAGTTCCATTTTACACAGCACCTTCATTTTCTCATTCTTTATTTACACTGGAATCAGCTCACTATTTAAGTTTACATAATTTACATTAATTTAATATACTCATCATTATTCTTGACCAATAAACCATTTTTATGAACTGTGACTAAACACAGCATAATAGAAGTGAGAAGGAAATGGCAACCCACTCAGTACATGTGCCTGGAAAATCCCATGGACAGAGGAGCCTGGTGGGCTACAGTCCACAGGGTTGCAAAGAGATAGGTTCTTCTATAGAAGTGAGAAATATACATAATAAGGAAGCATTCATTCAACAAATACTCATTGAGTACTTATGAGGGTATTAAGTGTATGCCAGGCATAGTGCTGTGGCTTAGAATATAAAAGTGAGCAGTAATAAATGTAGCCTCATAAAATTCATAATCAAGTAGACAGTACAATCTGCATGGTGAGAAGCTCCATTAGCCTAGAAGAATTCTACTGACTGATTTTCAGCAGAAAATAATTGTTTATAACGTGGATAATCTTTAAAAATAAAAATATAGGAATGCTTACACTTCTGTGAAAGTAATTTTATGTTCCAAATTTGTGGAATATATATATATATATATATATGCATGCATGCTAAGTCACTTCAGTCATGTCTGACTCTTTGCAACCCCTTGGACTGAAGCTTGCCAGGCTCTTCTGTTCATGAAATTTTCCAGGCAAGAATACTGGAGTGGGTAGCCATTCCCTTCTCCAGGGCATCTTCCCAACCCAGAGAAAGAACCCAGGTCTCCTGCATTGCAGGCAGATTCTTTACCACATTCTTTATCATCTGAGCCACCAGGGCGCATATATATGTGTGTGTTTACATATACATATAGATAGATAGATAGATAATTTTTAAAGTATTTTTGACTATTCTGAAACCACCAAATTATCTGCAGTTCATTCACTTAGACTGCTGGTGTCCACCAGTGATCTAGAGAAAATGACTTACAAAATATACATGTAGATGTGTTTTTACATATCCTCCTCCAGCAGTGTAGCATAAATCTGGTTGGTGGAATTGATTTCACTTGCTCCAAAGTTGAGACTTAATTGACAAAAGCTGGTTAACAGTCTCTTGTCTCTTCTGCAGTCATTGTGCAGTGAATCAGACATAAGCCAATCAACATATGGAATTTCTCTAGCATCAGTAATTGGTTCAGTAGGGCCAATCGGAGAGAAATAGTTTTATTTTATGCTTTGAATATTTGGGAGTAAGAGAGAGCTGACTCTCTCTTGCTCTTAATTCAAGATGTACAAATATGAAGGCTAGAACTTCTACAGCTCTTTAATACCATAAAAGAAATCAGCCACACTCAGAAGAGGTTTGCTGATAAAGAGGACTAGAGGAGTCCTGTTAGAGCTATGCTTGAAGCCCTCTCCACTGCTGGGTTTTTTCTCCACTCGATGTCTGGGGCTTCATGAAGGAAGAGGCATAGAATGGCATTTGGAACAATCTGAAGGATTATTACTCACATGTCTGGTGGTTGATGCTAACCATCGACTGGGACTTCTACTAGGGTTGTCACCCACAATACCTATACATGGCCTCGTCAAACGGCTGAATGGGATTCCTCGTAGTGTGGTGGCTGGGTTCCAAAAGAAAGCATCCCAAACTCTATCATCTTCTATGACTTAGCCTCAGAAGTTGCATAGCATCACTTTCAGATCAGATTTCACATTAGAGCATATTGATCCAGCTCTAGTCTAGTGGAGCATCAAAGTCACACTGTCAAGAAAAGTGTGTGGAATGGGAAATAATGATACATCGATTGTGAAAACTACCATTTGCTGCACATACCATGCTGTTTCTTGTTTCTAAGGCCTTGGATATTTTGCAACATATCTTTCTACCTTTATCACTGGCTAAACCACACTTAGCCTTCTCTGGGTGAAAGGGGTCCTTGTCAGTGTATACGCAGCACCCTGTATTTCTTTTATAAAGTTTACTTGTAATTTACCTGCCTATCTCCTCCAACATTCTCTAAAGTCCTTGACCATGTCTGTCTTCATGTCTTCATTGCTGTAATCCAGCATAGTTAGCAAGCATAATATATGGATGAGTAATAAAGCTTTATCTTACACTTTGTATAGCAAACCAGTTTAAGTTGAATTCTCATTTCTGAGACAGCCCTCAGCTTCCAGACTTTTAAAATCCTTGCATCCTGCATTTTTTTAAACCCTTTGCACTGACACTTCTATGCACCTTCCAGACACAAAGTTCAGACTTTTAAAAGCCAAGCGGCAAAGAATATTCTGAGCTACATCATAGTGACCATGCCCAGCAGCCAACTGCTCAGTCTTATGAGCATCACCATGTGTGCACAGCAGAGTGAACGGGAAAATGAAAAGTAAGTAATTCTGATATTAGTGAAAAGTGAAACCTGACAGGTACTACAATAGAGTCAAAGATGAAAATCATTAAAAATAATAGGCAATAAAAAATAAGAATAAAATGGAAAGAATTTTGCTGGAAGAACATCGTCAGAGATGGAATCTAGGGGCTTCCATGGTGGCTTAGTGGTAAAGAATCCACCTGCCAAAGCAGGAGACATGGGTTAGACCCCTGATCCAGGAACATCCCACATGCTATGGAGCAATTAAGCCCATGCACCACAGCTACTGAGCCTGTACTCTAGAGCCCGGGAGCGCCAACTACTGAGCCCATGCGCTGCAACTGCTGAAGCCCGCATTCCCTGGAGCCTGTGCTCCACAACAAGAGAAGCACCACAATCAGATGCCCACACTCTGCAACTAGAGAGAAGCCCGTGCAGCAGTGAAGACACAGCACAGCCAAAAAATAAATAAAATTATTTTTTAAAAGATGAAATCTAAAAGAATGTTACTATGGATTTTATCATTTTTTTGGCTCTCAGGGAATGAAAGCTGCTCATAATACACAAATTCTTCTGATGAACTTTTCATTTTCTAGCAGGTTTATAGGGAGGTATTGTACACTTCAAGAGTAGACTTCTTATTCTAAAAAAGATATGAAGCTCATAATTAATTTCCATCAACTCTACAAGTCAAGTTTATCAGTGTATCCAGGCTGTGAACTGATGCTGAAGATGGCAACAGTAAGATACGTGGTCTGGGAAGAAGACTTGAAGTGTTAGATATACCTGTGCCAGACAAGCAGAAGGTCATATCAGGCTCCTGACCGGCAAGACATCTTCTGAAATGTAAGCAAAGACCTACTGTCATTACTCTGGGACATATTTCTGGAAGGATGGCGTAGGGATGCCCACATCAGAATCGCATTAGGGAGTCTTATAATTCAGATGGCTGTCTGCATTCCCTTTCCTCAGACAAAATCTCTTCAAGTGGGTCCCTGCCTTTTTAATAGGCCCCCAAATAACTCTTTACATATACCAAATTTGGAGACCAATACTTGGTAGATGCTGACACTGGAGCCATGAGTCACTTGACGTATTCCTGCAAGCTGGGAAAGAGTCCAGTTTGGTCTCACCGGACTAAGCTGGACTCACCAGGAGAAAGTCAACCTGAGCAAAGCCCAGGTGACATAAGCCCATATTAACAAGAAGAAAGGGTTTATAACAAGAGAATGAGAAGAAGAATCCAAGGAAAGGTTTGGCCATCACCTTTGAAAACTTTGTGTATTTTCAAATGTCTAAGACCGCTGCCTTTCTCCCCTAGCTGACATTGTAACAGCAGAACTGGGTAGCCCTCCTTCCAACAAATTTCTGTGAGGCACTGGTCACACAGTCCAGAGAATATTAAACTGGACTACAGGAAAAAGACAGGTGGCCAGGGACAGAGCATTTTGTGAGACTGTGATGCAGAGACTGTGGCTTTAAGTATTATTTAAGAATAATAACACTTCTGGCTTCTGTGCTATGAGATAGCCTGCTGACAGCAGTGGAAATGGTGACAGCCTAAGACTGATCAACAATCCAAGGGGCAAGTGAGACTGTTGACTTTGAGCTAATCCCAGCACTGAATATAAGAAATCAGAGCTCTTTTACATCATCAGCTATGGGAAGTTAAATCTAGTAGCTGAATTCACAAAGCCTAAAATGGACATGAAGATGCTGTAGGCAAACATAAGTAGCCTAATGACCAATGTCCAGGCAAAACTGAGACTGGAAATATGTAACTAACCCCATAGAGCTTACTTATCAACATGAGCTCAGCTAAAACAATTCAAATTCTGCTGGGTTTTTCTATCAGTGAGTCTGTGGCTTGTATTTGTGGTCTAGGAAAGAAACTGTGTGAATGAGTTTCTCTCTACTTTTCTTTCTCATCCTGTCCATTTTTCTTTCCTTTACTTCTCATATCTTGCTGTAAATCCCCTCTCGAAAGTCATCATTTTTTCCGTATCTGTCATCTATTTTACTTCATTTATTATTTTTTTTGTCTCAAATATTTCTGTAATCCCCTGTCTTTCCTGCTCCACACTCTTGGTGCTCTCTCTTTCCCACACTTCCCATCACAAAGCACATCTCCTTCCCTCTCATCCCATTAAGCTCTTCCTGTCTTTGTTTTTGTTTCTTTGTTTCTCAGTGTCTCCAGCCACTCATCTTTATTTCAGTCTTCCAAGACCTTTATATCGATGCTTAAAAATCTCTGTGTTGATCTCAAGCTCTATCAAGTTATTCTTAGGAGAATTAATGTGCCAAGGGAAGTGGGCTGTTCTGACAAGCAATATCTAAGGTCCCATGGGGAGAACAGAGGCCTGTCACATCTGGTCTTCTCCTACCAGACTGAATTCCTCAAAGCAGGGACGGTGCTGGGACCACATTAGGACCATATTCCCCTGTCGGACCAGTGGCTAAGACTCCAGGCTGCCAAGGCGGAGGGCAGAGCTTCAATCCCTGGTTGGGGAACTAAGATCCCAATTGCCTTGCAGTGTGGCCAAAAAGAAAGATTGATAGCTGCCTTCCAAGCAGGGGACCCGGGTTCATTTCCCGGCCAGCACATATGCTCTTCACTCCCTGGTGACTCAGATGGTAAAGAATCCTCCTGCAATGAGGGAGATCTGGGTTTGATTCCTGGATTGGGAAGATCCCCTGGAGAAGGGAACGGCTACCTGCTCCAATATTCTGGCCTGCAGAATTGCATGGACAGAGGAGCCTGGCAGGGTACAGTCCATAGGGTCGCAAAGAGTTGGACAGGACTGAGTGACTTTCACTTTCACACTTATATTAGGGGCACGTATATTTATAGGACCTTTGTTACCAGAGAGAAAGTGTTCATAACAGGTGATACCAGTTACTATAGAAAAAGTGCGTGCTCAGTCACTCAGTTGTATGACTCTTTTCCACCCCATGGACTAGACTTCTCCAGACAGAAGAGTCTGTCCATGGAATTGTTCAGGCAAGAATATTGGGATAGGTTGCCATTTCCTTCTCTGGATTTGGAAAAGTAGGGTACATCAATATAACATCATTACATTTGAAAAATCTTAGGAAACCATAGTTTATTTTTTAAGTCACATTTTCCAAGGCAACTGGCTCAATAGCAGTGTTGGAACTTTTAAAAAATTTATACGTTTTTAAAATTTTTAATTAGAAGATAATTACAATATTGTGATGGTTTCCGCCATCCATCAACATGAATTGGCCATAAGTATACCTATGTCCCCTCCCTCTTGAACCCACCTCCCTCCCCTTCCCACCCTTCTAGGTTGTCACTAAGCACTGGCTTTGAAAACTTTTGCCCATTTTTCATATGCATCCTCCCATGCCCATGATTCTAATACTTTTGTCAAGTAAAAAAATGAAATAGGATTGCCCAGAGGATAGATGGTTCTTCGTGCTGGGAAATGAAAAAGAAAGATCAGAATGAGCCTGAAATATCCTACTGCCCCCAGAAAGCAAGAATATTGTTTTTTTTTTTTTAAGTGTAAGAGGCTCTGGAGAAGAAATGGCAACCCACTCCAGTATTCTGGCCTGGGTCATCACCAGAGGAACCTGGTGGGCTACAGTCCATGGAGTCACTACAGTTGGACATGATTTAGCATCTAAACCACCACCATCAGTAATAGCAGAGGGATATTATTGCAAAAAAATAGGAAATGGCTTAAAACCAAATAATGGATGTCGTTGCTCAAGTTCACTAACCTGCAGGTCCAGTGTATAAATCCAGTCAAATAGTTAGCCAACCAATTAGTTAATCAGTTCTGCAACTGATGGGTAAACGCTCATGATCTTTTAGTCCAAATGTTAACTGGTTTTGAGTATTTATTATTCTCTTCTAGTTAAAAATGCTATGTAAATATAGATATATATGTAAAGTTAAAAATTAAAATCAAATATTCTTATGAAAAAAAAAGTGTAAGAGACAATATGAGAAGGCCAAACAACCCAATTTAAGAGTTTCTATTGACCAAGTTTTAACAGTTTGAGCATGAAATATTATTTTTATTATGGTTACTTGGAGCAAATTGAGTCTATGAAAGACCATGGATTCATCAGTTCAGTTCAGTTGCTCAGTCATGTCTGACTCTTTGCGACCCCATGAGCTGCAGCATGCCAGGCCTCCCTGTCCAACACCATCTCCTGGAGCCCACCCAAACTCATGTCCATTGAGTCAGTGATGCTATCCAACCATCTCATCCTCTGTCATCCCCTTCTCCTCCTGCCCTCAATCTTTCCCAGCATCAGGGTCTTTTCCAATGAGTCAGCTCTTTGCATCAGGTGGCCAAAGTATTGGAGTTTCAGCTTCAACATCAGTCCTTCCAACGAACACCCAGGACTGATCTCCTTTAGGATGGACTGGTTGTATCTCCTTGCAGTCCAAGGGACTCTCAAGAGTCTTCGCCAACACCACAGTTCAAAAGCATCAAATCTTTCTTTATAGTTCAACTCTCACATCCATACATGACCACTGGAAAAACCATAGCCTGGACTAGGCAGACCTTTGTAGGCAAAGTAATGTCTCTGCTTTTTAATATGCTGTCTAGGTTGGTCATAAATTTCCTTCCAAGGAGTACAGATTCATAATATTTATAAAAACAGAAAAGTTAAGATAATGAGTACAAAAATATAGTTGTCATACAAAAAAATGGATAACCAACTATGAATCTGCCTCTTGTTAATGGATTTTAACAAGTAGCTATTATTTGTATATGGATATTTTGTTTCTCCCACTTAATTATTGTTTTTTATAAAAATGTATAAATCTGTGTACACATATTTGTTTTAGAGGAAAAAATAAAATTGTGGAACTGAGCAAACCAATAATCTAGGAAAAAAGCAGAAACTCTAGCAAGAGGAGAAAAGACTGGTTTGGCTGGTACTGAGTTGAACATACAACTTAAGTGGAAAGAAAATCCAACACTTAATCAGGATTAGTGATCACACAATGTTACCACATAGAAAAAAGGGGCAACAAGATCTTCCAAAAAGATGAATTAGTCAAATATCCCAAAGAGGAAGAATCTACAACTCATATGCAATGCCTCATCTTACAGGAAATGAAACCACTAGATGGCCCTACTCATGTTAATAAAATACCAATAAGAAATACATAATTCTTTAAAAAGGTAACAGACCAAGTCAATATATCATACTGATAGGACATTGGGTTTTGTAACTCTGGCAAAGTGAGATTTTAAAAGTACATCATTTCCTGAAAGACAGCAGGTTGTAAAAAAGTAAAACCCAAGTGAAGGTGTGACCTTAAAAATCATGTTGCTGTAAGGCCGGAAGTTAATGCAGCTTGATGATGAGTCCTGTACCCAGATCAAAAATGGATCAGCCAGTAATCCAGATTCTACAGCCTTGGCTGGGCTGAGCACATATACTTCTTTTTGGAGGGTCTAGTAATATTACTCCACCCCTGGGAAGAAATAAAAATGTATTACTGAAACCCTAGGAAGATATTAAAATAAGTATACTAATATCCCCTCAGAAGGTATAAAACAAGCACATAAATTATCAAAGAAATGAATAAGTCCATTGTTCCAAGGCTTTAGAATATATTCAAGTGTAAGTATAATAATAAGCTTTGTAGTCACTGCATTTGTGAAAGTTTTATGACATTTGAAGTATTCAAAAAACAGCCATAATGAATTTGCAATTGCATTTTAAATGATATAGGAGAACTTAACCAAATTATAGTCATCTTAAAATTTCAAGATAATTTTTAAAAAAAATATTTTTATTAGGTATATGAGTTTAGTAATTTGAGCATTAATCAAAATATAAATTTCTAGCTTCTAATAGGAAAACTAAATAACCTGGACTGTGAGGTCCTTTCCCCTAAACCATCCCAGAGGAAACTGGAAACCTTTGTGGCACATTAGAATTACCCATGGAAGCTTCAAAAACTACTGATAGTCAGGAGCCCTCCTTGGACCATTTGTATCAGAATCTTCAGAAGCAGAATCTTGGCACTAGAAGTTTTAAAATACACCTCAGTCCCAAATAATATGCAGCCAGAGTTGAGAAATTGATAGAGGAGTTGAGAAGGCTGTGGAACTAACATCAAAGGTTTAAAAAGGCCACGAGGAAACCAAAGACCATTCTGAGTTGGTGTAGAAGAAACTCATGGCAGTCTGGGATGGAGACATAGTGGAGCAGTAGGTGTAGCTATGGAGGGTGAATTTAGCTCTTACTTATCCCCTACATTGCTTTGCAGGACTTTTTTCTGGCCCCATCACTTCCATGGACTAGAAATTAGCAAGAGCAGTCCAGATGCCAGCTATGCATGTGGGGGAAATGGAAGAGTTGGGGAGATGGGTAGCTTTAAGACCCTGCCAATCTGAAAATTCAGTGGGAACCTGTGTATACTATCTAGCTGCCCTAAGGCATTTGCTTCCTCATTCTTTTATTCTCCATAGCCTCAGTGACAGGGGACTAAGAATTTTACCTCTTCAAGATAACCTGCTTCTTTCCAAGAATTCAAGGAGGTTCTCTGAATGGGGCAATCCCTCATGAAGAAACTATGAATGGAGCTGGTCTGCAGGTTCTGTGGTGTGTGGTGCTCTCATTCCTATAGATCTTCCCCAGCCTCCACCAGTAATCCTAAATATGGATATCACACAGGCTATATTCCCTAACCACAATGCAATGGTGTTAGAAATGAATTACAAAAAAATAATTATTAGGAGAACCAGAGATCAAATTGCCAACATCCATTGGATCATCAGAAAAGTTAGAGAGTTCTAGAAAAACATCTACTTCTGCTTTTTTGACTATGCCAAAGCCTTTGACTGTGTGGATCACAACAAACTGTGGAAAATTCTGAAAGAGATGGGAATACCAGACCACCTGACCTGCCCCCTGAGAAATCTGTATTGAGGTCAAGAAGCAACAGTTAGAATTGGACATGGAACAGCAGACTGGTTCCAAATCAGGAAAGGAGTATGTCAAAGCTGTATATTGTCACCCTGCTTGTTTAACTTATATGCAGAGTACATCATGAGAAATGCTGGACTGGATGAAGCACAAACTGGAATCAAGATTGCCCGGAGAAATATCAGTAACCTCAGATATGCAGATGACACCACCCTTACGGCAGAAAACAAAGAAAAACAAAAGAGCCTCTTGATGAAAGTGAAAGAGGAGAGTGGAAAAGTTGGCTTAAAACTCAACATTCAGGGAGGAGCCAAGATGGCGGAGGAGTAGGACGGGGAGAACACTTTCTCCCCCACAAATTCATCAAAAGAGCATTTAAACGTCGAGTAAATTCCACAAAACAACTTCTGAATGCCGGCAGAGGACATCAGGCACCCAGAAAAGCAACCCAACTCTTCGAAAGGAGGTAGGAAAAAATATTAAAAACAAACAAAAAAAAAGAGACAAAAGAGGGAGGGACGGAGTTCCGTCCTGGGAAGGGAATCTTAAAAAGAGAGAAGTTTCCAAACATCAGGAAACCTTCTCACTGCCGAATCTGTGCCGAGCTTTGGAAGCACAGAGGGCAACATAACAGGGAGAAAAAATAAATAAACAATTTAAAACTCGCAGATTGCGAGCCCTACGTAACTCCCCAGCAGAGAAGCAGCGCAGACGCCTGCATCCGCCATTAGCAAACCGGGGCTGGGCAGGGAGGCGCGGCGTGGGCTGCATCGCTGAGAGTAAGAATCTGGCCTGAATACCCTGAGTGCTATCTGAGCAAAATAATTTGGGCTAGCAAACCAGACTGTGGGATACCTACCACGCGAAAAGCCAGCCCTAACCTAAGACCGCCAGGCCCGCACACGGAACAAAGGACTGAACAGAGATAGCCGGCTGCAGACCTTCCCCCTCCGGTGACAGGCAGCCAGAGCCGGAAGGGGGCAATCGCAGCCCCAGAGAGACATTATCTATAAAATTGTAAGTAGGCTTCTTTGCTAACTAAAACTTCTTGGGGGTCTGGACGGTCAACATCTGCCTGAGAAGGTGCGCCGGTTGTACATCCAGATAACCGAGTGGTGGGGAGGCGATAAGTCGCAGCATTGGCGCTCGCCTGGGAAGAGCAAATTGGCGCTCGGACCTGGGAAGAGCACAAAACGCAGGCCCAACTGAGTCTGCGCCTCTGAGGACTACCCGAGTGCCTGAACCTGAGCGGCTTGGACCTGGGAGGTGCATGCAGCCCAGGGCCAGCCTCGGATTGTTCCCGGCAGAACAACCTAGAGTCCGAGCAGTGTGGACAGGGAGGCTACACGCGCCGTGAGCGGGGGCAGACCCAGGGTGGCTGAGGCACTGCGAGCCCACGCCAGTGTTATTTGTTTGCAGCATCCCTCCCTCCATCCCCACAGCGCGACTGAACAAGTAAGCCTAAAAAAAAAAAAAAAGTGTCCTCCACCGTGCCCTTTGAGTCAGGGCGGAAACCAGATACTGAAGAGACTAGCAAACAGAAGAAGATATAACAGAGGGAAACGCCTTGGAAGCTACAGGCAATAGATCAAAACCCTGTGGTTACTACGGACTACATAGGAAGGGGCCTATAGATCTTGAGAAACATAAATCTGACCAAGGAACTAGCCAAAAATGAACTGAACCCACAACACCCACAAAAAAAAAAACAAAAAAGTCCTAGATATATTTTTATTATTTTTACGATCATTCTTTCTTTTTTTTTTTTAACTAAAAAAAAAAAAATTTTTAAGTCCTCTATTGTTCCTTTAATTTTCACTTTTATAACCTATTACTTTAAAAAAAAAAAAAAAAAGACCTATTTTTTTCTTCTTCAGCAAACTACACATATATATATTTTATAATTTTTTGACCTTGTTTTTTTTTGTTGTTGTTGTTGTTTTTTTTTTTTTTTTCTTTTTCTTTAACATTGTATTTTTGAAATTCCAAACTCTACTCTAGATTTTTAATTTTCGCTTTTTGGTATATGTTATCAATTTTGTACCTATAGTTTTTTTTTATATAATATCTGTGACTTTTTTTTTTTTTTTTTTTCTTCTTCTCTGTTTCTTTCTCTTCTTCTTTTATATAACATTGTATATCTGAAATTCCAAACTTTACTCTAGATTTTTAATTTATGCTTTTTGGTATTTGATATCAATTTTGTACCTGTATTTTCTTTATAATTTTTGTGACATTGTTCGTATTTGTTTGTTTGTTTTCTCTTTTTTATTTTTCTTTTTTTTTTTTTTTTAACATTGTATTTTTGAAATTCCAAACTGTACTCTAGATTTTTAATTTTTGCTTTCTGGTATTAGTTATCAATTTTGTACCTGTACTTTCTTTATAATTTTCGCGACCTTGTTTGTTTTTGTTTGTTCGTTCTTTCTCTCTTTCTTTTCCTTCTTCTTTTCTTTAACATCGTATTTTTTGAAATTCCAAACTCTACTCTAGATTTTTGATTTTTGCTTTTATGTATTTGTTACCAATTTTGTACCTTTAAGGACCCAATCTTCAGGACCCATTTTTCACTAGGGAGTGAGATTACTGGCTTGACTGCTCTCTCTCCCTTTGGACCCTCCTTTTTTCTCCACCAGGTCGCCTGTGTCTCCTCCCTAACCCCTCTCTACTCTACCCAACTCTGTGAATTTCTGTGTGTTCCAGATGGTGGAGAACACTTAGGAACTGATTACTGGCTGGATCTGTCTCCCTCCTTTTCATTCCCCCTTTTATCCTTCTGGCCACCTCTGTTACCTTCCTCCTTCTTCTCTTCTCTGTATAACCCGTGAACATCTCTGAGTGGTCCAGTTGTGGAGTGCACATAAGGAAGTGACTACTGGCTAGCCCACTCTCTCCACTATTGATTCACCTCATCTCATTTGGGTCACCTCTAACTCCCTCCTCCCTCTTCTCTTCTCCATGTAACCCTGTGAACCTCTCTGAGTGACCCTCACTGTAGAGAAACTTATCATCTTTAATGTAGATGTTTTATCAATGGTGCTGTAGAGAAGGAGAAGTTTTGAAACTACTGTAAAAATAAGACCGATAATCGGAAGCAGGAGACTTAAGTCCAAACCCTGACTCCAGGGAACTCCTGACTCCAAGGAACATTCATTGACAGGAGCTCATCAAATGCCTCCATACCGACACTGAAACCAAGCACCACACAAGGGCCAATAAATTCAGGGCAAGACATACCAAGCAAATTCTCCAGCAACAAAGGAACACAGCCCTGAGCTTTCAAGATACAGGCTGCCCAAAGTCACCCCAAAACTATAGACATCTCATAACTCATTACTGGACATTTCATTGCACTCCAGAGAGAAGAAATACAGCTCCACCCACCAGAACACCGACACAAGCTTCCCTAACCAGGAAACCTTGACAAGCCACCTGTACAAACCCACACACAGTGAGGAAACGCCATAATAAAGAGAACTCCACAAACTGCCAGAATACAGAAAGGACACCCCAAACTCAGCAATTTAAACAAGATGAAGAGACAGAGGAATACTCAGCAGATAAAGGAACAGGATAAATGCCCACCAAACCAAACAAAAGAGGAAGAGACAGGGAATCTACCTGATAAAGAATTCCGAATAATGATAGTGAAATTGATCCAAAATCTTGAAACTAAAATGGAATCACAGATAAATAGCCTGGAGACAAGGATTGAGAAGATGCAAGAAAGGTTTAACAAGGACCTAGAAGAAATAAAAAAGAGTCAATATATAATGAATAATGCAATAAGTGAAATTAAAAACAATCTGGAGGCAACAAATAGTAGAATAACAGAGGCAGAAGACAGGATTAGTGAATTAGAAGATAGAATGGTAGAAATAAATGAATCAGAGAGGATAAAAGAAAAACGAATTAAAAGAAAGGAGGACAATCTCAGAGACCTCCAGGACAATATTAAACGCTACAACATTTGAATCATAGGGGTTCCAGAAGAAGAAGACAAAAAGAAAGACCATGAGAAAATACTTGAGGAGATAATAGTGGAAAACTTCCCTAAACTGGGGAAGGAAATAATCACCCAAGTCCAAGAAACCCAGAGAGTACCAAACAGGATAAACCCAAGGAGAAACACCCCAAGACACATATTAATCAAATTAACAAAGATCAAACACAAAGAACAAATATTAAAAGCAGCAAGGGAAAAACAACAAATAACACACAAGGGAATTCCCATAAGGATAACAGCTGATCTTTCAATAGAAACTCTTCAAGCCAGGAGGGAATGGCAAGACATACTTAAAATGATGAAAGAAAATAACCTACAGCCCAGATTATTGTACCCAGCAAGGATCTCATTCAAGTATGAAGGAGAAATCAAAAGCTTTTCAGACAAGCAAAAGCTGAGAGAATTCTGCACCACCAAACCAGCTCTCCAACAAATACTAAAGGATATTCTCTAGACAGGAAACACAAAAACGGTGTATAAACTCAAACCCAAAACAATAAAGTAAATGGCAACGGAACATACTTATCAGTAATTACCTTAAATGTAAATGGGTTGAATGCCCCAACCAAAAGACAAAGACTGGCTGAATGGATACAAAAACAAGACCCTACATATGTTGTCTACAAGAGACCCACCTCAAAACAGGGGACACATACAGACTGAAAGTGAAGGGCTGGAAAAAGATTTTCCATGCAAATAGGGACCAAAGAAAAAGCAGGAGTAGCAATACTCATATCAGATAAAATAGACTTTAAAACAAAGGCTGTGAAAAGAGACAAAGAAGGTCACTACATAATGATCAAAGGATCAATCCAAGAAGAAGATATAACAATTATAAATATATATGCACCCAACACGGGAGCACCACAGTACGTAAGACAAATGCTAACAAGTATGAAAGGAGAAATTAACAATAACACAATAATAGTGGGAGACTTTAATACCCCACTCACACCTATGGATAGATCAACTAAACAGAAAATTAACAAGGAAACACAAACTTTAAACGATACAATAGACCAGTTAGACCTAATTGATATCTATAGATCATTTCATCCCAAAACAATGAATTTCACCTTTTTCTCAAGTGCACATGGAACCTTCTCCAGGATAGATCACATCCTGGGCCATAAAGCTAGCCTTGGTAAATTCAAAAAAATAGAAATCATTCCAAGCATTTTTTCTGACCACAATGCAGTAAGATTAGATCTCTCAATTACAGGAGAAAAACTATTAAAAATTCCAACATATGGAGGCTGAACAACACGCTGCTGAATAACCAACAAATCACAGAAGAAATCAAAAAGAAATCAAAATTTGCATAGAAACGAATGAAAATGAAAACACAACAACCCAAAACCTGTGGGACACGGTAAAAGCAGTCCTAAGGGGAAAGTTCATAGCAATACAGGCACACCTCAAGAAACAAGAAAAAGTCAAATAAATAACCTAACTCTACACCTAAAGCAACTAGAAAAGGAAGAAATGAAGAACCCCAGGGTTAGTAGAAGGAAAGAAATCTTAAAAATTAGAGCAGAAATAAATGCAAAAGAAACAAAAGAGACCATAGCAAAAATCAACAAAACCAAAAGCTGGTTCTTTGAAAGGATAAATAAAATTGACAAACCATTAGCCAGACTCATCAAGAAACAAAGGGAGAAAAATCAAATCAACAAAATTAGAAACGAAAATGGAGAGATCACAACAGACAACACAGAAATACAAAGGATCATAAGAGACTACTATCAACAATTATATGCCAATAAAATGGACAACGTGGAAGAAATGGACAAATTCTTAGAAAAGTACAACTTTCCAAAACTGGACCAGGAAGAAATAGAAAATCTTAACAGACCCATCACAAGCATGGAAATTGAAACTGTAATCAAAAAATCTTCCAGCAAACAAAAGCCCGGTCCAGATGGCTTCACAGCTGAATTCTACCAAAAATTTAGAGAAGAGCTAACACCTATCCTGCTCAAACTCTTCCAGAAAATTGCAGAGGAAGGTAAACTTCCAAACTCATTCTATGAGGCCACCATCACCCTAATACCAAAACCTGACAAAGATCCCACAAAAAAAGAAAACTACAGGCCAATATCACTGATGAACATAGATGAAAAAATCCTTAACAAAATTCTAGCAATCAGAATCCAACAATACATTAAAAAGATCATACACCATGATCAAGTGGGCTTTATCCCAGGGATGCAAGGATTCTTCAATATCCGCAAATCAATCAATGTAATACACCACATTAACAAATTGAAAAATAAAAACCATATGATTATCTCAATAGATGCAGAGAAAGCCTTTGACAAAATTCAACATCCATTTATGATAAAAACTCTCCAGAAAGCAGGAATAGAAGGAACATACCTCAACATAATAAAAGCTATATATGACAAACCCACTGCAAACATTATCCTCAATGGTGAAAAATTGAAAGCATTTCCTCTAAAGTCAGGAACAAGACAAGGTGCCCACTTTCACCATTACTATTCAACATAGTTTTGGAAGTTTTGGCCACAGCAATCAGAGCAGAAAAAGAAATAAAAGGAATCCAAATTGAAAAGAAGAAGTAAAACTCTCACTATTTGCAGATGACATGATCCTCTACACATAGAAAACCCTAAAGAGTCCACCAGAAAATTACTAGAAATAATCAATGACTACAGTAAAGTTGTAGGATATAAAATCAACACACAGAAATCCATGGCATTCCTATACACTAATAATGAGAAAACAGAAAGAGAAATTAAGGAAACAATTCCATTCACCATTGCAACGGAAAGAATAAAATACTTAGGAATATATCTACCTAAAGAAACTAAAGACCTATATATAGAAAACTATAAAACACTGGTGAAAGAAATCAAAGAGGACACTAATAGATGGAGAAATATACCATGTTCATGGATTGAAGAATCAATATAGTGAAAATGAGTATACTACCCAAAGCAATTTATAGATTCAACGCAATCCCTATCAAGCTACCAACAGTATTCTTCACAGAGCTAGAACAAATAATTTCACAATTTGTATGGAAATACAAAAAACCTCGAATAGCCAAAGCGATCTTGAGAAAGAAGAATGGAACTGAGGAATCAACCTACCTGACTTCAGGCTCTACTACAAAGCCACAGTTATCAAGACAGTATGGTACTGGCACAAAGACAGAAATATTGATCAATGGAATAAAATAGAAAGCCCAGAGATAAATCCACGCACATATGGACATCTTATCTTCGACAAAGGAGGCAAGAATATACAATGGATTAAAGACAATCTCTTTAACAAGTGGTGCTGGGAAATCTGGTCAACCACTTGTAAAAGAATGAAACTGGACCACTTTCTAACACCATACACAAAAATAAACTCAAAATGGATTAAAGATCTAAACGTAAGACCAGAAACTATAAAACTCCTAGAGGAGAACATAGGCAAAACACTCTCCGACATACATCACAGCAGGATCCTCTATGACCCACCTCCCAGAATATTGGAAATAAAAGCAAAAATAAACAAATGGGACCTAATTAACCTTAAAAGCTTCTGCACATCAAAGGAAACTATTAGCAAGGTGAAAAGACAGCCTTCAGAATGGGAGAAAATAATAGCAAATGAAGCAACTGACAAACAACTAATCTCAAAAATATACAAGCAACTCCTACAGCTCAACTCCAGAAAATAAACGACCCAATCAAAAAATGGGCCAAAGAACTAAATAGACATTTCTCCAAAAAGACATACAGATGGCTAACAAACACATGAAAAGATGCTCAACATCACTCATTATCAGAGAAATGCAAATCAAAACCACTATGAGGTACCATTTCACACCAGTCAGAATGGCTGCGATCCAAAAGTCTACAAATAATAAATGCTGGAGAGAGTGTGGAGAAAAGGGAACCCTCTTACACTGTTGGTGGGAATGCAAACTAGTACAGCCACTATGGAGAACAGTGTGGAGATTCCTTAAAAACTGGAAATAGAACTGCCTTATGATCCAGCAACCCCACTGCTGGGCATACACACTGAGGAAACCAGAAGGGAAAGAGGCACGTGTACCCCAATGTTCATCGCAGCACTGTTTATAATAGCCAAGACATGGAAGCAACCTAGATGTCCATCAGCAGATGAATGGATAAGAAAGCTGTGGTACATATACACAATGGAGTATTACTCAGCCATTAAAAAGAATACATTTGAATCAGTTCTAATGAGGTGGATGAAACTGGAGCCTATTATACAGAGTGAAGTAAGCCAGAAGAAGGAAAAACATAAATACAGTATACTAACGCACATATATGGAATTTAGAAAGATGGTAACAATAACCCGGTGTACGAGACAGCAAAAGAGACACTGATGTATAGAACAGTCTTATGGACTCTGTGGGAGAGGGAGAGGGTGGGAAGATTTGGGAGAATGGCAATGAAACATGTAAAATATCATGTAGGAAACGAGTTGCCAGTCCAGGTTCGATGCACGATGCTGGATGCTTGGGGCTGGTGCACTGGGACGGCCCAGAGGGATGGTATGGGGAGGGAGGAGGGAGGAGGGTTCGGGATGGGGAACACATGTATACCTGTGGTGGATTCATTTTGATATTTGGCAAAACTAATACAATTATGTAAAGTTTAAAAATAAAATAAAATTGGAAGAATAAAAAAAAAAAAGATAAATAAGGGCATACTCTGAAAAAAAAAAAAATAAAAAATCAAAAAAAAAAAAAAAAACTCAACATTCAGAAAGCTAAGATCATGGCATCTGGTCCCATCACTCCATGGCAAATAGATGGGGAAATAATGGAAACACTGACAGACTTTATTTTCCTGGGCTCCAAAATCACTGCAGATGATGACTGCAGCCATGAAATTAAAACACACTTACTCCTTGAAAGAAAAGCTATGACCAACCTAAATAAAAAAAAGCTGAGACATTACTTTGCCAATAAAGATCTGTCTAGTCAAACCTATGGTTTTTCCAGTAGTCATGTATGGATATGAGAGTTGGACTATAAAGAAAGCTGATTACCTAAGAATTGGTGCTTTCAAACTGTGGTGTTGGAGAAGACTCTTAACAGTCCCTTGGACAGCAAGGAGATCCAACCAGTCCATCCTAAAGGAAATCAGTCCTGAACATTCATAGGAAGGACTAATCCTGAAGCTGAAACTCCAATACTTTGGCCACTTGATGCGAAGAACTTACTCATTGGAAAAGATCCTGATGCTGGGAAAGATTGAAGGTGGGAGGAGAAGGGGACGACAAAGGATGAGATGGTTGGATAGTATCATCGACACGATGGACATGAGTTTGAGCAAGCTCCAGGAGTTGGTGAGGGACAGGGTGGCCTGGTGTGCTGCAGTCCATGGGGTCGCAAAGAGTCGGACATGACTGAGCGACTGAACTGAACTGAACTGAATTATTGGGAGACAACTCTCCATGGGTCTCTTGTGTTTCTGGATCTTGTCTGAGCAGAAGTATTGTCAGCTTTTGACTATCTTTTCAAGGATGTTCATATAGCAAGCAGCCTTGGAAAATAAGGGTATAATCTCCCTCCATGACAGAGGGCAGGTTTGTTTGCTATCTAGGAAAATGAAGATAATGTCTGTCTGTGTGGAAAAGATTAGGTAGGTTGGCTTATACTCCCTTAGGCAAGATAGGAGTTTCCTCATCTCAGGGTCCTTCAGCTGTGACTGAAAGCTCTTGCAGGTATGTCATCCTCCTGGACCCATACATGCGTCACTCCCATAGGACTTGGGAGGCAAGGGGAACCAATGAGAAAATGAAGTCATTAAGTCCTTTGTCTTTGACCTTTCAATCAAAGTCTCGAGTCTTTCACCACTGTTTTTGAAACTGTGACTGATGACATTGGTACCTTTAGTTCAGTTCAGTTCATTCGTTCAGCCGTGTCTGACTCTTTGCGACGCCATGAATCGCAGCACGCCAGGCTTCCCTGTCCATCACCATCTCCCGGAGTTCACTCAGACTCATGTCCATCGAGTCGGTGATGCCATCCAGCCATCTCATCCTCTGTCGTCCTCTTCTCCTGCTGTGTCCAATCCCTCCCAGCATCAGAGTCTTTTCCAATGAGTCAACTCTTCACATGAGGTGGCCAAAGTACTGGAGTTTCAGCTTTAACATCATTCCTTCCAAAGAAATCCCAGGGCTGATCTCCTTCAGAATGGACTGGTTGGATCTCCTTGCAGTCCAAGGGACTCTCAAGAGTCTTCTCCAACACCACAGTTAAAAAGCATCAATTCTTCAGTGCTCAGCTTTCTTCACACTCCAACTCTCATATCCATACATGACCACTGGAAAAACCATAGCCTTGACTAGACAGACCTTTGTTGGCAAAGTAATGTCTCTGCTTTTGAATATGCTATCTAGGTTGGTCATAACTTTCCTTCCAAGGAGTAAGCGTCTTTTAATTTCTTGGCTGCAGTCACCATCTGCAGTGACTTTGGAGCCCAAAAAAATAAAGTCTGACACTGTTTCCACTGTTTCCCCATCTATTTGCCATGAAGTGATGGGACCAGATGCCATGATCTTCGTTTTCTGAATGTTGAACTTTAAGCCAACTTTTTCACTCTCCTCTTTCACTTTCATCAAGAGGCTTTTTAGTTCCTCTTCACTTTCTGCCATAAGGGTGATATCATCTGCATACCTGAGGTTATTGATATTTCTCCTGGGCAATCTTGATTCCAGCTTTTGTTTCTTCCAGTCCAGCGTTTCTCATGATGTACTCTGCATATAAGTTAAATAAACAGGGTGACAATATACAGCCTTGACGTACTCCTTTCCCAATTTGAACCAGTCTGTTGTTCCATGTCCAGTTATAACTGTTGCTTCCTGACCTGCATACAGATTTCTCAAGAGGCAGGTCAGGTGGTCTGGTATTCCCATCTCTTTCAGAATTTTCCACAGTTTATTGTGATCCACACAGTCAAAGGCTTTGGCATAGTCAATAAAGCAGAAATAGATGTTTTTCTGGAACTCTCTTGCTTTTTCCATGATCCAGTGGATGTTGGCAATTTGATCTCTGGTTCCTCTGCCTTCTAAAACCAGCTTGAACATCTGGAAGTTCACGGTTCACGTATTGCTGAAGCCTGGCTTGGACAATTTTGAGCATTACTTTACTAGCGTGTGAGATGAGTGCAATTGTGCAGTAGTTTGAGCATTCTTTGGCATTGCCTTTCTTTGGGATTGGAATGAAAACTGACCTTTTCCAGTCCTGTGGCCACTGCTGAGTGTTCCAAATTTGCTGGCATATTGAGTGCAGCACTTTCACAGCATCATCTTTCAGGATTTGAAATAGGTCAACTGGAATTCCATCACCTCCACTAGCTTTGTTCGTAGTGATGCTTTCTAAGGCCCACTTGACTTCACATTCCAGGATGTCTGGCTCTAGGTCAGTGATAGCACCCGTCAGTGATCGCACTATCATGATTATCTGGGTCGTAAAGATCTTTTTTGTATAGTTCTTCTGTGTATTCTTGCCACCTCTTCTTAATATCTTCTGCTTCTGTTAGGTCCATACCATTTCTGTCCTTTATCGAGCCCATCTTTGCATGAAATGTTCCCTTGGTATCTCTAATTTTCTTGAAGAGATCTCTAGTCTTTCCCATTCTGTTGTTTTCCTCTATTTCTTTGCATTGATCGCTGAGGAAGGCTTTCTTATCTCTTCTTGCCATTCTTTGGAACTCTGCATTCAGATGCTTATATCTTTCCTTTTCTCCATTGCTTTTCGCTTCTCTTCTTTTCACAGCTATTTGTAAGGCCTCCCCAGACAGCCATTTTGCTTTTTTGCATTTCTTTTCCATGGGGATGGTCTTGATCCCTGTCTCCTGTACAATGTCCCAAACCTCCGTCCATAGTTCATCAGTCACTCTATCAGATCTAGTCCCTTAAATCCATTTCTCACTTCCACTGTATAATCATAAGGGATTTGATTTAGGTCATACCTGAATGGCCTAGTGGTTTTCCCTACTTTCTTCAATTTAAGTCTGAATTTGGCAATAAGGAGTTCATGATTTGAGCCACAGTCAACTCCTGGTCTTGTTGACTGTATAGAGCTTCTCCATCTTTGGCTGCAAAGAATATAATCAATCTGATTTTGGTGTTGACCATCTGGTGATGTCCATGTGTAGCTTACAAGTAGGTAAAATATAAGACTCTTCACAGTTGTTGATAATAACTTTTTAAAATCCTTTTAAGTGTAGATATGAAATTGCATACAACTAAATAATCTTTAGATTAAAAAGGAATTCATGACTATCATATAGAAAACAGGATAAACAAAGTATTTTAAGCCAAAATTTATGGACTTAGCTGAAGCAGTATTTGGAGGGAAATTTACACATTTAAATAAATGTATTAGGAATCAGAAAAGATTGAAAACAAATGAGCTAAGTGTTTAGTTCAAGAAGAAAGAAAAAAGAAATTAGAGCAGAACTAAAGAAGTCAGAGAGAAAAATAAATACTGGGTTGGCCAAAAAGTTCATTTGGGTTTTTCCATCAGATCTTATGGAGAAACCCAAACGAACTTTTTGGTCAACCCAGTATTAAGCAGGTGAAGAATCTTCCTTCAATTCAAGAGTCACAGGAGACTCAGGTTCGATCCCTGAGTCAGGAAGATTCCCTGGAGAAGGAAATGGCAACCCACTCAGTATTCTTGCCTGGGAAATCCCATGGACAGAGGAGCCTGGTGGGCTAGAGTCCATGAAGTCACAAAAAACTGAATACGATTGAGTGACTAAACAAGCAAGCAAAAAATATTATGGGCAGAAGTCAAAGTAAGCAATAAGAAAACAATAATAATTTAAGATATAATAATACTAACAACCAATAACACTGAAGATCAGTAAAATTAAAAGCTGATCTTTAAATTTTTTGAAAAGATAAACAAGATGCTCTTCTGGGAAGAAAGGAAAAAGATCATATAAAGCAAAATCAGAATGATAAAAAGGAAATAACTGCAGATACATACAACATTTAAAAATAATAAAAGAATGTTGTGAAAACTATAGTCTACTATACTGAACTTGTAGATGAAATAGATTTTGCTCTCTATGATATTTAAATTATTCAACATCAAGTAGAGCTTGGTGCTGGTTAATCAGCCTGGGCATGTGCCAATCAGAAAGGGTGATCTCTGGTTGCCAGACTGATATGTCCTGCCCAGATAATGGCTCCATATTTCTGAGATCAAAATTAAATTCCCAACTGGCCCAAAGAGAAATATAAATACCATACAGGCCAGTAAGCATTAAAGAAGCAAAGTGGTAATCAAAGCTTTTCTTTTCCAATAAGCTGCAGCCTGGAAAAGTTTTTAGATGAAATCTTCACAAACATAAAGAGCGAGGTAATTCCCTAGTTCATATATTCTCAATGGGATCAAAATCCACTGGTTTTTGAAGAGGGATAAAAATCTTAGATATTAAAACAGTGTGTAGTCCTCCAAAGGGTCACAGTACATAAACAGACACTGTCTCTGCGGTATTAAAATTTCAAGGTGAGGGATTAGGGGAAAGAAACATATCTGAAAAAGTTCCAGTGACGGGAGAGATGCTACTGCAAAAGAAAAAAAAAAAAAAGGATTGAGAAACACTCCCTAAATTTAGTTAGGAAGATAGAGCAAGAATAGAAACTTCTGAGATTATTGTAACATTTTAAGAAGTTGCTTGCATGCTTAGTGATTCAGTGGTGTCTGACTCTTTTCGACCCTTATGGACTATAGCCCACCAGGCTCCTCTGTCCATGGGGCTTTTCAGGCAAGAATACTGGAGTGGGGTGCCGTTTCCTCTTAAAACTGAATCCAAAACTGAATAAGAAACACATACACACAGAGACATATATAGTTATATACACATATGTATGTATTTATATTTGTAAGTGAAACGTGCCTCTGTAGATAATACAGTCATGTTCCATTATGAAAATGAGTGAAAAAGTCCTCCATAAATATTCAGTAAATGAATCCAACAATATTAAAAGTATATCTCAGAACCAGATTTACTCTTCCACCTTAAACAATGAAAAAAAATGGACAGCATATGGGGAGCAACTGTTTTAAGATACAGGATGATGTGAAGATAAAGACTGTCATTCCAGAGAAAAGAGAAACCAATGAGATGAGTCTTAGCATCATTGTAGGTTTCTGCCTGAAGGTACAATCTGGTCAGCAGAGTGTGTAGGGATTTCTCAAGCAGAACACAGTGTTCTCTCTGAGATGAGGAGCTGAGATTGGAGTTCTGGGAATCTGAGGTAGCTAGAAGCTGTAAAGGCAGAGTTCCAGAGAGGAAAGCACTGTAGAAAAACAGCTCAGTCTTTGCTGAATACTAGGATGTGTAGACACAGTGAAACTCTTCTATGTACATTTATGTACTTATTTATAAACATTTGTGTTCACATATATACATTTATGGACATATATAGCTAGAATATTACTATTTGAAGGTAGATAGTGATTATTAGCGGAGATGGCAATGGCACCCCACTCCAGTACTCTTGCTTGGAAAATCCCATGGGTGGAGGAGTCTGGTAGGCTGCAGTCCATGGGGTCGCTAAGAGTCGGACACGACTGAGTGGCTTCACTTTCACTTTTCACTTTCATGCATTGGAGAAGGAAATGGCAACCCACTCCAGTGTTCTTGCCTGGAGAATCCCAGGGACGGGGGAGCCTGGTGGGCTGCCGTCTATGGGGTCGCACAGAGTCGGACACAACTGAAGTGACTTAGCAGATAGCAGTGATTATTAGAGCTGTTTACTATACACTTTAAACCAACTATTGTATACAAAACAGAGTTTTAACTAATAAGTCCCCAAAGGAGGGAAAAAAGCTCATAAAAGTATTCAATTAACCCAAAAAAGTCAATAAAATAGGAAAAAGTTCACAAATGACAGATGGAACAAATAGAAGTCAAACAGTGAGGTAGAAGCGTATGACTTATTGTATAAAGGACGAATGGTGGAAACACCAAGTTAAAAGCCAGAGAGTGTCAGACTGGATAATAAAGTAACACCTAACTATACACTGCCTGCAAGCAATCTATTTTAAATATAAAGACGCAGTGCACACATGCATGCTAAGTCCCTTCAGGCCTGTCCGACTCTTCGAGACCCTATGAATTGTAGCCTGCCAGACTCCTCAGTCCATGGGCTTCTCCAGGCAAGAATACTGGAGTGGATTGCTATTTCCTTCTTCAGGGGATCTTCCTGACTCAGGAATTGAACCCATGTCTCTTTATGTCTCCTGCATTGACAGGGGGGTTCTCTACCACTCGTGCCACCTGGGAATCAAAAGACACAACAGATTAAAAATAAAAGTGGAAAAGATGTACCAAGTTAACCCTGGTCAAAATAAAGCTGGAGGGGCTATACTAATACCAAACAAAGTAGAATTCATTGCAAATAATCTTAGCAGGGATAAAGAAAGTCATTTTATAATAACAAAAGGGTCATTGCACCAAAGGACATAACAGTGTTTTTGTACCAAGTAACAGAGCATCAAAATAAATCAAGGAGAAAGCTATTGGACCTGAAAGGAGAAGTTGGCAAATTCACAATTATAATCAGAGATTTCAACATCCTCTTTTAATAATTTATAGATCAAGTAGAAAATCTGTTTGGACATAGAAAACTTGAAAAACACAATATAACCATAGAGGTAAACTGTATTTATATTTATGGAATACCCCACTCAATAACTACATAATACACATTCTTTTCAAGTGCCCAGGGAATA